>NC_091068.1:46612230-47812230 GCF_000393655.2 Nicotiana sylvestris
TTGGAGGTCCAAATATGGCTTCTACATGTTCAAATCCTTTAATATTTTTTTTAGTTTCTTTGAGTTAATTGATGCATTGTATGTTCGATAAGAGAATCCATAGCCAGTTTGCATCTGTTTGAAATTAATAGGGCCTTGTAGTTAAATGTTGTTTGCCTCTGAAATTCCTGCTATTATAGCTGGTCTTGAACTGTTGAGAAACGTGAACTTGATAAAGTATTGATCATTAGTTAAATTTTGTAATTAAGCAGTGTTAGATCCTTTATGCCCTTGCAGCTCATTTGAATGTTGAGGCCTAATGTATACCCGAGATTTCATGTTACTGTTTGATAGGTTGAGTTGTATGATATGAATATTAGTTGGATGTTTTATTTTGAAAATCAACTGCTGGTTTGGAATTGTCTGGGAATGATGGTAAGGAAAATAAGATAAAGTGAGAATAGATATTAACATACTAATACTGAGTTTGGAAATCATGTTAGCATGAACTTGAATAATTTGTTTAGGAATCGTAACAGTAGCCTAATTTGAATAACCATGCTTGTTCGTCGTGATTCTGCAATAGACATTTGGAGTCTAACTTCCTTACTCGAATTGGGTGACGAGACTCTATCTAGACTCGATGCCGAGTCGTCCGAAAGAAACTTGGGCTCGCCCAGGCCCAAGTCTAAGGCCCTTTTACGAGCAGGCCTTGTACATGCATGAAGCTCATGTTTTTATTTGTTTGTTTTATTCCAATCGGCTCTCAATTAATGGGTGCATTGGCCCAAAACTCTTCATGTAGTCTAGAATATGTTCAAACCTCTCAAGCTCGTCTAATTAAGTATCATTTTTTTTTCTTTTTTTAATAAATCAAGATGCGTCGTGCCGAACAAAAGAACAATTGTGTGGCCTTCGCTTAATTATTCCTTTTAATATTCTTAGAATTCGAGGCGTGCCATTTAGCAAATTTCATGGCCCTCGCAAAGTTATTAATGCATGGTTGCATTAGGAGTGTCATTTAATAATATTACCTTCCTAAATTCGGGTGCACATTTATGTGACCCAAATCCAAATCTCAACGATGTTAAACTATGTCAAAGACCACGGGTGCATTTATGTGACGTGGTTTGAGATGTGTTTTAGTAACGTTGCAAGTTTCCCTAAAAATGAATAAAAGAGGTTAATGTTGAAAATGCACATAGGTTTGAACATGTATTAAAACCAGTTAATTAAGCCGAATATAACAGTTGAGCGACCGTGCTAGAACCATGGAACTCGGGAATTCCTAACACCTTCTCCCGAG
Source organism: Nicotiana sylvestris (assembly GCF_000393655.2). Taxonomy (NCBI): domain Eukaryota; kingdom Viridiplantae; phylum Streptophyta; class Magnoliopsida; order Solanales; family Solanaceae; genus Nicotiana; species Nicotiana sylvestris. Next base: position 46,613,516 of record NC_091068.1, read on the forward strand.
TTAACAGAATTCCTTACTCGGATTTCTGGTTCGCGGACTGTTGAACAGAGTCAACCTTTTCCTCGATTCAGGATTTGAACCAGTGACTTGGGACACCATAAATCTCCCAAGTGGCGACTCTGAATTTTTCTTAATAATAAATCCCGTTTCGATTGTCCTTTAATTGAAAAAACTCCCATATACATCCTTTTCCGGGGGTGTAGGTAAAAAGGAGGTGTGACACTCAGAAGCTACCCATGTCTTGCTCACTAATGATAGTGAAAAAGGCAGGGAGCAAGGTTCCAAAAGGAGAAAACCCTTCATAACCCTCACGGTAAAAGCACCGCTGCATCTGATAAATGGCCTCGTACCCAATGTGGGAATACTGGGCACCTCAAGGAAGGTGTCCATGCCAAGAACCAATCAGTACAGAAAGACAAAGTGGCTGCTGAAACCGTGACCACAAAAGTGGGACCAGGTTCCACTCACAAAAAATGCATATTACCGGCTTGGACTAAGAGAGCTCTTATTCATCCTCTTGCTTACTACAAGGGACCCAAACTTGTTTGGATTATTAAAACTAACTCTTAATCTCTTGTAGAGGGAACAGTGAAAGGAAGCGGTCAATAATGGTTCATGGATAGTGGATGTTCGAAACACATGACTAGGAACATCACAGACTTTTTTTCAATATAAGCCCTGCAAGGAGGGAGTGTATCCTTTGGCAATGGCAAAATGGGGTACATTCTTGAAGTTGGAAAAGTTGGGAAGTCACTCGCTCATTCTATTGAAAATGTGTACTATGTCAATGGACTTAAGTACAGTCTTCTGAGTGTTTCTCAAATTTGTGATAAAGGAAACAAGGTGGAATTATTGTCCAAAATATGTACAGTCACTGAACTTGTGACCGGTGAAATAGTACTGGTGGCCAAAAGATACAAGAACATCTATGTTGCTTATTTTGAATCCTTAAAAAGTGGTGATCTGAGTTGCCTAAAGGTGGTTGAGGATGATGCTGAACTATGGCATAGAAGACTGGGCCATGAAAGCTTTTCCCTTCTGAATAAACTAATTCAGAAGGACCTGGTCCATGGTCTGCCTATGTCACAATTCAAGATTCAAAAAGTCTGTGATGCCTGTGCTAGAGGAAAATATGTGAAGTCCTCCTGTAAGTCAAAAAGAGATGTGAGCACCTCAAGGCCACTTGAGCTCCTGCATATGGATCTGTGTGGACTTGTGAGGGTGCAAAGCAGAGGAGGAAAGAGATATATTTTCGTAATCGTGGATGACTATTGCAGATTCACATGGACTCTATTTCTCAGTCCATGTGAAGATAGAGTCTATAGTTGTATGCATTAGATCGGATCATGGGACAGAATTTGACAATGTCAAATTTGATGAATTCTACAATGAAAATGGCATCACTCACAACTTCTCAGCTCCCGGAACTCCCCAGCAAAATGGAGTAGTAGAAAGAAAGAACAGAACTCTAGAAGAAATGGCAAGAACAATGCTGATTGACAGTGGACTTGCAAAGAACTTCTGGGCTGAAGCTTTCAACACTGCCTGCTACTTAGTGAACATATGCATGATCAGATCACTTCTGAACAAGACCCCGTATGAATTGTTGAATGGAAGAAGACCCAAGCTGACCACCTAAGAACATTTGGATGCAAATGTTATGTTCTCAACAATGGAAAGGATCAACTTGGTAAGTTCGATGCCAAAAGTGACGAAGGAATATTTCTTGGCTACTCTTCTCAAAGCAAGTCTTACAAGATATATAACAAGCGGACTCAATGTGTTGAAGAAAGCGTCCATGTTATTTTTGATGAATCTTATCCATCATTTGAGAAGAGTGCTTAGGAAAATCAAGATGGAGAACCCTTACTTATTCCTGGTGAAGTCATTAACATGACAAACGGAAAAGCATACATGTTTAGTCAAGTAAGGAGCCAAATAAAGACAATGCTGCCTCGTCATCAACAGAACCAAACACTTCAATTACAATCACTGAAGCTGAAGAAAGAGTGGTTGATGCAGTTCAGGAAACTCCACCGGCATCTGAGAAATGGATAGAGAAGAATCAACCAAACATACCCTTTTCCTCTCAGAATGAACCCCGGACATCGAACTAGAGACATCAAAGCTCTCAGCCTATAGACAACATAATCACTCCTCTAGATTCCGGAGTTCAAACCAGGTCAAGAACTAGAAATTCACTTGCCTTCTCAACCTTGCTCTCCCAGATAGAACCCAAGAACATCAAGGATGCCTTGAAAGATGCAGATTGGATTACAACCATGCAAGACAAGCTGTATCAATTTGAGAGAAATAGTGTGTGGCGCCTGGTACCCAGACCCCCAAATAGAACCATTATAGGAACCAGGTGGGTATTCAGAAACAAGCTCGATAAATATGGAATTACCACAAGGAATAAGGCCAGGCTAGTGGTCCAAGGCTAGAATCAAGAGGAAGGAATTAACTATGATGAAACATTTGCTCCAGTGGCTCGCATGGAAGCCATCAGAATTCTGATCGCCTTTGCTTCTCATATGGAATTCACTTTGTTCCAAATGGATATAAAAAGTGCATTTTTGAATGGACTGCTTAGGGAAGAAGTCTATGTGAAGAAACCCCCTAGGTTTGAATGTCATAAGCACCCTGAATATGTGTTCAAATTGGAAAAACTCTGTATGGGCTAAAGCAGGATCCTCGAGCGTGGTATGAAAGATTGTCAAAATTCCTCTTAGAAAATGGTTTTAAGAGAGGAAAAATTGATAACACTCTTTTCTTAAAGAAATGAGGAAGGAACCTTCTCATTGCTCAAGATTATGTTGATGATATCATTTTTGGACCAACAGCTGACTCTCTGTGTGAAGAATTCACAAAACTTATGGGAAACGAATTTGAAATGAGCATGATGGGGGAATTAAACGTCTTCCCGGGTCTTTAAGTAAAATAGTCCCCAAAGGGTACTTCCATTTGTCAGCAAAAATACATCAGGGAACTTTTGAAGAGGTTTGACATGGAAGCATCAAAAGTGATAGACACTCCCATTGCAACCAAAGGCACGCAGGGAACTGGTGCTATATTATCCATTAGGTGACAATTTTAATCTGATTGGGTATGCTGATGCAAACTATGCAGGTTATCTTGTGGATGGAAAAAGCACTTCTAGGATGGCTCACTTCTTAGGATCATGTCTTATCTGTTGGGGGACAAGGAAGCAAAATTCAGTGGCTCTTTCAACTGCTGAAGCTAAATATGTAGCTGCAGCGTCCTCCTGTGCTCAGCTTTTGTGGATCAAGCAGCAGCTGGAGGATTTTGGAGTTCTCACTGAGAGTGTGCCCCTACTATGTGACAACACCAGTGCACTCAACATGGCAAAGAATCCAGTTCAACATAAAAGTACCAAACATATTGATGTGACGCAACATTTTTTGAGAGATAATGTGGAGAAAAGGTTGATATGCATGAAGTTGTGCAATACAGAAGATCAAATTGCAGACATTTTCACCAAGGCACTAAGTAGGGAACAATTTGAAAGAAACAAAGTAATGTTAGGACTGTTGAAGCCAAATTAAGAACTTGATTCCTCTTTGGCTGGCTCGTATTCATAAGAAATAATTAATTCAAAGTGTTTTCTGGCGCTGTCTAACTCAATTTAATACCGTTGCAGGTAAACACGCATGGTAAGCATAGAAGCAGTAGATGCAATGCATAACTGATAAAAAAGTATTAATTTTTTTTAACAAAAAGATGAAGAAAATGTTTTTTCTAGAACTAGGTTCTTGTACTAAAGGTTAGTAGTTATGTGCATCCCTTTTAATACACGTCATAAATATGTATAAAATACAACTACCATATCATCAACTTTTCAAATCCTGATGTCACGTTGCTTCAATTCAAACGTTACATCTCCTTCTGAAACATTGCAATTCTCCACGCCCAACCGCCGTTTCAGAAATGGTGCATATTCCCCTCCCGTCATAATTAATTTCTCCTTTTAAAAACCCTCTCTTCTATTCTTCTTGACCATAAGCCCTACTCTAGATTCACCCAAAAGGGAAGGATCGTCACACCTCTTCTCCCAATAGCTGAAAAAACTTCTGATTTCTCTGCCTCAGTGGTTACTACCTCTAATCCATCTACGGAACCTCTTGCTTTTACTGAGCCTTCGTCACGCTCTATCACTCCTACTGCTGCATCCACACCTTCCCCAGTCTCCAAATCTCTTCCCAACTCAGAAACCCTTGAAGCTGTTGTTCCACTTTCTCCTTCGTCTGTTGTTCCCACCAGTCAAACCCTAAGCGTAGAACAAGATCAAAATACTGAGTTCACAAAAGGTTCTTCCATCTCTGCCGTCAGTTTCATGTTTGTGGAAGCACCAGTTGAAGAAGAAAAGATTGTGTTTGTGGTATCCACTGCTGGGGGGTCTTGCATAAAGTTATTTCCCAGAAACATGAGTCACAAAACATGTGGGAAGAAGGGGCCATCATGGTTGTTGAAGGGAATGCAGTAGTATACACTACTGGAGCATCACATGAAGAACTTGATCCCTCTTCGGAGGACCCAGGTCAGGACTCTCATTCCCAAGACAATGTTGTTCATGCAGTTGATGTTGTGCCCCTGGAAATTCAAGTACCAGAAATGCGATCTAATGATGAAGAAAACTTGGACAATGTGGCCCTTGATGCATTCATAAGTAAGCGAAGGGTTTTCTCCACCCCTGAGTCTGGAATCAAGCGACCTACCACTAGGCTTCAAGTTAAAGTGACCTACGATTCTGCACTCCAAAAGAGAAAGAAAAGTAGTAAGAAGAAAAGAAGAAAGTTGGTGAAGGATGGTGTACCTGTAAGTGATGAAGCTTTCCATGTAGTTGTGGTGGAAGAAGGAACTCATGAGGAACCTGGTTCCCTTGTTAGGCGGTCCTCGAAAAAGGCTGAGTCTGTTTCCATGGAGAAAGAGTCTACATCTAAGTTCAAGATGAAGGAGGTAGTGAGTGATAAGGATACTCTTGTGAAATCCAAGGGGAAAGGCAAAGTTAGTGTACAAAAGCTTAGGAAATGCAAGTTTGAAACAGTTGAAGAACATAGTTTTGGGAAAACAGCAAGAAGTGAGGTCTGCCTTGGCTCTGAGCGCCTAAGGCATCAAAAAGTTCTGCTAGGTCGTACGTTTGACCCAACAATCTCAGAGATGGTAGGAATGCGCCAAATTCTAGAAATGGTGGAGTTTAAATAATGGATGCATCTATTCTACATTGATGCCCCTAAAGTCTATGAGGAGGAGGTACAGAGTTTCTTCGCCAGTCTTTTTCCAGTCGATACTGACCATGTCAGTGCTTTAGTCAATGGGGTAGACATCGTCATTGACGTGCATTTGCTTGGAACAATTTTGCAAGTTCCTACAGTTGGGGTGTCTAGTGTACGAGATGTTTGTCAGTATAACTTCAAAAATGCAGTGGTGAAAGATAATTCTAATTAAAAAGGGGACCAGATCCATAAGAAAGCACTACTTCCTGTCTACTAGCTGTTGTTTGAGCTGGTTAACAAAGTCCTGTTGCCTCGAGCAGAAATGAGGTCTATAACTTCAAAATCCAATCTGTTCCTAATGGAGCAACTAGACGGTTTCAACCCTGTGAGTCTGCCCGCCATAATGATTGAACACATACAGAAGGTCTCCAATTTCAAGGATGGTAATCATGGGCTTCCCTATGGATTCTTTCTTACTTAGGTGTTCAAAATCTTTAAGGTTCCACTGGGAACAGGTAAAGTGGGTACCCGCAAGCAGACATTCTCACAAACAACCTTGGAAAAGTGCGAGTGTATTGAAAAGTATGGGGGTAGGAAGTACTTCAACTGTGTCTCGGCTCATCAATGCCAGAACAGTGCAGATGATGAAATACATCGGTTGAAGGCCAGGAATGCTATCCTGGAAGGTCAGCAAGCCCAACCGATTCCCATGTCGAATGATGTGGAGGTCCGTTTAACCGAAGAAAATGCTGATCTTAGGGCGCAAGTTACCTAAAGGCTGAACTGCTCAACGAGCAAAAGTCGGTAAATGCCCGAATAGACCTTATTCTCTAAACACTTGTTGCAGCTTCCAAGCCTTTTCTTCCTAGTGCCCCCTAAGAACCCCTTCAGTGACCAGTATTCTGGATGTGTTTCCTTTTTCCTGTTTCTTTTTTGATGGTTTGTGGATGTTTTTTTTGTTGCTTTTTTTATGGTGGGGATGTACTACTACTGCTGCTCCTGTGAACAAGTCCAATGTTGTCTCTTCCTCTTTCAAAGGAAGAGGCATATTAAAAATTATTAATACGAATCCTTTTTTATTATGTCTCGTACTTTCTCTCCGAGTTCTATTCTTTCTCATAATTGTGTACACATATATGGCATGAGTTAGCTTAGCTAGACTTCTTTGTGCTGTTGTTCTTTTTAATGATGCCAAAAGGGGGAAAGACCAATCTAGGACTCAGGGGGAAACACATTGGGAACTAAATCTTGTGCTCTATTACTTTGACCATGTAAGGTTTCGGCATAGTCTTAGGGGAACTTTTTGACTCTTTGAAACTGGTTTGGTTTTTACTACCCCAATTCCGATTTATAATTGTGTAAGTTTGTCATCATCAAAAAGGGGGAAATTGATAGATCTTAAATACTCTTGCCTGATGTTTTGATGATCTAACAAACTTACTGTTAAGAACCAGATAGGGAACCTGACCTACTTGGATTGCTACAAACTTTAACGGATTTCAGCTAAAGATGAACTGCTACAGCTTCAAGAGCTAGAAACCAAACAAGGACCTAATGCTCTTGTAGTTTCCTCATAAGCAGTACAAAGTTATTTGGGCACAGCTGGAAATGAAGTGACCGATGACACTGTTTCTGTCGTACTGCACCACACTGTCAGCCCACTCATTCTCTAACCAAACAAAGTACTCACATCATTTCAAGTGATGTGATCAAGATGTACCAAATGAGCTTTATACAAACACATCACTGGAAGGTTTCTGTTTCGCATTTTCAAGCATCTTGCAAAAATAGAGAAATCATGCTCACAAGCTTGAAGAACAAGTATGAACGCCACTATGAATCAGTTCCTAAAAGATTGATTGTCACTGTCCTAGTTGAGTTGTAACCTTGTTATTGTACTTACTATATCTCCTAAATCACTTACCTAGAAGAATACTGATTAGGAATCCTCTTGTAAATCTGTAAACTCGTTGAGTTTATGTTGTGACTAGATTTAGTAATAATGAAAAGTCTTTGTAATCGTAGAGTTACAAAGTGGCTTGTGGTGATAGCATCACAAGTTAGAAAGAGCCTTTGTAACTAGGATAGTCACAAAGTGGCTTGTGGTAAATGTACCACAAGTTAGTTGAGTAAATCCTTTGCAATAGGAATTATTGTAAAGTGGCTTGTAATAGGTAAGATTACAAGTTAGTGAAGTTAATAGCCTATAGGTGTAGGTCGTGGTTTTTTTTATCTCCTTGTGTGGGATTTTTCCACGTAAAAAATCATCTGCCTCATTTACTTACTGCTTTACTAAGTGCTCTCAGCAGAATCTTGTAAAGAACCAGGTACTCTACGATTTGGTGGATCCATACAAATTAACACAAGGAAACCATGTAATATCACTAAATATGTTGCATAGAGTTCAAATAGGTAGTTAAAACACGTAGGCATAATTTTCTAATCTAAACAGGACAGTACATATTCTAATGTAATTTAAACAAGATAAAACACATAGGTATGCTTTTCCAATCTAAACAGGACAGTACATATGCTAATGTAATTCAAATAGGACAGTACATATGCTAATGTAATTCAAATAGAGTAATAGAAATCAGTATGGGCTGGTGAACAAGATAAACTAAACATGAATTAGGGACTAGGTGATTTGATAACGGTTGGCATTATGAGTATTTTATATTTCATTCTATTGATAATAGAATGGACAACAAAAGAATATTCATGAGAAATTCAGAGAATGGTCATTCAAGAATACGCTTCCTTAAGGCAAGCAATGTAAGCAAAGTTAAGCTTAAGAGACTGTATGTGCCAGTTATGATAATTGTCACCCTCACGAGTAAGGAATTTTATTATCCTTGGTACAGAAGGATTTCCACAAGCCAAGTAAGGGTCATCGATGATGTGAAAAGACGCCAAATATGAAGAGGTAAAACATCTATAGGTAGATCCTCGTGGATTCAACTCTTAGTACTCCCCTGAAATGGGGGAATATGGAGTAATGTGGCATTAAGTCAGATTTAAGTGGTTCTAATGACTATGGAATGGTAAACGAAGAATGCTATAAAGATGAAAAAGGAATGAGATTTCACTTATCCAAATTCTACAGATATGCTACGATTCCAGAATTGTGCAAGCACGACGTCAAGGAAAGGAAGTAATGGTTCCATCCCAAATTGTTATTTATAAATAAGGAGACAGTATGACATGTAAGTTAAGACAAAGGAAATAACCCAAGAAAGATTACGCAAAATATTGTTATGAGAATGGGTCAATAAGTAGTTAGTAATTGATTCAGGAAGAGCCTAGTTATGGCTAAACAGGAAGTTATAAACGAGTCAGTAGATCATGCAATATAGACATAGTAAAACCTAATATAGTGAATTCAGCCCCGCAGTAATGTCATTATAATACTTGAGAAATATTCAGATAGGCTTTGGGGTATTTAAACGTACTGTATGAGTTTTATGGGAATAAAAGAGAGTGCTACTTTGAAGATAGTCAAAATATCAGTTCAGAACAACCCTACAAGCACAATGGGGTGGAGGTAAGAAACTACAGCTAATTATAGGCGAGGAAAGATATCAAAAATTCTATCGGGTATACAATGTGAGTACACCACAACGGTACCCAGTAAGTGCCAAGCCTAACCTCGGTCGAGTAGTGACGAGATTAGGTCAGGACCCTATTGGTATAAGTATAATGAAACAATACAGAAGGAAATATTACAGTAAAATAAATGAAGAAATCTAGCAGGAATAGAACTCAAAGGAAGCCAACAGCTTAGAACATAGTATAAGCAGCAGGGGGATCTCCCGGAATACCTTTCTGTAGTCCCAAAGTAAATATGCAGTGCTGGGGGATCTCTTGGAATACTGTTCCGTAGTCACAAAGTAAATATGCAACACATAGGGATCTCCTGTAATATTGTATCGTAGTCCCAACGTAAATATGCAACTTAACCAGTACAATTAACAGTCACAGCAAGAGAATCTAAAGTTTGGATTAAGTTCAAACCAAGTAAACCATGTAATATCACTAAATATGCTGCATAGAGTTCAAATAGGCAGTTAAAACACGTAGGCATGCTTTTCTAATCTAAACAGGACAATACATATTCTAATGTAATTCAAACAAGATAAAACACGTAGGCATGCTTTTCCAATCAAAATAGGACAGTACATATGCTAATGTAATTCAAACAGGACAGTACATATGCTAATGTAATTCAAATAGGACAGTACATATGCTAATGTAATTCAAGCAGGGTAATAGAAATCAGTATGGGCTGGTGAACAAGATAAACTAAACATGAATCAGGGACTGAGTGATTTGATAATGGTTGGCATCATGAGTATTTTAGATTTTGTTCTATTGATAATAGAATGGACAACAGAAGAATATTCATGAGAAATTCAGAGAATGGTCATTCAAGAATACGCTTCCTTAAAGCAAGCAATGTAAGCAAAGTTAAGCTTAAGAGACTGTATGTGCCAGTTATGCTAAGTGTCACCCTCACGAGTAAGGAATTTTATTATCCTTGGTATAAAAGGATTTCCGCAAGCCAAGTAAGGGTCATTGATGATGTGAAAAGACGCCAAATATGAAGAGGTAAAACATCTATAGGTAGATCCTCGTGGCTTCAACTCTTAGTACTCCCCTGAAAAGGGGGAATATGGAGTAATATGGCATTAAGTCAGATTTAAGTGGTTCTAAAAACTATGGAATGGTAAACGAAGAATGCGTTAAAGATGAAAAAGGAATGAGATTTCCCTTTTCTAAATTCTACAGATATGTTTCGATTCCAGAATATTGGGCAAGCACGACATCAAGGAAAGGAAGTAAGGGTTTCGACCTGAAATGTTATTGATAAATAAGGAACCGGTATGAGACATAAGCTAAGAGAAAGAAAATAACCCAAGAAATATTACGCGGAATATTGATTTGAGAATTGGGCCAACGTGTAGTTAGTAATTGATTCAGGAAGAGCCTAGTTATGGATAAACAGGAGGTAACAAACGAGTCAGCAGATCGTGCAAGATAGACATAGTAAAACCTAATATAGTGAATGCATCCTCGAAGTAGTGTCATTATAATACTTGAGAATTATTCAGATAGGCGTTGGGATAGTTAAAGGTACTATATGAGTATTACGGGAATAAAAGAGAGTGCTTCTGGGAAGATAGTCAAAATATCAGTTTAGAAGCAACCCTACAAGTACAAGAGAGTGGAGGTAAGTAACAACAGCTAATTATAGGCGAGGAAAGATATCGAAAATTCTATCGGGTATAAAATATGAGTATACCACAACGGTACCCAGTAATTGTCAAGCCTAACCTCGGCCGAGTAGTGATGAGATAGGTTAGGGCCCTACTGGTATAAATATAATAAAACAATAAAGAAGGAAATATTACAGTAAAATAAATGCAGATATCTAGCAGGAATAGAACTCAAAGGAAGCCAACAGCTCAGAACACAGTATAAGTAACATGGGGATCTCCTGGGATACCGTCCCGTAGTCCCAAACCTAAATATGTAGGGGGATCTCCCGGAATACTATTTCGTAGTCCCAAAGTAAATATGCAGTGTTGGGGGATCTCCAGGAATACCATTCCGTAGTCCCAACGTAAATATGCAGTACATAAGGATCTCCCGCAATACCGTGCCGTAGTCCCAATGTAAATATGCAACTCAACCAGTACAATTAGCAGTCACAGCAAGAAAAGCTAAAGTTTGGATTATGTTCAAACCAGGAAAACCATGTAATATCACTAAACATGCTGCATAGAGATCAAATAGGCAGTTAAAACACGTAGGCATGCTTTTCTAATATAAACAGGGCAGTACATATTCTAATGTAAATCAAACAAGATAAAACACGTGGGCATGCTTTTCCAATCTAAACAAGACAGTACATATGCTAATGTAATTAAAACAGCACAGTACATATGCTAATATAATTCAAACGGAATAATAGAAATCAGTATGGGCTGGTAAACAAGATAAACTAAACATGAATTTGGGACTGAGTGATTTGATAATGGTTGGTATGATGAGTATTTTAGATTTCATTCTATTGATAATATAATGGACAACAGAAAAAGATTCATTAGAAATTCAGAGAATTGTCATTCAAGAATATGCTTCCTTAAAGTAAGCAATGTAAGAAAAGTTAAGCTTAAGGGACTGTATGTGCCAGTCATGCTAAGTCTCACCCTCGCGAATAAGGAATTTTATTATCCTTGGTAAAGAAGTATTGCTGGAAGCCAAGTAAGGGTTATCGATGATTTGAAAAGACGCCAAAGATGAAGAGGTAAAACATCTATAGGTAGATCCTCATTGCTTCAACTCTTAGAACTCCCCTAAAGGGGGGAATATGGAGTAATGCGGCATTAAGTCAGATTTAAGTGGTTCTAGTGACTATGGAATGGTAAAGGAATAATACGATAAAGATGAAAAAGGAATGAGATTTCACTTATCCAAATTCTACAGATATGCTAAGATTCCAGAATTTTGTGCAAGCACGACGTCAAGGAAAGGAAGTAAGGGTTCTGGCCCGAGATGTTATTGATAAATAAGGAGCCAGTATGAGATGTAAGTTAAAACAAAGGAAATAACCCAAGAAAGATTATACGGAATACTGATATGAGAATGTTCCAAAAAGTAGTTAGTAATTGATTCAGGAAGAGCCTAGTTATGGCTAAACAGGAAGTTACAAACGAGTCAGCAGATCATGCAAGATAGACACAATAAAACCTTATATAGTGAATTCAGCCTCACTGTAATGTCATTGTAACACTTGAGAAATATTCAGATAGGCATTGGGGTAGTTAAAGGTACTGTATGCGTATTACGGGAATAAAAGAGAGTGCTACTGGGAAGACAGTCAAAATATCAGTTCAGAAGCAACCCTACAAGCGCAAGGGAGTAGAGGTAAGTAACTACAGCTAATTATAGGCGAGGAAGGATATCAAAAATTCTATCGGGTATACAATGTAATAAGCTCACAGCTTTACAAGAGTTAGAGGGTCCTCCCTAAGTAAGACTTGCTGAGGAAATAAGGAAGAAGGCCTCAACCTAAACATAATAACTTGAAGGAGAAATGGTTATGTAAAACAGTCTCACTACAACATTGTATGCTTTATAAGAAAGTGGCACCTACCGTGGCTAATGAACGGGAAGTAAAAGCAAAAGTAGGATTCGAGTTCATATGAGTTACACAAAAACTTCGGCATGCATGGGAACTAAGATAAGCTAAGTATACACGCAACAAGGGGCAGAAAGACCAGGAAAGGTAATAGCTTAAGTTCAAAGAAAGCTAGGAAGGAACAAAAGGAATTATCTGATTAATGATCCAGAGTTAGTTACGTTATGAACGCGCTTAAGATTTTGGAGTATTATCCATGCAGCATATATGCTAACAATCATAGAGCCGTAGAAGACTCTAGTATAAGTTAAAAGAAAGAATTTAGTCCAGGTCATTGACAAAGGGTTGAACTATGGTATCACGGATATTCCATAGCATCCATGAAAGGCAAAAGTCATAACTAATGCCATGAGCCGCAGATTGTAAGATAGCTTAAGCCTACATAAAAGTGATTAGGGAAGAGGAAACTAAAGAGTTACATCAACTAAGTAAATAAGGAGTCTGATTATTGGACCTAGAAAATTATAGACATCGTGATTGAGAACATTACAGGATCACTCTTGATATTAGAGGTACAAGACAGATAGTTCAACAACCATATTCTATAATGGCACTACGATAAAGCCAGTTATAAGAGTACCGGCCTCATAAGAGGTCAGTATGAATCTCCCATCCGATTGTGTATGCACAAGAGTTGCAAGTATTATAATAGAGCTTCAAGTTATGGATATGAATTATACCTTTGTGGAAGGGGGGTCATGAAAGAGATAGAAGATGTGGTGCGAGATTTTAAGTTAAGCAAGGTAAAGGTAAACAACGTACAAGATACTCAAATGTAGAAGGTTGTGAAGTCATTACTTTAGATAGAAGGCTAGAAGTGAGGGGATCCAATATCCAGGAATGATAGCAGCATCGTCAGTGGCATGTCTTCCAGCCTATGGTTTCTAAGTACTGACAGATATAGCCAAGAGGGTAAAGAAGAGTTAGAGACGATATTATGTCTCGCTTGATGTTCCAGAATAACATAAGGAAATCTATGGTGCAAGCAAGTTGAAGGAAAGTTTGCGAATAATATAAATAGATATGTATAGGTCGCAAGATAAAGTATGGTAGAGCGGCAAGGTTTTAGGAAGACATTAGTAAGGATAAGAAAAGGGCTAGTGAGGAGGTGACAAGAATGGATAAGTCCTCAAGATTAAGCCCATCAAAACAAGAGAGCTAATGGTTTATCTAAGTTATAGAAAGCTCAGTATAGCCTGAATGAACCCAAAGGACTCTAAGACTAGTAGCAATTAGAACAGATGGAATGTTGCCCTGGTAGTAGAATGAAGGTGTGATTGTGATAGATAAAGGATGACCTTTGGGCCTTCAAGTGAGTAATGATTTGATGAATTTTACATGATTAAAATACCCTCGTAAGAATAATCACATTAGGAGGCTATGAAATACGGCTATGGAAATTTAGAATCGTCCCCAGGTGGATCAGGAAAACCACTTCTAATGTTCCTTGATGCAACGTGAATCCCAGTGGCAGTGTTACATAAAAGGATAAGTTACCAGTAGTAGATTATATATCAATATTGAGGTGAATCAACAATGGATGGACAAAGGTCACAAAGCATTAGATGAGATTAAGCCATCAGTCCTAAGATAAACAGTAATGAAGAAGCGCTAAATTACTCAAATTTATGGCTATAAGATAAGCAACGTGAGTAACCCGGAGTTTGGTAGGATACCTCAATAATGATAACTCGAAGTAAGAGTTATGGTATAGTATGACCTACCTAGGTGTAGTAAAGTCATACAGATGGATAAACGGATATACGAAATAAGGTATAGCAATATTCGTGAGTTCAACAAAGTATCGAGCGAAGAAATTTGGTATACCCATAAATTCCCAAAGGGACATCTTATTAAGCTCTGTATATGTTTACAAAGTGAGGCCTAGAGATTGGCTAAAAACTGGAGAAAAAAGAAGAGGAGAGTCACATAGGCGCACTTACAAGGTCAGAGTCGTACGGGCTGCATTATAAAAGTAGCAACAGTGACAAGATTGGAAGGATTCCAACCACAAGTCATGGTGTGAGAAAAAGGCCAAAACGGGGGAATGCTCTGGCCTTTGGAATTATTCACAAAACAGTTGCCTAGATGGCAAGGAGAGTACTAAAGTTTTCGGAAGACATAAGTTATGAAAATGATACGTGCATCAGTCAATATTTAAGGACGAATGTTCCAAAGGGGGGAATGATGTTATACCCCATATTTTCGTACGTCAAGGTACGCCATAAGTAAATTGATGGATGCTCGGAAAATGAGATGTTACATCCTACATTTTCGTATGTTAAAGTTTCATTGTAAGTTAATCAACCAAAGTTCAGGAATGAGAATATTTTGGAGATTATAAGCATTATTCTATTTCAAACAAGTGATGAGTAAATTCGTGAAAGTGATAGGGTAAGAAAATTGAAGAAAATGAATTTCGTTGAAGTTTGACATTTTGGGATAAAATACGGCCCAAATACCCGGTATTTCTAGATTATTGCCATACAAGGTGCCACATGACCATGATAGTGAGGTGTACAAGGTGTGCTAAAAATGAGAAATATTTTAAGTATTTTCAAATAATTCTTAATTAAGTGGATAATTAGATAATTATGGATTTTTAATGGGAGATTAATTAAGTGATTAAGCTAATTAAGTTATTTGGATATGCTTGACAAGCCAAAACTGTGGCAGCCAAGAACCTTGGTTAAATGTGACTCTTAAGTCATAAAGAAATGTTAGCAACTTTAAAGAATTAAGTGTCTTAGTCATGTTATCAAGTGGGTCCCACCTAAAGGCTAAATAACCTTTCTAATTCACAATTGAATGGCTCATATTAAAGAAGAAGGCTTCAGCAAAGGTATTGTTGCAATAGCAACGTGATTTCCTCAAGCATTTTATACGAAATTATACAGCGTAATAGCAACGGGATTTGGCGATTCTAAGAGAGTACAGTGCAATCTTTCTCAAGAGTATGATACGGATTTTCTCCTACTTCGATCCGTCGTTACGTGTCTTTTTCGCAATTGACGTGTGTTAGATGGATTGTCAAGAGAATCTGTTCAGGTATGTTAAGGTTATCCCTTATTTCTTTTGTCATGATCCATACAATACAAACGAAATGAGCAAATGCACAACATCCACAAATGACTCTATTCATAAAAAAACTAGAGATGCTTATGTTCTTGATTCCCCATGTATCCTATTATTCTATCATCTGTTCATGGGTCTTAGAAAATACGTAAGTTGATAAAGTTTATTTCGTGATATTAATCAAAGGCATAATGGACTTATGACACTCTGAAAGATTTTATTGACGTACTTCTCATGCATTGCATTCATTTATATAGACCTATGACCAGATGGCATTATATACACGTATATATGTATAATATATGTTTATGGTATATGGAAAAATATTACGGCGTTATATATGCACCACCACCTTATCAGCTGGTATATGTTGATGATTTCGCCCACAATTGCCGAGATGATATGATGGGATGCCCTCAGAGGCTTGCTGATGTTATGTACACCTATACCTATGCATGACACGACATTTATATGCACGTGCATGACATTGTAAATGTTTTAGAATTTACAAAGTTATTTAAACTTACAGGCAGAATTTTTTATTCCATGTTTCATCTATGTCTCTTATGTATTGATCTCCATGCCTTACATACTCAGTACATTATTTGTACTGATGTCCCTTTTTTCTGGGGACGCTGCATTTTATGCCTGCATGTCCCGATAGACAGGTTGAGAGTACTCCAAGTAGGCTATCAGCTCAGCGGAAGATATTGGTGCGCTCCATTTGCTCCGGAGTTGCTTGTTTGGTCAATATGATTTAGACGTGTATTGTTTGGTATGGCGGGGCCCTGTCCTGACCATTATGATAAGTATGTACTCTTAGAGGCTTGTAGACAGATGTCATATATACGGATACTTATATGGCCTCGTGGGCCTATATTTTAAGTGTATAATGGATCACATTAGCCTTAGGCCCGTATTTCACAAGTATGAGTTTCTATATCAGGTTGTGTCGTTCTATATCGGGTATTCCCTTATGTTTACTCTGGTTATCTCATGATGCCCCTTCCATCCCACTTACCTATGATGATATGATAAGTAAGATATGTATGTTGGTACTCGGTTGAGTAAGATATCGGGTGCCCGCTGCAGCCTAAAAGTTTGGGTCGTGACACAATGGCCCCCGGTAAAGCTATATTCATTTTGTTTATGACTGACTACTTTTCTAAATTTATGGAAGCACGAGCCTTCGATAAGGTGAGAGAAAAAGAAGTTATAGACTTTATCTGGGACCACATCGTGTGTCGATTCGGGGTACATGCTGAAATGGTACGCGACAATCGAAAGAAATTCATTAGCAGTAAGGTAATGAAGTTCCTCGAGGAACACAAAATAAAAAGGATCTTATCGATGCCGTATCACCCAAGCAGAAATGGGTAGGCTGAATCGATGAACAAGACTATCATTTAAAACTTAAAGAAAAGGTTGAGCGACGCTAAGGGGAAATGGAGAGATGTTCTGCCCGAAGTTCTTTGGGCGTATCGAACGACATCTAAGTCTAGCAGGGGGGCAACCCTGTTCTCCTTAGTATATGGCTCTGAGGCCTTAATTCCGGTCAAGGTCGGGGAACCTAGCGTCATATTTCGACATGCAACAGAGCAATCGAATCACGAGGCCATGAATACTAGCCTTGAACTATTGGATGAAAAACATTAAGTTGCACTTGTTCTGATGGCTGCACAGAGGCAAATAATCGATAGGTATTACAATATAAGAGCCAACCTTCGACACATCGGAATCGGGGATTTAGTTATAAGGAAAGTCACTCTCAATACTCGAGACCCAAATGAAGGGAAACTAGGCCCCAATTGGGAAGGACCATATTGAGTCATCGATGTCATCGGAAAGGGGTCTTACAAAATTGGCACGATGGAGGGCGAACAATTTCCAAACAACTGGAATGTATCACTACCCAAACGATATTATTTCTAAGGTATGACTTTCTCCCTTTTCCATTTGTATTTGATACTAACTTATTGTAGTTGTTCGATCGAGGCTTCTAGAAAACTCTTCAACACGAAGATCTTAGGTTTTAAAGCACGCGTTGCACTCTTTTTCCCTCAGATTGATTTTTATCCCAAATGGGTTTTTCTGGTGAGATTTTTTACGAGGCAACAATTATGTTCTACCTGAGGAAAATTCAACAATATTCAAGGCTTCTTTTTAGTCAACCTCGAATACTGGGGGGCCATCATCCTCGGAAGTTATATTTTCGAAAAAAATACTTCATGTCAAAGGGTCTCGATAGGGAAACCTTGTAATGGGCCAAACAGTCAAATGAACCGTGTCCATATAGATTAGTCGAGCCACGATGGAAAAACATGTATGCATGTATGAATTATTCAAAGTAGCATTCTTTCTACATCAAACGCTTTGTGTCTCAAAGAAATTTGCTACTATACGAGCTCCATACTTATGATTTTATGAAAAATGGCTCAAGGGCCAAGTGCAAATACACCTCGAACATTTGAGGACTATCATCGACAGTCAACACATTCGAGCTATCTAAACTTGAATTCATAAGACCTCAAAGAGGCACCCCTCGACATATAGGCCAAGGCTATCGTACTCGGGGACTGACATTTTATACAAGTTCAAAATGTTATTGGGAAACAAGTCCAAGAGGCATACCTGAAGGCTACGTCCATATTGAAGGCTACGACCAAAATAACGTATCTCGAAGATGTCTGAATCCCACAATAAAAAATAGGCCTTCAAATACTTTGAAAAACACGGTTAAAAGGCTATCCCCATCAAAACGATTAAAAAAGGGCTTCGCTAAAATCCGCCCTCGGAAAACCTTAAGAGGTACCAAATTATCTTTACACAAACGTTCTACGGCACAAAAAGCAAAGGGGTCTCAATCGGCATCGGACTCAAAACACTATGGGTAAAAAATACATGCTAAGGCATAAAGAAATTTTACTGTCTTTTAAGTCAAAAACAGGGGAAATAATATCCATCTTTTAAAGGCCATATTGGCCCAACCTAAAATACCCTATGGGCCAAAACATTTAGAGTTCGAGACTTTTTCTCACTCAACTCGGACCTAAGAGTCCCACTATTCCAAGCTCAAATAAAATCGACTTGAATATAGCTCAAGGATTCATCATAAAACCTTAAGGGGTATTCTACTATAAGTTCAAAATATTCCTATTATTTAATAAAAACCTAAGGGTTTGTTTTACTCTGAGTTCGAGCTAATTCTCATTCGATTATTGAAGTTATAATAACAAAAAATGTTGCAAGACAAAAAACATGAGAAGACATTCAAGAAAAAATTTCTTTTATATATTTGAAGAAAGATATGTACAAGAGAGCGACAAGAGGTCTTACAAAAAGAAAAAATAAAAAATCCTAACTATGCCTGGGGCCGGCTTCTCCATCGGGAGCGGTTTCCTCTTTGGGCCCCTCATCATTATCAGACCTACCTTGGCTGTCTTCATCATCATCATCGTCGGAAGAGGAGACGAGAAATCTGGCATCAGCTTCGAGCGCCTTTGCTTTAGCTATCTCTTCAGAGAGGTCGTAACCTCGAGCGTGGATTTCCTTGAGGGTCTCCCTCTGGGATTGGCACTTGGACAAATCATTACTCCATCGCTATCGGTCAGAGGCTTTCCTTAGATGCGTTTGAGCAGCCTCAACATCCCCTAGGTACACAGTAATGGTTTTGTCAATCATGACCTTCTTCTTCCCGACCTCTGCCCTGGCCTCAGCAAGCTTGATCTTGAACTTTTCAATATTTCTGGCTTTGGCCGAACTTTTATCTTTAGCTCCTCAAAGTTGGGTCTCAGCCGATGCCAGTTTGCCAAAGCATCCTCTTTCTCCGCAGCAAAGATGTCCATGTTCTCTTTCCACCGATCGCATTCGGCCTTGATCTGATCGACCTCCACTCGAAGCAGCTCTATCCTCTCCAGTTTTTGCTGTAGTTGAGACACTAAAGTATTATCCTCTACAGTTGGGTCAAGTAGACCGTACTCTTTCAAACTGATAGTTACCTACTTGTCTAGCTCGGCCTCATCCTTACAAGCCTTGGCCTAGTCTGCCCGAAGGTCCCTGAGATCCTCCTCTTTTTGACTGCAAAGGAGCTTCAAAACGTTCCTTTCATCCGAGCTCTTCTGGAGCTCGGCCTCGCATCGGCTCGAGTCGACCCAAAACTTGGTGAAAGCCTACATAGAAAGAAGGATACAAGTTAGGATAAATGGAGAAGAATAAGAAGAAGAAGAAAATTGCAATCATAAGAATTAACGCTTACTTGAGATAAAATGCATTGAGCCTCCTCGAAGAGGGTAGATGCGTTGTTGAGATCGGCGGTATCATCGACCCTGGTAAAGCAATACCGAAAGGTATTCTCTTCACTAGGGATTCCACCCAAGTCAGGCATCTACAGAACCCGAGCCTCCCTTATGGCTTCTTCATAATAAGCCGGTAAAAAAGGAGAGTGACCTATTGTCATGGCACCGAGCAAATCACTCGGGGTGTTCTATTCAGTATTAGGGATCTCAGAACCCGCCCTCTCTAGTGTGTTTGTTGATGGACGAGGAACAATCTCAACCTCACGCAATTGAAGGAGTTTTGCTTGAATCTTTCTTCGAAGCCTCTTCATCATCAGGCAGAGTTTTCGGCTCGGAGTGCTTGGCAACTTCAACTGGCTTCCTGGCTCGAACCACCAGCGCCGAGTCTTCACCCTCGTGTTATTCTTCATCATTCAGCTGGTGGACTGAGTCTATATCCACAGGAATGAGATTCCTCCCGTGTCTTCGAGCTGGAGCCTTTTTATCTTGGGGGTCTTTGGGCTTCGAGACCATTTTCCTCTTATTATGTTTCCCCGATTTCATAATTGGGGACTCGGTCTCTTACCCAGGTGGGGCCAACCTCATTTCAGAGACATCTCCATTGCCTGCACGAAACGTAGAAATCGGTTAGGCATGACAAGTTGTAGTCACAACTAAAAAATAATGAAGTATCCATATAAGGACAAACAAGATAAACTTACCATGATATTTGGCTTCCCATCTGCCTCTTGCCAAGTCACGCCAACAATACTCGTTATATGAGGAGGTCGCGGCTAGTTTCTAAACCTAATCTTCAAGGTCGATAACCGCATGGGGCATCCAAGCGACCGCTGCAAAAAAGTTGAAGGCATCACGGAATGCGAAAATGGAATAATAAAGGCTACTGGAAAAAAAATTCACTTACGCTCAGGGTTCCAATTCTCTGGGAACAACATTTTCTCCCCTGGGATGATGTCGCAGGTCCTCACTCGCATGAACAGGCTCATCCAACCTCGATCTTTATCCTCGTCGTTGCTAGCAAAAAAGGCCTTGATTTACACCCCATGTTTTTGTACGTGGAAGTACGCCATAACTAAATTGATATAAAAATTGGAAATGAGATGTTATATCCCGCATATTTGTATGCTGATGTTTTATTGTAAGTTAATCGATGTAAGATCGGGAATGAGATTATTTTGGAATTATAAGTATTATTCTATTTAAAATAAGGTATAAGTAAATTCGTAAAGGTGAGAGGCCAAGCAAATCAAAGAAAATGAGTTTCATCGAAGTTTGTCAATTTGGGATAAAATACGGTCCGAGCTATTATACCCGACCATGATAGTGAGGTGTATAAGGTATGCAAAGTGTATTAAAAGTGAGTAGTATTTTAAGTAAATTGAGATAATTCCTAATTATGTAGATAATTAGGTAATTATTGGTTAATAGGGAATTAACAAATTAATTAAGGAATTAAGTGGCTAATGTTGGATAAGCCTAAATTTTCCCCACGTGGCAGCAATACATAATTCTTGAGTGACTCTTGAATTCAAATTTGCAAGATGTCACAATTAAGAGGGGTTAGTGCCTAATCATCACTTTATACTACCATTGTTCGTTAATTCCAATCCTTGAATTGTATAACTTTAGCATTTCATGTCAAAACCCCAAAAGCTCTTGAATTATATAGATTTAATGTCAAAATGTTTCAGCCAAGTTCATGGAATACAATAGCAACTTATTGCTTCAAAATATTTCGTACAGAGAATATTTTTACTATATAGCATGAGATCTTGCGATTCTAAGGGAATACTACGCAATCTTTCTCAAACAATATCATATGGATTTTTCCCTACTTCGATCCATCATTATGTGTTTTCTCTCAATCAAGGTGTGTTGGAGGGATTGTCAAGAGAATCGGTTTAGGTATGTGAAGGCTATCCCTTCTTTCTTTTTGGCATGATCCATACGACACTAACGAAATGAGCAAATGCACAACATCCATAAATGACTTTATTCATAGAAATACTAGGGGTGTCTAATCTTGATTTCTAATGTGAATTATTATTATATCTTCTGTTCACGGTCTCATAAAAATACGTATTTGATAAAGTTTATCCGACAAACATGTTATTTTATGGCATTCCGAGAAAATCTTATTTACATATTTCTTATGCATTTTATGCATTTATACATATACATTGACCCATGGCCAGATGGCGTTATATACGCGTATATATGTATATTATATTTATATGGGATATAGGAAAGATTACGACGTTATATACGCACCACCATCTGATCAGCTGGTATACATTGATGATTTGCCCACAGCAGCTGAAATAATATGATAGGATGCCCTCATAGGGTTGATGAAGTTATGAACGCATATACCTAGGCATGGTAGGATATTTATATGCATATGCATGACATTATAAAATATGAAATGATTCACAGAGCTATGCAAACGTACATGTCGAGCCTTTTACTCCATGTTTCTCTCATGTCTATTATTTACTGGTGTTCATTCCTTACATATTCGGTAAATTATTTGTACTGACGTCCCATTTACCTAGGGACGCTGCGTTTCATGCCCCCAGGTCCTGATAGACAGGTCGAGAGCCCTCCAAGTAGGCTATCAGCTCAGCAGAAGATGTTGGTGCGCTCCATTTACTTCGGATTTGCTTGTTTGGTTAGTATAATTTAAACGGGTATTGTTTGCTATGGGGGGGGGGGACTCTGTCCCGAACTTTTATGAGAATTATGTATTCTTAGAGGCTTGTAGACAAATGTTATGTACGTAAAAGATTGTATTGTCGTGTCGGCCTATGTTCAGTATACGAGTGGTTATTTTGGCCTTATAGGCTTGTATGTCTTATGTACAAGTTGGTATTACATGTCATATTCTACTTATCTCACGATAGCCTTTCGGCTCAGTTATCTATGATAATATGACATGAAAAGATACGTTTTGTTGGTACTCGGTTGAGTAAAGTACCAGGTGTCCATCGCAGCCCATCAGTTTGGGTCGTGACACCTTGGTCGCCCGGCATTGGAGGTTGATCAACCCTCGGAAAAGCTGAGGCCAATACAATTGGATAAGATGGTTGAGGTTGAACTTTAGCCCCTCGGCCTTGCTGGAGAAGTAACGGAGCATGATCACTATATGCCAAAAAGAAGGCTGAATCTAGTTGAGGGTGACCTGGTACCTCTTGCAGAGGTTGATGACGACTGCATCGATGGGACCCAGTGTGATGGGTTATGTGTAGACCCTTAGGAACCCCTCCACAATAGGGGTGATACTCTCCTCGAGGGCGGGGATATGTACCACGACTTCGTCCCCCCAGCCACAATCTCTTTTCATGGCCTTGAGGTGTTTCTCCGTTATCGAGCAAATATATCTCGATGCGTTCTCACATTGGCCATGGATCGTAGGGGTATTCTTGAATTTGAAGTCGTTCTTTGTGACACAGGGGTCGGGGACAATCTCATGAAGGGCCGGCACTTTATCACCGGCCGGCCAGGAAGAAGAGGAGGAAGCTTTCTCTTTTTGAGGAACGGTTTTGGAAGTTTTTTCCATTGATTCAAGTTAGAAGAAGTGGAAAGAGGTGGAGTTTGATATCTTTTGGCAATAAAAGAGTAGGAGCAACAACTACTGAAAGAGAGAGATGAAGAGAGGGGGAGATTAGGGAAGTTTGAAGGTAGAAACAAAGTTTTAGATTCGAATAAGGAGCCCTTTATTAATAGGCACGCAATGACGTTTTGGCGGTGCTAGTGGCCTACTGCCACTGACAAACATTTAATGTTTTGGGAAAACGAACTGACAGGACGTTTTGTTCACCTCAAATGCTTACGTCATGGGGATGACATCACCATCAGGGTCTTCGGAAAATCGAGGTTCATGTCATATCTTATTATCTCACTCTAAGAAATGGGGGACTATCTGTATACGGTCGAAATCAGGTATACCCAATTTCGTTGGCTCGGTGAGTTGTTTCGAGAATAAGCTCAAAACGAACCTGGCTCAAGCTCGATGGCGGAGTATATAACTTGAGGATCAAAGTGCTCGATAAAAACCAAGTCCGAGTATGACCAACCTCAAGATAATACAGTTATGGTTTAGTAACAGAGAGAGCAAGATTCCCACAACGGCCCGAAGATCATGGCATGAATTCCGGAATGGATTTGTCCTAGGCGGTTAGACAGCTGTCCAATAAGATTCCATACTATAATTAAAAGTGTACCATATTTCGGACTCCCCTATGATATAAAGGGGAGCCCATTCATTTGTAAGACATGATTCATTGACAATAGAATATATATTGATCACTTTCTTGCTTATTGTTTATCAGAGTTGCCTTATAATTTACTATTCTTACTGACCCACCTCGAGACTGTCATAGCTCGAGGTCGAGATTTGGCTTGCATACTGGTTTGACTTACTTTATTCTTCAATTTATATATTTAATTCCTTTTTTATCAATTGTATTGGACTAAATCACATATCCTTAAAACCATAATATAAGTTTAATTGTTACTAGGATTTTGGTAAACAATTATAATATCCCAGCCACTTTTTCAATAATCTCCTCATCATTTGTTATACAAATTATAATACCCCAAAATGGAATAAAAACATGCCTAATTATAAATGTAAAACAACCCAGCGATACAGCTGGGCCTTCAAATGGCTTAAACAATTTGGACAGGCCCATATTCCAAGCTCAGATATCGTGGTCCAAACCACAGTACCAACAACCAGTTCAGTAGTCCGGGACCAACAATAAAACAATTCTCTTGCCTATCTATTACAAGTCATAGATAACTAAGCAACGAATGGCAACTCATATAAACCCTAAATCAATTAAGATAGCTCGAATTCCAAGGTGGAGCATATGCTCATTTGGACCCTAATACCACAAAATCAAGAATTCTACATGTCCCACGTTTAAGACACACACTTGATCATCACATAAGCACCCATATGTGTAGAGAGTATGCAGAACACATAGATTAGATGTCACGACCCAAAATTGCCCTGTCGTGATGGCGCGTATCGTTAAACTAGGCAAGCCAACTCTTTACCGAAAATAACGGAATATTTCAGTTTTAAAGATAATTTCATGCTATTTAATAATAAAACTTCATAAAGAACATCTGAATAATAAAAGTGCAGAAAGAAATACCCGACATAATGGCATCACTAGCCATGAGCATCTACTATAGTCTGTCAAAAAACACTAAGTGTAATATAGTTTGGAAATATAACTACAAACAGCTATAGAAAGATAGGAGGGAGAAGAGCAGTGCTGCGATCGCCAACAGCTACCTTGCCAACTCCGCGTAGATCTACAGCTGGAATAGTCAATAGCCGCTACTGGGTCTTGATACGCCTGGATCTAAACACAAGGTGCAGGAAGTAACGTGAGTACGCCAATTCAGAAAGTAACCAAAGTAAATAAAGACTGAGAAGCAGTGACGAGCAATAAAAATATTGTAAGTTCATATCAGGAGAACTCAGTAAAAATATAGCAGGC
Source organism: Nicotiana sylvestris (assembly GCF_000393655.2). Taxonomy (NCBI): domain Eukaryota; kingdom Viridiplantae; phylum Streptophyta; class Magnoliopsida; order Solanales; family Solanaceae; genus Nicotiana; species Nicotiana sylvestris. Next base: position 46,638,840 of record NC_091068.1, read on the forward strand.
TTTTAAAAGCAGAGTTTGAATCAAATCATTTCATTTAAACTAAGCTTCAGTAAAATCATTTGAAGATATTTTTCAACAGTTGTCAAACAGAGGCTCAGTGCAACAGTGAGCAAAATGATGAAATCGTAAACGGCACCTCGGGCAAACATCACTCATATGCAGCCCCTCGGGCAAAACATCACTCACATACAACCCATCGGGAAAACCTCACAGTCACGCATATACAACCACTCGGGCATGTCTCATATCACTGACTCAGGGTACCCGCACTCGCTAGGGGTGTGCAGACCCCGAAGGGGCTCCTTCAGCCAAAGCGCTATAACAAGCCACCTCGTGGCATAAATCAATCAGGCACTCAGCCTCACTCAATCATGAATTAGTAACAACATGCTGTGGCATCGAGCCCGATCCCATAGATATCCTCACAAATCAGGTCCTCGGCCTCACTTAGTCATAAACCTCTCAAGCCACTTGGGTTATCCATAAAATAGGGTAATCAACCCAAGACAACATTTTTATAAGCATAAAACAGAGTAATAAAGACTGACTTATGAAATCAATCAGTATAACGTGACTGAGTATAGATTTTCAACCAAAAACAGTGAGAGGATAATAGGAAAAAGGCCCCTAAGGGTCTAAACAGCTCTGGCACAAGGCCCAAATATGGCATTCAGCCCAATCCACAAAATTTCTTTTTAAAACACATAAGTATCATATAGTCTCAACCAAATACGCAACTTATAGTTGCTAGGAGACAAACCAAGTCATAATCCCCAACGGTGTACGCCCACACGCCCGCCACCTAGCATCACCTCAAAATAGTAAAACGATACAAAATCCTGGGTTTCATACCCTTAGGACTAGATTTATAATCGTTACTTACCTCAAACCGTTCAAATCCCTATTCCGTGATGCCCTTGCATCTCGAACCGGCATCCAAATGCCTCGAATCTAGCCACAAATAATTGGATACAAGCAATATGAGCTAAAGGAATCAATCCCATAAGAAAATACTAAGCTTTAGGTCAAAAGTAAAAAAGGCAACTCAAAAGTGAGGCCTCGAGCCAACGTCTCGAAATCCGACAAAAGTCACAAAATTAAACAACTCATTCAATTATAAGACTAACGATATTGGTTTCACTCAAATACGACTTCGAATCAACTTCCAAATCCCAAAATTTCATTTTAGGAAACTCCACCAATCTTCCCCAAATTTCACTCCAAATCACTAATTGAATGATGAATTCAATGATATATTCATGAATAATAGCCAAAACCGAGTTAGAATTACTTACCTGGATGATTTCCTTAAAAAACTCCCAAAACGTTGCCTCAAACCGAGCTCTCAAAGTCCAAGATGAGAAATAAAACCCCAAACCTCGTTTATATAGTGCTCTCTAAACCTCCTCACCGCGGTCCGCACAATTTTGCTGCGGCCACGGACCCTGGCCATACCATCCGCGGTCCGCATAAAATCTACTGCGGTCTCCTTACCTCTTCCATGGCCTACATAATTTCCACCGTGGCCGCATAATACCTCCGCGGTTTGCACCAATTTTGTGCGGTCCGCACTTCCTACACTAGAGACCAGAGATCTGCCAACTTCCAAAGCCAACTAATGATCTGATAACCACCCGAAACTCACATAAGTCCCTCGGGACCCCAGCCAAACATACCAACATATCACATAACATCATTCAAACTTAGTCGAACCTTTGAATCACTCAAAACAACAACAAAACACCAAATTAACCTCGGATTTCAAGCCTAAGAACTTATAAACTTCTAAATTCAGCAACCGACGTCAAAACAAATCAAATCATGCCTGGATGACCCCAAATTTTGTAGACAAGTCAAATATGACACCACGAACCTATTCCAACTTCTGGAATTCCATCCTAACCCGACATCAATTTTTTCAATGTTGCGCCAAATTTCCAACTTTCGCCAATTCAAGCCTAATTCCACCCCTGGACCCCCAAACCACATTCCGGACGTGCTCCTAAGTCCAAAATAACCTAACAAAGCTAACAGAACCATCCAAATTCACATCCGAGATCGTTTACATACAAGTCAACATCCGGTTAACTTTTCCAACTTAAGCTTCTAAATATGAGGCTAAGTGCCTCATTCCACTTCAAAACCATCCGGACCCAAACCAACCAACACGATACGATAAAATACAGCTGAAGAACATAAAAGGAAGAAAAAATAGGGGAAACGGGGCTATAACTCATGAAATGACCGGTCAGATCATTACATTAGACATATATAGGGGTTTTCAAGATTAGCAAACAAGTTCAAGGTAACAGGTTTCTTGGATACACATGATTTGATTACAAGAATCCACAAACAGAGGAGTCAAGCATGAGAGTTCAAAGTAACTAGGGACATGACTTAACTTCCAAAAGGTTAACAAGTAGTAATGACATACTCGAGAGATAAGGACCAACAATAAACTTCACAAGAAAATCTTAACATAAGCATGTAGGTAATAACTAAGACTTATAAGTTACGACTGTGACAAGTAAAAGTATTTATGAGAAAACCTATTAATAAATCAGAGGTAAACAATATTGAGAACTCTGCACAACAGCTAATTAGCGGGAAGGTATCTAATTCTGAAAATGCAAGTCTATAGCAAGTTCCATCATACATACTAAGGATAAAAACAAGCATGAAACTGAGTAAACTAGCACTAGTACGCATGGCCTATAGAACAGTTTTGTGACAACCAAAATAGTGGTAAGACAAGAAACTGTAACACAGTGTTAAAGCTTGCAAGTAGCATATAAATATACTGCCTGAAAGGTTTAAGATTCAATAGGCATGATATTTTTAAGAAAATGAGCAAGCTGAAAGCTTGTATATATGAGTGACTTAGCATGAAGAGGGAAGAATACATATGAATTACTAGTAAATTTTAATACAAGATTCCAAAGCACACCAGGCATTGATCAAGTTTAATATTCGAGCCAGATAAACATACAAAGAACAAGAATTACCTTAGTTAGATACTCATGATTCTAATAGTAGAACCTAAATAAAATTAGGGCATTAAAGCCGCAAAGAGACATTAAGGCAAATATGATTAAAAACAAAGGTAGCACAGTAAAAGTTCAAGTAACATGTAAGAGGGCCAGAACTTTATTACACCTAGAAAAGAACAAGCTACCCATGTAGAAGCTTTGGACTTAGGTAATATCAGATTACAAAGAATTGTAGATGTAACATCATCGAGACTGACAGTTAGTAAAACATATAATAATCATACAACTTTAGAAATCTCATAAACAATAGGGAAACTGAGCCAAACAATAGTGGTACACACAATCATCATATATGAGAAAAGTAATTTAAGTTGTAAAGGTAAAGAACACTAACCAATTATAAAGATAAACGAGAAAAAGAATGAAGAATTTAGAATATCAGTAGATTCAGCAGCAACAATTGAAGGAAGATAGTGAAAACTTCAAAACCCCAGTGCTTCCGAGTTCATAAGAGCCTCGAGAAGGACTCTGAGCAGTACTTGCACTGGAGGAGGTCGTTTAGTAGTATTATGGCCTTGGTTTTCAGCCGGCCAAGAATTCAACAGCTTTAGAAAATACTTTGAGTCTAAGTGAATGAGTGAAAGAGTAGAATAGTTAGAATAATCGCAGTAGTAATAATGGTAGTGATGAGGTCTTACTAATGGGGAAATTGGGGAGGGGTTATATAGTGGTAGAAATTGAACAAACAAATATGAAAAACATTCAATCGAACACAAATAAGGAAATAAAATATCACATTCAATCAATAATAGAACTGGTAAAAGAGAAATCGAAATTTCAAACCTTAGTTGAGTCCAATGGCCATATATCTGGTCGGAAATGCAAGAATCGTTCATTGTAGAGTATATATAGATGAAACAACGGGCAAATCTTCACAAAATTAGAGCCAAATCAGGCTCGTCTTGAATGGTAGCATTTACCAAAGTTAGTTAAATACTAAGTAACACCATGAACGCATGAGTAGTAGCAGAATAAGGCAAGAAAATCACGAAAGGATTCCATATTGGAGCTGGATTCGAAGATGATTTAGAGATACGACGATTAGGGTTTGTAATGAATAAGAGAGGAATAGACAGAGTAGTGGCGGCTAAAGTGGGGAATGGGTCTCTAGTGTTAGAGGGGAGAGATATATGGAAAATGGTTGGCTTAAGTTGGGTCTTGATCATTTGAGATCAACGGCCAAGATTGAAAAAGGAGTAGGGCGGGTTAAGCCGGGTCGCGACCGGGTTTTGAAGAGGGTTGTTTGGTCTTGGGTTGTTGAAGAGTCAGCTGGGATGGGCCAAATATTTTGGGCCTATTTTTGGTTCGAAAATTAGCCTGAAATTGGGCTAAGAATTAAATACACCAAATTGTTTAAATAATTAATAAATAATAAAATATTTTTTATGCAGTAAAATAATTGAAAATAGTAACTTATCATTGCAAAAATAATTAAAAATTCTATTTAAGCATGAATAATGTAATGATGTAATTATGCATAGCATATAGGCTATTATTACAAAATTATGTAAATAGCTTAAAAATACAAATATAATTATATAAAATAACGTAAACATATTTTGAAATATTTATGCGAATGCAAATAATAAATTTGGGTGATTAATTCATCCTAAAATAATTAAAAGTGATAATTAATACACATTCAAGTAATTTAAATGCAGGAAAATTAATTTTAAAGCTCTAAAAATTATTAAAGATTATAGAAAATGCTTGTATAATTAATGTAAATTAAATAATGATAAAAATATATTTTAAAAGTATATATGCATATTTTAAAAATATGAAGGCAAAATTGGTATCAACATCGCCTAAGGAATCGCCCCAATCCGAGCTACCAGTCCCAAAATATAATAAAATGAAGCTAACCCTCAATAACAATACTTTTCCTTGTTATTTCGCTTTTGCGACCCACAAAGCAACTTTTGTGGAGTCGCTTTTGCGACAAAAAGCTCACTTATGAAGGTTCCACTTAAAAACCTGGGCTTTTGCACTTGCAGACCCTTCTCCACTTCTGCAATTTCGCTCATGCGGACAAATGTCGCACCTACGCACAAGACACCGCAACTGCAAAATTTCCTAACCAACCCAAACTTCGCTTCTGTGTTATCCTGTCCACTCCTGCGAACTCTCACCGACTTTTTCAAACCACGCAGGTGCGAAAGCACTAGAACATGAATGCCTTCAAACTTCAAAATGATCTAAGATTCATATGAAACTCAACCGAACACCTCCAGATCCCGTTCAAACATAATAACCAGTCCCAAAGCATAGGACGGACCTGCTGAGGTTTCAACCCCCACAAAATAATATGAAAATCATAAATCGCACTTCAATTCAAGTTTAATGAACTAATCAAACTTCCAACTTGCATAACTAGTGTCGAACCACATCTAACCAACTCGGAATGACCTCTAATTTTGTACAAAAATTCCAAATTGCGTATAGAACATATTCCAACTGCGGGAACAACAATCAGAATTTGATTACATCAAAGTCAACTCCCGATCAAAACTATGAATCTTTTGAACCTTCAACTTTACAACCTTCGAAAATGAGAGCCAAACTAGACTAGGTGTCACCCCCGATCATGGGGAGCGAGACCGGTGCTCAACTGCATGCCATAGCATGTCTACGGAGCATCTAAGTAAAATATAAAGTAGTATGAAAGTGCCGGTGAAAAGGACCTGTGTATACCTCGAAGTGATGTACAAGAAGGAAATACAACATATGGGACCTGGTGTAGAGTAGGGCTCACCAAAATCTATTGAGTGAAGGGTATGCTGCTATCAAGGATAAATGCTGCATGCTAAGCTACCACCTGCATCCATTAAAGATGCAGCGTCCCGAGAAAAGAGATATTAGTACATATGGTATATTACTAGTATGTAAAGAAAAATGCCCTAACATAGAATGAAACTTCATCTCAAGAAGAGACAAACATGGAGGAAGTAAGAAGAATCAATAATATTTAAATTCCAAGTTAAAACATGATCAATATTCAAATAAGCATTAGCAATTTTTTTTGGGAGATCATTAGTTACCGACACACTGTCATGCACATTGAATGGAGTTCGATCCCGGTCCTATTAGCTAGGCCATCTCAACCTAATGTATGCGGGTTGACATAAAAGCACGAAACCACCACCATGTGCACGGCATAGCGTCCGATCTCTGTCTAGTCGGCTATCCCGTCTCACCACAATGTCGTGTGGGTCGACATGGTATTTGCTAGCTATCAACTCATCCCAATCAATGGGAATATTCTCAATATAATAAAACGGGAATTCACCCATCAATCAACTCCTACATCGGCACATGTAGTTTCGGGCTTGGGCATTTATAACTCAACCTTCCTCGGTGACCTAACAATACTACCAAAAATACTTTCTATATAAAAGAAATATATTCATCTTATAGCCTCTCATTATATTTTTCATTTCATTGTCACTCTTAACCATACACAATAATCTTCATTCTTGGCATGATGGCCGCATTTCATATTTCACATTTTCATTCCTTTACTTACCATGGATCATCATAAAGCATTTAAAGCCGTTTAAAACATTGGAAAAATTATAGATTTAAATCACAAGTACGTAAGAGCTCAAAAAATACGTTGGAAATAATTACAAAAGAAGAGCATAATGATTTCAATGGAATCATGGTTTGAGTTAATAAGCGGTTGATAAATCAATCATATTTGAAGTATTTCAAAAGGGAGAACATGGTATAATGAGAGCGATTACAATATGACATGGGTAGAAAAATATTTGTTGTATCAATCATTTGTGGCAATTTGATACAATAAGAATAAGACCTTTGAGAATCCATACTTGGAATTTATACGGAGATCGTGGAATCCAATTCTACGAAGGGAATTTAGCCAACATACCATAATTAAGCTTCTTTAGAATTACTACAATGTTTCACTACTTTTAGCAACTTCAATCAATAGAAACATAATCAAATTGAACCGCTATTAAGAAGGTGTTCATAGTCTAGTTCATATAAGAATTTCATCAAACACATAGTCTGCATACTTGACTACAACTCCATATAATGGAATTTCTTTACCTCACAACCAATCCTTAAGTCAATAATTCACCAAAAATAGTTCAACAACCTCCATACTACCTTCATCGGTACATGCATGCCCAACGACTAACTTCCAGCTCAAGAATCACACTTCTCATTCTTCACATACAACCCAAATTCGAAATTAAGGCTTATGGCTTTCAATCACCACTCCATAAGCCCCAACATAAAAATTATACTCATAAATTTATTTTATACTATTGCATGTGAGCTAGAGATAAAGTCTTACCTGTTAATAGAAGACCTTGTGAATTTTCTCTTTTGAATCTCCAAGAATTGAGCAAAAAATTGAGGTGTGAAAATGTTGGAGCTCTCTTATAATGTACCACCGTCTCAAACAACTCTGATTTTTACCTAAAAAATGATCCCTTAAGTCTCTTTATTAAAATAAGGTCGGGCTAGAAAATTTTCAAAAATGACCCCCCATGACGAACCTACAATCGCGGAATTCACCGCAAAAAGGATATGTCGTCCGTCAAATACCCTTCAAAATTCGGGTTGGGTCTAGTCAGGTCCGCGAGAAATTATCGGTTTGCGGAATGATTCGGTGGTCGCACATTTGACCGCGAAATCTCCCTCCTAAAAATGTCATGCTAACTATGTGACAGATATATAGTCTGTGAAATTGCTATGCAGTTTGCATAACCCACCGTGAAATGACCCTCAAAATTGAGTTGCTTTTGACTCATTCTGTGATGATTCTACGGTTAGCGAAACAAATCCGCAGTTGCAAAATTATCACGACCCAAACCGATGGACCGCGATGGTCACCCGGTACCTTACTCAACCGAGTACCAATATAACGTATCCTTTCATGTCATAATATCATAAATAACTGAACCGGAGAGGCTGCCATAAAATAGGTAGAATATAACAGGTAATGTCAACTTATACATAAAACATATGGGCCTCTAAGACCAAAATAACCACTTGAACACTGAACATAGGCCGATAAGGCCATACGATCTTTTACATACGTGACATCTGTCTACAAGCCTCTAAGAATACATAATTTTCATAAAGATCGGGATAGAGTCCCCCCATACCAAACAATACACATCTAACTCATACTAACCAAACAAGAAACTTCGAAGCAAATGGAGCGCACCAACATCTTCCGCTGAGCTAATGGCCTACTTGGAAAGCTTTTGACCTGTCTATCAGGATCTATGGGTATAAAACGTTGCATCCCTAGACAAAAAGAACGTCAGTACGAATAATGTACTGAGTATGTAAGGCACATAAAAAAGTACATAACAGACATGGAGAAAATGTAGAGTAAAGGACTCCACCTGTAAGTCTGTATAACTTTGTAAATCATGAAATAATTATAGTGTCATGCATATGCGTATGATTGTCATATCATGCATAGGTACATATTTTATAACATCATTTACCTCTGAGGGAGTCCCATCATATCATCTCGGCTACTATGGGCAAATTCATCAATGTATAGCAGCTGATCAGGTGGTGGTACGTATATAACATCATAACCTTTCCTATATCCCATATACATATATATACATACATATATACATGTATATAATGTCATCTAGTCATGGGTCAATATACATGAATATAATGCATGAAAAGTACGTTAGTAAAATCTTTCGGAATGTCATAAGACCATTTTGCCATTGAGTAATATCGTAAAGTAAACTCTTTTCAACTTTCGTATTCTTCTGAGACCCATGAACAGATGATAGAATATTATGACACATGAAAATTCAAGAACATAAATATCTCTAATACTTCTATGAATAGAGTCATTTATGGAATTTGTGCATTTGCTCGTTTCGTTTGTGTCGTATAGATCATGCCAAAAAGAAAGAAGGGATAGACTTAACATACCAAGGGTAGGGAAAAATCCGTATAATATTCTTGGAAAAGGTTGCACAGTACTCCATTAGAATCGCAAAATTTTACGTTGCTATGGTTCTAACAATTCTCGTTGTGTTTATTTGGTTGCAAGAAGTTTGGTTGAAATCTTGTAAGAATTGCTTGAAAGAATCACGTTGTTAAGGTAATATTTTAGAATCTCATTGTAGAATTTTGGTAAGGAATTTTGTAGGAATCTGATGTAGTTTTTTTAGCATGAAAATGTTGTTTTTGTTATTCAAAATCCAAAAACTTTGTTGAAGCTTTCCTTGTGATTGTAGAGGTTTAAAATAATTTTAGATAGTCTTTTTAAGTCCTTGGGTGTAGGTCCCATTTATGTGGTGACTAAGCCATCATTCTTTCTTCATTTGCCACCTTTTAACACAAATTTAAGTTTCATCCTTATCCAAAATATCTTAATTTACTCAATTAGTTTAGTTACATAATTAATCTCCCACTAAAAATCCATAATTACCCAATTTTTCACGTAATTAAGAATTATCTCAAATTACTTAAAATACAACTCACTTTAAATACACCTTACTATCATGGTCATGTGCTGTCTTGTATGGCACTAGTCCATAAATACCGGGTATTTTATCTCGAGCCGTATTTTATCCAATATGTCAAACTTGGACGAAAATTCATTTTCTTTGACTTGCTTCCCCTCTAACCTTCGCTAACTTATTGATCACTTGCTTGAAATAGCATAAATCCTCATAATCTCCAAATAATATTTTACTTGGACTGATGTCAATTACCTTACAACAAATTCAACGTGCAATACTACAGGGTGCAACATCGTCGTAACATAATACTGCGAAGCGTAACATCACTGTAATGTAATACTGCAGGATGCAACATTGTCATAACTTAATACGGCAAAGCGTAACATCATCGTAATGTAATACTGCAGGATGTAACATCATCATAATATTGCGGGGTATTACATCATTCCCCCCTTTGGAACATTCGTCCTCGAATGTTGACTGTTGCTCTTATCATTTTCATAACTTATAGCTCTTGTGAATACATTAATACTCTCCTTGCCATTTAAGTAGTTGCTCTGTAAATAAATCAAAAGTCTAGGGTATTCCCCCCTTTAGTCTTCTTGCTCATATCATGACTTGTGGTCGAAATCTTTCTAATCTCGCAACTGCTGCTACCTTCTGTCATGTAGCATGTATGACCTTGACTTTGTAACTACGCTTATGCGATTCATTTTTCCTTTTTCCTTTTGTCTTTTAGCCAATCTCCCGGCCTTACTTTGTAAACATATACAAGTCTTAATAGGATGCCTCTCTGGGCATCTGTAGGTGTACTGAAGTTCTTTGCTCGATACTTTGTAGAACTTGCGAATATGGCCATATCTTATTTTATAGATCCGGTTATACATTCGTATCGCTTTACTACATCTACGTGGGTCATACTATACCATAATTCTTTTACTTTAATTTATCGTTATTGAGGTATGCTTACCAAACTCCCAGTTACTTTTGTTGCCTATCCTTTAGATATAAATCTCAGTCCTTTAATGCTCCTTCATTACCGTTCGTCTTAAGTAGGATGGCGTAATCTCATGTTATACTTTGTAACTTGTATCTGTCCATTGTTGATTCACCTCAATGTTGATCTATAAACCACCACTTGAAGATTTGAAACTTCATACGTAATACATTGCCGCTAGGGCTTACGTTGCATTGAGGATTATTTGAAGTGATTTCCATAATCGTATTTCATAGTGTCTCAATGTAATTCACCTTATGGGGGGGGTATCCTAATCTCGTGCCATCAGTGAAATCTTTTCTCCTTCTCTTCTTTCTTTTTTTTTTCAAAATCATTATTCAATCGAAAGTCCAAATGTCATTCTTTATCTACCACAATTACACCTTCATCTTTTTCAAATGATATTAGTCTTAGACTCCTTTGAGTTTATTCAGGCTATACTGGGCTTTCTATGACTTAGAGAAACCATTAGCTCGCCTGTTTTCATGGGTTTATTCCTGAGGACTTATCCATTCTTGTCACCTTCTCAGTCGCCCTTTCGTATCCTTACTCTTGCCTTCCTAAAAACTTGCCACTTTTCCATACTTAAGCTCACGACCTACCCATATTTATTTATATTACTCACAACCTTCCTTCAACTTGCTTGTATCATAGGTTTCCTTATATCACTATGGAACATAAGCGAGACATCACATCGTCTCTAACTCTTCTTGACTGTCTTAATTAGCCTCTTCGATACCTAGAAACCATAGTCTATGAGATATTCCACTGACGATGCCGCTATCATTCCTGGATATTGAATCCCCGCGCTTCTAGCCTTCTATCCGAAGTATGGACTATTCACAACTTTCTGTATTTGAGTATCTCTTACATTGTTCACCTTTACCTTACTTACTTAAAATCTAGCATCATATCTTCTATATCCTTCATATCCTCCCTTCCACATAAGTATGATTCACACCACAACTTGAAGCTCTATTATAATACTACAATCCGGTGGGAGCTTCATAGTGACTTCTTATGAGGCTGTTACTTTTTTTAACTGAATTTATCGTAGAGTTGTTATAGACTATGGTTGTTGTACTATATCTCTCGTACCTCTGATTTTAAGGGAGATCCTGCAATGTTCTTGATCATGATGTTTCTATTTTTTTGGGTCCAATAATCAAACTTCTGATTTACTTGGATAATGTAACTCTTTAGTTTCCTCCTTCTTCTGATCGGACTTTACGTCGTCTTAAGCTATCTTTCGATCTGTAGTTCCTGGTATTAGTTATTCCGTTTAGCCTTTTATGGGCGCTGAGGAATATGCATGATAAAATCCTTTAATAATTTAATCCTTCATTTATTGCCTAGGCTCAATTCTTTCTTTTAACGTATTCAAGAATCTTCTACGGCTGTATAGGTTGCATTTATAGAACTCCAAACCCTTGAGTGCATTCATAACGTAACCAACTATGGATCATTGATCGAATAATTTCTTTCGTTCCATCTTAGCTTTCTTTCAATGTAAGCTATTACTTTTTCTGGTTTATCTGCCCCCTTGTTGCGTCCATACTTAGCTTATCTTAGTGCTCACACATGCCAGAGTTTCCGTGTAACTCATATGATCTCAAGTATTACTTTTAATTTTACTTCCCGTTCATTAGCCACGGTAGGTGCCACTTTCGAAAATGAATTGGCCTAAAAACGAAAATGAAGAAAATGAGCATTTTTGGTCCTTAAGTTTCTGCCCATCCGTTACTAAAAGTTCATTTTCGACACTAAAAGTCGTCACTAAAAGTCCACCAGAAATAGCTTTACCGGCCATATTCAATCGATCATAACTTTCCGTACAAATGTTCGAATGACGAATGGTGTAACTTTACGGAAACTAGAATCCAAGGGATACAACCTTTATATTTTGCATATTTTCATATTCCCTATATATTTCGAGATATAAGCTTCCAAAATTGCCTATTCACATCAGAAATTTCTGGGAAATTTCAAAACAGCTTTACCAACCCTTATTTAATCGATCATAACTTTCTGTATAAATATCCAAATGCTTAATGATTAAAGTTTCTAGAAACTAGAAAGCAAGGGCTACAACTTTTACGTTTTGTATATTTTTAGATTCCTTATAGATTGCTAGATATAAGCTTCCAAATTATGCTCCTCGCATCAGAATTTTCGAACCTTGCTGTCAAAATCCAGCAAGTTAAATTGGCCTAAAAATGGTCCGAAACCACTCCGAAACTCACCCGAGCCCCTCGGGACTCTAACAATTATGGCAACATGTCCCAGAATACAATACGAACTTATTCGATGATTTAAACCACGCTAAACAAAACTAAAATTTCGAATCGCGCCATGAATCGAATTATGAGTTTTCAATTCTTCTAACTTCTATATTCGATGCAAAAACCTATCAAATCAATTCCGATTGACTTCAAATTTTGCACACAAGTCATAAATGACATAACAAAGCTATAAAAAATTTTAGAACTGGATTCTGACCCCGATATCAAAAAGTTAACTCTCAGTCAAACTTTTCGAAAAATCTTCTATTTTCCAACTTTCGCCAAAATGTGCTGAATTGTCCTACGGACTTCCAAATCCAAATCTGAACATGCTCCTAAGTCCAAAATCACCATACGAAACTATTTAAATCATCAAAATTCTATTCCAGAGTCATTTGCTCAAAAGTCAAATCTCTGGTCAAACTTAAGAAATCTTTAGCCTTAGATTTGTAGATTCCGTTAAATGGCGATAATTTGATCTAGGGACCTCCGAATTCGATTTCAGGCATATGACCAAGTCCCAAATCACGATACAAAACTACCGGAATGGTCAAAACTTGGATCCGGGTTCGTTTGCTCAAAATGTTGACCGAAGTCAACTCAGTTGAGTTTTAAAGCTCTAATTCATAATTTAATCTATTTTTCATAAAAAACCTTCGGAAAAATCCTACGGACAGCGCATACAAGTCGAGGAATTATTGATAGCACTTTTTTTCAAAGTCTTAAAAACACCAAGATGATTAATTAATTTAAAGATGACATTTTGGGTCATCACACCTTGTCTTAACTTACCTCACGTGTTGGCTCCTTATGTATCAATAACATCCCGGGCAGGAACCCTTACTTTCCTTTTTTTTACTTCGTGCTTACATAACGTCCTGGAGTCATAGCATATATGTAACATTTGGATAAATGCAATCTCATCTCTTTCTCATTTTTATCGCATTCTTCCTTTATCATTCCATATTCCCCCCTTTAGGGGAGTACTAAGACTTGGAGTTATGACAACCTGCCTATAGATGCTTTTCCTCTTCATCTTTGGCGTCCTTTCACATCATCGATGATCCTTACTCACTTGCAGTAATCTTTTTGTACCAAGGATAACAAAATTTCTCACTCTCGATGGTGACATTTAGTGTAACTTGTACATACAGTTACTTAAGATTAAATTTGCTCACATTGCTTGCTTTAGGGAAGCGTCTTCCTGAATAACCATTCTCTAAATTTCTCATGAATCTTCTTCTGTTGTCCATTCTATTATTGTTGGCATGAAATCTGAAATTCTCATGATGTCGACCATTATCAAATCACTAAATCCCTAATTCATGTTTACTTTACCTTGTTCACCAGCCCCTACCGATCTCTATTATTCTGGGGTCTAGCTTTTCCTATTGGTAATCACGTTAGAGTCACGAACTTACTTCGTAAAATGAGGATATGACTTCCTTGCCCACACTCTTTTGTTGTCCGAAGGCCTGTCACCTCTCGTCTCTTCATTCACTTGACTAGACTCTGTAATACTGTCATTTCTTTTTTTTTTCCTACCATCGTTATGCATGTATCACACCTTATTCATAATGCTTCCCTATCTCTCTTCTGTTAATATTTCTGCATATCCCATTTCTTGTGAAAACTTCAACATGACATTCTTTCGTTTTTAGCTCTCCTTGCTTCATTCATTGGCTCTTCGGTTTGCTCAATGTCCTTGCTCTACTAGGGACGAGAGTCACACTAAGGTAATATTTATCATATCCAGGCTTTCAGTGCCTATCTTCTGATTTTTTTCATGCTAATATTCACATCTAATCGTAATATTCTAGAGTACACTATTTGAGTGTCTCACAAGAAGATATATTGGCACATTTGTAATATCCATCGGAAATGTCAACTAACACAAACAATCTATTCACTATTTTGAGTTACTCTAACCCCAGCCAGATCTTGATGTTCTGTCCTTTTCTTAAACTACACCTGTTAGTCCCCATAGGGCATAATTGAGATGGGTACGACTAATTATACATACCTCTGTTACTGTTGAATATAACTCAAAAAGCTTACATTCCTCTGCATGGATTATAAACACTGTTAACCTTCATTAATTAGGCACCTCCTACTCTTCTTCATCTTACTTCTTTTGCTTGTTGAAACTTGTATTTATCTTCTAAATCTCTCATTGTCTTTCACCATTAAAGTGGATAGGTATTCTTTCCTTAAGGCTTCTTATCAGGAAGCTTACACCTTTCAGTACATCCATAATTTGCCAAAGACCTCACATTTACTTATCTTAGGCATCATACAAAAATCCAATTCCTCTAACTCAGCTCTTTCACAACTATCTCCCTTTCCAACTTTTTTTCCGGATGTAGGTATCGTCTTATTACGAATAAAATAGAATTTCGGAATTTGAATTCTTATAAGTGAGCTTTACCACACGATTTAGAGTAAGAAGAAAGAGTGACAGTCCTAAATGCCTTGTAGCCTCCTGCTTATAAGTATGGTGCGTGACAAACCCATAAACAAGACTCTACTAGACACGACTTGTAGACTTCTTAGGACATAACTGCTCCGATACTACCCGGTACCCGGTACCTTACTCTACCGAGTACCAACATAACGTATTATTTCATGTCATAATATCATAAATAACTCAGCCGGAGAGGCTGCCGTGAAATAGGTAGAATACAAAAGGTAATGCCAACTTATACATAAAACATATGGGCCTCTAAGACCAAAATAACCACTCGAACACCGAACATAGGCCGACAAGGCTATATGATCTTTGACGTACATGACATCTGTCTACAATCCTCTAAGAATACATAATTTTAATAAAGATCGGAACAGAGTACCGCCATACCAAACAATACACATTTAACTCATACTAACCAAACAAGATACTCCAAAGAAAATGGAGCGCACCAACATCTTCCGCTGAGCTGATGGACTACTTGGAGGGCTCTCGACATGTCTATCGGGACCTGTGGGCATGAAACGCAGCATCCCCAGGCAAAAGGGACATCAGTACGAATAATGCACTGAGTATGCAAGGCACATAAATAAGTACATAACAGACATGGAAGAAATATAGAGTAAAGGACTCCACCTGTAAGTCTGGATAACTTTGTAAATCATGAAATAATTATAGTGTCATGCATATGCGTATGATTGTCATGTTGTGCATAGGTACAGGTTTCATAAAATTATTAGCATCTGAGGGCATCCTATCATATCATCTCGACCACTGCGGGGAAATTCATCAACGTATACCAGCTGATCAGTTGGTGGTGCATATATAATTTCATAACCTCTCTCATATCCCATATACATATATATACATGCATATATACGCATATATAATGTCATCTGATCATGGGTCAGTGTACATAAATGCAATGCATTAAAAGTGCGTTAATAAAATCTTTCAGAATGTCATAAGACCATTTTGTCTTTGAGTAATATCGTAAAGTAAACTCTTTTCAATTTTCCTATTCTCCTGAGACCCATGAACAAATGAAAGAATATTATGACACATGAAAATTCAAGAACATAGATATCTCTAATACTTCTATGAATAGAGTCATTTATGGAATTTGTGCATTTGCTCGTTTCGTTTGTGTCGTATAGATCATGCCAAAAAGAAAGAAGGGATAGCCTTAACATACCTGGGGTAAGGAAAAATCCGTATAATCTTCCTGGAAAAGGTTGCACCGTACTCCTTTAGAATCGCAAAATTTTACGTTGTTACAGTTCTAAAAATTCTCGTTGGAATTGTTTGGTGGAAAAAGGTTTGGTTGAAATCTTGTAAGAATTGCTTGAAACAATCACTTTGTTAAGGTAATGTTTTATAATCTCATTGTAGAGTTTTGGTAAGAAATTTTGTAGGAACCTGATGTAGTTTTTTAAGAATGAAAATATCGTTTTTGTTATTCAAAATCCAAGAACTTTGCTGAAGCTTTCCTTGTGATTGTAGAGGTTTAAAATAATTTTAGATAGTTTTTTTAAGTCCTTGGGTGTGGGTCCCACTTCTGTGGTGACTAAGCCATCATTCTTTCTTCATTTGCCACCTTATAACACAATTTTAAGAGTCATCAAATGGACTTTGACGTGCTGCAACATTGGGAGATTTAACTCCTTATCCAAAATGTCTTAATTTACTCAATTAACTTAGTTACATAATTAATCTCCCACTAAAAATTCATAATTATCCAATTTTCCACATAATTAAGAATTATATCAAATTACTTAAAATATTATTCACTTTAAATACACCTAACTATCATGGTCATGTGCTACCTTGTATGGCACTAGTCCATAAATATCGGATATTTTATCTCGAGCCGTATTTTATCCAACATGTCAAACTTGGATGAAAATTCATTTTCCTTGACTTGCTTCCCCTCTCACCCTCACGAATATATTCATCACTTGCTTGAAATAACATAATCCATATAATATCCACATAATCTTTTACTTGGACTGATGCCAATTACCTTACGACAAATTCAACCTACAATACTACAGGGTGCAACATCGTCATAACTTAATACTGTGAAGCGTAACATCATCGTAATGTAATACTGCAGGGTGCAACATTGTCGTAACTTAATACGGCGAAGCATAACATCATCGTAATATAATACTGTAGGACGTAACATCATCGTAATATTGCGGGGTGTTACAAAAATGGACCGCAAAATTGCTATTTTCTACAAATTTTTCTACCAACTCCACGATGCATTGCAAGTTGAAAAAGCTCATACCATCTACAATCCTCAAAGTACATTAGCTTACCTTGGTACCATACAAACTTAAATCATTGGCGAACTTTTGTGGGGCCTCACATTAGGAACCTCTAAATTTAAATTCGGACATACGCCTAATTTCAAGATCACCATACGAACGTATTGGCACCATCAAATTACCAATCCGAGATTATTTATACAAAAAATCAAACATCAGTCAATTCTTATAATTTATGCCTCCAACCTTAGAACTAAGTCTTCCAATTAACTCCAAAACCTTCTCGAAACCAAATCATCCAGCCATGCTAGTAACAAAACAACAAAGAAGAATACGGGAAGCATCAAATAGGGTAAAGAGGCTCAAGTACATAAAATGATCGATCGTGTCATTATTGGCTATATGCCAGGCACCCGTATAGTGCTTAAGATTATGCTTACTTGATGATTTACTTGTGAATTTATTGATTTTGGTATTGTCACTTGTCTTTCAAGCATAAAGACCTATCTTTCTCATGCTAATTGATACTCTATATCCTGAAATTGCTGCCTCATGCATATTTCCTAGTTTTTGTGATTAAGTTAAACTTGAAATTCTTGAGCTTCTTTTTCTTTTGTTGTTATTACTATGTTGCTACTATTATTGTTGGCTGTTTAAAGTGAGTAGTGGACTTTGCCAATCTCGTCACTATCTTCAATTTGATGTTAGGCTTGCTACTTATAGAGTATATGGGGTCAGTTGTACTCATATTACACTCTACACTTTATGAGCAGATCCAGGTGATGTAGATAAAGTTGATTGCTAGAGAGTCGTACTATATCTACATCATTGGGGTAAGAAATATTAACCTATATCTATAATTATTACTTTGATCTGTCATCAAATTTACCTCTAAATAAAGGAATCAAAAAGAGGAAAAGAAGATCTTTTAGATTTAAAGTACAGATTTTTTTAGAGTTTTAAACACGGATTTTGAACTCGAATTTAGGATGTAAGCACATATTTGAATTCTTCAAGTTATGGGTCAACATAATTCAACTTTTATTCTGTATTAACTATGTGGGTCATGGTTGACTTTTAATTGACATTTGAGGTTGTCTTAAAGGTTTGAATTTAATATTTGGAATTGGTTTCTATAGCTTAATTTGATATTGTTGAGTATACTTTGCTAGATGTTCGCCATTTGGAGGCAGAGGATAAGGGAATATGCATTTTAGAAGGTTAAAGCCTACTTGAGAGAAGGTAATATCCTTGTTAACCTTGAGTTCAGGGAATTTTTCCTTCTAGGAACATATATGCTATATGTTACGTGTTTGAGGGTAATGTATATAAGGTGACGAGCGTATATACGGATACCAAGGTTGTATCAAGTTCGGGGGCATAGAATTTAGGTTGTTTTATGCCTTGTTTGACACATGTTTTATTTGTTTGAACACTAATTGCTGCTTAAAAGTGCTTTTCAAATTAATTAGCCAAACACAAACTACGTCTCACCAACAGTACTTTTAAGATAATTGCTTTTAAAATAAGCATATTTTAGAAGCTTGGTCATATTCATCTAGTTATATGTCTTGTTCAGCCATCCTAAATAAGGCACAACATCAGGTCCAAATGAGCAAAAATTAAACTTGATCCAGAGATAAATAGCGATTCTTAATGGAAAAGCCCAAAAGGAGATAGATTTATTTCATGTTAGGCCCTTTGGACGGAATTTTGTACAAGAATTTAAAAAGAAACCAAAATCTAACTTATTTTTCCTTAATTTATTTTCAATTTATACGGCTACTTGAACATTCTTATTCATAATAGGAATTATGTCTTGATTTTTGATACCTTATTTGGACATGATGGGATAACTGTATATATTGGATTACATGTTATAGCAGTAGTATTACACTGTACACATACATATATTATTGCATGCTTATCTCGCATATCCATATATATTTTAAATATAACTCATATTCTATCGCATGTTAAAATTTACGAATAATATAAAAAAAATTACACTACAAATATATATAACTTAAATCTTTTTCTATTTGAAAACTCAATATTGATTCCTAATACTCTAAAAAGCAATCAATATCAAGTAATCCTATTCAGCTTTTTTCCATACTTGAGAAGTTTTTAAGAGTTTTCTTTATGTGTAGAATGAGCATGAATGTAGAATAAAGGATTTTCCCAAGCTTGAGCAAGCATTGTTTTCAAAATAGGAAACTAAATGATTATCATTAGCTTTTACAAAATCAAAAGAGCAATTTGGTAAAAGAACATATTTTTTTCCAATTATACTATGGCCATATTTGGCATGTTTGTTAGATTACCAAAATTTAATTTTGAACCACCTATATAAAGATAAAGAAAGAAACATATCCAGAGCAAAAGCCAACTTATACAAAGCAAAATCACCTTGTGTGTTCATTCTCAAAATGAATTACCTTCACCTATTTGTTTTTATCTCTTTTCTTTTTCTTATCAATACATCAATAGCAATTGATGCCATCCAACTTGAGAGACCTTCCACAAAATCGATTAAAGTCAAAAAGATCTTTCATTATTTGAGACAGTTGACAACATCAAGACATTTCAGGTCATCCATGAGAGAAGCTCCCGAGGGACCAGACCCACTGCACAATGAATCCATGCCACCCAAACACAACCGTGCAACAAGGAGTTAGCTTATAGAGGAAAAAAGATGAGCATAAGAGAGAGAAACGTTATCTCATAAATTGAATCAAAACGAGATTTATAATAATTTTTCTTTGGTGTTTGTTTATGTGCTTTCACTTTATTGCTTATCGAATTATTAAAATTTTGGATTATTATATATTTTTTTTCTATAATATTGAACTCAAGTGATACTACTTATGCCACTTAATTTTACTATATGTACTTTTGGAATTATTCTTATTGCTCAAGGCATTAAAGTTATCATATTCAACACTCTCAAATTTGGGGAACTAAACCATTTTCGATGAAAATATTCAAAACTCGCTTCTAAATTCTAGAGAGCTAGCAACAATAAGCGTAAAGAAATATTTTGGATCTACAAAGGGGCTACGTTTCATGTGTGAGTACTAGTATTTCTAGTTCAATTATCTTTAAAAAGCAGGATGCATGTAAGAAACTCAAGACTAATAGTGGTAAATAAGGGGATTGGGTCAAATTTGAAACGGGCTAAAATCAGATTGAATAAAAATGATCTAAAATCTTATTATCCAACCATATTTGAGGCGAACGTAGAATGATTTGAGTCACAAATGGGCGGGTTGAGTCATTTACGGGTGATGACATGTAGCTCAACAAAATCAAAATCATGCTTTAAAACAATAAATGATAATAAATCTAATGAGATATCATAGATATACTGATAATATTGGAGCTAATCAAAATGAGGAATACTCAAATTACACCCCAAGACTAGTGATACGATGTCATGGGCTACTTAAGAATACAATACAATGTTTTCTCAACATACATCATTGGTTGAATAGAAGTAATGTTAATATAACAATGATAGATGAAGACTCCAAGGTACTGCGGATCCAAGCAAAATAGCTCACTCTCAAATCTCCTAAGCTAACTCCTAAGTAATCTCCTAGGCTCCAGTTGTGCCAGGGTTAATATCTGAATAAAAATATGCAGAAATGTAGTATGAGAATAGCAATATTAACCGTAAGTGTCATTGATAGTCCTCAACAAAGTAGTGATGCGGATTGTCAAAGCCTCCATTTAAAACATGTGGAGTTTATGTATAACATCAATAGAAAGAATGCACGTAAATAATATAATAAGATATGCACAAATACAAAACTTATAACAAATTGACAAGAACCTAATATCACTAATGTAAGAAGTAGTTTGTTATTTAAGTGAGGAATGTAGGCCTTTCCCACATCGGTGGCCTAAAGCTACTTCATGGGCCTTTTACGTTCTTATCAACTTTATATATTTGACTAAGAATATACATTATTAAGTGTATGTGCAAATACACACACACACACACACACACACACACATATATATATATATATATATATATATATATATATATATATATATATATATATATATATAATCCCCACTAGTTTGCTATATTTCTTATAATGTCACGCATGCCGAATAGTATCTTGTTTAGATTTCAACTTTTCATTATAAGTGTAAACACTTTAAAGTTCTGAAGTTATTTGTATCTTAAAGTTTTGAATCACAACTCTTTGTGCCAAAACCGAAAGTATCACACATGATATTGTTTTAGTAGCTCAGAAAATCCAGTATATGCTTTAGCACATTTACGGCCCTGTGTTGATCCTGATTTCATAAATACATACAAGATCAATCATTTAAATCTTTCTTGAAGCGGTATCACTTCAGTATTCATATAGGTTAAATTAGATACAATGTCCCTGTTGCTACAAATAATTACTAATTTTATTAAAATTTAACTCAACTTCTTCGTGTAACAGTTTGCACTACAAAGTTTGCTATTTTGCCCCTGTTATTTCAGACATATAACAACTTATTGACTGCTCACATAACAATATGTAGTACATTAGAATTAAGGCTCTGAAAGAAGATCAGTGCTTAAACAACACAAAGCAACTTGTTATTACCTCATTAAACTTATTTTGCTAGAGTGTATACTAACTCAAAGTTGGGTTCTGTTGCTTGTGTTTAATTCAAGTGTTTTAGCCCTATTCCATCACAAGTTTGTTGTACTACATATCTCGTCAACGCTTTATTAAGTGGATCACCCAAATTCTTATTCGATCTCACATACATAATAGCTATAGGTGAGATCGCGTTCGCGTAGAGGTAGGACTCTTAACCATCGTGTTCATGTCCTTGGATCCGTGTTTGCATATGGTGTTTGAAGGCAGTGGTTATTTTGTTATTCGTGATGACGAGGGTCTTTTCGTGATAGGGATTCACAAAAACTAGGCAACAAATATTTAATTTTCAAATCGAGGGTTTTGTTCCATTCTTTATCTTTCGAACTAGTGACCTCGGTTTTGGGCGATTTTTGAAAAACATTTTAAGGAGTTGATCGGGGTAAGTGATTTTGAATTGGATTTGAATATACATGAATGCATTATTATTTTTACCATTTAATAAGTGTTTGAGTTGGAAAAATTGTGAAAACTTCAAAAGCTATATTTTGAGGATTTTATGGTCGATTTAAGGTCGGAATTAAATACTTTTAGTATGGTTGAACAAGTTATTGAATGGATATTTTCAGATTTTATAAGTTTGATCGAGTTCCGAGATGCAGGCCCGGGGTTCACTTTTTGAGTTGACTTTTTGTTTTTCTTTAATGATTGCAACTTTATTATCCGGAATAGTTTTCTATGGTTTGTATTTATAGTATGAAGTTATTTTGTCTAGATTCGAGTCGTTCGGAGTTTGATATTTGTGGAAAAGGCTTACTAGTGGATTGAGTTAGCTTGTTTGAGGTAAGTATCTTGCCTAACTTTGTGTGGGGCAATTATCCCTTAAGATTGGAGTTTCTTTGTGTTAATTGTGGCATGTGAAAGCCGTGTAGGCAAGGTGACGAGTTGGTACACAGACTATATATGGTAATTGACCGATTTAGGCTATTTAGCTTCCTTTCATGTCTTTAAGTGCTTTGTCATAACATGTTATATCTTTCATCATTAATTTAACCTTACATGCCATATATGACATTGTTAAATGCTTGTCCCATCTTTAACTTGTTAATTGCCCTTACATGCTTAGTTGAAGTTATTCTTTCCGTACTGCCTTGTTAATTAAGTAACTCTTAAGGAATGTCATTAGTTAACTTAGAATTTGGTAATAGTTCTTGTCGAGCGAGAGAGCTCCTCGTCTTGTTGATCTGATGAGTGGTTAAGACTTTTGGTGTGTTTCTTCATCTTTGATAGTGTACAAAGGTTTGGAACAATGTTTTATTTGAAATGAGGCTTATTATCGATATCAGGTTTAGTAATTGGTTATGGATTATATCTTGGAATATGGTTATGGATTGATGCAGTTTGTTTGGATTGATACAATGTATAAATGTGAGAATAGGATCTTATAGTGAACTCCAGATGTTGGATATTGGGTTCTAAGGTTTATGGACTATGGTTGAAGAAAGATTCTTCAGTTAGATTGTGTTGACATGCTTATATGGATTGAGGTAATGTGGGATCAACCATGGTTATGCTTATGGAGAGTTTATACCGTGTTTTGATGGCTTTGAAATGACTCTTGGCATGTTAGAGGATGAAAGTATGTTTAAATTGGGGGAGGGTGGATGCAGTGACCCGATCGGTCATTTTCAGTATTAGTATTCAGTTTGGTCGTTGGAGCTCATGAGTAGCTTCATATGGTGTATTATGAATTGCATGCATGGTTGGTTTTTATTTTTGAGTGTTTCGGAATTGAATTAATAGAGTGATTCTCAATGTGGAAGTCTTAAGTTAGAAGAGATGACTAAGGTTTGACTTTTGAGTAAACGACCTCAGAATTGAGATTTGTTGGTTCAATTGGTTCATATTGTGCATTTGGACTCGGGCATACGTTCGAATTTGAATTTAGATGTTCCTAGAAGATTTTGGCTTTATTCATCGAAACTTGGCAATTTGAAAATTAGGAAAGTTCATAAGTTTGACCGGAGGTTGACTTCAATGTTATCAGGCTCAGATTGTTGCTCCGGAAGTTGGAATAGGTTCATTTTTGTCATTTCTGACTTGTGTGCAGAGTTTGATTGTGATTCAAAATGTTTAAGTATGATTCGGACGCGCTTGGCGAAGATTGAAGGTTTAAAAGTTAAGATATAAATCGTGATCTTTGATTCTTGGTGTTAATGTTACTTTTGGTGTTTCTATCATTTGTATAAGTTTGGACGATGTATTTGGACTTGTTGGTATGATTGGACGGGGTCCAGAGGGGCTCAGATAAGTTTTAGGGTGGTTTCGGTCCATTTTTAAACCCTTTCCAGTTGCTGGTTTTTTGTTACAGGTGTATGAATCATGAACGTGGACCTTTGAGCCGCATTCATGAAGAGTAAATTGTTGTTTGGGTCTTGTAAATCGAGATCATAGTTGTCATCTTCATGATAATGCAGAAGAAAGTTTTTATGTCACTAGGCTGATTTCCGGGGCTTATATCTTTCAATCCATAAGGAATTTGGAGATGATCCAAAAATAAGACTTGTAGCCCATTGTCTCTAGTTATCATAAAATTAAAACATTTGTCATTTGGAGTTTTGTGTACTAAGTTATATCCATTACACAAGAGTCATTTATGAAAGAGTTTAGCAAGTTTCTTCGAATTTGTTCATTGCGATCGCAGAGGTTCTTGGCCGCGATCGCGAAGGGTAAACTTTTGTTGGGAAATTTTTGAACCACGATCGTAAGGTTGGTGAACATGATCACGAAGATGGAGCCCTGGCATTGGTATGTAATGCCTAATTTCTTGATTTTGAGCTCATTTTCACAAATTTTGAGGCTTGAGGAGCGGACAAGGGCAATTTTGGATATTGATTTCACCCAAATCATGAGGGTGTCACGTCCCTTTTTCTCATGAAATCAGGTTTCGACGTGTGACAACTCTTTAAAGGAGGTATTTAAAGAGGAGAGTCGCCAGCTAACGATTTTTAAGTTGCGTTAGGGCACCTATTTGCAAGTGACTCAGGTTGACTAGTTTGCATCACCAAAGATCGGGTAAGGGCTCGAAATTACCTCGAAGAGAAGGTATTAGGCACTCTTCGAGGTCCACAACTGTGGATCCCGGCCGAACTTGAGTTACATGAATTAGTCAGATAAACAAAGACAAAGAAAGCAAGAAGTTTGGGAAGTTTTACTATCAACAGACTTTAAATAAATACAAACACTTGACTCATAGATAAATAGGAATAAGATGTGGGGTACTAAGATTTTTAGCCTAAAGTATTGTCACACTTCCTTTTTATTACCCCCGGAAAGGTATAAGGGAGTTTTTTCTAATTTAAGTGACAATCAAAATGAGATTATTTATTTAAAAAATTCAGAGTCGCCACTTGGGATAATTTATGGTGTCCTAAATCACCGGTTCAAATCCCGAATCGAGGAAAGATTGACCCTGTTTCACAGTCCGCGAACACAAAAATTCCGGTAATGAATTCTGTTAACCCGGGAGAAGGTGTTAGGTATTCCCGGGTTTCGTGGTTCTAGGACGGTTGCTCAACTATTATTATTGGCCTAATTATCTGATTTTTACACGTTTTAAACCTATTGTGCATTTTTAACTCTTTAACTGCTTTTAATTATTTTTAGAAGATTCAACGTTATTTAAAACACACCTTGAACCACGCCCCATGAAATGCACCCACGGTTCGCGACCCGTTCTATTTAACATTGTTAAGAATTGAATTCGGGTCACATGAAATGTGCACCCGAAGTTAATAAATAAAAGAAAACCAATTTATAGAACGCTCCTAAAGCAAACTACGAAAGGTCAAATTAATAACTAAGATTGCGAGGGCCATGGAAAGTTTAATTGATGGCACACCCCGATTTTAAGAAGATTTAGTATTAATTGTCTGAGGGCCATAAGTTATCTAATTTTTCTTATGGCACACCTCAACTCTAAAAGGCAATAGGCGTTTTTGGAGGCAATCTAGAACTAATCATTACGCGCTTAAAGCAATCTACCATTATTCAAGCTTATTTAAAACTAAATTAAAAATTTATATGAGGGCCATGGGTGATATTGTGAAAATGGCACACCTCAATTTAACAAAAAGAAATACTTTAACTTAAGATTTAAAGCCATTTTTACATAACTACTAAAGTTACGCTAGGCTTTCATGCGTTTGGGCCAAGCCGGTTGTAGGCAAAACCCGACAGTAGCAGTTAAATGAGATGCTGGGTTCGAAAATCAGGCCCAAGCACCATAAAGCATACAAATCCCCATTTACGAGTGGCCCCGAGTTTAAGCCCAAAGAACAAACCAAATCTCTTCAAAAAATAGAGGCTGGGGAATGCAGGACTCGAGATCGAGTCGATACAACATATAAACAGCCTTTGAAACTCAAGGATATCAACATGAACCTGATTGGCTTCCATCAATACATAGTTGTACAACAATCACATTTAATTCAATCCCCATCTAACTTATAGACAATTGTGTGAGATTTAAACCTCAATTAAACCCTTCTTTGACACATATAATAGCAAACAAACCTCATGAGATTGTCATGTAAACAAACCTGAATTTAAACATCAAACCAACTTTAAACATGCTTAAATGCAAACCAAGAGAAATTCAGCATATGGCTCGACCCTTAGTGTAATAACCTAGAACATTTTCCCTATCCATGACATGTAAAAACCAAACTAACAACTAATAAGAGACATCAAGGAACTAAAATTTCAACTAACAATATGGAACCACATCCATAACATGAAAAAGACAAACAATAATGCATCTAAAATTAAAATATTACATGATGTGAATGAAAGTGAAGAATACAGAAAGTAAAATTCAAGAAGAAATAGGTTGTGTTCATCATATTTCCACATTCAAATCCCATGTTACACTTCATGTGTTATCCATCGTCCAAAAGATACCTGGAAGTTAAAGAAAAACAAGGAGAATGAGGAATTAGCAGCAGCAGTAGAATCAGCTCAACAACTCAGCAAAACCAGCTTCTTCAAACCATTTTGAATACCAAATAGATCATGAAAAAGCTGTGAAAACTCTTTGATTACTGTTAAAAGTCAAATTGAAAACCAAATTCCAGCAATTTGACCTCACAATAGTGCAGAAACTTCTATATTTTCAGAAGAAGTTTTCAGTTGTTTCTAAGTTTTTATCTTGTATTTTCTCCATTCCCCCTTGAAAAGAAAGAAAACATGCCTCGTATAGAAGACCTCTAGGGCAACAGAATAGGTTTCAGGTTTTACCAATTACCCCTTCTTTGATTTATCACTCTTTTATTTCAGACCCCAAGTTTTAAACCTGGTTGCCAAACCAACCCCTTTCCCCAACTTCCTGGAAGTTTCCCAGGCAGTTGTGAAAGAGTCCTCTAATGAAAATGCCCTAAGTACCCTTTAAAATGCTGTTATTTACCTTCAGGTAACAACAACTCATGGGTCCAATTAACCAGTACCCAAAACCAACCCAAAGTGACCGGGCTTCCCTTGAAACCGGGTCAGAGATGACCCCCAAGCCCATTCAAATGAAATGACCCAAATAAAATCAACTTCAGTGGTTCATGAAAAGAAGAAAAGGAAGAAAATCCAATATTACATGATTTCAAAATCAAAACATGAATGAACAAACAACTTATTAGACTAAACTAAATAAACTAGAATAAAACCAGATTAACAAATTGAACCAAAACCTAATTAGCCTATTTAGAAGATTAGAACAAGAAGGACTCTCAGATGAACACACCTAAATTAATAGATTAATCAAAATGGGAAAACAATCGACTCACCAAAGAAATGAAGAAACAATGGTGAAATCTACCGTTCATGCATGAACCAATAATGCAAGACATCTCGGCCATATTTAGGTTTTCGATGGGTCTTGAAATGAGATAAACTCAATACTAATCATTTGTTCTTATCAAGAACAATTGATCAACATAAACTTTAACTCAAAGCAAACCCTAAAAAAACACTTTAAATTCTGAAAAGGAAGCAAATTAGGGTTTGACATTAGATTCAAAATTCGAGCAGATGTAGAGGGATTCGAGGGAAATAGTTCAGGGTTTTGGGAAGACGAGAGGCCAAGGGTTATGGGGTGTAATTTTGGAGGCGGTTTGGGGTGGTGCCGCCACCAGAGAGGGTGAGGGGTGTTAGGGCGGTGCTAGGGTTTGGTTCTAAATTTGAAAATGTGAGAATGGAACCATTTGGAACTGGGCCGTTTGGAACTGTGGGGTAAGGGGCTGTTCGGACATATATATTGGGTAGGGTGAGGAGTTCCAGTCCGTTAGATTAAATGAAATCAACGACTCGGATGAGAGGGGTCAAAAACAGGGTCGTTTGGTTAGGCTAGGATTTGGACCGGGTATGGGATGGACTTTGGGCCAGATTTTGAACGGGTTGGGGGGAATTTACCTGGGCTATCCCAATTTGGCCCAAAACTCAACAACCTTCTTCATTTTCTTTCCTTTTTCTTTTCAATTTTCAAATTTTATTTTATTTTCAAAATAAAATTAAAACCTAAATTTACTCTTAAACTAAATTAACTTACCAAATTAAGCTAATTACTCGTCATAGTATTTACAGAAATTAATTAACTCCTAAATTAAAAGAAGAACTATAAAATTTAAAATTAAAATGTTAAAATGCAAAGTGAATCATTTTTTGTGATATTTCATTTTTATAAAACAACTAATTTACTAATTAACCAAAAATGTAAAAATAAATCCTAGATGCAATTGCAGAGTATTTTTTGTTATTTTCATGATTTAAATAAAATTAAACATGCACAAAAAAATGCAAATAATTAAGAAAATTCTACAAAAATTCCTAAAATGGAAAATAATTAAAAAGAAAAATCTAATTCTTTGGGATTCTGTAGGAGTAATTCATATAGGGTAACAATCACGTGCTCACAACTGCCTCTCTTTGCTCAGAAACACGAAGAGTTTTCATGCAAAGATAAAGTGAGCGGATACGAGCGATTTTTGCCCGTTTGAATACTCCGTGGGAAGCATTTTTGAAAGATTTGACCGCACCCTGCTTCCGAGGTTGCTAATCGAGGCCAACCCTGCACTATTATTGAGTAGCGAGAGAGGGTCCAAGTAGTTTTTACCCGATTAAGGTCGAGATCGATTTCCACGGGGAGCTAGAAGTTGGAGTCGGGTGTCTATCTAAAGTGGAGTTGTGTATGTGTTTGCACTTCTTAACATTTTTGGGTTTTTGATTTACTTCTAATTTTATCAAACTACAATGCTAAATTAAACTAGAATAAGCTAAGAGTAAAATATTGCGGGTTGTTCTAATGGTTAAAAAGGCACTAGGGTAGTGACTTTCACCTAGGTGGTCAATTGACAGGTACTTGAATCTAAGACATGATAGACGTATTTGGGGAATATGATATAACCGTTGCACGATTTTACCCACTCTACACCTCTCGGTGGTTCGAGTAATTTTGCCCGAATTGACTTTCTCAAGACCAATTGGGTATGCAAATTTGCACAAGCAATCATGGTTCAAGTAGGGTATTACTATCTCTAGATTTAACCCTTTAATTGGGACTATCAATCTCTTGAGTACGCCCCAATTCCTTGTTGGACCAAATTCAGAGACTTAGGCTCTCTTTCTCAAGAAGAGCCAAAGCCAACTAAACACAAACTAGTGTTTGCAACCACCAATTCAGCAATTAAACATGAAATTAGCCCAAATAGAAAACACCCACAGTCAATCTAGCCTGAAAACACAAGACCCATCAATTACCCATACTAGGGTTGAGCCAAAACCCTAGCTTATGGGTCTAGCTACTCATAATTAGAGAAGAAAACAAAGAAATAGATAAAGAAAAACTCATATTAATTAATTACTAAATGAAACAAGAAGATTAAATGTTGAAATGTAGCTAAATTACTCGAAACAGCTGAAACTATGAAGTCACGAGCGCAGCTCTGAAGAGAAAACTATCTGATGACCTAAAAATGGGAAAAGAAGCTATTTATACTAAGCTGAAAAATCTGGACAAAAATACCCCTACAGAGCTAGTGTAGATCGCACAAAATCATGTGCGGCCGCACTAAGGCTCTAAGCCTGAGAATCTAGCTCTCTAAACTCGGCAAATGCGGACCATACAGAATGGACTGCGGCCACGATGGCTTCTAGTGCGGTCCGCATGAAATGGTGCGCGGACCGCATTGACTGCAATCTCCAAATCTGGCACTCTCTGATCTTTGGTTTTGCGGACCACACTAAATCAAGTGTGGCCACAGTGACTTCACTGTGGGCTACATTAAATCTCATATGGCCGCATTGCTTGTTGGCTTGGAAATCACCTTCTTTAAACCTCACTTGTGCGGACCGCACAGAATGGTGTGCGGCCGCATTGAGCCTGCTTTGCCTGAGCTTGTATTATCTTGGTATTTGTGCAAGTTTCATTCCTTTTTGAGCTGATCTTTGACATCTTATCACTTTGTTGATCAAACCTGCAATCAAGCACAACTTGTGAGCCTTTATGGGACTATTTTGTACAAATTCCTAATCAAAACATAAGCAAGAAGGAGTATAAAATGTATCAAAATCCCTAGTTATCAACTCCCTCAAACTTAAGATTTTTCTTGTCCTCAAGCAAACAAAATAAGACCCACCCTTTAAGGAAAATTCCAAGAAAATTCAACTGTCCTAAAGTGCCCTCATCTAGCATCAATTGGGAATAACAATTGCCTTCAATACAACAGAATCATTAACAACATTTTACTCTTTGAAACACCACGGATTAAGTGCGACACAAGAGCATCAAGAGTTGACTCAACACATCAAAGAGCTCTTTCTATTACTTTGGTCATTAGGGAACCCAAACTCACACATCCTCAACTCCCCATTTGCAAACCTCACCTTTAGAATAGTAGCACTCAGAGCTAGGTTAATGGAAAATCAATCATCTCTCTCAAGGAAAAGTCACGAGTCCGGCTCTAAGTACCATATGTTTGCCCCTTATGTGAGTCACCACTAATGTAAGTTTCATTCAACTCAAGATCATATAAGGCTTTTATGGAGACATAGTGAAGGCTTTTTGTTTGGGGTAGGTAATGTTTGGTCTAAGTAGGTTCCATCTTCCCTTAAGCACTTCATTTGTTTCATTTTGGCTCAAATTCATTTGACTTTTTGAGTGTTTTCACTTCTTTCTAAGGGGCTAGAGAGACACACTGTCACTCTTTTTTATACATTTCAAATCTTTTCTCCTTTCTCAACTTTCCACACCTTTCATTCTTTGATTTTCTTGAATCCCTTTTTATTCAATTCTACTTTGAGCATTCTTTTTGTCTTTTTTTGCTTTTCTTTCTTTTTCATTGCTTTTCCTTTTCTTCATTTTGTACCTTTTTACCACTTTGTTGCCATCCTCGTCTCTTCCCCCAAGCTTATACATTTTCCATGTGCTAAAAGAAAGATTAGGTGCCAAGGTATCTTTTACAACGGGTAAAGGCTTGTATCATGGTTCTTTGAAGGAAAAAGGTCTAAGGCTCAAAAGGGTTGACTAGGGATCTTATCATTGGTAGGTTATGGAAGTGTTCAAGCTATCATTTGGACCAAGGAGATCCTATAATCATGTCTCAAGTCAAAATTCACTTAGGATTCGCCTCAACAAACATTCAGGGCAAGTTCTAGACCAATGGCTCGGGACTTGGACTTGCAATGCAATTTCTCACCACACAAGCTATAGGATTGCTAAAGACACAGAGTCGGGGGCCCACAATAACCTTAGATAATATTTGAGAATACAATGCTCCCGAAAAACCACTTGATGATTATCGGTCAACACAAGAGTCTCAAGGTCACGACTTTCACCATCCTAAACACAATAATTTGTTTTTGACCATGAGATCAAAGGCAAATGTGCTAGGCCCAAGTGAAACTTTTCTTGAGGTACCCTTACCACTAACTACTAAAAAGCAAAAAGAAAAACGGACTCAAACCCTTAAGAAGGTTGTCACGCCATCCATCATTGGGAAGCGCCACCCGGTTCACACAAACTCCACCTTTGGAAAGAACCGTGACATTAAAAAAAACAAAGGCTTATTGTAAACGTTCAGAACAAGAAGCTACGAACATAAATTAGAAGCTAAGAGAGAAAATTGCGAAAAGTAAAATGAATATATACAAGAGGGGATTTAATCGAATATACAATAGATGGGATGAATATGTACAATGTAACATAACTTTATATACATACCCAAAGTAAAATAAAAGTACAGAAATGTAACGAAATGTTAAAATTATCTACAAACCAAAAATGAAAAATAAAGAAAACATAAAAATTGTCAAATATATACAATAATCCAAATCCATAAAAGTAGGGCATACCCCCTCAAATGAAAGCTGACATTGTCCCCAATGCCAACTAAACCAAATAAGCACCAAAAAGAACAAAAGGGAAAAAGATATAGAGACTCCCTATGGCTCGTCTGTCTGCATGGGCTCCTGAGTGGTCCCTGGGTCCTCAATATGCTCGGGAACCTCAGACTGGTTCCTTATGGAATGCTGCTCTGCTACTAGGACCTAGGCCTGGACCTGGACAGGCTCCTGAGGTGCATCCTATGGCTGACTGGAGGAGGTCTCCGGTGGGTCTGCCAACTGGATGACTGCATCGTCTGCTCGGGGAATCATCCTCTTCCTCTTGGGAGGCCTATGGGACTGCTTAGGCTGGGGATAAGCTACTGGTACTGGGTCCTGTAGTAATAAGTCCAAAGGCAGATGATTTGCCTTCATCCTGTCAACATCAACCCTCAACGCCTTTACGGACTCTTTGGAAGCCCGCGTCTTCCTCAACTTCTTGTGCTCCTTAGCAAGCTCTTTGAGAGCCTTGTTGTGTGAATCAACAGCATCCGTGAGCACTTTCTGGGTGTCAAGGATTTTCTTCTGGTTGGCTAGAATCTCCTTGAGGGTATCTTCGATAGACTGCGAGACCTACGGAGGCGGAGGTGCCGACTGAGCTTCCACTGTTGTAGTGAGGATAAACAAATTGGATGAAGCTGTTTGCATCCAGTTGTTGATGCTGAGAAGAGCCTGGCTGAGTCGGTGTGCAGTCACTAGGTAGGCTCGGGAAGAGGGTATCTTGGTATCTACTGAAGTGGATGGACCAAGAGGAATGTCTGCGGAGGTGGAGGCAGACTGAGTAGGAGCCACTACCACAACTGGCTCTTCAGACTAGTCAGTTGGAGCAATAGTTGTTCCCTTGAAGTTCTTGCTCTTTGGGTTGTCATCACCCTGCATACTGTACCATAAGAACAGGGCCTTTGCTTTTACCTTTATATCAAATGGTCTCTTTTCAACTTTGAGGTCCCTGAAGTACATGATCAAGAAGGTGGGGAAGGGGGAGTTTTTGTCACCCTCACTGACTACCTGCATAATTACCCGAGACATTACATTCCCGACATTAATTGGGTGCCCCGCCATGATCGATGCCACAAAAATTGCCCGATGAAGAGGGAGGGAGTTGTCATGAGTAGTGGGGTCCAATCTGCTGCACACAAATGTTTCCCACCCCTTGGCTTCGAAATTCAGACTTCTTCTCAAAATTTTCACTCCCGTATTTAGCCAATCGGGGGTGGTACCTGGGATTGCCAGATACTGTACCAACCAGGAACGGACCTCCTTGCCCAATTCCATATTTTCCATATACAGTTCCTCGTCCTCCTCATCAAAGCCGAGGTAATCATTTATTGTTTTCCCGTCAAAAAGCACCTTCAGATTTCACACCATGGTCACTTTTGTGCCCTTTTTAATATGGGCAACATTGGTATAGAATTCCTTTACCAAGTGCTCATTTGCATCCTCACAGTTGTTCAAGAAATACTCCCAGCCAACGTTCTTCCTAAACTGCCTCCTCACATTGGGATTGTGGGGTAATAAGTCTCTATCAATAAAGCTCCTCTCCACGATCAACTTCCTCACCGACCACCATTCCCTAAAATTTTTATAAGAAAACCTCGCTTACAAACCGGTCTTGCCACACCTCCGGGTTTCTATTTCGTTCTACCCCGCTAACCTGGGGCTCACCCCCTTCTCCTACTACCTCTTCTCCTACTACACCCTCTCCGGATAATGAAGCTGTGGGAGAGGTGGAGTATTCATCCCTACTGCTTTCAGTTGATCCCTCAAATGACCCAGAAGATACATTTACTGACGCTTGGGCAACGGGGGAAGTGGGAAGAATGTCTTTTAGTCTGTTTCTATCTGGCAAGTCAGGGATGTACTCTGGGATTCAGTCTGAAGATATCTCCCAGGAGGTCTCGTACTCACTCCCAGACATGTCAATGGCCCTATCAGCAGCTTTAATCATCTTCCTCATGTTTTTAATGTTTTGCCTGGCTTGAGCAGTCAATCTTACCATTTTCTGTTTCCCTCCCAGGGAGGATTCTCCTCTGCTTGGTTGTTTAGAGCCTTTGCCTCTTTCTTTCACCATTGTCAAACCAATGCGGACCGCACAAAATGGATTGCGGTCTACACTGCATAGCTTGTTTCAAGTTTGAGAAGGCAACCCACTACGGTCTGCCCAAAATGTCATACGGCTGTAGTGGTCCACCGCAGACCGCACAAAATGTAATGCTGCCGCAGTGGAAAACTTCAGAGAACTGGACTTTTCATCCTTCATCAGTACGGTCCGCACGAAATGTAGTGCGTCCGCATTGCAAAGTTCAGAGACCTGAACCCTTTTTCCACTATGTCCTACACTACATCAACACAATCATGTAGCATCTCACAACCAGTTAGTCCAAAAATAAATCATATACTACAATGAAAATCAAAGAAAACCAGAAAAAAAACACATGGGTTGCCTCCCAAGAAGCGCCTGATTTAACATCACGGCATGACGTAGTGTACCATCACATCATTTGAGATGAAGAAGTGCCACAACGTGGCTGTCATCAATTTTTTCCAAGTGACTCTATGCCCATTCACTATGAAAACTTCCCCATTTTTGTTCTTTAAATCAAGAGCACCAAACGGGGTCACACACACCACTTCAAAAGGTCCACTCCATTTTGACTTGAGCTTTCCCGGAAACAGACGTAACCGGGAGTTGAACAAGAGAACCAAATCACCCACTTTGAACTCCTTGCTACGAGCATATTTATCATAAAGGTACTTCATCTTGTCCTTGTACAAGGACGAACTGGCGTAGGCATGGAATCGAAATTCATCAAGTTCATTAAGCTGCTCCACACGAAGATTTGCTGCAACATCCCATTCAAGATTTAGCTTCCTCAAAGCCCACATGGCCTTGTGCTCTAACTCGACCGGTAGATGGCAAGCTTTCCCAAACACCAACCTATACAGAGACATACCAATTGGAGTCTCGAAAGCAGTCCTATAAGCCCATAGAACATCATCCGAATTCTTTGACGAATCCGTCCTATTAGCATTGACCATATTTGACAATATGCTCTTGATTTCCCTGTTGGAGACTTCCACTTGACCACTTGCTTGAGGATGATAGAGGTAGACACTTTGTGATTGACGCCATATTTTGCAAGTAAGGAATCAAAAGTTATTACAAAAATGAGACCTCCTATCACTTATGATTGCACGATGAGTACCAAACCTTGTAAAAATGCTCTTCTTGAGAAATACAACAACACTCCGGGCCTCATTGTTGGGTAAAGCCACAGCTTCAACGCACTTTAAATAATAGTCCACCACCACAAGAATGTACATGTTCCCATACAAGCTAACAAAAGGGCCCATAAAATCAATGCCCCACACATCAAAAATATCAACCTCAAGAATGGTATTGAGAGGCATCTCATCTTTCTTTGAAATTCCACCCGCTCTTTGACATTCATCACACCTCTTCACAAGTTCACTTGCATCTTTGTACAAAGTTGGCCAGGAAAACCCACAACTAGGAACTTTGGAAGTCGTCCTCGCCCCGCCATGGTGGCCACCATAGGGAGAGGAATGACTAGCCTCCAAGATACTCAATTGCTCTTCCTCTGGGACATACCTTCGGATCACACCATCCGTGCATATATTGAACAAGTATGGCTCATCCCAATAGAAATCCAAACTATCCCGCTTGAGCTCTTCCTTTGGTTAGAAGAGAGCTCACATGGGATTATACCAGTCACAAGGAAATTAGCAATATCGGCAAACCATGGCATATCATTCATCGACACCGAAATGAGTTGTTCATCGGGAAATGAGTCATTGATCTCTAAGCCGTCAAGAGGCCTCCCCTCCTTCTCCAAGAGGGACAAGTGGTCCGCCACTTGGTTCTCACTACCTTTCCGGTTCTCACTAACTTTCCGATCCACAATCTCCAAATCAAACTCTTGAAGTAACAAGGCCCATTGCATCAGTCTACCTTTGGAATCCTTCTTCGTCATCAAGTACCAGAGTGCAGCATGTTCGGTATGAATAATAACCTTAGCACCCATAAGATACGACCAAAAATTTTCCATTGCGAACACAATAGCTAAAAGTTCTTTCTCGATCACCCTGTAGTTCACCGGAGCATCATTCATTGTCTTGCTCGCATAGTACACCGGATGAAACATTTTGTTCACTCTTTGACCCAAAACCACCTCATCCGCAACATCGCTCGCATCGCACATGAGCTCAAAGGGCAAGCTCCAATTAGGTGCGAAAATGATAGGAGTGGTGGTCAACTTATGCTTGAGAAGTTCAAAGGCTTGCATACATTTTTCATCAAACACAAACTTAGCATCTATGTCCAACAATTTGCTCAAGGGATTCACCACCTTCGAAAAGTCTTTAATAAATCTCCGATAGAACCCCGCATGCCCAAGAAAACTTC
This sequence comes from Nicotiana sylvestris, assembly GCF_000393655.2. NCBI lineage: Eukaryota > Viridiplantae > Streptophyta > Magnoliopsida > Solanales > Solanaceae > Nicotiana > Nicotiana sylvestris. The sequence continues at coordinate 46,675,855 of NC_091068.1, forward strand.
GGACTCCCTTGACAGATGTAGGTGGAGGTAGCCTTGAAATCACATCAATATTTGCTTTGTCTACCTCGATACCATGCTTTGAAATTTTATGCCCAAGAACTATGCCCTCTTCCACCATAAAGTGGCATTTCTCCCAATTGAGAACAAGATTAGTTTCTTCACAACGGGCCAAGACCCTGTCAAGATTTTTCAAGCACTCATCAAATAAATCCCCCACAACACCAAAGTCGTCCATGAACACCTCCAGAATGTCTTCCACCATATCGATGAAAATGGCCATCATACATAAATGAAATGTAGTTGGTGCATTACACAACCCAAAAGGCATCCTAGAAAAGGCAAAGGTGCCATATGAACAAGTGAATGTGTCTTCTCCTGATCTTCTGGGGCAATCAAGATTTGGTTGTACCTAGAATACCCATCCAAGAAATAGTAGAAGGCACGCCCAGTAAGTCGATCTAACATCTGATCAAGAAAAGGCAAAGGAAAGTGCTCCTTGCGGGTCACTTTATTCAACTTGCGGTAGTCCATGCATACCCTCCAACCGGTGACGGTTCTAGTAAGAATCAACTAATTTTGTAAATTTGCAACCACGATCATGCCACCTTTCTTCGGTACACATTTCATCGGTGAAGTCCAAGAGCTATCAGAGATGGGTTACACAACCCCGACATCCAACCACTTGATCACCTCCTTTTTCACAACTTCTTGAATTGCCTCGTTCAAACTCCTTTGATGCTCCAAGGAGGGATTTGCATCATCTTCCAAAATAATCTTGTGCATACAGATTGCGGGGCTTATCCCCCGAGTATCAGCAAAATTCCATCCAATTGCCTTTTTCCGCTTCTGAAGTACCGCCAAAATGACATCTACCTGCATGTTAGTAACACAAGAGGAAAGAATAACTGGCAAAGTAGAATTTTAGCCTAAGAACTCATACCTGAGGTGTGGAGGCAGTGGCTTTAACTCCAACACCTGAGGCTCCACATTTGAAGGTTTTGTTGGTGGAGTCTTTCTATTCTCAAGGTCCAAAGATAATTTCCTAGGCTCATAAGAGTAAGAGCGCATTCCATGTAATGCATTCACGCACTCTTCTCGGCCCTCATCATCATTGACATTAAGATTCAATAATACAGCCTCCAAAGGGTCCTCTACATTCATCATTACACTAGTGTCATCAATTATCACTGCTACGATGAGGTCCACAAAAGAGCACACCTCGATACAGTTGGGTTGGTTCATCGATTTGCAAACATGAAAGACCACTTTTTCGTCACCCACCCGGAAGGTGAGTTCCCCTGCTTCCACATCAACTAAGGCCTTCCCCGTAGCAAGGAAAGGCCTCCCTAAAATGATAGGAACTTCATAATCTACCTCACAATTTAAGATCACAAAGTCAGCTGGCAAGACAAATTTGTCCACCCGGACAAGAACATCATCAATAATACCTAATGGTCTATTCATCGTTCTATCTGCCATTTGTAATCTCATGGAAGTCGGCCTCGGTTGCCCAATACCCAAAGTCTTGAAAACAGAATAGGGCATCAAATTGATAGTATCCCCCAAATCACATAGAGCTTTAGCAAAATCCACACTCCCAATGGTGCAAGGAATGGTGAAAGCACCGGGATCTTCAAACTTCGGGGCCATTAAATGCACTATTGCATTAACTTGGTGAGTCATCTTTATAGTTTCACAATCCATAGACCGCTTCTTTGTTACCAAGTCCTTCATGAATTTATCATAGCCCGACATTTGTTCAAGAGCCTCCACTAATGGCACATTGATGGATAAGTTGTTCATCATGTCAATGAACTTTTTGAACCGATTCTCATTTTTCTGCTTTGCAAGCCTTTAAGAATAAGGTGGAGGTAGCCTTTGCAAAGTAGCCTTGGCTTTAGGCACAACTGGCTCCGGCATGTCTATTATGTGTTCCCTAGACTGGTTCACATCATTTTGAGTTTCCACCTCGACATCTTGAATATCAATCCTCACTTCTTCATTAACATTTTCATCAATCACATTTTCAACCACCAAATGAACTTCATCTTCTTGCAAATCAACATCATCATCCACAATTTTCTTTTTTTGGAGGCATGCACATCACCACCTCTCCCACTTTTTGTTGTTACCTCCATAACATGATTGTTCCCACCCTTTAGGTTCACTACCGTATCACTTGGTAGCGCACCCTTAGGGTGAGTATTTAAAGACTGTGAGATTTGGCCTAACTGCACCTCCAAGTTTCTGATAGAGGTATTGTGGGAAGCCAGCTGAGCATTAGAATCCGCATTTTTCTTCATCATTTGTTCAAACATCATTTCAATTCTACCCATATCATTGCTATTAGAACTAGGACCTTGAGATGGAAATGGGGGTGGATTGTTCAGTTGTTGGCACATTGGGGGCCTTTGAAAGCCTTGCCCTCGGTTTTCTTGGTTTTCATTGTTCCATCCACCTTGATTGTTATTACTACCCCAATTATTGTTATTACCATTCCAATTTCCTTGGTTATATTGATTGTTGTTCTGATTACCCCAGTTGTTTTTTTGGTTGTTGTTCCCCCAATTATCACTACTTTGTTTTTGATTACCCCAATTGCCTTGGGGTCTCCATTGTTGTTGGTTGGAAGAATTGCCTCTTTGTCCTTGATAATTATTTATGTATTGCACCTCTTCACTTTGTTCAGCATAACCATCATTTTGAAATCCACCACAATCATTGTCAATTTGCTCTGAATTCCCTTGGTTTTGTTAACTTCTTTTTCTTCTTTTGTTGACAAGCATGTTAACACCCTCCATGGCATTCACTTGGCGCAGATTTTGAACTTGTGGCAACTGTGCCTTTGCTAGTTTGTTCATTGTAGTTGTCAACTCAGCTATAGCCTGCCCATGATCATGTAATTCCTTGCACAAATGAGTGACCGTAGGGTCACCTTGGGGAACATTGGCTGTACTTTGCCACGCAAAAGAAGTGTCAGCCATCTCGTCAAGAATATCATATGCCTCATCATACGACAGCTTCATAAAGTTGCCCCCAACAAGTTGGTTCACTATGCATTGGTTTGTTGTATTAATGCCCCGGTAGAAGGTTTGTTGGATCATCTCCTCGTCATATCATTGTTGGGGCATTCTTTCACCATTGTTCTATAACGCTCCTGAATCTCATGCAAAGGTGTCGTGGGCTCTTGCTTGAAAGCCAATATCTCATCTTGCAATGCCGCCAGATGCCCCGGTGAGAAAATTTTTGCAATGAACTTGTCCACCAACTTATCCCAAGTGTGATGGAATGGTTGGGAAGTCGCTCGAGACAATCCAATGCCTTCCCTCTAAGTGAGAATGGGAAGAGTCTTAACCGGAGAGCATCCTCAGACACATTAGTTTGCTTGCTCCCCAACATGTATCCACGAACCCCTTAAGATGTTTGTAAGCATTTTGATTTGTAGTGGCCGTGAAATACCCATGTTGCTCTAGTGAGGTCAACATCACATTGGTTATTTGAAAATTGCCCGCCCGGATTAGGGGTAGGACAATAGCACTTGCATAGCCTTGGTTCAGAAGTACTCTAGGAGCCACTCCTGGAGGTGGCGGAGGAGGGTCTGGGATATTGTCATTAACATTAGCATTAGCCTGGAGGCCTATACGTTTTCCTTGAGGTACAAGAGGCACCTCATTATCTCCGACATCATCTACCTCCTCACCCGCAATCACATTTCCAAGAGGGTCATTGGCGTTGTTCGCTGCCATTTGGTACCTGAGTTGTCACACAAACAAAATTAGTAACAAAGAAGGAAAGAAGAACAATACCCAAAACTATTTAGATAGATAGCCAAAAACGTTAGCTCCCCGGCAACGACGCCAAAAAGTGATCGAGGACAACCCTGCACTATTATTGAGTAACGAGAGAGGGTCGAAGCATTTTTTACCCGATTAAGGTCGGGATCGATTTCCACAAGGAGCTAGAAGTTGGAGTCGAGTGTCTATCTAAAGTGGAGTTGTGTATGTGTTCCATATTACACTTCTTAACATTTTTGGATTTTTGATTTACTTCTAATTTAATCAAACTACAATGCTAAATTAAACTAGAATAAGCTAAGATTAAAATATAGTGGGTTGTTCAAATAGTTAAAAAGGCACTAGGGTAGTGACTTTCACCTAGGTGGTCAATTGACCGGTATTTGAATCAAAGACATGATTGACATATTTGGGGAATATGATATAATCGTTGCACGATTTTACCCACACTACACCTCTCAGTGGTTCGAGCGATTTTGCCCGAATTGACTTTGTCAAGACCAATTGAGTATGCAAATTTGCACAAGCAATCAAGGTTCAAGTCGGGTATTACTATCTCTAGGTTTAACCCTTTAATTCGGGCTATCAATCTCTTGAGTACGCCCCAATTCCTTGTTGGACCAATTTCAGAGACTTAGGCTCTCTTTCTCAAGAAGAGCCAAAGCCAACTAAACACAAACTAGTGTTAGCAACCACAAAATTCAGCAATTAAACATGAAATTAGCCCAAATATCAAACACGCATAGTCAATCTAGCCTGAAAACACAAGACCCATGAATTACCCACACTAGAGTTTAGCCACAACCCTAGATTATGGATCTAGCTACTCATAATTAGAGAAGAAAACAAAGAAATAGATGCAGAAAAACTCATATTAATTAATTACTAAATGAAACAAGAAGATTCAATGTTGAAATGTAGCTAAAATTACTCAAAACAGCTAAAACTATGAAGTCACGAGTGCAACTCTAAAGAGAAAACTATCTGATGACCTAAAAATAGGAAAAGAAGCTATTTATACTAAGTTGAAAAATTCGGACAAAAATACTCATGCGGGGCTAGTACGGACTGCACAAAATCACGTGCGGCCGCACTAAGGCTCTAAGCCTGAGAATCCAGCTCTCTAAACTGGGGTAATGCGGACCGCACAGAATGGATTGCGGTCGCGATGGCTTCTAGTGCGGTCCGCATGAAATGGAGTGCGGGCCGCATTGACTTCAATCTCCAAAACTAGCACTCTCTGATCTTTGGTTCTGTGGGCCGCACTATATCAAGTGCAGCCGCAGTTACTTCAGTGCGAACCACATTAAATCTCATGCGGCCGCATTGCTTGTTGGCCTAGAAATCACCTTTTCTGAACCTCACTTGTGCGGACCGTATAGAATGGTGTGCGGCCGCATTGAGCCTGTTTTTCCTAAGCTTGTCTTGTCTTGGTACTTGTGGAAGTTTCACTCATTTTTGAGCCGATCTTTGACATCTTGTCACTTTGTTGATCAAACCTGTAATCAAGCACAACTTGTGAGCCTTTTTGGGACTATTTTGTACAAATTCCTAATAAAAACATAAGCAAGAAGGAGTAAATGTATCAAAATCCCTAGTTATTAGTTGCCTACATATCCTTGGCCATAAAGGAATCATGTCAGTGTAGTTGGGGAAGTTTTGGTAGCTGGGACTACTAGGAAGCTGTGATTTCACTATTGCTGCTTCTGCTACTGCTTGTTGAACCCCTTATTACACCAAGCCAATATAAAAGAAGCTAGACTAAACTATGATCTATTAATTACAAATATCATATCTACATCTTCAAACTTGATCTTGCAGTTCATGTTGCTCTGTTGACTCGTACTCTCCAAGTGAAATTCCTTTGTTGCTGACTTGAATTGTGTTCTGGAGTACTTTTCCTTTGTTCTCCAGGCGGGCGCCTGATTACTGAACTTGATTTGTCTTCCTTTGAACATTGTTGCTTTCCCGTTGTTCTCTAGGTGGGTGCCTGATTACCAACTTTTGAATTGTATTCCTTTCCTTCCGAAACTTGAATTGTTTTCCCTTTGTTTTCCAGGTGGGCTCCTGATTACTAACACTTGAATCGCTCTCCCTTTGTTCTCCAGAAGGGTGCCTGATTACCAACATTTGCAATGTTTTTCCTCGAAACATGAACTTCTTCCCTTTGTTCTCCAGGTGGGTTCCTAATTACCGACACTTGAATTGCTGCTTCCCTTTGTTCTCCAGGTGGGCTCCTGATTACCGACACTTGAATAGCTCTCCCTTTGTTCTCCAAGTGGTCTCCTGATTACCAACACTTGAATTGCTGCTTCCCTTTGTTCCCTAGGTGGGCTCCTGATTTCCAACACTTGAACTCATTTCCCTTTGTTCTCCAAGTGGGCTCCTAATTTCCAACACTTGAACTGCGTTCCGTTTGTTCTCCAGGTGGGCTCTTGATTTCCAACATTTGAACTGCTTTCCCTTTGTTCTCCAGGTGGGCTCCTGATTTCCAACAATTGAATTGTCTTCCCCTTTGTTCTCCAGGTGGGCTCCTGATTACCAACACTTAAATTGTCTTCCTTTCTATTTCCAGGTGGGTGCCTGATTGCTTGGGCCTGAACTGTTTTCCATTCTTGAAACTTGTGTTCTTGCTCTCTAGGTGGGCGCCTGATTACAATCAGAATAGACAAAACAAAAAAAAATTTCTGCTCCAGTTTGGTAGCTGGGCACGTTTTGTGAGTGTTAATTGAGTAATGTTACCAAATCTCTAAGAATTTGAAAGCTAGATCCCATTATGCAGGAGGGTCCTGAAAATTCCTAGTTAACTGATAGTTTTTTAAAGCTAAATGATATTTCCTAAAGGTATGACTTAAATCTAAGTCCCATTGTTCATGAGGGTCTTAAAAATTTCGAATTTAATCCTATCCTAAGAATGAAACCTTAAAGCCAACTTATATTTCCTCAAGGTAAAATTTATGCTAGATCTTGTTACGCATGAATGTTTTGCATTTTAACTAGGTCCCATTGTCCAGGAGGGTCTTGAGGATTTACGGTCGAGCCTGTCTGTTACTTACTTTCTTTACGGAAGGTTTCTCCGAAACAAACGGAATTTTCTGCCCCTGTTTCAAATCAAAGAAAAATATTGTCAATTTAAAATGTGATGGTTAGTTTGTGGCATTCTTGCTGAAGGTGGCCTCTCTGCTGATGTGCTTTGCTTTGATTGGTTGCCTTGAGCTGGCCAAGAACGGTTTGACTTTCTGACAGACTCTCACCTGCAGGACCTTGGATAACCAAAGTTTTCTACACCCAAATTGTTGTTTTACATTTCTGACCTTTCTACCTGAACCTCTGTATTTTCCACAAGATTTCTAAACCATTCTCCTAATGGAACTTTTCACTGACACTTTATTTCCCACTTTACATCATGTTATCTTTGGTATGCTTTGGCCGCACGTTGCTTTGTCCAATTTTGGAAGTTAGTAGTAAGCTTTGAAATCCCTTCTCACTTGCTCAAACAAAACTGAAATTGGAAATATCTTAGAGAAATAAACCCAAAAGAAATGAAATGCAATGACTTCGAGAGTTAGGAATAAAGAAGAAAATCCAAAACAGGATAATTGTTTGAAGGGGAAAAGAAAAGAGACTTATCTAAGCGGAACAGCTGGCCTTGTTTGGCTTGCGGTGCCCTTAAGGGTTTTCACCAACAAACCTCTCTCATTTGTTCATCTCTCAACTCACAGTCGCCTTATAGTGCCTGTCAAGGTTTTCACCAATAAGACTCTCTCGTTTTTTAAATTTCTCTCAGCTTTCCATTGCCTTACGGTGCCCGTGAGGGTTTTCGCCAATAAGACTCTCATTTTTCATTTTCTTGCTCCCGACGGAGTGTTGCCCCTGATATGAATCACTTCTATTTGCCTTGGTTTTATCTCTCGAAGACTGGTCGGAAGGTCTTTCTTTGGACCATAATGTGGGCTTTTGGATAAGGTTAGAAAGAAAGGATATCAAAAGGCTCAAATAACTTGAATAGGTTTTACAACTGTTGTAATAAGATTTCTTAAAACAACCATAACTTTCTGCCCCAGTTTCTTTGCTTGGGGACTTTGAATTTTTATTTGATGGGACCGAACTGTGAGGCTGCCTACGTATCCTTTAAAGGAATCAGGTCAAACGTAGTTCATGACATAGGAATTACTTTGTTGTTGTGATTTTTCTCTTTTCTTTTCTTTCTCTCTTTTTTCCTTTTCTTTTCTTTTCTTCTTTTTTTTCCCTTTTATTTATTTTTTTCATCTCTTTTTCACTCTTTTCCATTCTTTTCATTCTCTTTTCTCTTTTTCTTCTTTACTCACCTTTTGCGCTCATGTTTCTGAACTTTGCTACTGATTCCAAAAGAGGGGTATGAAGGAAATAAATAAAGATCAAAGCGGTAACAACGGATAAAGTGTTTAGATAACAGAACAAAATGTCTTCGTCATTCCAATCTTCAAAACATGCCAAGTACAAACAAACATAATTTAATCCAAAGAAATCATACATAATATCTTTTGACTGCATCAGAATTGATAGCCATGTCTACACATTTGCCTTCTATGTCTGTTAAATACAAAGCACCATTGGACAACACTCTCGTTACGATGAACGTCCCCTGCCAATTTGGGGCAAACTTGCCTTTTGCTTCAACCTGATGTGGAAAGATGTGTTTCAATACTTGCTGGCCCACTTCAAATTTTTTGGGACGCACCTTCTTGTTGTATGCTCTCGCCATTCTCTTTTCATACAACTGGCCATGACACACTGCTGTCAATCTTTTCTCATCAATCAAACTTAATTGCTCCAGACGGGTTTTGACCCACTCATCATCATCAATTTCGGCTTCAGCAACAATACGAAGGGATGGAATTTCAACTTCCGCGGGTATCACTGCTTCGGTTCCATATACCATCAAATAAGGAGTTGTACCTACTGAATTACGAATAGTAGTGCGATAACCCAACAACGCAAAGGGCAACTTCTCATGCCATTTCCTGGAACCTTGCACCATTTTCCGAAGTATCTTCTTTATGTTCTTGTTGGCTGCCTCGACTAATCCATTTGCCTTGGGGTGGTATGGGGAGGAATTGGGATGTGTAATCTTAAACTGTTGACACACTTCCTTCATTAGATTGTGGCACCATTATCTATGATGATCACCTTTGAAATTTCAAACCGACAAATGATATTTGAATAAACAAAATCGACCACTACCTTCTTGGTCACAGATTTGAAATTTTTAACTTCAACTCACTTAATGAAATCGTCAATGGCCACCAGAATGAACCTGTGTTCGTTGTATGCTGCTGGCTCGATTGGTCCGATGACATCCATACCCCAAGCAACAAAGGGCCACTGTGCGGACATCTTGTGCAATTCAGATGGTGGAGAATGAATCAAATCTCCGTGTACCTGGCATTTGCACACAAAACTGATACAATCTTGCTGCATGGTGAGCCTATAATAACCCGCTCGAAGAATCTTCTTTGCCAGAACAAACCCACTCATATGCGGCCTGCAAACCCTGGAGTGTATTTCGGTCATGATGGTCGTGGCTTGTCTAGCATCTATGCATCTTAACAATCCAAGATCTGGAGTTCTTTTTTACAAAACCCCACATTGAACAAAAATCCACTTGCCAATCGACGAATTGTTCTCTTTTGATCCCCTATGACCTGTACTAGATATACCTCCATTCTAATATACTTCTTCATATCATAGAACCAAGGTTCACCGCCAAGTTCTTCTTCCACCATGTTATAGTAAGCATGCTCACCGCAGACCTGAATATGCAAAGGGTCAACATAAGCCTTATCTGGGTGATGTAACATCGACGCCAAGGTAGCCAAAGCATCGACAACCTCATTATGGATCCTTGGAATGTGCCTGAATTTTATTGATCGAAATTGTTGACAAAGATCATGCAGACATTGTCGATACGGTATAAGCTTTAAATCCCGCATCTCCCATTCTCCTTGAATCTGGTGCACCAGAAGGTCAGAGTCTCCCAAGACCAAGACTTCCTGGATTCCCATATCTACATCTAGCCTCAAACCTAGAATGCATGCTTTGTATTCAGTCATGTTGTTGCTACAATAGAAACGAAGATGAGCTGTAACAGGGTAGTGATGCCCTTTTTCAGAAATAAGCACTGCCCCTATCTCGACACCATTTATGTTAGCAGCCCCATCAAAGAAGAGTTTCCAACTGGGCTTTTTCTCCTTTTTGACCTCGTCGATATGAATTACCTCTTCATCAGGGAAGTAAGTCCTCAAAGGTTCATATTCTTCATTTACCTGGTTTTCGGCCAAGTGATCAGTCAAAGCTTGGGCTTTCATCGTTGTTCGAGTAACATATACAATGTCAAACTCTGTGAGTAAGATCTGCTACTTTGGGAGCCTTCATGCGAGTATGTGCTTCTAAAAAATATACTTCAAAGGATCCATACGAGAGATGAGGTAAATAGTGTAGGACGACAGGTAATGCTTCAACTTCTGTGCCACCCAAGTCAGGGCACAACACGTCCTCTCAAGGGGGGTGTACTTAACATCATAAGATGTGAACTTCTTGCTGAGATAATAGATGTCCTGCTCTATCCTTCCAGTAATGTCGTGTTGACCCAATACATATCCAAATGATCCAAGACTGTCAAATAAAGAAACAAAGGTCTTCTTGGTTCTGGTGGGTTTGACAAGTACCCCTTTATCTTATCAAATGCTTCCTGACACTCATCACTCCACTTGACCGCAACATCCTTCTTCAGCAGCTTAAAGATAGGCTCACAAGTTTTTGTGAGCTGAGCAATAAACCTGTTTATGTATTTCAGCATCCCTAACAGACTCATCACTTCGGTCTTATTCCTTGGCGGGAGCAATTTTTGAATAGAATTAATCTTTGAAGGATCCAATTCAATGCCCCGCCGGCAGACTATGAATCACAACAGTTTTCGATGGGATTCCAAATGCACACTTTGCAGTGTTGAGTTTAAGAATGTACATGCGGAGCCTTTGGAATAACTTTCTCAAGTCTATGACATGGTCAGACTGCTTCCTAGACTTTATGATCACATCATCCACGTAAACCTCAATATCTTTGTGTATCATGTCATGGAATACGGTTGTCATTGCCCTCATATAAGTTGCCCCAGCATATTTCAAACCAAAAGGCATGACCTGGTAGCAGTATGTTCCCCATGGCGTGATGAATGTCGTCTTTTCCGCATCTTCCTCATCCATTAGAATCTAATGATAGCCCGCATAGCAATCTACAAAAGACCCAATCTCATGCTTGGCACTATTTATCGATCAAAATGTGGATATAATGGGAAGTTGTCCTTTGGACTTGCCTTGTTGAGATCACGGTAATCAACACACACACTGGTCTTACCATCCTTCCTTGGCACGGGAACAACATTGGCTAGCCACGTGGGATAACGCGTGACCCAAATGACCTTTGCATCAAACTGCTTTGTGACCTCTTCTTTAATCTTCACACTCATGTCATTTTTGAACTTTCTCAACTTCTGCTTAACTGGAGGAAATGCTGGATCAATTGGTAATTTGTGGACCACCAATCGATACTCAAGCCAGGCATGTCATCATACGACCACGCAAAAATATCCTTATAATAAAACAATGCTTTAATTATTTCTTCCCTGATTTGTGGCTCAATATTGACACTTATCTTAGCTTCTCTGACATTATCTGGATCCCCTATATTGATTGCTTCCGTTTCATTCAGATTAGGCTTGGGTTTTTCTTCAAAATAACTTAGTCCCTTACTAATATCTTCAAAGGCCCCATCCTCATCATATTTTGATTCATCATCACATTCTATTTCTTGGATTAATATTTCAGAATTAGATTGACCTTTACGATTGGGCCGAAGATTCCTCATGCATGTCATGTCACTGAAACTAGCATAAAAAGAACTGTACAGAGAAGAAAATAAAAACAAAATAAAACTATCAGGAATGATGGAAAAGGGAAATTGCATTTCATTGAAAATAAAGGATAACAGGGTTTGTACATAAACAAGCAAAAAATAAAGGTCCGGGTCTGTCACGACCCAAACCGAAGGGCCGCGACTGGCACCCGATGCCTTACTTGTCCGAGTACCAACATAACATACCTTTCTTATCATACTATCATGGGTAGGTGAGGCAGAAAACCCGTCATGAGATAACAAGAATAAAACATAAGGGAATGCTGAACATATGACGATCCAATATGATATACAAACTTATACATGTGACATACGGTCCTATAAGACTAAAACGAACACTCGTACACTGAACATAGGTTGATAAGGCCATACAATCTTTCATATGCATGACATCTGTCTACAAGTGTCTAAGAGTACATACATATCATAAGGTCAGGACAGGGCCCCACCATACCAATCAATAAATGTCCAAATCATACTGACCAAATAGGCAACTCCGGAGCAAGTGGAGTGCACCAACACATTTCGCTGAGCTGATAGCCTACTAGGAGGAATGTCAATCTATCTATTAGGACCTGCGGGCATGAAATGCAGCGTCCCCAGGCCAAAGGGACGTCAGTACGAATAAAGTACCGAGTATGTAAGGCCGGAAAGCATAAATAAGAACTGTAATGTAAAGAGAGATAAATGAGATACAACCTGGAACATCTGAGTGCCTTTGGGGGCTACTGACATGAAATGCATAATACATATATATACATAAACTTTTAAAAACATACGCCTCTGTGGGCATCATCATCATCATATCGTACCCGGCCTCAAAGAGGACTCGGTAAAAACATACTCGGCCATCATAAGGCTCGGTAGAGTCGTACCCGGCCACGTGGAGCTCGGTAAACCCAGCTGATCAGTGGTTGCACAATAGGTGCCATACCCGGTTGTCTATAGAGCGGCTCGGTAGAGTAAAATAGATACATCTATACAATGCATGCTGGACTCATTAGAATAATATTCTGAATCTTTCGGAGTGACATAAGATCGGTATCCTATGTACATGTTATAAGGACTAACTCTTCATCATGAATCTTATTAGAATCAGGAAGTACAAACAACATTGATAACATAAGAATAAGAGAAGCAACATCAACATCAATCGCTCCATAAAAAGGGAAACAATGTAAGTACTGCTAGCTTCTAAGAGTGGAGTATCTTTGGAAGCTCATTCATTACGTTATGTACAATCGGAGTCATGCAAAAGAAGGAAAGGGATAGCCTCACATACCTTGTATATTCTTCCCAATCTCAAGCTATGCAATTTCAAGGCTCTTTAGTCTACAATAAGAGAAATGACACTATCGTTATCGTTTAGGCGTCATAACTATTATTTATCGAACACAACCTATTTCATGAGGAAACGGACAACACCTCCCCTATATATATTTACTTCACACAAGTCAAAACAATCACCAAACATCCCAAACCACATCAATAATAATCATATTGAGCCTCCCAAAACAGTCCACACAATCTAATCACTTCATACATAAGACGACCACCGTAGTAGTGTCAAACGACCCGAAAATGTTACAACGAACGACCAGCAAACAACCCTTGCATTATGTGGTGTTTCTCCACACCATTTCTCTTCTCAACTCCATAAAAACAATAGCAAATATACAATCCAATAGCAACACGAAACAGCCCACAAAACAGCCCCACAAGTTCAGCAACTCAAAATTCATTTTTCAGTTTATTTAAACATGTTTTGAGTTGTCTTTTCTTTCAAATTGAGAAACACAACCAAAAGTACATAATTAAGCCTCTTATACAGTAAACCAGCCATGAATATAACTTGAAAATAAGTTCACCAACAGCCAACCATGACGCAAGGACAAACAACATACCACTCTTTCGAAACTCGCTAGGTCGAGTTTTTACGATAGAGTTATATCTCGCAAACGCATAGATAATAGAAGGAGAAGAATAAACTCACCTTGGACTGAGTATAACCACAAAACCTAGTCCTTGTACATCAAAAATAAGTCCCCCAACGCAGCTACATGATGGAGAAAGAGAAACTAGCAAGCTGTCCGGGTTTTCGGCACTAGAATCACATCATAGCGTCCAAAATAACCTAGGGTTTGTGTGGGATTTGTGGGGAGGGGTTGCAGGGGTTCAATTTGGTTTTCTTTGTCTGAAAGATAAGTGAAAGAAATGGGTTTAATATCCCTTGAAAGAACCCTCTTGGCCGACTTTGGGGCTTTTAATTGAGGCCTCTCCTTTTGGCAAGTAGGTGATGCACCTACTTGTCACCTACTAGCTGCGCGGTCTCGCGAAAATGCGAATATCTCTACACTCCGAGATCGTATTGATAAACGGTTTAATGATTTGAAAACTAGACTCATAGATATTCAATTTTATATGTAGATCATCCCTTGATTCAAAGTATGTTGGTAGAAAAGCTCAGCTACATTTAACCTAAGTTTTAACTTATTTTTGAATGTAACTTGTGATGACCTTTTCCAACTTTTGTTCCACAACTTGCTTGACTTAAAAACATAACACACTATCATAAGACTAAAATAACTCCTAAAATAACCTCTTCATCATGTTAATCACCTTTGTCTCGCCCCAAACGTATATGTTATAACATTCCAAACTTGTTGACATTCGACAAAACATATTTTCTTTAATTCATTTAGCGTCTAAGCTTTCCAACCTTTTTGGTACTCGTTATTCATGATCATAAAGATTTGTAACCTCCATTATAAAATAATTAACTTACTTTACATACTTTCAAAGTTGATCTCATTTCTAAGCTTACATCAATTGACTTATGAATACTCTAACATCGAAAACATGGGGTGTAACATCATTCCCCCCTTTGGAACATTCGTCCTCGAATGTTGACTGTTCCACTTATCATTTTCATAACCCATATCTGTTGTGAACACTTTAATACTCTTCTAGCCATTTATGCAACTATTCTTTGAATAAATCCAAAATCTAGGGTATTCCCCCTTTAGTCCTATTTCTCATACTACGACTTGTGGTCGGACCCCTCCCAATCTTGTAGTTGTTGCTCCCTTTTGTCAAGCAGCCTATACGACTTTTTCCTTGCATGTGCGCCTATGGGACTCTTTTTTTTCTCTCCATATTTTATCCAATCTCTAGGTAGCACGTTGTAAACATATACAAAGCTTGATATGTTGTCCGTATGGGCATCTATGGGTATATTGAAGTTCTTCACTCGGTACTTTGTTAAACTTACGACTTTTGCTATATCTTGTTTCATAGCCTCAGTTATCTATGCTTATGGCTTTACTACAACTAGGTAGGTCGTATTATACAATAACTCTTACTTTGGTTTACTATTATCGAGGTCTTCCACCCAACTCCAGGTTACTCTCTCACCACTTATCCTATATGTATAATCCTTATTACTGTTCATCTAAAGAATGACATCATAATCTCCTCTCATACTTTGGAATCTTTATCCATATATTATTGATTTACCTTAATGTTAATCTGTAATCCACCACTGATAACTTTAAACCTCTTACGTAATACATTGTTAGAAGTCTCACGTCTCATCGGGGAACATCTGAAGTTGTTTTCCTGATCCACCTAGGGACAATACTATACTTCAATAACCGTATTTCATAGCATCCCAATGTGATTCGTCTTATGGGGGTATTCTAGTCTCGTTCCATCTATGAAATCTCTTCTCTTTGAATCATTACTCAAATGAAGGCCTAAATATCATCCTTTTATAATTTACCACAATTACACCCTTACATTACGACCAGAGGAGCATTCCATCTCTTCTAAATGCTCCTAGTCTTAGACTCCTCCGTGTTAATTCAAGCTACACTGAGCCTTTTATAACTTATATAAACCATCAACTCTCTTGTTTGATGGGCTTAATATCGAGGTCTTACCTATTCTTATCAGCTTCTAACTCATCTTTTCTCACCCTTACTCACATCTACCCAAAATCTTTTCACTCTACTATACTTTCGCTTGCGACGTACACATATTTATTTATTCTACTAACAATCTTCCTTTAACTTGGTAGCACCTTAGATTCCCTTTTGCGCATTCTCAGATATCTTTAAATGTAAGCAATTACTTTTTCTGGTCATTCTACCACTTGCTGCATGGATTCTTGGTTTATCATAGTTCCCACGAACACTGGAATTCCCTGTAACTCGTATGCTCTCAAATATCACCTTTGATGTTTTTTTTTCTTTTTTTTTCTATTCATTAGCCACAAATAGGTGCCACTTTATTATGGAGTGCATGCAATATTATAGTGATACTGCTGTTACAAGATCATTTCCTTTTTAGGTCACTATGCTTAGGTGGAAACCTCCTTCTTTATTTCCTCAGCTAGTCTTTCGTGGTAGTACTTAGGAGACCTTTTGGATCTTGTAAAGTTGTGATCTTGTTATAATGTATACTCGAAGGAATTTTTGATATTCTTACTCACCTACAAACATCCTTACTTACATACCTCTGTGCCGTTGTGCTCGTAGGATTACTTGTAAAATCAGATTTTGTTTATCTCTTTAGTGGCACTCTCCATTATTCCTGTAATACTTATACAATGCCTTTACCCAACTCCTATCTGAGCATTTATCAAGGTTTATGACGTCATATTTGCGAGACCGAATTCACTATATTAGGATTCACTACGTTTATCTTGCATGATCTGTTGACTCGTCTATAACCTCCTGTTTAGCCATAACTAGGCTCTTCCTTAATCAAATCCCAAAAACTCGTTGGCCTATTCTCACATCAATGTTTCGCGTAATGTTTCTTGAGTTATTTCCTTTGTTTTAACTTACCCCATGCACTGATCTCTTATCTATCAATGACATTCCGGGCAGGAACCCTTACTTCCTTTCCTTGACGTCGTGTTTGTATAATACACTGATATCGTAGCATATCTGTAGGATTTGAATAAGTGCAATCTCATCCCTTTTTCACATTACCGCATTATTATTCTACCACTCCATGATTACTAGAACCACTAAATTCAGACTTCATGCCACATCACTCCATATTTCCCCCTTTAGAGGAGTACTAAGAGCTGGAGCTACGACGATCTACCTATAGATGTTTTACCTCTATATCTTTGATGTCTTTTCACATCATCTATTACCCTTACTCGCCTTGTGGTAATGCTTTTTGTACCAAGGACAACAAAATTCCTTGCTTGCGAGGATGACACTTAGTGTAACTGGCGTACATAGTCCCTTAAGCTTAACTTTGCTCATATTGCTTGCTTTAGGGAAATGACTTCCTGAATGACCATTAAAGGGCATTCTTTTGTCACCCATTCTATTATCACCAGAACTCAACCTCTGAAATTCTCATGATGCCCACTATTATCATATCATTTAGTCCCTACTTCACGTTTAGTTTATCTTGTTCACCAGCCCATACTGATTTCTACTACTTTGGGGGTATATCTTTTCCTCTTGGTAATCGCGTTAGAGTTGCGAACTTATTTCTCGAAAAGAAGATATGACTTTATGGCCTATACTCCTTTGTTGTTTCAAGGCCTGTCACCTCTCATCTTTTTTACTTCACTTAACTATAGATGCTATAATTCTTTCATTTTCATCATTTTTTTATCCACCGTTGTCATCCATGTTGACATCATACTCATAATTCTTCATTAACTCTATTCTTATTTTCCTACTAACATTTATGTCTATCATTTTATTCTGAAAACTTCAACAAGACATTCTTTTGCTTTTAGCTCCCTTGCTTCATCCCACTGGCTCTTCGGGATGCCTAAAATTCTCTCTCCTAGGGACGCGAGCCATGCTAAGGTAATATTTATCTCTTCAAGGCTTCTAGTGGCTATCTTTATAGCACTCATATCAAGCTGCACTATTTTAGAGTGTGCCATCTGGGTATCTCACAAGGATATTTATTAGCACATTTGCATTATCCTTCAGAAATTGTCAACTAACACAAACAATCAATTCACCATTATGGGTTATCCTAACCCTAACCGGATCCTGATATTTTGTCCTTTTCTTAATCTACACATGTTAGCCCCCAATAGGGTATAACTGAGATGGGTATAGTCAATTATACATACCTCTGTTACTATTGAGGGTAACTTACAATGCTTATATTTTTCTGCCAGAGTTGAAAATACCGATAATCTTCATTAACTAGGTGCCTTGTACCCTTCCCATCTTGCTCCTTTTACTTGTTGAAGCTTGTATCTATCTTTTGCATCTTTCATTGCCTTTAAGGGTGGATAGATATTCTTTGCCTTAAGGCTCCTTATCGAGAAACTTACACTTCTTAGTACACACATGATCTACTGAAGACCTTATATTTACTCATCATATGCATCATTCAAAATCGAGCTCCTCTAACTCAACTCTTTCACATCCACATACAATCTTTTACCAACCATCTTTTTAAATGTAGGCATCATCATATTATGAATAAGACAGAGTTTAGGGAATTGAGTTCTTACAACTGAGCTCTACCACACGATCTAGAGTAAGAAGAAAGAGTGACAGTCATAAATGTCTGGTAGCTTCACGCTTACAAGTGTGGTGCACTACACACACATAAACAAGACTTTACTAGACACAGCTTGTATACTCCTTAGGACAGAACTGCTCTGATACTACTTTTGTCACGACCCAAACCGAAGGGCCACGACGGGCACCTGGTGCCTTACTCGTCCGAGTACCAACGTAACATACCTTTCTTATCATACTATCATGGGTAGGTGAGCCAAAAAACTCGTCATAAGAAAACAAGAATAAAACATAAGGGAATGCTGAATATATGACGATCCAATATGATATACAAACTTATACATGTGATGTACGGTCCTATAAGACCAAAACGAACACTCGTACACTGAACATAGGCTGATAAGGCCATACAATCTTTCATATGCATGACATCTGTCTACAAGCCTCTAAGAGTACATACATATCATAAGGTCAGGACAGGGCCCTGCCATAACAATCAATATATGTCCAAATCATACTGACCAAATAGGCAACTCCGGAATAAGTGGAGTGCACCAACACATTTCGCTGAGCTGATAGCCTACAAGAAGGAATGTCAATATGTCTATCAGGACCTGTGGGCATGAAATGCAGCGTCCCCAGTCCAAAAGGACGTCAGTACGAATAAAGTACCGAGTATGTAAGGCAGGAAAGCATAAATAAGAATTGTAATGTAAAGAGAGATAGATGAGATACAACCTGGAACATCTGAGTGTCTTTAGGGGCTAATGACATGAAATGCATAATACATATATATACATAAACGTTTAAAAACATATGCCTCTGTGGGCATCATTATCATCATATCGTACCCGGCCACAAAGAGGACTCGGTAAAAACATACCCGACCATCATAAGGCTCGATAGAATCGTACCCGGCCACGTGGAGCTCGGTAAACCCAACTTATCAGTGGTTGCACAATAGGTGCCGTACCCGGCCGTCTATAGCGCGGCTCGGTAGAGTAAAATAGATACATATATACAATGCATGCTGGACTCATTAGAATAATATTCTGAATCTTTCGGATTGACTTAAGGTCGGTATCCTATGTACATGTTATAAGGACTAACTCTTCATCATGAATCTTATAAGAATCAGGAAGTACCAACAACATTGATAACATAAGAATAAGAGAAGCAACATCAACATCAATCGTTCCATAAGAAGGGAAACAATGTAAGTACTGCTAGCTTCTAAGAGTGGAGTATCTTTGGAAGCTCATTCATTACGTTATGTACAATCGGAGTCATGCAAAAGAAGGAAAGGGATAGCCTCACATACCTTGTATATTCTTCCCAATCTCAAGCTATGCAATTTCGCAGCTCCTTAGTCTACAATAAGAGAAATGACACTATCGTTATCGTTTAGGCGTCGTAACTATTATTTATCGAACACAACCTATTTCACGAGGAAACAGACAGCACCTCCCCTATATATATTTACTTCACACAAGTCAATACAATCACCAAACAGCTTAAACCACATCAATAATAATCATATTGAGCCTCTTAAAATAGTCCACACAATCTAATCACTTCATACATAAGACGACCACCGTAGTAGTGTCAAACGACCCGGAAATGTTACAACGAACGACCAGAAAACCACCCTTACATTATGTGGTGTTTATCCACACCATTTCTCTTCTCAACTCCATAAAAACAGTAGCAAATATACAATCCAATAGCAACACGAAACATCCCACAAAACAGCCCCACAAGTTCAGCAACTCAAAATTCATTTTTCAGTTTATTTAAACATGTTTTGACTTGTCTTTTCTTTCAAATTGAGAAACACAACCAAAAGTACATAATTAAGCCTCTTATCCAGTAAACCATCCATGAATTTAACTTGAAAATAAGATCACCAACAGCCAACCATGACGCAAGGACAAACAACATACCACTCTTTTGAAACTCGCTAGGTCGAGTTTTTACGATAGAGTTACATCTCGCAAACGCATAGATAATAGAAGGAGAAGAATAAATTCACCTTGGACTGAGTATAACCACATAACCTAGTCCTTATCCATCAAAAATCAGTCCCCCAACACAGCTACACGATGGAGAAAGAGAAACTAGCAAGCTGTCCGGGTTTTCGGCACTAGAATCACATCGTAGCGTCCAAAATAACCTAGGGTTTGTGTGGGATTTGTGGGGAGGGGTTGCAGGGGTTCAATTTGGTTTTCTTTGTCTGAAATATAAGTGAAAGAAATGGGTTAAATATCCCTTGAAAGAACCCTCTTGGCCGACTTTGGGGCTTTTAATTGAGGCCTCTACTTTTGGCAAGTAGGTGATGCACCTACTTGTCACCTACTAGCTGTGCGGTCTCGCGAAAATGCGAATATCTCTATACTCCGAGATCGTATTGATAAACGGTTTAATGAGTTGAAAACTAGACTCATAGATATTCAATTTTATATGTAGATCATCCTTTGATTCAAAGTATATTGGTAGAAAAGCTCAGCTACATTTAACCTAAGTTTCAACTCATTTTTGAATGTAACTTGTGATGACCTTTTCCAACTTTTGTTCCACAACTTGCTTGACTTAAAAACATAACACACTATCATAAGACTAAAATAACTCATAACATAACCTCCTCATCATGTTAATCACCCTTGCATCTCCCCAAACATATATGTTATAACATTCCAAACTTGTTGACATTCGACGAAACATATTTTCTTTAATTCATTTAGCGTCTAAGCTTTCCAACCTTTTTGGTACTCGTTATTCATGATCATAAAGATTTGTAACCTCCATTATAAAATAATTAACTTACTTTACATACTTTCAATGTTGATCTCATTTCTGAGCTTACATCAATTGACTTACGAATACTCTAACATACGAAAACATGGGGTGTAACATCATTCCCCCCTTTGGAACATTCGTCCTCGAATGTTGACTGTTCCACTTATCATTTTCATAACCCATAGCTGTTGTGAACACTTTAATACTCTTCTAGCAATGTAGTCAACTATTCTTTGAATAAATCCAAAGTCTAGGGTATTCCCCCTTTAGTCCTATTTCTCATACCACGACTTGTGGTCGGACCCCTCAATATCTCGTAGCTGTTGCTCCCTTTTGTCAAGCAGCCTATACGACTTTTTCCTTGCATGTGCGCCTATGGGACTCTTTTTTTTCTCTCCATCTTTTATCAAATCTCTAGGTAGCACGTTGTAAACATATTCAAAGCTTGATATGTTGTCCGTGTGGGCATCTATGGGTATATTGAAGTTCTTCACTCGATACTTTGTTAAACTTACGACTTTTGCTATATCTTGTTTAATAGCCTCAGTTATCTATGCTTATGGCTTTACTACAACTAGGTAGGTCATATTATACAATAACTCTTACTTTGGTTTACTATTATCGAGGTCTTCCACCCAACTCCAGGTTACTCTCTCACCACTTATCCTATATGTATAATCCTTATTACTGTTCATCTAAAGAATGATATCATAATCTCCTCTCATACTTTGGAAACTTTATCCATCTATTATTGATTTACCTTAATGTTAATCTATAATCCACCACTGATAACTTTAAACCTCTTACGTAATACATTGTCAGAAGTCTCACGTCTCATCGGGGAACATCTGAAGTGATTTTCCTGATCAACCTAGGGACAATCCTATACTTCAATAACCGTATTTCATAGCATCCCAATGTGATTCGTCTTATGGGGTATTCTAGTCTCGTGCCATATATGAAATCTCTTCTCTTTGAATAATTACTCAAATGAAGGCGTAAATATCATCCTTTTATAATTTACCACAATTACACCCTTACATTACGACCAGAGGAGCATTCCATCTCTTCTAAATGCTCCTAGTCTTAGACTCCTCCGTGTTAATTCAAGCTATACTGAGCCTTTTATAACTTATATAAACCATCAACTCTCTTGTTTGATGGGCTTAATATCGAGGTCTTACCTATTCTTATCAGCTTCTAACTCACCTTTTCTCACCCTTACTCACATCTACCCAAAATCTTTTCACTTTACTATACTTTCACTTGCGACGTACACATATTTATTTATTCTACTCACAACCTTCCTTTAACTTGCTAGCACCTTAGATTCCCTTTTGCGCATTCTCAGCTGTCTTTAAATATAAGCAATTACTTTTTCTGGTCATTCTACCACTTGCTGCATGGATACTTGGCTTATCATAGTGCCCACGAACACTGGAATTCCCTGTAACTCGTATGCTCTCAAATATCACCTTTGATGTTTTTTTTCTTTTTTTTCTATTCATTAGCCACAAATAGGTGCCACTTTCTTATGTAGTGCATGTAATATTATAGTGACACTGCTGTTACAAGATCATTTCCTTTTTAGGTCACTATGCTTAGGTGGAAACCTCCTTCTTTATTTCCTCAGCTAGTCTTTCGTGGTAGTACTTAGGAGACCTTTTGGATCTTGTAAAGTTGTGATCTTGTTATACTGTATACTCGAAGGAATTTTTGATATTCTTACTCACCTACAAACATCCTTACTTATATACCTCCATGCCGTTGTGCTCGTAGGATTACTTGTAAAATCAGATTTTGATTATCTCCTTAGTGGCACTCTCCATTATTCTCGTAATACTTATACAATGCCTTTAAATACCCCAACTCCTATCTGAGCATTTATCAAGGTTTATGACGTCATATTTGCGAGACCGAATTCACTATATTAGGATTCACTACGTTTATCTTGCATGATCTGTTGACTCGTCTATAACCTCCTGTTTAGCCATAACTAGGCTCTTCCTTAATCAAATCCCAAATACTCGTTGGCCTATTATCACATCAATGTTTCGCGTAATGTTTCTTGAGTTATTTCCTTTGTTTTAACTTACCTCATGCACTAGTCTCTTATCTATCAATGACATTCCGGGCAGGAACCCTTACTTCCTTTCCTTGACGTCGTGTTTGTATAATACACTGATATCGTAGCATATCTGTAGGATTTGAATAAGTGCAATCTCATCCCTTTTTCACATTACCGCATTATTCTTCTACCACTCCATGACTACTAGAACCACTAAATTCTGACTTCATGCCACATCACTCCATATTCCCCCTTTAGAGGAGTACTAAGAGCTGGAGCTACGACGATCTACCTATAGATGTTTTACCTCTATATCTTTGATGTCTTTTCACATCATCGATTACCCTTACTCGCCTTGTGGTAATGCTTTTTGTACCAAGGACTACAAAATTCCTTGCTTGCGAGGATGACACTTAGTGTAACTAGCGTACAAAGTTCCTTAAGCTTAACTTTGCTCATATTGCTTGCTTTAGGGAAACGACTTCCTGAATGACCATTAAAGGGCATTCTTTTGTCATCCATTCTATTATCTCCAAAACTTAACCTCTGAAATTCTCATGATGCCCACTATTATCATATCATTTAGTCCATACTTCACGTTTAGTTTATCTTGTTCACCAGCCCATACTGATTTCTACTACTTTGGGGGTATATCTTTTCCTCTTGTTAATCGCATTAGAGTTGCGAACTTATTTCTCGAAAAGAAGATATGACTTTATGGCCTATACTCCTTTGTTGTTTCAAGGCCTGTCACCTCTCATCTTTTTCCTTCACCTAACTATAGACGCTATAATTCTATCATTTTCATCATTTTTTTTATCCACCGTTGTCATCCATGTTGACATCTTACTCATAATTCTTCATCAACTCTATTCTTATTTTCCTACTAACATTTATGTGTATCATTTTATTCTAAAAACTTCAACAAGACATTCTTTTGCTTTTAGCTCCCCTTGCTTCATCCCACTGGCTCTTCGGGATGCCTAAAATTCTCTCTCCTAAGGACGCGAGCCATGCTAAAGTAATATGTATCCCTTCAAGGCTTCTAGTGGCTATCTTTATAGTACTCATATCTAGCTGTACTATTTTAGAGTGCGCCATCTGGGTATCTCACAAGGAGATTTATTAGCACATTTGCATTATCCTTCAGAAATTGTCAACTAACACAAACAATCAATTCACCATTATGGGTTATCCTAACCCTAACCGGATCCTGATATTTCGTCCTTTTCTTAATCTACACATGTTAGCCCCCAGTAGGGTATAACTGAGATGGGTATAGTAAATTATACATACCTCTGTTACTATTGAGGGTAACTTACAATGCTTATATTTTTCTGCCGGAGTTGAAAATACCGATAATCTTCATTAACTAGGTGCCTTGTACCCTTCCCATCTTGCTCCTTTTACTTGTTGAAGCTTGTATCTATCTTTTGCAGCTTTCATTGCCTTTAGGGGTGGATAGATATTCTTTTCCTTAAGGCTCCTTATCGAGAAGCTTACACTTCTTAGTACACACATGATCTACTGAAGACCTTATATTTACTCATCATATGCATCATTCAAAATCGAGCTCCTCTAACTCAACTCTTTCACAGCCACATACAATCTTTTACCAACCATCTTTTTAAATGTAAGCATCATCATATTATGAATAAGATAGAGTTTGGGGAATTGAGTTCTTACAACTGAGCTCTACCACATGATCTAGAGTAAGAAGAAAGAGTGACAGTCATAAATGTCCGGTAGCCTCATGCTTACAAGTGTGGTGCACTACACACCCATAAACAAGACTTTACTAGACACGGCTTGTATACTCCTTAGGACAGAACTGCTCTGATACCACTTTTGTCACGACCCAAACCGAAGGGCCGCGACGGGCACCTGGTGCCTTACTCGTCCGAGTACCAACGTAACATACCTATCTTATCATACTATCATGGGTAGGTGAGCCAAAAAACCCATCATAAGATAACAAGAATAAAATATAAGGGAATGTTGAATATATGACGATCCAATATGATATACAAACTTATACATGTGACATACGGTCCTATAAGACCAAAACGAACACTCGTACACTGAACATAGGATGATAAGGCCATACAATCTTTCATATGCATGACATCTGTCTACAAGCCTCTAAGAGTACATACATATCATAAGGTCAGGACAGGGCCCCGCCATAACAATCAATATATGTCCAAATCATACTGACCAAATAGGCAACTCCGGAGCAAGTGGAGTGCACCAACACATTTCGATGAGCTGATAGCCTACTAGAAGGAATGCCAATCTGTCTATCAGGACCTGCGGGCATGAAATGCAGCGTCCCCAGTCCAAAAGGACGTCAGTATGAATAAAGTACCGAGTATGTAAGGTAGGAAAGCATAAATAAGAACTGTAATGTAAAGAGAGATAGATGAGATACAACCTGGAACATCTGAGTGCCTTTGGGGGCTAATGACATGAAATGCATAATACATATATATACATAAACTTTTAAAAACATATGCCTCTGTAGGCATCATCATCATCATATCGTACCCGGCCTCAAAGAGGACTCGGTAAAAACATACCCGGCCATCATAAGGCTCGATAGAATCGTACCCGACCACTTGGAGCTCGGTAAACCCAACTGATCAGTGGTTGCACAATAGGTGTCGTACCCGTCCGTCTATAGCGCGGCTCGGTAGAGTAAAATAGATACATATATACAATGCATGCTGGACTCATTAGAATAATATTCTGAATCTTTCAGAATGACGTAAGGTCGGTATCCTATGTACATGTTATAAGGACTAACTCTTCATCATGAATCTTAAAAGAATCAGGAAGTACCAACAACATTGATAACATAAGAATAAGAGAAGCAACATCAACATCAATCGCTCCATAAGAAGGGAAACAATGTAAGTACTGCTAGCTTCTAAGAGTGGAGTATCTTTGGAAGCTCATTCATTACGTTATGTACAATCGGAGTCATGCAAAAGAAGGAAAGGGATAGCCTCACATACCTTGTATATTCTTCCCAATCTCAAGCTATGCAATTTCACAGCTCCTTAGTCTACAATAAGAGAAATGACACTATCGTTATCGTTTAGGCGTCGTAACTATTATTTATCGAACACAACCTATTTCACGAGGAAATGGACAGCACCTCCCCTATATATATTTACTTCACACAAGTCAAAACAATCACCAAACAGCTCAAACCACATCAATAATAATCATATTGAGCCTCCCAAAATAGTCCACACAATCTAATCACTTCATACATAAGAGGACCACCGTAGTAGTGTCAAACGACCCGGAAATGTTACAACGAACGACCAGCAAACCACCCTTACATTATGTGGTGTTTCTCCACACCATTTCTCTTCTCAACTCCATAAAAACAGTTGCAAATATACAATCCAATAGCAATACGAAACAGCCCACAAAACAGCCCCACAAGTTCAGCGACTCAAAATTCATTTTTCAGTTTATTTAAACATGTTTTGACTTGTCTTTTCTTTCAAATTGAGAAACACAACCAAAAGTACATAATTAAACCTCTTATCCAGTAAACCATCCATGAATTTAACTTGAAAATAAGATCACCAACAGCCAACCATGAAGCAAGGACAAACAACATACCACTCTTTTGAAACTCGCTAGGTCGAGTTTTAACGATAGAGTTACATCTCGCAAACGCATAGATAATAGAAGGAGAAGCATAAACTCACCTTGGACTGAGTATAACCACATAACCTAGTCCTTATCCATCAAAAATAAGTCCCCCAACGCAGCTACATGATGGAGAAAGAGAAACTAGCAAGCTGTCCGGGTTTTCGGCACTAGAATCACATCGTAGCGTCCAAAATAACCTAGGGTTTGTGTGGGATTTGTGGGGAGGGGTTGCAGGGGTTCAATTTGGTTTTCTTTGTCTGAATAATAAGTGAAAGAAATGGTTTTAATATCCCTTAAAAGAACCCTCTTGGACGACTTGGGGCTTTTAATTGAGGCCTCTCCTTTTGGCAAGTAGGTGATGCACCTACTTGTCACCTACTAGCTGCGCGGTCTCGCAAAAATGCGAATATCTCTATACTCCGAGATCGTATTGATAAACGGTTTAATGAGTTGAAAACTAGACTCATAGATCTTCAATTTTTTATGTAGATCTTCCCTTGATTCAAAGTATGTTAGGAGAAAAGCTCAGGTACATTTAACCTAAGTTTCAACTCATTTTTGAATGTAACTTGTGATGACCTTTTCCAGCTTTTATTCCACAACTTGCTTGACTTAAAAACAGAACACACTATCATAAGACTACAATAACTCATAACATAACCTCCTCATTATGTTAATCACCCTTGTCTCACCCCAAACGTATATGTTAAAACATTCCAAACTTGTTGACATTCGACGAAACATATTTTCTTTAATTCATTTAGCGTCTAAGCTTTCCAACCTTTTTGGTACTCGTTATTCATGATCATAAAGATTTGTAAGCTCCATTATAAAATGATTAACTTACTTTACGTACTTTCAAAGTTGATCTCATTTCTGAGCTTACATCAATTGACTTACGAATACTCTAACATACGAAAACATGGGGTGTAATCGGGTCACAACCTTGGAATGACCCAGCTAGAAAGGAAAATAAAACAAACTACCAAGACTCATTCCGGGTAGGGAGAGGAGTAGCCTTCCAATTGTTAAGCTTTGTATTCGGCCCAACGAACTGCACGTCCGCGTTGCTAGAACCTTCTCCAACCTCTACCATGTTTATATCATTAAACAACCTCTGGAACCTTTCAATTAACTCCTCATCAACGTCACCCACATAACTTGGAATTGTCGTCACTGGGCGTTTCTTGGAACCGTGCTTTTAAAAAGACCTGGAGAGATGTGGAATAGGCTTTGGAAGTGCCCACGCCTTCTGTTTCAACCTTTTAGCCTTTTTCACATCTACCGCTGTAGGTTTGAATCCAAGACCGAACGTACCCAAATTTTCAGGGAGGGACACTGGTTGTATGATACCCTGTAGAGATGCACCCAGACCTTTACCGGGAACAAAGCCATTTTTTAGCATTTCAAAGGCCACCATGACTGATGTGGAGGTTATCTTTGGAGTTGGAACACATTCCCCTTTTGGAACCTTCTCGACCGACACTGTTTCAAAAACTTGATAGACCCAAGGAGCTTTGTCATCTTCAGCCTCAATAAAAGGGACGGAGGCATTACTGTGGGCACACAAATTATCCTCGCCATGCACGACGATATCCTATCTATCCCATTCTAACTTAATCATCTGGTGCAGAGTGGACGGGACTACTTTGGCGGAATGAATCCAAGGTCGACCCAACAGCAAATTGTAAGAGACGGCTATGCTCAACACCTGGAACTCCATGGTGAATTCCATTGGCCCTATTGTTAATTGAAGCACTATATCACCAATTGAATCTTTCCCTCTACCATAAAATCCCAAAAGGCATATGTTGTTCTTGTGAATCCACTAATCATCCACTTTCAACTTGTTCAAAGTAGAGAGAGGGCAGATGTTTGCACTGGAACCATTGTCATCTAATACCTTGGTAACCATAGAATCTTCACATTTTACCGTAAGATAGAGAGCTTTGTTGTGTTCAGTACCTTCCACAGGCAGCTCATAGTTAGAGAAGGTGACCTTATTCACCTCAAATATTTTGTTGGCGATCTTTTCCAGATAGTTTACTGAAATTTTGTCAGGAACATGAGCCTCGTTCAGAATTTTCATCAAGGCCTGACGATGCTCGCCAGAGTGTATTAACAATGACAACAATGAAATCTGAGCAGGCATCTTTCTCAACTGCTCCACAATGGAATAATCTTGTACTTTCATTTTTCTCAGAAACTCTTACGCCTCTTCTTCAATCATTGCTTTCTTCACTAGAACTAGGTTATCCATGCATGTTTTAGCTTTCCTTAACTCTTCTGGGGCAAAGCATCTCCCCGATTGAATTAATCCCGGGGCCTCATTGACTTCTTCTTTCACTTCCTTTCCCTTATAGGTCATTATCACTCGTTCATAGTTCAATGGGATGGCCTTGGTGCTGATTACCGACAACTGGGTTACAGTATTGATGATGACAGGATCCATACGGACACCTCTACAATTATGATAGGCTTGTTTGCCACTCCTGGCACAACCACTTTTGACTTTTCTTGCTTCACCGCAACATCACTAGGGGATCCTTCCTTGGCCTACACAGATGATTCACTGTTTACCCTACTCAACTTGTTCATTAATCCTTCAACTGCTGATTTTTTAACTGGCTTGACCTCACTGGACCGAATCATTATGACGGTCTATGAAAGCTTCTTGGGCTCCCTTCCCTTATGTACTATCTCGATCATGTTTGTTTCCTAATGGGTTGGCAATGGGTTCTGGTTGATGTTGGGTGCATCTAGAGTCTGGACTTCAATCTGGTTTGTGTCAATGAGCTCCTATATGGTATTTTTCAGGTGCCACCACTTCTCTATATCATGCCCCAGAGTACCAGAACAATATTCACAGCTCATGGAGTAATCAAGATTCTTGGAGGAGGATTTGGCAATTTCGACTCGATTGGCCTCAGCATATCCAACTGCCTCAATCTATGGAATAAATTGGTATAAGATTCTCCCAATGGGGTGAAGGTTTTCTTTTGCTACAACCTCTCATTTTTGAATGCTAGATTGGGTTGGAAACCAGGGCCAGCAGGGTTTCGGTAGGCTCGTGGGGGTGGAGCTGGGTAGGTGTTTTGTGGGGCTGGGGCACGCCATTGTGCATAAGCAGGAGGTTGAGTATATGTTTGGGCGTGGCGGACAGAAATATGAGGGTCTGGTGATGGGAAGTAGTGTTGGAGTGAATTATATGGGGTTTGGGTGTAGGTTTTGTGGTGGAGTCGAGGTTGAGTGTAGTGGTGTGACGGGACCCTAGGTCCAAACCATGATCCTGAATCAATTGTTGCCACATCTTCTTTCTTCTTCTTTCCGATCACTCCCCCAGAACCGTTCTGAATGGCTTGGGTAGTTGCCTTAATAGCCGAGTAACTCATGATTTTGTTTGATTTAAGCCCTTCTTCCAACATGCCACCCATCTTCACTACCTCGTTGAAGGACTTGCCTATGGCCGATACCAGATGGCCGAAGTAAGTAGGCTCTAGAGCCTGCAGAAAATAATCCACCATTTCGCTCTCCTTCATCGGAGGGTCAACTCTTGCTGCTTGTTCTCTCCAACAAAAATCGTATTCCCTGAAACTTTCACTAGGCTTTTTCTCAATATTAGTCAGAGACAAACAATCTGGAACAATCTCGAGGTTGTATTGGAAATGACATGCGAGTGCTTGGGCAAAATCATCCCATGTATACCATCTGTTGTGATCCTGAGGAGTGTACCACTCCAATGCCGAACCACTCATACTTTGGCTAAAGTATGCCATCAATAGCTCATCTTTCCCTCCAGCTCCTCTAATTTTATTGCAGAATCGCCTCAAGTGGGCCACCGAGTCTCAGTGCCCGTCATACAAATCAAACTTCAGCATCTTAAATCCCACAGGCAACTGAACATCGGGAAATAGACACAAATCCTTATAGGCTACGCTCACCTGGCCTCTCAATCCATGCATGTTTTTGAATGACTACTCAAAACTTCTAACCTTCTTGAACATTTCCTTATGCTCTAGGTTCTTAGGTGGTTTCTCAGTCTCAATAGGGAGGTCGAAATGAGGAGTATAGGAGCAAGGCTCTGGGGCCTTGAAAGTTGGCTTAAGAGGGTAGTATTGGTTATCCTGGATCGAGAATAAAGGCTCACTAGAGGATCGATGGAGTGTAGTGGGTGGGGGTGCCACGAAAATAGGGGTGGCTGGTGGAGAAGGGTATGGGACTGGTTTGGGTAGTGGTGCTTGTGGGGTTTGGGAAGTGGTGCCTTGGTAGTGATGGTAAATAGGAAAGCCCGGAGATGAACCAATAGTGGGAGGTTCTTCGGATTGAGCCAGGGGCAGGACGAAACCATGGTTGACGGGGTAGGATGGTGGTGGATGCTCTTTTACCCATTCCCGGTACATCTCTGCCATCTGGTATTTCAACTTATACAACTCCTCTTTCAGGTTAACATCAGACTCCTCCGCCTCTCTTGACGGATTTATAATACTTGCATCCAATTCTTGCTTAGCCATGATCATCTTATCTTTGGACTTGGTGTTGTACGGATGAGTTGCCAAAATGCCAAACAAACTAACCATCTGCCTGAATTGGATGACAACAACAAACTCGTTAGCGATTAGGGTTTAACAGATAGGCAACCGCACGTTGGTGATGCAATACACTTAAGTAGTTAACCATTTCTATTATGCATTTAATCAGTTGTTTACGTCATCTCGACTGTCCCTAATCTTCATTTTGCAACTTCTTTCTCTCTTTTTTTATTCCTGCTTTTCTTTATTCTCTCATCTTCCTCTCTTGTTTTGCCATTATTTCTTTCCCGATTTTTCTTGTTTTTCTCTCCTTTCTTTTGTTTCTCTCTTTTTTTTCTTTCGTTTCACGGTTATGATCGAATCCTATGGGGATTGCCTACGTATCATGACGCCGTATGAATCAGACCAAGCATAGTTCTGGGAATGAGTGTAAAATAAAAATAAATGAAACAATTATTTTAAGGATTTCCAATTTTCATTAAACATATTGATTACAACGACTCATCTTACAACATTTAATCATTAAAGCTAATAGATTTGAAAAAGGGGACTAACAGACTCCAACAGAAAGATGAAAATACTGACTCAAAAACAGACTAACAAACTCCAACAAGGAAAAATGAAAATACAGACTCGAATGAAAATCATGAATACATCAATGCCTCAATTTCCCCAGGGGCCCGTGGGACATCAGTCGGTCTCGCCACGGGCCTATGTACAAGATCCCCTTGAAGGTGCTCCAGTTCACTCATTATTTGGCGAACAAATGTCATTACCGCAGCAAAGAAGGTGGTTCTAGTCATGTCTTCACATTCATGGCACTTCATGACGATGTAGTCAGCAGTGGTTCTAACCCTCTCCCTGATGTTACCCTTTCCTTGGAGCAAACGCCGTATTTGCTGAGTCCTAGCTTCTAGTACATGGGCCTCACAATGGTTTTGACCTTGCAACTATTGTAGATCTTCGTCCAACTGGGACATTAATAGATAACAATGTTCTCTTTCTGCTTTAAAGTTCTTAGCTTGCTTGGCCATCTCATTTTCGAGGGTAGTTAGCCTTTTCTTTAAATTGGTGATTGTTCTCTCGTATTTCCTTTTTAGCTGCCATACAAACACTGCTCTCCCCTCTGCGTTCTTCGCTAACTGTGCCCAGGCTCTTGACAGATTACCCTCGGATTTTTTCAGATCATCCTCACACTCAGCTATTTTCCTCTTGAGACCACTTATGAGTCTTTCATCCTTTCGGCTCATTTCCTAATTCTCAGTAGTTATTTTCATTTTTTGGATCTGTGCTCGAAAGGCCTTGTTTTATTGAGCCAATTTCTTCTTCCTCCCTTCATCGGCAACGACCTATACACCTTTGTCAAATTTAAGATCCCGGATCTGTCCCTCCAATTTTCTTATGGTGGCTCTGTAGCTTGCCTCTTTTGAACTTGTAGACCTTTCTCCACTTCTGCAATTTCGCTCATGCGGACAAATGTCGCACCTGCCACAAGACACCACAACTGCATAATTTCCTAACCAACCCAAACTTCGCTTCTGTGTCATCTTGTGCACTCCTGCGAACTCGCACCGGCTGTTCAAACCACGCAGGTGCGAAAGCACCAGAACATGACTGCCTTCAAACTTCATAATGATCTAATATTCATCTGAAACTCAGCCAAACACCTTGAGATCTCGTCTAGACATAATAACCAGTCCCAAAACATAGGACGGACCTACTGAGGTTTCAACCCCCACAAAATAATATCAAAATCACAAATCGCACATCAATTCAAGTTTAATGAACTAATCAAACATCCAACTTTCATAACTAATGTCGAACCACGTCTAACCAACTAGGAATGACCTCTAATTTTGTACAAAAATCCCAAATGGCGTATAGAACCTATTCCAACTCCGGGAACAACAATCAGAATTTGATTACATCAAAGTCAACTCCCGATCAAAACTATGAACCTTTTGAACCTTCAACTATATAACCTTCGAAAATGAGAGCCAAACTTGATTAGGTGTCACCCCCGATCATGGGGAGCAGGACCGGTGCACAACTGCATGTCATAGCATGTCTACGGAGCATCTAAGTAAAATATAAAGTAGTATGAAAGTGCCGGTGAAAAGGCCCCGTGTATACCTCAAAAGTGATGTACAAGAAGGAAATACAACATATGGGACTCGGTGTAAAGAAAGGCTCACCAAAATCTATTGAGTGAAGGGTATGCTGCTATCAAGGATAAATGTCGCATGCTAGGGTACCACCTGCATCCATTAAAGATGCAGTGTCCCAAGTAAAGAGATATTAGTACATATGGTATATTACTAGTATGTAAAGAAAAATGCCCTAACATAGAATGAAAATCCATCTCAAGAAGAGACAAACATGGAGGTAGTAAGAAGGATTAATAATATTTAAATGCCAAGTTAAAACATGATCAACATTGAAATATGCATTAGCAATTTTTGGTTGGGAGATCATTAGTTACCGACATATCGTCATGCACATCGAATGGAGTTCGATCCCGGCCCTATTGGCTAGGCCATCTCACCCTAATGTATGTGGGTTAACATAAAAGCACGAAACCACCACCATGTGCACGGCATGGCGTTCGATCTCTGTCTAGCCGGCTATCCCATTTCACCACAATGTCGTGTGGGTCGACATGGTATTTGCTAGCTATCAACTCATCCCAATCAATGGGAATAATCTTAATATAATAAAACGGGAATTCACCCATCAATCAACTCCTACACCAGCACATGTAGTTTCGGGCTTGGGCATTTATAACTCAACCTTCCTCGGTGACCTAACAATACTACCAAAAATACTTTCTATATAAAAGAAATATATTCATCTCATAGACTCTCATTATATATTTCATTTCATTGTCACTCTTAACCATACACAATAATCTTCATTCTTGGCATGATGGACGCATTTCATATTTCACATTTTCATTCCTTTACTTAACATGGATCATCATAAAGCATTTAAAGCCGTTTAAAACATTGGAAAAATTATAGATTCAAATCACAAGTACATAAGAGATCAAAAAATACGTTGGAAATAATTACAAAAGAAGAGCATAATGATTTAAATGGAATCATGGTTTGAGTTCATAAGCGGTTGATAAATCAATCATATTTGAATTATTTCAAAAGGAAGAACATGGTATAATGAGAGCGATTAAAATATGACATGGGTAGAAAAATATTTGTTGGATCAATCATTTGTGGCAATTTGATACAATAAGAATAAGACCTTTGACAAGCCATACTTGAAATTTATACGGAGATTGTGGAATCCAATTCTACAGAGGGAATTTAGCCAACATACCATAATTAAGCTTCTTTAGAATTACTACAATGTTACACTACTTTTAACAACTTCAATCAATAGAAACATAATCAAATTGAACCGCTATTAAGAAGGTGTTCATAGTCTAGGTCATATAAGAATTTCATCAAACACATAGTCTGCATACTTGACTACAACTCCTTTTAATGGGATTTCTTCACCTCACAACCAATCCTTAAATCAATAATTCACCAAAAATAGTTCAACAACCTCCATACTACCTTCATCGGTACATGCATGCCCAACGACTAACTTCCAGCTCAAGAATCACACTTCTCATTCTTCACATACAACCCAAATTCGAAATGAAGGCTTATGGCTTTCAATCACCACCCCACAAGCCCCAACATAAAAATTATACTCATAAATTTATTTTAGACTATTGCATGTGAGCTAGATATAAAGTCTTACCTGTTTAGTAGAAGACCTTGTGAATTTTCCCTTTTGAATCCCCAAGAATTGAGCAAAAAATTGAGGTGAGAAAATGTTGGAGCTCTCTTAGAATGTACCACCTTCTCAAACAACTCTGATTTTTACCTCAAAAATGACCCCTTAAGTCTCTTTATTAAAATATGGTCGGGTTAGAAAATTTTGAAAAATGACCCCCCATGCCGGACCTGCAATCGCGCAATGCACCACAAAAAGGATATGTCGTCCGTCAAATACCCTTCAAAATTCGGGTTGGGTCTAGTCAGTTCCGCGAGAAATTATCGGTTCGCGGAATAATTCGGCGATCGCACATTGGACCGCGAAATCTCCCTCCTAAAAATGTCATGCTAACTATGTGACGGGTATATAGTCTATGAAATCGCTATGCAGTTTGCATAACCCACCGTGAAATGACCCTCAAAATTGAATTGCTTCTGACTTATTCTGTGATGATTCTACGGTTAGCGGAACAAATCCGCAGTTGCAAAATTGTCACGACCCAAACCGATGGATCGCGATGGTCACCCGGTACCTTACTCAATCGAGTACCATTAAAACGTATCTTTTCATGTCATAATATCATAAATAATTGAGCCGGAGAGGCTGCCATAAAATAGGTAGAATATAACAGGTAATGTCAACTTATACATAAAACATATGGGCCTCTAAGACCAAAATAACCACTTGAACACTGACCATAGACCGATAAGGCCATATGATCTTTTACATACATGACATCTGTCTACAAGCCTCTAAGAATACATAATTTTCATAAAGATTGGGACAAAGTCCCGCCATACCAAACAATATACATCTAACTCATACTAACCAAACAAGAAACTCTGAAGCAAATGGAGCGCACCAACATCTTCCGCTGAGTTGATGGCCTACTTGGAGAGCTTTTGACCTGTCTGTCGGGACCTATGGGCATAAAATGCAGCGTCCCTAGGCAAAAAAGGATGTAAGTACGAATAATATACTGAGTATGTAAGGCATATAAAAAAGTACATAACTGACATGGAGAAAATATAAAGTAAAGGACTCCACCTGTAAGTCTGGATAACTTTGTAAATCATGAAATAATTATAGTGTCATGTATATGTGTATGATTGTCATGTCGTGCATAGGTACATATTTCATAACATCATCAGCCTCTGAGGGAGTCCCATCATATCATCTCGGCCACTATGGGCAAATTCATCAATGTATATCAGCTGATCATGTGGTGGTGCGTATATAACGCCATAACCTTTCCTATATCCCATATACATATATATACATACATATATACGTGTATATAATGTCATCTGGTCATGGGTCAATGTACATGAATATAATGCATGAAAAGTACGTTAGTAAAATCTTTCGGATATAAGACCATTTTGCCATTGAGTAATATCGTAAAGTAAACTCTTTTCAACTTTCGTATTCTTCTGAGAACCATGAATAGATGATAGAATATTATGACACATGGAAATTCAAGAACATAGATATCTCTAATACTTCTATGAATAGCGTCATTTATAGAATTTATGCATTTTCTCTTTTCGTTTGTGCCGTATAGATCATGCCACAAAGAAAGAAGGGATAGCCTTAACATACCTAAGGAAGGGAAAAATCTGTATAATATTCTTGGAACAGGTTGCACCGCACTCCATTAGAATCGCAAAATTTTACGTTGCTACGGTCCTAACAATTCTTGTTGTATTTGTTTGGTTGCAAGAAGTTTGGTTGAAAACTTGTAATAATTGATTGAAAGAAACACGTTGTTAAGGTAATGTTTTAGAATCTCATTGTAGAATTTTGGTAAGGAATTTTTAGGAATCTGATGTAGTTTTTTTTAGCATGAAAATGTTATTTTTGTTATTCAAAATCGAAAAACTTTGCTGAAGCTTTCCTTATGATTGTAGCGGTTTAAAATGATTTTAGATAGCCTTTTTAAGTCCTTGGGTGTAGGTCCCATTTATGTGGTGACTAAGCCATCATTCTTCCTTCATTTGTTACCTTATAACACAAATTTAAGAGTCATCCTTATCCAAAATATCTTAATTTACTCTATTAGCTTAGTTACATAATTAATCTCCCACTAAAAATCCATAATTACCCAATTTTCCACGTAATTAAGAATTATCTCAAATTACTTAAAATACTACTCACTTTAAATACAACTTACTATCATAGTCATATGCTACCTTGTATGGCACTAGTCCATAAATACCGGGTATTTTATCTCGTGCCGTATTTTATCCAACATGTCAAACTTGGACGAAAATTCATTTTCTTTGACTTGCTTCCCCTCTAACTTTCACGAATTTATTCATCACTTGCTTGAAATAGCATAGTCCTTATAATCTCCAAATAATCTTTTACTTGGACTGATGCCAATTACCTTACAATAAATTCAACGTGCAATACTACAGGGTGCAACATCGTCGTAACTTAATACTGCGAAGCGTAACATCACTGTAATATAATATTGTAGCATGCAACATTGTCATAACTTAATAGGTGAAGCGTAACATTATCGTTATGTAATACTGCAGGATGTAACATCATCATAATATTGCGGGGTATTACATCATTCCCCCCTTTGGAATATTCGTCCTCGAATGTTGACTGATGCTCTTATCATTTTCATAACTTATAGCTCTTGTGAATACCTTAATACTCTACTTGCCATTTAAGTAGCTGTTGTGTGAATAAATCAAACCTCTAGGGTATTCCCCCTTTTAGTCTTTTTGCTCATATTATGACTTGTGGTCGAAATCTTTCTAATGTCGCAACTGCTGCTACCTTCTGTCATGCAGCATGTATGACCCAGGCTTTGTAACTGCGCTTATGTGATTCAATTTTCCTTTTTCGTTTTGGCTTTTAGTCAATCTCTCGGCCTTACTTTTAAACATATACAAGGCTTAATAGGATGCCTCTCTGGGCATCTACAGGTGTATTGAAGTTCTTTGCTCAATACTTTGTAGAACTTGCGAATATGGCCATATCTTATTTCATAGATCTGGTTATCCATTCGTATCGCTTTACTACATCTACGTGGGTCATACTATACCATAATATTTTTACTTCAATTTATCGTTATTGAGGTATGCTTACCAAACTCCCAGCTACTTTGTTGCCTATACTTTAGGTATAAATCTCAGTCCTTTAATGCTCCTTCATTACCATTCTTCTTAAGTAGGATGGCGTAATCTCATGTTATACTTTGTAACTTGTATCTGTCCATTGTTGATTCGCCTCAATGTTGATCTACAAAACACCACTTGATGATTTGAAACTTCTTACGTAATACATTGTCGCCAGGGCTTATGTTGCATTGAGGAACATTTGAAGTGATTTCCATAATCGTATTTCATAGTGTCTCAATGTAATTCACCTTATGGGGGGAGGGGGTAACCTAATCTCGTTCCATCAATGAAATATTTTCTCCTTCTCTTCTTTCTTTTTTTTTCAAAATCATTATTCAAACGAAGGTCCAAATGTCATTCTTTATCTACCACAATTACACGCTCATTTTTTTCAAATGATATTAGTCTTAGACTCCTTTGAGTTCATTCAGGCTATATTGAGCTTTCTATGACTTAGAGAAACAATTAGCTCGCTTGTTTTCATTGGTTTAATCCTGAGGACTTATCCATTCTTGTCAACTTCTCACTCGCCCTTTCGTATCCTTACTCTTGCCTTCCTAAAAACTTGTCGGTTTGCCATACTTAAGCTCACGACCTACCCATATTTATTTATATTACTCGCAACCTTCCTTCAACTTGATGTATCATAGGTTTCCTTATGTCACTATGGAACAGCAAGCGAGACATCATATCATCTCTGACTCTTCTTTACTGTCTTAATTAGCCTCTTCGATACCTAGAAACCATAGGCTATGAGAAATGCCACTGATGATGCCGCTATCATTCCTGGATATTGAATCCCCGCGCTTCTAGCCTTCTATCCGAAGTATGGACTATTCACAACTTTCTACATTTGAGTATCTCTTACATTGTTCACCTTTACCTTACTTACTTAAAATCTCGCATCATATCTTCTATCTCTTTCATAGACTCCCTTCCACATAGGTATGATTCACACCACAACTTGAAGCTCTATTATAATACTACAATCCGGTGGGAGCTTCATACTAACTTCTTATGAGACTATTACTTTTTTTTAACTGGCTTTATCGTAGAGTCATTATAGACTATGGT
Source organism: Nicotiana sylvestris (assembly GCF_000393655.2). Lineage (NCBI taxonomy): Eukaryota > Viridiplantae > Streptophyta > Magnoliopsida > Solanales > Solanaceae > Nicotiana > Nicotiana sylvestris. The sequence goes on from NC_091068.1 coordinate 46,715,179, forward strand.
TGTTGTACTATATCTCTCGTACCTCTGATTTTAAGGGAGATCCTGCAATGTTCTCGATCATGATGTTTCTATTTTTCTGGGTCCAATAATCAAACTTCTGATTTACTTGGATAATGTAAATCTTTAGTTACCGGCTTCTTCTGATCGGCCTTTACGTCGGCTTAAGCTATCTTCCAATTTGTGGTTACTAGTATTAGTTATTCCGTTTGGCCTTTTATGGGTGCTGAGGAATATGCATGATACAGTCCTTTAATAATTTAATCCTTCGTTTATTACCTGGGCTCAATTCTTTCTTTTAATGTATTCCAGAATCTTCTACGGCTGTATATGTTGCATGTAAAAAACTCTAAACCCTTAAGTGCATTCATAACGTAACCAACTATGGATCATTGATTGAATAATTTCTTTCATTACTTCTTAGCTTTCTTTCAACATAAGCTATTACTTTTTCTGGTTTTTCTGCCCCCTTGTTGCATCCATACTTAGTTTATCTTAGTGCCCACACATGCCAGAGTTTTCGTGTAACTCATATTATCTCAAATATTACTTTTAATTTTACTTCCTGTTCATTAGCCACGGTAGGTGCCACTTTCCTTTGGAGTGCTTACAATGTTGTTGTGAGACTATTGTTACACGACCATTTCCTCTTTAGGTCGTTGTGCTTAAGTTGAATCCTTCTTTCTTATTTCCTCAGCTAGTCTTTCGTTGTAGTACTTAGGGAGAACCCTTGACCCTAGTAAAGCTGTGAGCTTATTACAGACCTTTTGATGTCCTTCCTTGCCTATAATTATCCGTAGTTGCTTACCTACGTGTCTTTATACTTGTAGTGTTGCTTCTGAACTTACATTTTGATTGCCTTCCTAGTGGTACTTTCTTTTATCCTCGTAACACTCATACAGTACTTTTAACTACCCCAACTCCTATTTGAATATATCTTAAGTATTATAATGACATTACTGCGAGGCTAAATTCTCCATGTTAGGGTTTACTACATTCATCTTGCATGATCTGCTGATTTGTCTGTAACTTCTTGTCTAGTGATGACTAGGCTCTTCCTGAATCAACTACTAACTACTCGTCGGCACATTCTCATATCCATATTCTGCATAATCTTTCTTGGGTTATTTCCTTGTCTTAACTTACCTTATGTGTTGGCTCCTTATCTATCAATAACATCCTTGGCAGGAACCCTTACTCATATTCTCATATTGCATTCTTCCTTTATCATTCCATATTCCCCCCTTTAGGGGAGTACTAAGACTTGGAGTTATGACAACATGCCTATAGATGCTTTTCCTCTTCATCTTTGGCATCCTTTCACATCATCGATGATCCTTACTCACTTGCGGTAATCTTTTTATACCAAGTATAATAAAATTTCTCACTCTCGATGGTGACATTTAGTGTAACTGGCACATACAGTCACTTAAGCTTAGCTTTGCTCACATTTCTTGCTTTAGGGAAGCGTCTTCCTGAATAACCATTCTCTAAATTTCTCGTGAATCTTCTTCTGTTGTCCATTCTATTATTGCTAGCACAAAATCTGAGATTCTCATGATGTCGACCATTATCAAATCACTAAATCCCTAATTCATGTTTACTTTACCTTGTTCACCAGCCCGTACCGATCTCTATTATTCTGGGGTCAAGCTTTTCCTATTGGTAATCACGTTAGAGTCACGAACTTACTTCTTAAATGAGGATATGACTTCATGGCCCAAACCCTTTTGTTGTACTAAGGCCTGTCACCTCTCGTCTCTTCATTCACTTGACTAGACTCTGTAATACTGTCATTTCTTCTTTCTTTTTTTTCCTACCATCGTTATCCATGTATCATACCTTATTCATAATGCTTCCATATCTCTCTTCTGTTAATATTTCTGCGTATCCCTTTTCTTGTGAAAACTTCAACACGACATTCTTTCATTTTTAGCTTTCCTTGCTTCATTCATTAGCTCTTCGGTTTACTCAATGTCCTCGCTCTATTAGGGACGAGAGTCACACTAAGGTAATATTTATCCTATCCAGGCTTTCAGTGCCTATCTTCTGATTTTTTTTCATGCTAATATTCACATCTAATCGTAATCTTCTAGAGTACACCATCTGGGTGTCTCACAAGAAAATATATTGGCACATTTGTAATACCCATCGGAAATGTCAACTAACACCAACAATCCATTCACCATTTCGGGTTACTATAATCCCAGCCGGATCTTGATGTTCCGTCCTTTTCTTAAACTACACCTGTTAGCCCTCATAAGGCATAATTGAGATGGGTACGACTAATTATACATACCTCTGTTACTGTTGAATATAACTCAAAAGCTTATATTCCTATGCCTGAATTATAAACACTGTTAACTTTCATTAATTAGGCGTCTCGTACTCTTCTTCATCTTACTTCTTTTGCTTGTTGAAACTTGTATTTATCTTCTGAATCTCTCATTGTCTTTCACCATTAAAGTGGATAGGTATTCTTGCCTTAAGGCTTCTTATTAGGAAGCTTACATCTTTCAGTACACCCATAATTTGCCAAAGACCGCATATTTACTGTAGGCATCATACAAAAATCCAATTCCTCTGACTCAGCTCTTTCACAACTATCTCTCTTTCCAACCTTTTTTCCGGATATAGGTATCGTCTTATTACGAATAAAATAGAATTTCGGAATTTTAATTCTTATAAGTGAGCTTTACCACACGATCTAGAGTAAGAAGAAACCGTGACAGTCCTAAATGCCTTGTAGCCTCCTACTTATAAGTATGGTGCACGACACACCCATAAACAAGACTCTACTAGACACGGCTTGTAGACTTCTTAGTACAGAACTGCTCTGATACCACTTTTGTCCCGACCCCGACCGATGGACCATGATGGGCACCCGGTACCTTACTCAACCGAGTATCAATATAACATATCATTTCATGTCATAATATCATAAATAACTCAGCCGGAGAGGCTGCCATGAAATAGGTAGAATACAAAAGGTAATGCCAACTTATACATAAAATATATGGGCCTCTAAGACCAAAATAACCACTTGAACACGGAACATAGGCCGACAAGGCCATACGATCTTTTACGTACATGACATCTGCCTACAAGCCTCTAAGAATACATAATTTTCATAAAGGTCGGGACAGAGTACCGCCATACCAAACAATACACATCTAACTCATACTAACCGAACAAGATACTCCGAAGCAAATGGAGCGCACCAACATCATCCGTTGAGCTGATGGCCTACTTGGAGGGCTCTCGCCCTATCTATCGGGACCTGCGGGCATGAAACGCAGTGTCCCCAAGCAAAAGGGACGTTAGTACGAATAATGTACTGAGTATGCAAGGCACATAAATAAGTACATAACAGACATGGAGGAAATATAGAGTAAAGAACTCCACCTGTAAGTCTGGATAACTTTGTAAATCATGAAATAATTATAGTGTCATGCATATGTGTATGATTGTCATGTCGTGCATAGGTACATGTTTCATAACACCATTAGCATCTGAGGGCATCCTATCATATCATCTCGGCCACTGGGAGCAAATTCATCAACATATACCAGCTGATCAGCTGGTGGTGCGTATATAATGCCATAACCTTTCTCATATCCCATATACATATATATACATGCATATATACACATATATAATGCCATCTAGTCATGGGTTAGTGTACATAAATGCAATGCATTAATAGTACGTTAATAAAATCTTTTGGAATGTCATAAGACCATTTTGCCTTTGAGTAATATCTTAAAGTAAACTCTTTTCAATTTTCGTATTCTTCTGAGGCCTAGGAACAGATAATAGAATATTATGACATATGAAAATTCAAGAATATAGATATCTCTAATACTTCTATGAATAGAGTCATTTATGGAATTTGTGCATTTGCTCGTTTCGTTTGTGTCATATAGATCATGCCAAAAAGAAAGAAGGGATAGCCTTAACATACTTGGAGTAGGGAAAAATCCGTATAATCTTCTTGGAAAAGGTTGCACCGTACTCCTTTAGAATCGCAAAATTTTACGTTTCTACAGTTCTAAAAATTCTTGTTGGAATTGTTTGGTTGCAAGAAGTTTGGTTGAAATCTTGTAAGAATTGCTTGAAAGAATCACGTTGTTAAGGTAATGTTTTAGAATCTCATTGTAGAGTTTATAAGAAATTTTGTAGGAATCTGATGTAGTTTTTTTAGAATGAAAATATCGTTTTTGTTATTCAAAATCCAAGAACTTTGCTGAAGCTTTCCTTGTGATTGTAGAGGTTTAAAATAATTTTAGATAGTCTTTTTAAGTCCTTGGGTGTGGGTACCACTTCTGTGGTGACTAAACCATCATTCTTTCTTCATTTGCCACTTTATATCACAAATTTAAGAGTCATCAAATGGACTTTGACGTGCTGCAACATTGGGAGATTTAACTCCTTATCCAAAATCTCTTAATTTACTAAATTAGCTTAGTTACATAATTAATCTCCCACTAAAAATCCATAATTACCCAATTTTTCACGTAATTAAGAATTATCTCAAATTACTTAAAATATTATTCACTTTAAATATACCTAACTATCATGGTCATGTGCTACCTTGTATGGCACTAGTCCATAAATACCGGGTATTTTATCTCGAGCCATATTTTGTCCGACATGTCAAACTTGGATGAAAATTCATTTTCCTTTACTTGCTTCCCCTCTCACCTTCACAAATTTATTCATCACTTGCTTGAAATAGAATAATCCATATAATCTCCAAATAATCTTTTACTTGGAGTGAGGTCAATTACCTTACGACAAATTCAATGTACAATACTACAGGGTGCAACATCGTCGTAACTTAATACTGCGAAGAGTAACATCATCGTAATGTAATACTGCAGGGTGCAACACTGTCGTAGCATAATACGACGAAGTATAACATCATCGTAATGTAATACTGCATGACGTAATATCATCGTAATATTGCGGGGTATTACAAAAATGGACCGCAAAATTGCCATTTTCTGCAAATTTTTCTACCAACTCAACGATGCATTGCAAGTTGAAAAAGCTCGTACCATCTACAATCCTCAAAGTACATTAGCTTACCTTGGTACCATACAAACTTAAATCATCGGCGAACTTTTTCGGGGCCTCACATTAGGAACCTCTAAATTTAAATTCGAACATACGCCTAATTTGAAAATCACCATACGAACCTATTGGCACCATCAAATCACTAATCCGAGATTATTTATACAAAAATCAAACATCAGTCAATTCTTATAATTTATGCTTCCAACCTTAGAACTAAGTCTTCCAATTAACTCCAAAACCTTCTCGAAACCAAATCAACCAGCCATTCTAGTCACAAAATAACAAAGAAGAATACGGGAAGCATCAAATAGGAGAAAGAGGCTCAAGTACATAAAATGATCGATCGTGTCATTATTGGCTATATGCGAGGCACCCATATAGAGCTTAAGATTATGCTTACTTGATGATTTACTTGTGAATTTATTGATTTTGGTATTGTCACTTGTCTTTCAAGCATAAAGACCTATCTTTCTCATGCTAATTGATACTCTACATCCTGAAATTGCTGCCTCATGCGTATTTCCTAGTTATTGTGATTAAGTTAAACTTGATATTCTTGAGCTTCTTTTTCTTTTGTTGTTATTACTATGTTGCTACTGTTATTGTTGGCTGTTTAAAGTGGGTAGTGGACTTTGCCAATCTCATCACTATCTTCAATTTGATGTTAGGCTTGCTATTTACAGAGTATATGGGGTCAGTTGTACTCATACTACACTCTACACTTTATGAGCAGATCCAGGTGATGTTGATAAAGTTGATTGCTAGAGAGTCGTACTAGTACATGTTGGGGATTTCAAGGTAGCTCTGATGTTCCGTTCGCAGGCCTTTGAGTCCCCTTGCAATACTTTTGTTATTACTATTTATGTACTTCTGACACTATTGTATAATTATTCAAAATGTTGTACTTATTTTTTCTATAGCGTTCATGCACTCGTTAACACCAGCTTCTGGGATGGTATTTCAAATATATCGTTATTTGGCTTTACTTATTTATCTTATTCCGCTGTTGAGATTATTTTATATTGTTATAGTATTTTTTTCTCTGTATATTGAATGTTGGTTCACTACTAAAAAATCAGGTTATAGCGACGAACAAATTCTGTAGCTAAATAAAAAAATTCGTCGCTAAATGAGATTAGCGACGGATTAGCAATGGTTTATCATGAAATTCTGCTAGCTACGAGCGTTTTAGCGATAGATTAGCGATGGCGTTCGTAGCTAATTCCAGTTTTTTTGTAGTGGTTTGCCTAGTAAGTAGTGTTAGGCGTCATCATGACCTCATTGAGATTTGGGGTCGTGACACCAGGTCGTCGGGGCTTACAATGCTAGGGGAGGAGGCGAGCTCTAAGGCCAGCTCGTGATGGGCTCGCGACGCCACGACCCTAGACGAGTTGCTTTAGTATCTGAAATTTCGGCTTCTGGCTATATAACCCGTTTCGTACATGCACTTTATTTTTACATTATGCGAGCTACTAAACACGAATTTGGAAGAGTTTGGAAGCAGATTTTATCTACATCATTGGGGTAAGAAATCTTAACCTATATCTATAATTATTACTTTGATCTATCATCAAATTTACCTCTAAATAAAGGAATCAAAAAGAGGAAAAGAAGATCTTTAGATTGAAAGTACAGATTTTTTTAGGGTTTTAAACATCGATTTTGAACTCGAATTTATGAAATAAGCACATATTTGAATTCTTCAAGTTATGGGTCAACATAATTCAACTTTTATTCTGTATTTAACTATGTGGGTCATGGTTGACTTTTAATTGACATGTGAGGTTTTCTTAAAGGTTTGAATTTAATATTTGGAATGGGTTTCTATAGCTTTGTTTGATATTGTTGAGTATACTTTGCTAGATTTTGGCCATTTGGAGGCAGAGGATAAGGGAATATGCATTTTAGAAGGTTGAAGCCTACTTGAGAGAAGGTAATATCCTTGCTAACCTTGAGTTCAGGGAATTTTTCCTTCTATGAAAATATATGTTATATGTTACGTGTGTGGGGCTAACGTATATAAGGTGACGAGCGTATATACGGATACCAAGTTATATCACGTTCGGGGGTGTAGAATTTAGGTTGTTTTATGCCTTGTTTTGACACATGTTTTATTTGTTTGAACACTAATTGCTACTTAAAAGTGCTTTTTAAATTAATTAGCCAAACACAAACTACGTCTCACTAACAGTACTTTTAAGATAATTGCTTTTAAAATAAGCATATTTTAGAAGCTTGGTCATATTTATCTAGTTATATGTCTTGTTAAGCGATCCTAAATAAGGCACCACATTAGGTCCAAATGAGCAAAAATTAAACTTGATCCAGAGATAAACAGTGATTCTTAATGAAAAAGCCCAAAAGGAGATAGATTTATTTCATGTTATGTCACGACCCAATCCCCGATTCAGTCATGATGGCGCCTCTTGTGAAGACAAGGCTAGCCAACTAAACCCAATACATCCTATTTAAAGCGGTTAAACAGTTCATAAGCAGTTTAAATGTGATTAAATGATTATAATTAGCGGAAGTACAACCCGACATATCCCAAACCGGGGTGTCGCAAGTCACGAGCATCTATTAGAGTATAAATACAACTGCAAGGATTGAAACATATAAAATAGGACTAATAAACAAAAGGAAGAGATGCGGTGCTGCGAACGCTGGCAGTCACCTCACTAAACTCCGATAACTTAGCCTCCGACCAGCACAAAACCCGCTACCGGGTGAACAAATACCTGCATCTGCACACGAGGTGCAGGGAGTAAAGTGAGTACTCCAACTCAGTGAGTAATAAAGTCAAATAATAACTGAGCAGTAAGAAATCACGAAAAATGCATCAACATGTTGTATAGAGCAGTCTAAAACCCTTTGAATAAAAGCAGTAAAACTGTGAAATCCTTGGAAAAATATATTAGCTCAGTTTAAACCTCTTTTAAAAATGACTTTTTCAACTATTACGCAAATGAATGCAAACGAATAGTGCAGATAAGCACGAAAATCCGCCCCTCAGGCACAACACTCAATTAACAGATAAATGTTAGGCGATCAGATAGATATCACATGAAGTAGCACAAACAACAGATAATGGCAGACAGATGAAGTAAAGTAAACACGTAGAACAGTACCAACACCGTTGCCCGTGCAACCCGATCCATATATCGCCAAAATCCTAACTTCGCCATTATCAAAATTTCACCTATCAACCAGAAATCGCCAAAATACTAACTTCGCCAATTCAAGCCTATTCCTACTCCGGACCTCCAAAACAAATTCCGATCACACTCCTAAGTCATAAATCACCCAACAAAACTAACCAAATCATAAAAATTTCGATCCGAGCTCATATACAAATAAGTCAACTCTTGGTCAAACCTTTCAAATTCAAAGCTTTCAACTGAGACTGTTCTTTCGAATTCATACCGATTTCTGTGAAAACCAAAATCAACGATTTACGTCAGTCACAATACATCATACGGGGCAAGTCATGCTCGAAACGACCGGTCGTGTCGTTACATCCTCCCCCACTTAAACACATGTTCGTCCTCGAACATACCCAAAGTTGTTCTAAAAGCCAACTCGTAGCTGAATAATTTTACCATGCATATATCCGGGGGTGATCCCACATCAACCTATCTCATATAGGTCTGATAACACATTGCAACTGAAATAGCACAATCCAATCTGGCCCATAAGCCAGATAATCACATTTCCACTTCTGAAACCATCAATACGATCAAAACCTCACACCTAGACTCCGGGAGGGGCCCCTTACGGCCTAAGCGCAATATCAAGCCATCTCGTGGCATCAAATCTAGGCCCTCGGCCTCATATCAATATCAGTATAACTCTGCTGCGACGCGCAGCCCGATCCCATAGTATCCTCACATCTGGACCTCGGCCATACTCAGTCCAGAAATCACATAAGCCCTTCAGGCGTTAGTAAAAATAGTAGTTCTCAGCCTCAAAACATCATTTAATATATCATTTTAGTTTCAAAACCGAGTAAAAGTAGCTGACTTGTACAACAGTGGAAAACAATATGACTGAGTTCAAGTAGTAGGACAAAACAGTTAGGAAATAGTGATAAAAATCTCCGAAGGGTTCAAATAGTTAGCTCGAAGCCCAAATATGGCAATCAGTCCAAATAATGATGATAACAAATAAGTTTCAATCAAATACGTGGTAAAAGCGTCAATCGGGACGGACCAAGTCACAATCCCCTACCGTAAACGACCCCACGCTCATCATCAAGCGCGTGTCTCACCTCAATATAGCACTACGATGTGCGAATCTGGGGTTTCAAACCCTAAAGATATCATTTACAATCATTATTCACCTCGAACCGGCGAAATCTCTAGCTCACGATGCCTTTGCCCCTCAAATCGGCCTCTACGCGCATCGAATCTATCCAAAATCAGAATGAATGCATCCCAATATACTAAGGGAACAAGCCCAAGCGAAAACAATCAATAACGGGCACAAATCCTGAAATTATCAAAAACCCGAGCCTCGAGCCCACGAGTTTATACATATCAACAACATCAAAATCGGAGTTCAAATGACCCCTCAAATCTTCCATTAAAGGCCTCTTAAACTCAAGCCCTAATCCTCCATTTTTAGCCCTTTAAACCCATTAGTTACAGCCCTAAATTCATGAAAATCTACTATATGAATGTGTTTGAAGTCCAAAATCCTTACCTCAACGAAGTCTCTTTGATTCCTCTCTTCAAAATCGCCCAAAGCTCCCAATTCCGAGTGCAAAAATGGCTAAACCCTTCAAAAATCACGAAGGAAGACATATATACATTCTGCCCAGATATGACCGCATCTGCAGTCCAAAATCCTCTTTTGCGGTACCGCATATGTGGTCAACACATCCACTTCTGCGGAGTTCGTTTAACCGGCATAAGCCGCATCTGCGAACCACTTCCGCATCTGTGTTTCTGCAGATGCGATCCCTTTAGCCGCTTTTGCGGTCCAGCTCGCCTGACCTATTTTTCGCTTCTACAATGATACACCCGCATCTGCGGTGCCGCATCTGCGGTGCCGCATCTGCGGTACACAAACCGCAGATGCGGAAATACCAAAAGCAGCAAATCTAAAGCTGCAACACAAATTCCAATTTCCCCGCCAACCATCCGAAATCACCCCGAGGCCCCCGGGGCCTCAACCAAAAGCACGAACATGACCCAATACCTTATTCAAACTTGTTTCAATAATCAAAACACTTGAAACAACATCAAATCCATTAATTCACATCGAATTCAAACGTAAGTTTTTTAAAAACTTCTGAAATACGCTTTCGATCAAAAACTCAACTAAACCACGTCTGAATGACCTGAAAGTTTGTGCACACATCACAAATGACATAACGAAGCTACATCAACTCTCGGAATTCCATTTCGGCCCTCGGATCAAAATCTCACCTATCAACCAAAAATCGTCAAAATACTAACTTCGCCAATTCAAGCATATTCCTACTCCGGACCTCCAAAACCAATTCCGATCACACTCGTAAGTCATAAATCACCCAAAAAAGCTAACCAAATCATAAAAATTCCTATCCGAGCTCATATACAAATAAGTCAACTCTTGGTCAAACCTTACAAATTCAAAGCTTTCAACTGAGACTGTTCTTTCGAATTCATACCGATTTCTGTGAAAAACAAAATCAACAATTTACATCAGTCATAATACATCATACGGGGCAAGTCATGCCCGAGAACTGGCGATCAAAGTGCAAATGCTCAAAACGACCGGTCGGGTTGTTACATGTTAGGCCCTTTGGACGGAATTTTGTACAAGAATTTAAAAAGAAACCAAAATCTAACTTATTTTTTCTTAATTTATTTTTAATTTATACGACTACTTGAACATTCTTATTCATGATAGGAATTATGTCTTGATTTTTGATACCTTATTTGGACATGATGGGCTAACTGTATATTGGATTACATGTTATAGCAGTAATCATACACAGTACACATGCATATATTATTGTATGCTTATCTCGCATATCCATATATATTTTAAAGATAACTCATATGCTATCACATGTTAAACTTTACAAATAATATTAAAAAAATTATACTACAAATATATATATATAACTTAAATCTTTTTCTATTTGAAAACTCAATATTGATTCCTAATACTCTAAAAAGCGATCAATATCAAGTAATCCTATTAAGCTTTTTTCCATACTTGAGAAGTTTTTAGGAGTTTTCTTTATGTGTAGAATGAACATGAATGTAGAATAAAGGATTCTCCCAAGCGTGAGCAAGCATTGTTTTCAATATAGGAAACTAAATGATTATCATTAGCTTTTACAAAATCAAAAGAGCAATTTGGTAAAAGAACATATTTTTTTTCCAATTATACTATGGCCATATTTGGCATGTTTGTTAGATTACCAAAATTTAATTTTGAACCACCTATATAAAGATAAAGAAAGAAACATATCATGAGCAAAAGCCAACTTATACAAAGCAAAATCACCTTGTGTGTTCATTCTCAAAATGAATTACCTTCACCTATTTGTTTTTATCTCTTTTCTTTTTCCTATCAATACATCAATAGCAATTGATGCCATCCAACTTCAGAGACCTTCCACAAAATCGATTAAAGTCAAAGAGATCTTTCATTATTTGAGACAGTTGAAAACATCAAGACATTTCAGGTCATCCATGAGAGAAGCTCCCGAGGAACCAGACCCACTGCACCATGAATCCATGCCACCCAAACACAACCGTGCAACAAGGAGTTAGCTTATAGAGGAAAAAAGATGAGGACAAGAGAGAGAAACCTAATCTCATAAATTGAATCAAAACGAGATTTATAATAATTTTTTCTTTGGTGTTTGTTTACGTGCTTTCGCTTTATTGCTTATCGAATTATTAAAATTTTGGATTATTATATGTTTTTTTCTATAATATTGAATTCAAGTGATACTACTTATGCCACTTAATTTTACTATATTTACTTTTGGAATTATTCTTATTGCTCAAGGCATTAAAGCTATCATATTCAACACTCTCAAATTTGGGGAACTAAACCATTTTCGATGCAAATATTCAAAACTCGCTTCTAAATTCTAGAGAGCAAGCAACAATAAGCGTAAAGAAATATTTTAGATCTACAAAGGGGCTACTTTTCATGTGTGAGTACTAGTATTTTTAGTTCAATTATCTTTAAAAAGCAGGATGCATGTAAGAAACTCAAGACTAATAGCGGTAAAAAAGGGATTGGGTCAAATTTGAAAAGGGCTAAAATCAGATTGAATAAAAATGATCTAAAATCTTATTATCCAACCATATTTGAGGCGAACGTAGAATGAGTTGAGTCACAAATGGGCGGGTTGAGTCATTTACGGGTGATGACATGTAGCTCAACAAAATCAAAATCATGCTTTAAGACAATAAATGATAATAAATCTAATGAGATATCATACATATACTGATAATATTAGAGCTAATCAAAATGAGGAATACTCAAATTACACCCCAAGACTAGTGATACGATGTCATGGGCTACTTAAGAATACAATACAATATTTTCTCAAGATACATCATTGGTTGAATAGAAGTAATGTTAATATAACAATGATAGATAAAGACTCCAAGGTACTGCGGATCCAAGCAAAATAGCTCACTCTCAAATCTCCTAAGTTAACTCCTAAGTAGTCTCCTAGGCTCCAGTAGTGCCATGGTTAATATCTGAATAAAAATATGCAGAAATATAGTATGAAAATAGCAACACGTAACCGTAAGTGTTATTGATAGTCCTCAACAAAGTCGTGGCGCGGATTGTCAAAACCCCCACTTTAAAACCTGTGGAGTTTATGTATAACATCAATAGTAAGAATGCACATAAATAACATAATAAGATATGCACAGATACAAAACTTATAACAAATTGACAAGAACCTAATATCACTAATGTAAGAAGTAGTTTGTTATTTATGTGGGGAATGTAGGCCTTTACCACATCGGTGGCCTAAAGCTACTTCATGGGCCTTTTACGTTCTTATCCACTTTATATATTTGACTAAGAATATACACTATTAAGTGTATGTGCAAATACTTATATATAACAAATTGCTTTTTACAATCCCCACTAGTTTGCTATATTTCTCATAACATCACGCATGCCGAAAAGTATCTTGTTTAGATTTGAACTTTTCATTATAAGTGTAAACACTTTAAAATTCTGAAGTTATTGGTATCTTAAAGATTTGAATCACAACTCTTTGTACCAAAACCGAAAGTATCACACATGATATTATTTTAGTAGCTTAGAAAATCCAATATATGCTTTAGCACATTTATGGCCCTGTGTTGATCCTGATTTCATGAATACATACAAGATCAATCCTTTAAATCTTTCTTGAAGCGGTACCACTTCAGTATTCATATAGGTTAAATTAGATACAATGTCCCTGTTGCTACAGATAATTACTAATTTTATTAAAATTTAAGTCAACTTCTTCGTGTAACAGTTTGCACTACAAAGTTTGCTATTTTGCCCCTGTTATTTCAGGCATTTAACAACTTATTGACTGCTCACATAATAATATATAGTACATTAGAATTAAGGCTCTGAAAGAAAATCAGTGCTTAAACGACACAAACAACTTGTTATTACCTTATTGAGCTTATTTTGCTAGAGTGTATACTAACTCAAAGTTGGGTTCTGTTGCTTGTGTTTAATTCAAGGGTTTTATCCCTATTCCATTAGAAGTTTGTTGTACTACATATCTCGTCAACGTTTAGTAAGAGGATCACCCAAATTCTTATTGGATCTCACATACATAATAGCTATAGGTGAGATCGCGTTCACGTAGAGGTAGGACTCTTAACCATCGTGTTCACGTCCCTGGATCCGTGTTTGCATAGGGTGTTTGAGGGCAGTGGTTATTTTGTTATTCGCGATGACGAGGGTCTTTTCGTGATCGGGATTCACAAAAACTGGACAACAGATATTTAATTTTCAAATCGAGGGTTTTGTTCCATTCTTTATCTTTTGAGCTAGAGACCTCGGTTTTGGGCGATTTTTGAAAAATATTTTAAGGAGTTGATCGGGGTAAGTGATTTTGAATCGGATTTGAATATACATGAATACATCATTCTTTTTACCATTTAATAAGTCTTTTGAGTTGGAAAAATTGTGAAAACTTCAAAAGCTATATTTTGAGGATTTGAAGGTCGATTTAAGGTTGGAATTAAATACTTTTAGTATGGTTGGACAAGTTATTGAATGGATACTTTCAAATTTTATAAGTTTGATCGGATTCCGAGATGCAGGCCCGGGGTTCACTTTTGAGTTGACTTTTTGCTTTTTGTTAATGATTGCAACTTTATTATCTGGAATAGTTTTCTATGGTTTGTATTTGTAGTATGAAGTTATTTTGTCTAGATTCGAGTCGTTCAGAGTTTGATATTCGTGGAAAAGGCTTACTAGTGGATTGAGTTAGCTTGTTTGAGGTAAGTACTTGCCTAACTTTGTGTGGGGCAATTATCCCTTAGGATTGGAGTTTTTTGTGTTAATTGTGGCATGTAAAAGCCGTGTATGCAAGGTGACGAGTTGGTACACAGCCTATATGTGGTAATTGACCGATTTAGGCTATTTAGTTTCCTTTCATGTCTTTAATTGCTTTGTCATAACATGTTATATCTTTCATCATTAATTTAACCTTACATGCCTTATGTGACATTGTTAAATGCTTGTCCCATATTTTACTTATTAATTGCCCTTACATGCTTAGTTGAAGTTATTGTTTCCGTATTGCCTTATTAATTAACTAACTCTTGAGGAATGTCATTAGTTAACTTAGAATTTGGTAATAGTTCTTGTCGAGCGAGAGAGCTCCTCCTCTTGTTGATCTGATGAGTGGTTATGACTTTTGATATGTTTCTTCATCTTTAACAGTGTACAAAGGTTTGGAACAATGTTTTATTTGAAATGAGGCTTATTACCAATACCGGGTTTAGTAATGGGTTATGGATTATATCTTGGAATATGATTATGGATTGATGCACTTTGTTTGAATTGATACAATGTATAGATGCGAGAATAGGATCTTATAATGAACTCCAGATGTTGGATATTGGGTTCTAAGGTTTATGGACTATGGCTGAAGAAAGATTCTTCAGTTAGATTATGTTGACATGCTGGATTGAGGTAATGCTTAGATTGCATGTTAGAGGACGAAAGTATGTTTAAATAGGGGGGATGCAATGACCCGACCGGTCATTTTCAACATTAGTATTCAGTTTGGTCGTTTGAGGTCATGAGTAGCTTCATATGGTGTATTATGAATTGCATGCAAGGTTGGTTTTTATTTTTGAGTGTTTCGGAATTGAATTAATAGAGTGATTCTCAATGTGGAAGTCTTAAGTTGGAAGAGATGACTAAGGTTTGACTTTTGAGTAAACAACCTCAGAATTGAGATTTGTTAGTTTCAATAGGTTCATATTGTGAATTTGTACTTGGGCGTACGTTCGAATTAGAATTTAGATGTTCCTAGAAGATTTTGGCTTATTCATCGAAACTTGGGAATTTGAAAATTTGGAAAGTTCATAAGTTTGACCGAAGGTTGACTTCAATGTTATCAGGCTCAAATTGTTATTCCGGAAGTTGGAATAGGTTCATTTTTGTCATTTCTGACTTGTATGCAGAGTTTGGTTGTGATTCAAAATGTTTAAGTATGATTCGGACTCGCTTGGCGAAGATTGAAGTTTTAAAAGTTAAGATAAAGATCGTGATCTTTGATTCTTGGTGTTAATGTTATTTGTGGTGTTTCTAGCCTTTGTATAGGTTTGGACGATGTACTTGGACTTGTTGGTATGATTGGACGGGGTCCCGAGGGGTCGGATAAGTTTCGGGGTGGTTTCGATCCATTTCTAGACCCTTTTCAGTTGCTGGTTTTTTGTTACAGGTGTATGAATCATGAACGTGGACCTTTGAGCCGCATTCGTGAAGAGTAAATTGTTGTTTGGGTCTTGTAAATCGAGATCATAGTTGTCATCTTCGTAATAACGTAGAAGAAAGTTTTTATGTCACTAAGCTGATTTCCGGAGCTAATATCTTTCAATCCATAAGGAATTTGGAGATGATCCAAAAACAAGACTTGTAGCCCATTGTCTCTAGTTATCACAAAATTAAAACATTTGTCAGTTGGAGTTTTCTATACTAAGTTATCTCCATTACACAAGAATTATTCATGAAAGAGTTGAGCATGTTTGTTCGAATTTGTTCATTGCGATCGCGGAGGTTCTTGGCCGCGATCGCGAAGGGTAAACTTTTGTTGGGCATTTTTTGAACCACGATCGTAAGGTTGGTGAACATGATCACGAAGATGGAGCCCTGGCATTGGTATGCAATGCCTAATTTCTTGATTTTGAGCTCATTTTCACAAATTTTGAGGCTTGAGGAGCGGACGAGGGCAATTTTGGATATTGATTTAACCCAAATCATGAGGGTGTCACGCCCCTTTTTCTCACGAAATCAGGTTTCGACGTGTGACAACTCTTTTAAGGAGGTATTTAAAGAGGAGAATCGCCACATAACGATTTTTAAGGTGCGTTAGGGCACCTATGTGCAAGTGACTCAAGCTGACTAGTTTGCATCACCAAAGATCAGGTAAGGGCTCGAAATTACCTCGAAGAGAAGGTATTAGGCACTCTTCGACGTCCACAACTGTGGATCCCGGCCGAACTTGAGTTACATGAATTAGTCAGATAAACAAAGACAAAGAAAGCAAGAAGTTTGGGAAGTTTTATTATCAACAGACTTTAAATAAATACAAACACTTGACTCACAGATAAATAGGAATAAGATGGGGGGTCCTAGGTTTTTTGGCCTAAAGGATTGTCACACTTCCTTTTTACTACCCCCATAAGGGTATAAGGGAGTTTTTTCCAATTTAAGTGACAATCAAAACGGGATTACTTATTTAAAAAATTCAGAGTCGCCACTTGGGATAATTTATGGTGTCCCAAGTCACCAGTTCAAATCCCGAATCGAGGAAAGATTGACCCTATTTCATAGTTCGCAAACACAGAAATTCGGGTAAGGAATTCTGTTAACCCGGGAGAAGGTGTTAGGAATTTCCGGGTTCCGTGGTTCTAGCACGGTCGCTCAACTATTATTATTGGCCTAATTATTTGATTTTTTACACGTTTTAAACCTATTGTGCATTTTTAACTCTTTAACCGCTTTTAATTATTTTTAGAAGATTCAACGTTATTTAAAACACGTCTTGAACCACGCCCCATGAAATGCACCTGCGGTTCGCGACACGTTATATTTAACATTGTTAAGAATTGAATTCGGGTCACATGAAATGTGCACCCAAAATTAATAAATAAAAGAGAACGAATTTATAGAACGTGCCTAAAGCAAACTACGAAAATTCAAATTAATAACTTAGTTTGCGAGGGTCATGGAAAGTTTAATTGATGGCACACCCCGATTTTATGAAGAGTTAGTATTAATTGTCTGAGGGCCATGGGTTATCTAACTTTTCTTATGGCACAACTCAAGTCTAAAAGGGAATAGGTGTTTTTGGAGGCAATCTAGAATTAATCATTACGCGCTTAAAGCAATCTACCAGTATTAAAGGTTATTTAAAACTAAATTAAAAATTCATATGAGGGCCATGGGTGATATAGTGAAAATGACACATCTCAATTTAACTAAAAGAAATACTTTAACTTAATATTTAAAGCTATTTTTATATAACTACTGAAGTTACGCTAGGCTTTCATGCGTTTGGGCCAGGCCTGTTGTAGGCAAAACCCGGCAGTAGCAGTTAAATGAGATACTGGGCTCGAAAATAAGGCCCAAGCACCATAAAACATACAAATCCCCATTTACGAGCGGTCCTGAGTTTAAGCCCAAAGAACAAACCAAATCTCTTCAAAAAATAGAGGCTGGGGAATGAAGGACTCGAGATCGAGTCGATACAATATATAAACGGCCTTTGAAACTCAAGGTTATCAACATGACCCTGATTGGCTTCCATCAATACATAGTTGTACACCAATCACATTTAATTCAATCCCCATCTAACTTATAGACAATTGTGTGAGATTTAAATCTCAATTAAACCCTTCTTTGACACATACAATAGCAAACAAACCTCATGAGATTGTCATGTAAACAAACCTGAATTTAAACATCAAACCAACTTTAAACATGCTTAAACGCAAACCAAGAGAAATTTAGCATATGGATCGACCCTTAGTGTAGTAGCCTAGAACATTTTCCCTATCCATGACATGTAAAAACCAAACTAACAACTAATAAGAGACATTGAGGAACTAAAATTTCAATTAACAATATGGCATCACATCCATAACATGAAAAAGACTAACAACAATGCATCTAAAATTAAAATATTACAGGTTGTGAATAGTGAAGAATACAGAAAGTAAAATTCAACAAGAAATAGGTTGTGTTCATCATATTTCTACATTCAAATTCCATGTTACACTTCATGTGTTATCCATCGTCCAAAAGATACCTGGAAGTTAAAGAAAAACAAGGAGAATGAGGAATTAGCAGCAGTAGCAGAATCAGCTCAACAACTCAGGAAAACCAGTTTCTTCAAACCATTTTGAATACCAAATAGATCAAGAAAAAGCTGTGAAAACTCTTTGATTACTGCTAAAAGTCAGATTAAAACCCAATTCCAGCAATTTGACCTCAGAATGGTGCAGAAACTTCTATATTTTTAGAACAACTTTTCAGCTGTTTCTAAGTTTTTATATTGTATTCTCTCCATTTCCCCTTGAAAAGAAAGAAAACATGCCTTTTATAGAAGACCTCTAGGGCAGCAGAATGGGTTTCAGGTTTTACCAATTACCCCTTCTTTGATTTATCACTTTTTTATTTCAGACCCCAAGTTTTAAACCTGTTTGCCAAACCAGCCCCTTTCCCTAACTTCCTGGAAGTTTCCCAGGCAGTTGTGAAAGATTACTCTAATGAAAATGCACTAAGTACCCTTTAAAATTCTGTTATTTACCTTCAGGTAACAACAGCTCATGGGTCCAATTAACCAGTACCCAAAACCAACCCAAAATGACCGGGCTTCCCTTGAAACCGGGTCAAAGATGACCCCCAAACCCATTCAAACGAAATGACCCAAATAAAATCAACTTCAGTGGTTCATGAAAATAAGAAAAGGAAGCAAATCCAATATTACATCATTTCAAAATCAAAACATGACTGAACAAACAACTTATTAGACTAAACTAAATAAACTAGAATAAAACTAGACTAACAAATCGAACCAAAACCTAATTAGCCTAATAAGAAGATTAACAAGAAGGACTCTCAGATGAACACACCTAAATTAATGGATTAATCAAAATGGGAAAACAATCGACTCACCAGAGAAATGAGGAATCAATGGTGAAATCTACCGTTCATGCATGAACCAACAATGCAAGACATCTCGGCCATATTTAGGTTTTCGATGGGGCTTGAAATGAGCTAAACTCAATACTAATCAATTGTTCTTATCAAGAACAATTGATCAACATAAACTTCAACTCAAAGCAAACCCTAAAAAAACACTTTAAATTCTGAAAAGGAAGCAAATTAGGGTTTGACATTAGATTCACAATTCGAGTAGATGTAGAGGGATTCGAGGGAAATAGTTCCGGGTTTTGGGAAGAGGAGAGGCTAGGGGTTATGGGGTGTAATTTTGTAGGCGGTTTGGGATGGCGCCTCCACCGAAGAGGGTGAGGGGTGTTAGGGTGGCGCTAGGGTTTGGTTCTAAATCTGAAAAGGTGAGAATGGAACCGTTTGGAAACGGGGGGTGGGGGTAAGGGGTTGTTCAGACATATATATTAGGGTATGGTGAGGAGTTCTAGTCCTTAGATTAAATGAAATCAACGGCTCGGATAAGAGGGGTCAAAAACAGGGTCGTTTGGTTAGGCTGGGATTTGGACCGGGTATGGGGTGAAGTTTGGGCTGGATTTTGAACGGGTTGGGGGAAATTTACCTGGGCTATGCCAATTTGGCCCAAAACTCAACAGCCTTCTTCATTTTCTTTCCTTTTTCGTTTCAATTTACAAATTTTCTTTTATTTTCAATTAAAATTAAAACATTAATTAACTCTTAAACTAAATTAACTTACAAAATTAAGCTAATTACTCGTCATATTATTTACAAAAATTAATTAACTCCTAAATTAAAAGAAGAACTATAAAATTTAAAATTAAAAAGTTAAAATGCAAAGTGAGTCATTTTTTGTGATTTTTCATTTTTATAAAACAACTAATTTACTAATTAACCAAAAATGTAAAAATACATCCTAGATACAAATACAGAATATTTTTTTTTATTTTCATGATATAAATAAAATTAAACATGCACAGAAAAATGCAAATAATTTAGAAAATTCTACAAAAATTCCTAAAAGGGCAAATAGTTAAAAAGAAAAATCTATTTCTTTAGGATTCTGTAGGAGTAATTCATATAGGGTAAAAATCACGTGCTCACAGCTTCCCCTCTTTGCTCGAAAACACGAAGAATTTTCGTGCAAAGATAAAGTGAGCGGATACGAGCGATTTTTGCCCGTTTGAATACTCCTGTGGAAAGCATTTTTGAAAGATTTGATAGCACCCTGCTTCTGATATTGCTAATCGAGGCCAACCCTGTACTACTATTGAGTAGAGAGAGAGGTCGAAGCAGCTTTTATCCGATTAAGGTCGAGATCGATTTAAACGGGGAGCTAGAAGTTGGAGTTGGGTGTTTATCTAAAGTAGAGTTGTGTATGTGTTCCAAATTGCACTTCTTAACATTTTTGGGTTTTTGATTTCCTTCTAATTTTATCAAACTACAATGCTAAATTAAACTAGAATAAGCTAAGAGTAAAATATTGCGGGTTGTTCAAATGGTTAAAAAGGCACTAGGGTAGTGACTTTCACCTAGGTGGTCAATTGATGGTTACTTGAATCTAAGACATGATTGACATATTTTGGGAATATGATATAACCGTTGCATGATTTTACCCACTCTACACCTCTCGGTGGTTCGATTGATTTTGCCCGAATTGACTTTCTCAAGACCAATTGGGTATGCAAATTTGCACAAGCAATCAAGGTTCAAGTCGGGTATTACTATCTCTAGGTTTAACCCTTTAGTTGGGACTATCAATCTCTTGAGTACACCCCAATTCCTTGTTAGACCAATTTCAGAGACTTAGGCTCTCTTTCTCAAGAAGAGCCAAAGCTAACTAAACACAAACTAGTGTTTGCAACCACCAATTCAACAATTAAACATGAAATTAGCCCAAATATCAAACACTCATAGTCAATCTAGACTGAAAACACAAGACCCATCAATTACCCACACTAGGGTTGAGCCAAAACCCTAGCTTATGGGTCTAGCTACTCATAATTAGAGAAGAAAACAAAGAAATAGATGAAGAAAAACTCATATTAATTAATTACTAAATGAAACAAGAAGATTCAATGTTGAAATGTAACTAAATTACTCAAAACAGCTAAAACTATGAAGTCACGAGCGCAGCTTTGAAGAGAAAACTATTTGATGATCTAAAAATGGGAGAAGAAGCTATTTACACTAAGTTGAAAAATCTGGACAAAAAATCCCCTACGGGACTAGTGCGGCCGCACTAAGTCTCTCGTCTGAGAATCCAACTCTCTAAACTCGGCCAATACGGACCACACAGAATGGACTACGGCCCCGATGGCTTCTAGTGCGGTCCACATGAAATGGAGCGCGGACCATATTAAATTCAATCTCCAAATCTGGTACTCTCTAATCATTGGTTTTGTGGAACGCACTAAATCAAGTGTGGCTGCAGTGACTTCAGTGCGGGCTGCATTAAATCTCATGTGGCCGCATTGCCTGTTGGCTTGGAAATCACCTTCTCTGAACCTCACTTGTGCTGACCGCACAGAATGGTGTGCGGCCGCATTGAACCTGCTTTGCCTGAGCTTGTATTGTCTTGGTACTTGTGCAAGTTTCACTCCTTTTTGCGTCGATCTTTGGCATCTTGTCACTTTGTTGATCAAAGTGAGCCTTTTTGAGACTATTTTGTACAAATTCCTAATCAAAACATAAGCAAGAAGGAGTATAAAATAAATCTAAATCCCTAGTTATCAACTCCCCCAAAGTTAAGCTTTTGCTTGTCCTCAAGCAAACAAATAAAACCCACCCTTTAAGAAAAATTCCAAGAACATTTAGCTGTCCTAAAGTGCCCTCATCTAGCATCAATTGGGAATAACAATTGCCCTCAATACAAATTAATCATTAACAACATTTTACTCTTTGAAACACCATGGATTAAGTGCAACACAAGAGCATCAAGAGTTGACTCAACAAATCAAAGAACTCTTTCTATTACTTTGGTCATTGTGGAACCCAAACTCACACATCCTCAACTCCCCATAAGCAAACCTCACCTTTAGAATAGTAGCACTCAGAATGAGGTTAATGGAAAATCACTCGTCTCTCTCAAGGAAAAGTCACGAGTCTGGCTCTAAGTACCATATGATTGCCCCTTATGTGAGTCACCAGTAATTTAAGTTTTATTAAACTCAAGATCATATTGGGCTTTTATGGATACATAGTGAAGGCTTTAGGTTTGGGGTAGGTAATATTTGGTCTAAGTAGGTTCCATCTTCCATTATGCACTTCATTTGTTTTATTTTGGCTCAAATTCATTTGACTTTTTGAGTTCTTTCACTTCTTTCTAAGGGGATGGAGAGACACATTGTCACTCTTTCTTATACAATTCAAATCTTTTCTCCTTTCTCAACTTTCTACACCTTTCATTCTTTGCTTTTCTTGTATCCCTTTTTATTCAATTCTACTTTGAGCATTCTTTTTGTCTTTTTTGCTTTTCTTTCTTTTTCATTGCTTTTCCTTTTCTTCATTTTATACCTTTTTACCACTTTGTTGCCATCCTCGTTTCTTCCCCCAAACTTATACTTTTGCCATGTGCTAAAGAAAAGATTAGGTGCTAAGAGAGGGTATCTTTTAGAACGGGTAAAGGCTTGTATCATGGTTCTTTGAAGGAAAAAGGTCTAAAACTCAAAAGGGTTGACTAGGGATCTTATCATTGGTAGGATATGGAAGTGTTCAAACTATCATTTGGACCAAGGAGAGCCTATAATCATGTCTCAAGTCAAAATTCACTTAGGATATCGCCTCAACAAACATTCAGGGCAAGTTCTAGACCAATGGCTCGGGACTTGGACTTGCAATGCAATTTATCGCCACACAAGCTATGGGATTGCTAAAGACACAGAGTCGGGGGCCCACAACAACCTTAGATAAGATTTGAGTACACAATGCTACCGAAAAACCACTTGATGATTATCTGTCAACACAAGAGTCTCAAGGTCACGACTTTCACCATCCTAAACACAACAATTTGTTTTTGACCATGAGATCAAAGGCAAATGTGCTAGGCCCAAGTGAAACTTTTCTTGAGGTACGCTTACCACTAACTACTAAAAAGCAAAAAGAAAACGAACTCAAACCCTTAAGAAGGTTGTCACACCATCCATCATTGGTAAGAGCCATCCGGTTCACACAAACTCCACCTTTGGAAAGAACCGTTGCATTAAGAAAACCAAAGGCTTATTGCAAACATTCAGAACAAGCAGCTACAAACATAAATAAGAAGCTAAGAGAGAAAATTACGAAAAGTAAAATGAATATATACAAGAGGGGATTTAATCGAATATACAATAGATGGGATGAATATGTACAATGTAACATAACTTTATATACAGACCCAAAGTAAAATAAAAGTACGAGAAATGTAACGAAATGTTAAAATTATATACAAACCAAAGATGAAAAATAAAGAAAACATAAAAACTGTCAAATATATACAATAATCCAAATCCATAAAAGTAAGGCCTACCCCCTCAAATGAAATCTGGCATTGTCCCCAATGCCAACTAAACCAAATAAGCACCAAAAAGAAAAAAAGGAGAAAAAGATATAGATACTCCCTATGGCTCGTCTCTCTGCATAGGCTCCTGAGTGGTCCCTGGGTCCTCAATATGCTCGGGAACCTCAGACTGGTTCCTTATGGAATGCTGCTCTACTGCTGGGACCTGGGCCTGGACCTGGACAGGCTCCTGAGGTGTATCCTATGGCTGACTGGAGGAGGTCTCCGGTGGGTCTGCCAACTGGATGACTGCATCGTCTGCTTGGGGAATCATCCTCTTCCTCTTGGGAGGCCTTTGGGACTGCTTAGGCTAGGGATAAGCTGCTGGTACTGGGTCCTTTAGCAATAAGTCCAAAGGCAGATGATTTGCCTTCATCTTGTCAACATCAACCCTCAGCGCCTTTATGGACTCCTTGGAAGCCCGCGTCTTCCTCAACTTCTTGTGCTCCTTAGCAAGCTCCTTGAGAGCCTTGCTGTGTGAATCAACAGCATCCATGATCACTTTCTGGGTGTTAAGGATTTCTTCTGGTTGGCCAGAATCTCCTTGAGGGCATCCTCGATAGAGTGCGAGACCTGCGAAGGCGGAGGTGCCGACTGAGCTTCCACTATGGGTTGTCATCACCCTGCATACTGTACCATAAGGACGGGGCCTTCGCTTTTACCTTTATATCAAATGGCCTCCTTTCAACTTTGAGGTCCCTGAAGTACATGGTCAAGAAGCTAGGGATGGGGTAGTTTCTGTCACCCTCACTGACTACCTACGTAATTACCCGAGACATTACCTTCCCGACATTAATTGGGTGCCCCGCCATGATCGATGCCACCAAAATTGGCCGATGAAGAGGGAGGGAGTTGTCATGAGTAGTGGGGTCCAATCTGCTACACACAAATATTTCCCACCCCTTGGCTTCGAAATTCAGACTTCTTCTCAAAATTTTCACTCCCGCATTTAGCCAATCGAGGGTGGTACCTGGGATTGCCAGATACTGTACCAACCAGGAACGGACCTCCTTGCCCAATTCCATCTTTGTCATATACAATTCCTCGTCCTCCTCATCAAAGCCAAGGTAATCATTTATTGTTTTCTCCTCAAAAATCACCTTCAGATTTCACACTATGGTCACTTTTGTGCCCTTTTTTATGTGGGCAACATTGGTATTGAATTCCTTGACCAAGTGATCATTTGCATCCTCACAGTTGTTCAAGAAATACTCCCAGCGAACGCTCTCCCTAAACTTCTTCCTCACATTGGGATTGTGAGGTAATAAGTCTCTATCAACAAAGCTCCTCTCCGGGATCAACTTCCTCACCGGCCACCATTCCCTAAATTTTTGATTAGAAACCTCGCTTACAAACTGGTCTTGCCACACTTCCAGGTTTCTAGTTCGTTCTACCCCACCAACCTGGGGATCACCCCTTTCTCCTACTACCTCTTCTCCTACTACACCCTCTCTGGATAATGAAGTTGTGAGAGAGGTGGAGTATTCATCCCCACTGCCTTCATCTAAGCCCTCGGACGACCAAGAAGATACATTTACTGACGCTTGGGCAGCGGGGGAAGTGGGAGAAATGTCTCTTAGTCTGTTTCTCTCCGACCATTCAGGGATGTACTCTGGGATTGAGTCTGAAGATATCTCCTAGGAGGGCTCGTACTCACTTCCAGGCATGTCAATGGCCCTATCAGCAGCTTTAATCATCTTTCTCATGTTTTTAATGTTTTGCCAGGCTTGAGCAGTCAATCTTACCATTTTCTCTTTCCCTCTGGGGGAGGATTCTCCACTGCTTGGTTGTTTAGAGCCTTTGCCTCTTTTTTTACCATTGTCAACCCAATGCGGACCACACAAAATGGACTGCAGTCCGTACTGCACTGCTTGTTTCAACTTTGAGATGGCAACCCATTGCGGTCCGCACAAAATGTCATGCGGTCGTAGTGGTCCACCGCGGACCGCACAAAATGTAATGTTGCCGCAGTGGCAAAATTTAGAGAACTGGACTTTTCATCCTTCATCAGTGCGGTCTGCACGAAATGTAGTGCGTCCGCATTGCAAAGTTCAGAGACTTGAACCATTTTCCCACTATGTCCTGCACTGCATCAACACAATCCTGTAGCATCTCACAACTAGTTAGTCCAAAAATAAATCCTATACTACAATGAAAACCAAAGAAAAACCAGAAGAAAAACACATGGGTTGCCTCCCAAGAAGCGCCTAATTTAATATCGCAGCACGACACAGTGTACCATCACATCATTTGAGATGAATAAGTGCCACAACGTGGCTGTCATCAATTTTTTCCAAGTAGTGCTTGACCCTATGCCCATTCACTATGAAAACTTCCCCATTTTTGTTCTTTAAATCAAGAGCACCAAACGGGGTCACACACACCACTTCAAAAGGTCCACTTAATTTTGACTTGAGCTTTCCTGGAAATAGACGTAACCGAGAGTTGAACAAGAGAAACAAATCACCCACTTTGAACTCCTTGCTACGAGTATATTTATTATGAAGGTACTTCATCTTGTCCTTGTACAAGGATGAACTGGAGTAGTTATGGAATCGGAATTAATTAAGTTCATTAAGCTGCTCCCCACAAAGATTTGTTGCAACATCCCATTCAAGATTTAGCTTCCTCAAAGCCCACATGGACTTGTGCTCTAACTCGACCGGTAGATGGTAAGCATTCCCAAACACCAACTGATACGGATACATACCAATTGGAGTCTCAAAAGCAGTCCTATAAGCCCATAAAGTGTCATCCAACTTCTTTGACCAATCGGTCCTATTAGCATTTACCGTCTTTGACAATATGCTCTTGATTTACCTATTGGAGACTTCCACTTGACCACTTTCTTGAGGATGATAGGGGGTAGAGACTTTGTGATTGACGCCATATTTTGCTAGTAAGGAATCAAAAGCTCTATTACAAAAATGAGACCTCCCATCACTTATGATTGCACGAGGAGTACCAAACCTTGTAAAAATGCTCTTCTTGAGAAATGCAACAACACTCCGGGCCTCATTGTTAGGTAAAGCCACGGCTTCAACCCACTTAAAAACATAGTCCACCACTAGAAGAATTTACATGTTCCCACACGAGCTAACAAACGGGCCCATAAAATCAATGCCCCACACATCAAAAATATCAACCTCACGAATGGTATTGAGAGGCATCTCATCTTTCTTCGAAATTCAACCCGCTCTTTGACATTCATCATACCTCTTCACAAGTTCACTTGCATCTTTGTACAAAATTGGCCAGTAAAACCCACAACTAAGAACTTTGGAAGCCATCCTCGCCCCGCCATAATGGCCACCATAGGGAGAGGAATGACAAGCCTCCAAGATACTCAATTGCTCTTCCTCCGGGATATACCTTCGGATCACACCATCCGTGCAAATCTTGAACAAGTATGGCTCATCCCAATAGAAATCCAAACTATCTCGCCTAAGCTTCTTCCTTTCGTTAGAAGAGAGCTCACACGGGATTATACCAGTCACAAGGAAATTAGCAATATCAGCAAACCATGGCATATAATTCATTGACACTAAAAGGAGTTGTCCATCGGGATTTGAATCATTGATCTCTAGGCCATCAAGAGGCCTCCCCTCCTCCTCCAAGCGGGACAAGTGGTCCGCCACTTGGTTGTCACTACCTTTCCGATCCACAATCTCCAAATCAAACTCTTGAAGTAACAAGACCCATCGCATCAGTCTACCTTTGGAATCCTTCTTCGTCATCAAGTACCGGGTGTGGCATGGTCGTTATGGATAATAACCTTAGCACCTATAAGATACGGCCGAAATTTTTCCATTGCGAACACAATAGCTAAAAGTTCTTTCTCGGTCACCGTGTAGTTCACTTGAGCATCATTCATTGTCTTGCTCGCATAATACACCGGATGAAATATTTTGCTCACTCTTTGACCCAAAACCGCCCCATCCGCAACATCGCTCGCATCGTACATGAGCTCAAAGGGCAAGCTCCAATTAGGTG
This sequence comes from Nicotiana sylvestris, assembly GCF_000393655.2. Lineage (NCBI taxonomy): Eukaryota > Viridiplantae > Streptophyta > Magnoliopsida > Solanales > Solanaceae > Nicotiana > Nicotiana sylvestris. The sequence goes on from NC_091068.1 coordinate 46,743,194, forward strand.
CAGAAATGATAGGAGTGGTGGTCAACTTATGCTTGAGAAGTTGAAAGGCTTGCATACATTTTTCATCAAACACAAACTTAGCATCTTTTTCCAACAATTTGCTCAAGGGATTCACCACCTTCAAAAAGTCTTTGATAAATCTCCGATAGAAACCCGCATGCCCACGAAAACTTCGGACTCCCTTGACAGATGTAGGTAGAGGTAGCCTTGAAATCACATCAATATTTGCTTTGTCTACCTCGATACCATGCTTTGAAATTTTATGCCCAAGAACTATGCCCTCTTGCACCATAAAGTGGCATTTCTCCCAATTGATAACAAGATTAGTTTCTTCACAACGGGCCAAGACCTTATCAAGATTTTTCAAGCACTCATCAAAGGAATCCCCCATAACACTAAAGTCGTCCATGAACACCTCCAAAATATCTTCCACCATATCGGTGAAAATGGCCATCATACATCAATGAAATGTAGCCAGTGCATTACACAACCCGAAAGGCATCCTAGAAAAGGCAAAGGTGCCATATGGATAAGTGAATGTGGTCTTCTCCTGATCTTCCGAAGCTATCAAGATTTGGTTGTACCCAGAATACCCATCCAAGAAATAGTAGAAGGCACGCCCAGCAAGTCGATCTAACATCTTATCAAGAAAAGGCAAAGGAAAGTGCTCCTTGCGGGTCACTTTACTCAACTTGCGGTAGTCCATGCATACCCTCCAACCGGAGACGGTTCTAGTAGGAATCAACTCATTTTGTAAATTTGCAACCACAATCATGCTACCTTTATTTGGTACACATTGCACCGGTGAAGTCCAAGAGCTATCAGAGATGGGGTACACAACCTCGGCATCCAACCACTTGATCACCTCTTTTTTCACAACTTCTTGCATTGCCTCATTCAAACTCCTTTGATGCTCCAAGGAGGGCTTTGCATCATCTTCCAAAATAATCTTGTGCATACAGAATGTGGGGCTTATCCCCCGAATATCAGCTAAAGTCCATCCAATTGCCTTTTTCGCTTTTGAAGTACCGCCAATATGGCATCTACCTACATGTTAGTAAGACAAGAGGAAAGAATAATTGGCAAAGTAAAATTTGAGCCTAAGAACTCATACCTGAGGTGTGGAGGCAGTGGCTTCAACTCCAACACCTGAGGCTCCACAATCGAAGGTTTTGTTGGTGGAGTCTTTCTATTCTCAAGGTCCAAAGATAATTTCCTATGCTCATAAGAGTAAGAGCCCATTCCATGTAAAGTATTCACGCACTCTTCTCAGCCCTCATCATCATTGACACTAAGATTCAATAATATGGCCTTGAAAGGGTCCTCTACATTGATCATTGCAGTGGTGTCATCAATTATCACTGCTATGATGAGGTCCACAAAAGAGCTCACCTCGGTACAGTTGGGCTGCTTCATCGATTTGTAAACATGAAAGACCACTTTTTTGTCACCCACACGGAAGGTGAGTTCCCATGCTTCCACATCAACTAAGTCCTTCCCCGTAGCAAGGAACGGCCTCCCCAAATTGATAGGAACTTCATAATCTACCTCACAATCCAAGATCACAAAGTCAGCTGGCAAGATAAATTTGTCCACCCGGACAAGTACATCATCAATAATACCCAATGGTCTATTCATCGTTCTATCTACTATTTGTAATCTCATGGAAGTCGGCCTTGGCTGCCCAATACCCAAAGTCTTGAAAACCGAATAGGGCATCAAATTGATAATAGCCCCCAAATCACATAGAGCTTTAGCAAAATCCATACTCCCAATGGTGCAAGGAATGGTGAAAGCACCGGGATCTTCAAGCTTCAGGGACATTGAATGCACTATTTCACTAACTTGGTGAGTCATCTTTATAGTTTCACAATCCATAGACCGCTTCTTTGTTACCAAGTCCTTCATGAATTTAGCATAGCCCGGCATTTGTTCAAGAGCCTCCACTAAAGGAACATTGATGGATAAGCTTTTCATCATGTCAATGAACTTTTTGAACTGATTCTCATTTTTCTGCTTTGCAAGCCTTTAAGGATAAGGTGGAGGTGGCCTTGGAAAAGTAGCCTTGGCTTTAGGCACAACCGGCTCTGGCATGTCTATTATGTGCTCCCTAGATTGGTTCACATCATTTTGAGTTTCCACCTCGACATCTTGAATATCAATCCTCACTTCTTCATTCACATTTTCATCAATCACATTTTCAACCACCAAAGGAACTTCATCTTCTTGCAACTCAACATCATCACCACTCTTCGGGTTCACTACCGTATCACTTGGTAGCGCACCCTTAGGGTGAGTATTTAAAAACTGTGAGATTTGGCCTAACTGCACCTCCAAGTTTCTGATAGAAGTGTTGTGGGAAGCCAGCTGAGCATCAAAATCCGCATTCTTCTTCATCATCTATTCAAACATCATTTCAATTCTACCCATATCATTGCTAGAAGAACTAGGACCTTGAGATGGAAATGGGGGTGAATTGTTTAGTTGTTGGCACATTGGGGGCCTTTGAAAGCCTTGCCCTCGGTTTCCTTGGTTTCTATTGTTCCATCCACCTTGATTGTTATTACTACCCCAATTGTTTTTATTACCATTCCAATTTCCTTGGTTATTTTGATTGTTTTTCTGATTGCCCTGGTTATTTTTTTGGTTGTTGTTCCCCCAATTACCATTGCCTTGTTGTTGATTGCCCCAATTGCCTTGGGGTCTCAATTGTTGTTGGTTGGAAGAATTGCCTCTTTGGCCTTGATAATTATTTACGTATTGCACCTCTTCACTTTGTTCATCATAACCATCATTTTGAAATCCACCACAATCATTGTCAAATTGCTCTGAATTCCCTTGGTTTTGTTAACCTCTTTGTCTTCTTTTGTTGACAATCATGTTAATAGCCTCCATGGCATTCACTTGGCATGGATTTTGAACTTGTTGCAATTGTGCCTTTGCTAGTTTGTTCATTGTAGTTGTCAACGCAGCTATATCTTGCCCATGATCATGCAATTCCTTGTGCAAATGAGTGACTGTGGGGTCACCTTGGGGCACATTGACTCTACTTTGCCACACAAAAGAAGTTTCAGCCATCTCGTCAAGAATATCACATGCCTCATCATACGACAGCTTCATAAAGTTGCCCCCAGCAAGTTGGTTCACTATGCATTGGTTTGTTGTATTAATGCCCCGGTAGAAGGTTTGTTGGATCATCGCCTCGGTCATATCATTGTTGGGGCATTCTTTCACCATTGTTCTATAACGCTCCCGAATCTCATGCAAAGGTTCTGTGGGCTCTTGTTTGAAAGCCAAATCTCATCTCGTAATGCCGCCATATGCCCTGGTGAGAAAATTTTGCAATGAACTTGTTAGCCAACTTATCCCAAGTAGTGATAGAATGGTTGGAAAGTCGCTCGAGCCAATCCAATGCCTTCCCTCTAAGTGAGAATGGGAAGAGTCTTAACCGGAGAGAATCCTCAGACACATTAATTTGCTTGCTCCCCCAACATGTATCCACGAACCCCTTAAGATGTTTGTAAGCATTTTGATTTGCAGCGGCCGTAAAATACACACGTTGCTCTAGTAAGGTCAACATCACATTGGTTATTTGAAAATTTCCCGCCCGAATTCGGGGTGGGACAATAGCACTTGCATAGCCTTGGTTCGGAAGTACTCTAGGAGCCACTCTTGGAGGTGGCGGAGGAGGGTCTGGGATATTGTCATCAACATTAGCATTAGTCGGGCGGCCTCTACGTTGTCCTTGAGGTACAAGAGGCACCTCATCATCTCTGAAATCATCTACCTCCTCCCCTGCAATCACATTTCCAAGAGGGCCATTGGCGTTGTTCGCTGTCATTTGGTACCTGAGTTGTGACACAAACAAAATTAGTAATAAAGAAAGAAAGAAGAACAATACACAAAACTATTTAGATAGATAGCCAAAAACGTTAGCTCCCCGGCAACGGTGCCAAAAAGTGATAAAGGCCAACCCTGCACTACTATTGAGTATCAAGAGAGGGTCGAAGCAGCTTTTACCCTATTAAGGTCGGGATCGATTTCCACAAGAAGCTAGAAGTTGGAGTCGGGTGTCTATCTAAAGTGGAGTCGGGTGTCTAGCTAGAAGTTAGAATAAGCTAAGATTAAAATATTGTGGGTTGTTCAAATAGTTAAAAAGGCACTAGGGTAGTGACTTTCACCTAGGTAGTCAATTGACCGGTACTTGAATCTAAGACATATTGACATATTTGGGGAATATGATATAACCGTTGCACGATTTTACCCACACTATACCTCTCAGTGGTTCGAGTGATTTTGCCCGAATTGACTTTCTCAAGACCAATTGGGTATGCATATTTGCACAAGCAATCAAGTTTCAAGTCAGGTATTACTATCTCTAGGTTTAACCCTATAATTGGGCTATCAATTTCTTGAGTACGTCCCAATTCCTTGTTGGACCAATTTCAGAGACTTAGGCTCTCTTTCTCAAGAAGAGCCAAAGCCAACTAAACACAAACTACTGTTTGCAACCACCAATTCAGCAATTAAACATGAAATTAGTCCAAATAGCAAACACTCATAGTCAATCTAGCCTGAAAACACAAGACCCATCAATTACCCACACTAGAGTTGAGCCACAACCCTAGCTTATGGATCTAGCTACTCATAATTAGAGAAGAAAACAAAGAATTAGATGAAGAAAAACTCATATTAATTAATTACTAAATGAAACAAGAAGATTCAATGTTGAAATGTAGCTAAAATTACTCAAAACAGCTAAAACTATGAAGTCACGAGTGCAACTCTGAAGAGAAAACTATCTGATGACCTAAAAATGGGAAAAGAAACTATTTATATTAAGCTGAAAAATATGGACAAAAATACCCATGCGGGGCTAGTACGGACCACACAAAATCACGTGCGGCCGCACTAAGGCTCTAAGCCTGAGAATCCAGCTCTCTAAACTCGGGCAATGTTGACCGCACAGAATGGACTGCGGTCGTAATGGCTTCTAGTGCGGTCCGCATGAAATGGAGCGCGGACCGCATTGACTTCAATCTCCAAAACTGGCACTCTCTGATCTTTGGTTCTGCGGACCGCACTAAATCAAGTGCAGACGCAGTGACTTCAGTGCGGACCACATTAAATCTCATGCAGCCACATTGCATGTTGGCCTGGAAATCACCTTCTCTGAACCTCACTTGTGCGGCCGCATTGAGCCTGTTTTTCCTAAGCTTGTCTTGTCTTGGTACTTGGTGAAGTTTCACTCCTTATTGAGACGATCTTTGACATCTTGTCACTTTGTTGATAAAACCTGCAATCAAGCACAACTTGTGAGCCTTTTTGGGACTATTTCGTAGAAATTCGTAATCAAAACATAAGCAAGAAGGGGTATAAAATGTATCAAAATCCCTAGTTATCAGTTGCCTACATATCCTTGGCCATAAAGGAATCATATTAGTGTAGTTTGGGATGTTTTTGTAGTTGGGACTACCAGGAAGTTGTGATTTCACTGTTGCTGCTTCTGCTACTACTTGTTGAACCCCTTATTACACCAAGCCAATATAAAAGAAGCTAGACTAAACTATGATCTATTAATTACAAATATCCTATCTACATCTTCAAACTTTATCTTGCAATTTCTGTTGATCTGTTGATTCGTACTCTGCAGGTGAAATTTCTTTGTTGCTAACTTAAATTGCGTTCTGAAGTGCTTTTCCTTTGTTCTCCAGGTGGGCGCCTGATTACTGAACTTGATGTGTCTTCCTTTGAACATTGTTGATTTCCCGTTGTTCTCTAGGTGGGTGCCTGATTACCAATATTTGAATAGTATTCCTTTCCTTCTGAAACTTGAATTGTTTTCCCTTTGTTTTCGGGTGGGCTCCTGATTAATAACACTTGAATCGCTCTCCCTTTGTTCTCTAGGAGGGTGCCTGATTACCAACATTTGCAATGTTTTTCCTCGAAACATGAACTTCTTCCCTTTGTTCTCCAAGTGGGTTCCTAATTACCGACTCTTGAATTGTTGCTTCCCTTTGTTCCCCAGGTGGGCTCCTGATTACTGACACTTGAATTGCTTCTCCCTTTGTTCTCCATGTGGGCTCCTGATTACCAATACTTGAATTCCTCTCCCTTAGTTCTCCAGGTGGGCTCCTGATTTCCAACACTTGAACTGCTTTTCCTTTGTTCTCCAGGTGGGCTCCTGATTTCCAACACTTGAATTGTCTTCCCCTTTGTTCTCCAGGTGGGCTCCTGATTACCAACACTTGAATTGTCTTCCTTTGTATTTCTAGGTGGGTGCCTGATTCCTTGGTCCTGAACTGTTTTTCATTCTTGAAACTTGTGTTGTTCTCCCTTGCTCTCTGGGTGGGAGCCTGATTACAATTAGAATAGACAAAACAAAGAATATTTTCTGCTCCAGTTTGGCAGCTGGGCACGTCTGTGAGTGTTAATTGAGACATGTTACCAAATATCTCTAAGAATTTGAAAGCTAGATCACATTATCCAGAAGGGTCCTAAAAATTCCTAGTTAACTGACAGTTTTTTTAAGCTAAATGATATTTCCTAAAGGTATGACTTAAATCTAAGTCCCATTATTCAGGAGGGTCTTAAAAATTTCGAATTGAATCCTATCCTAAGAATGAAACATCGAAGCCAACTTATATTTCCTCAAGGTAAAACTTATGCTAGATCTTGTTACGCATGAATGTTTTGCATTTTAACTAGGTCCCATTGTCCAGGATGGTCCTGAGGATTTACGGTCGAGCCTGTCTGGTGCTTGCTTTCTTTACAGAAGGTTTCTCCGAAACAAACGGAATTTTCTGCCCCTGTTTCAAATCAAAGAAAAATCTTGTCAATTTAAAATATGGTGGTTAGTTTGTGGAATTCTTGATGAAGGTGGCCTCTCTACTGTCATGCTTTGCTTTGAATGGTCACCTTGAACTGGCCAAGAACTGTTTGACTTTCTGACTGACTCTCACCTGCACGACCTTGGATAACCAGAGTTTTCTACACCCAAACCATTGTTTTACATTTATGACCTTTTTACTTGAACCTCTATATTTTCCACAAGATTTCTAAACCATTCGCCCAAGGGAACTTTTCACTTACACCTTATTTCCCACTTTACATCATGCTATCTTCGGTATGCTTTGGCCGCACTTTGCTTTGTGCAATTTTGGAAGTTGGTAGTAAGCTTTGAAATCCCTTCTCACTTGCTCAAACAAAACTGAAATTGGAAAAATCTTAGAGAAATAAACAGAAAAGAAATGAAATGCAATGACTTCGACAGTTAGGAATAAAGAAGAAAATTCAAAACTGGATGACTGTTTGAAGGGGGAAAAGAAAACAGACTTGTCTGAGCAGAACAGATGGCACCAATGATCATGACATGCATTTCGAATTAATCAGCCCAGCCTATTCAACAAATCACCTTTCAGTTGTCATACTTTATGCCGCGAGATCTCCATAACCCAACTTTTTTCCCAAATCACTGACCTTGTTCGGCTTGCGGTGCCCTGAAGGGTTTTCACCAACAAACCTCTCTCATTTGTTCATCTCTCAACTCACCGTCGCTTTACAGTGCCTGTCAAGGTTTTCACCAATAAGACTCTCTCATTTTTTAAATTTCTCTCAGCTTTCCATCACCTTACGGTGCCCATGATGGTTTTCGTCAATAAGACTCTCTCATTTTTCATTTTCTTGCTCCGGACGTAGTGTCGCCCCTGATATGAATCACTTCTATTTGTTCGACTTGGTTTTATCTCTCGAAGACTGGTCAGAAGGTTTTTCATTGCACCGTAATGTAGGATTTTGGATAAGGTTAGATAGAAAGGATATCAAGAGGCTCAATTAACTTGAATGGGTTTAAAATTACAACTCTTGGAATCAGATTTCATACAATAACCACAACTTTCTGCCCCAGTTTCTTTGCTTGGGGACTTTGAATTTTTATTTGATGGGACCAAACCGTGAGGCTGCCTACGTATCCTTTAAAGGAATCAGGTCAAACGTAGTTTATGACATAAGAATTACTTTGTTGTTGTGATTTTTCTCTTTTCTTTTCTTTTTCTCTTTTTCCTTTTCTTTTCTTTTCTTTTCTTCTTCTTCTTTTTTCCCTTTTATTTATTTTTTTTCTTCTCTTTTTCACTCTTTTCCATTCTTCTGTTTCTCTTTGCTCTTTTCTTTTCTCTTTTTCTTCTTTACTCACCTTTTGCGCTCGTGTTTCTGAACTTTGCTACTGATTCCAAAAGAGGGGTATGGAGGAAATAAATAAATCTCAAAGGGGTAACAAAGGATAAAGTGTTTAGATATCAGAACAAAATGCCTTCGTCATTCCAATCTTCAAAACATCCCAAGTACAAACAAACACAATTTAATCCAAACAAATCATACATAATATCTTTTGACTGCATCAAAATTGATAGCCATGTCTACACATTTGCCTTCTATGTCTGTTAAATACAAAGCACCATTGGACAACACTCTCGTTACGACTACTGTCCCTTGCCAATTTGGGGCGAACTTGCCTTTTGCTTCAACCTGATGTGGAAGGATGCTTTTCAATACTTTCTGGCCCACTTCAAATTTCCGGAGACGCACCTTCTTGTTGTATGCTCTCGCCATTCTCTTTTGATACAACTGGCCATGATACACTATTGTCAATCTTTTCTCATCAATCAAACTTAATTGCTCCAGACGGGTTTTGACCCACTCATCATCATCAATTTCGGCTTCAGCAACAATACAAAGGGATGGAATTTCAACTTCTGTGGGTATCACTGCTTTGGTGCCATATACCAATAAATAAGGAGTTGCACCTACTGAAGTACGAACATTAGTGTGATAACCCAACAACGCAAAGGGCAACTTCTCATGCCATTGCATGGAACCTTGCACCATTTTCCGAAGTATCTTCTTTATGTTCTTGTTGGCTGTCTCGACTGCTCCATTCGCCTTAGGGCGGTATGGGGTGGAATTGTGATGTGTAATCTTAAACTGTTGACACACATCCTTCATTAGATTATGGCATCATTATCTATGATGATCACCTTTGGGATTTCGAACCGACAAATGATATTTGAATGAACAAAATCGACGACTTCCTTCTTGGTCACAGATTTGAAAGTTTTAGCTTCAACCCACTTAGTGAAATATTCAATGGCCACCAGAATGAACCTGTGTCCATTGGATATTGCTGGATCGATTGGTTCGATGACATCCATACCCCAAGCAACAAAGGGCCACAGTGCGGACATCGTGTGCAATTCAGATGGTGGAGAATGAATCAAATCTCCGTGTACCTGGCATTTGCGCACAAAACAGATACAATCTCGCTCCATGGTAAGCCAGTAATAACCCGCTCGAAGAATCTTCTTTGTCAGAACATACCCACTCATATGCGGCCCGCAAATCCCAGAGTGTACTTCGGTCATGATTGTCGTGGCTTGTCTAGCATCTATGCATCTTAACAATCCAAACTCTTGAGTTCTTTTGTAAAAAACTCCCCCACTGAAGAAAAATCCACTTGCCAATCAACGAATTATTCTCTTTTGATCCCCTGTGACCTGTACCGGATATACCCCCATTCTGATGTACTTCCTGATATCATGGAACCAAGGTTCACCTTCAAGTTCTTCTTCCACCATGTTATAGTAAGCATGCTGATCGCGGACCTGAATATGCGAAGGGTCAACATAAGCCTTATCTGGGTGATGTAACATCGACGCCAAGGTAGTCAAAGCATCGACAACCTCATTATGGATCCTTGGAATGTGCCTGAATTCTATTGATCAAAATCGTAGACAAAGATCATGCAGACATTGTCGATACGTTATAAGCTTTAAATCCCGCGTCTCCTATTCTCCTTGAATCTGATGCACCAGAAGGTCAGAGTCTCCCAAGACCAAGACTTCTTGGATTCCCATATCTACAGCTAGACTCAAACCCAGAATGCATGCTTTGTATTCAGCCATGTTGTTGCTACAATAGAAATGAAGATGAGCTGTGACAGGGTAGTGATGCCCTGTTTCAGAAATAAACATTACCCCTATCCCGACACCTTTCATGTTAGCAGCCCCATCAAAGAAGAGTTTACAACCAGGCTTTTCCTCCTTTTTGACCTCGTCGATATGCATTACCTCTTCATCAGGGAAGTAAGTCCTCAAAGGTTCATATTCTTCATCTACTAGGTTTTCGGCCAATTGATCAGTCAAAGCTTGGGCTTTCATCGCTGTCCAAGTAACATATACGATGTCAAACTTTGTGAGTAAGATCTGCCACTTTGTGAGCCTTCATGTGGGTATGGGCTTCTGAAAAATATACTTCAAAGGATCAAGACGAGAGATGAGGTAAGTAGTGTAGGACGACAGGTAATGCTTCAACTTCTGTGCCACCCAAGTCAGGGCACAACACGTCCACTCAAGGGGAGTGTACTTAACCTCATAAGATGTGAACTTCTTGCTGAGATAATAAATGGCCTGCTCTATCCTGCCAGTGATGTCATGTTGATCCAATACACATCCAAATGAATTATCCAAGACTGTCAAATAAAGAATCAAAGGTCTTCATGGTTCTGATGGGACCAACACAGGTAGGTTTGACAAGTACCCCTTTATCTTATCAAATGCTTCCTGACACTCATCAGTCCACTTGACCGCAGCATCCTTCTTCAGCAGCTTAAAGATAGGCTCACAAGCTGTCGTGAGCTGAGCAATAAACCTGCTTATGTATTTCAGCCTCCCTAACAGACTCATCACTTCGGTCTTTCTCCTTGGGGGGGCAATTCCTGAATAGCTTTAATCTTTGACGGATCCAATTCAATGCCCCGCCGGCAGACTATGAATCACAACAGTTTTCCGGATGGGACACCAAATGCACACTTTGCAGTGTTGAGTTTGAGAATGTACCCGCGGAGCCTTTAGAAGAAATCACTCAAATCTCTGACGTTGTCAGACTGCTTCCTGGACTTATAAGTTGTCCCGGCGTTTTTCAAACCAAAAGGCATGACCCGGTAGTAGTATGTTATCCATGGCGTGATGAATGCCGTCTTTTCCGCATCTTTCTCATCCATTAGAATCTAATGATAGCCCGCATAGCAATCTACAAAAGACCCAATCTCATGCTTGGCACTATTATCGATCAAAATGTGGATATTCGGCAATGGGAAGTTGTCCTTTGGACTTGCCTTGTTGAGATCATGGTAATCAACACACACTCTGGTCTTACAATCCTTCTTTGGCATGGGCACAACATTGGCTAGCCACGTGGGATACCGCATGACCTGAATGACCTTTGCATCAAGCTGCTTTGTGACCTCTTATTTAATCTTCACACTCATGTCAGTTTTGAACTTTCTCAACTTCTTCTTAATGGGAGGAAATGCTGGATCAATTGGTAATTTGTGGACCACCAAATCGGTACTCAAGCCTGGCATGTCATCATACGACCACGCAAAAATATCCTTATAATAAAACAATGCTTTAATTATTTCTTCCTTGATTTGCGACTCAAGATGGATACTTATCTTAGTTTCTCTGACATTATCTGGATCCCCTATATTGATTGCTTCTGTTTCGTTCAGATTAGGCTTGGGTTTTTCTTCAAAATAACTTAGTTCTTTACTAATCTCTTCAAAGGCCCCATCCTCATCATATTCAGATTCATCATAACATTCTATTTCTTGGATTATTATTTCAGAATTAGATTGACTTGTACAACTGGGCCGAAGTTTCCTCATACATGTCATGTTACTGAAACCAGCATAAAAAGAACTATACAGAGAAGAAAATAAAAACAAAATAAAACTATCAGAAATGATGGAAAAGGGAAATTGCATTTCATTGAAAATAAAGGATAACAGGGTTTGTAAATCAACAAGCGAAAAATAAAGGTCTGGGTCACAACCCTGGAATGACCCAGCTAGAAAGGAAAACAAAAGAAACTACCAAGACTCCTTCCGGGTAGGGAGAGGAGTAGCCTTCAATTGTTAAGCTTTGTATTCGGCCCAACAAACTGCACGTCCGCGTTGCTAGAACCTTCTCCAACCTCTACCATGTTCATATCATCAAACAACCTCTGGAACCTTTCAATTAACTCCTCATCAATATCAACCACAGAACTTGGAACTGTCGTCACTGGGCGTTTCTTGGCACTGGGCTTGACAAAAGACCTGGAGAAACGTGTAATAGGCTTTGGAAATGCCCACGCCTTCTGTTTCAACCTTTTAGCCCTTTTCACATCTGCCGCTGTAGGTTTGAATCCAAGACCGAATATACCCAAATTTTCAGCGAGGGACAATGGTTGTATGATACCTTGTAGAGATGCACCCAGACCTTTACCGAGCACAAAGCCATTTTTTAGCATTTTAGAGGCCACCATGACTGATGCGGAGGTTATTTTTGGAGTTGGAACACATTCCCCTTCTGGAACCTTCTCGACCGATATTGTTTCAAAAACTTGATAGACCCAAGGCCCGTTGTCATCTTCAGCCTCAATAAACGGGACGGAGGCATCATTGTGGGCACACAAATTATCCTCGTCATGCACGGAGATCTCCTGTCTATGCCATTCGAACTTGACCATCTGGTGCAGAGTGGACGGGACTACTTTGGTGGAATGAATCCAAGGTCGACCCAACAGCAAATTGTAAGAGACGGCTACGTCCAACACCTGGAACTCCATGGTGAATTCCACTGGCCCTATTGTTAATTCAAGCACTATATCACTGAACGCAGATGTTGTTCTTGTGAATCCTCTCATCATCCACTTTCAACTTGTTCAAAGTAGAGAGAGGGCAGATGTTTACACTGGAACCATTGTCAACTAATACCCTGGTAACCATAGAATCTTCACATTTTACCATAAGATATAGAGCTTTTTTGTGTTCAGTACCTTCCACAGGCAACTCATCATCAGAGAAGGTGACCCTGTTCAGCTCAAATATTTTGTTGGCAATCTTTTCCAGATGGTTTACTGAAATTTTGTCGGGAACATGAGCCTCATTCAGATTTTTTATCAAGGCCCGATGATGCTCGTCTGAGTGGATTAACAATGACAACAATGAAATCTGAGCAGGCGTCTTTCTCAACTGCTCCACAATGGAATAATCTTGTACTTTCATTTTTCTTAGAAACTCTTGCGCCTCTTCTTCAGTCATTGCTTTCTTCACTAGAACTAGGTTATCCCTGCATGTTTTAGCTTTCCTTAACTCTTCTGGGGTAAAGCATCTCCCCGAACGAGTTAATCCCTGGGCCTCATTGACTTCTTCTTTCACTTCCTTTCCCTTATAGGTCATTATCACCTGTTCATAGTTCCATGGGATGGCCTTGGTGCTAATTACCGGCAACTGGGTTACAAGCTTGATGATGACAGGGATCGTACATACACCGTCTACAATTATGATAGGCTTGTTTGCCACTCCTGGCACAACCACTTTTGACTTTACTTGCTTCACCGTAACATCACTAGGGGATCCTTCCTTGACTTACACAGATGATTCAAAGTTTACCCTACTCAACTTGTTCACTGATCCTTCAACTATTGATTTTTTAACTGGCTTGACCTCACTGGACTGAATCATCATGACGGTCTATGAAGGCTTCTTGGGCTCCCCTCCCTTATGTACTATCTCGATCATATTTGTTTCCTAATGTGTTGGCAATGGGTTCGGTTGATGTTGGGTTCCTCTAGAGTCTGGACTTCAATCCGTTTTGTGTTAATGAGCTCCTAGATGGCATTTTTTAGGTGCCACCACTTCTCTGTATCCAACTGCCTCAATCTATGGAATAAATTGGTATAAGATTCTCCCAATCGGGTGAAGGTTTTTTTTCGCTGCAACCTCTCATTTTTGAATGCTGGATTGGGTCGGAAACTAGGGACAGCAGGGTTTCGGTAGGCTCGTGGGGGTGGAGCTGGGTAGGTGTTTTGTGGGGCTGGGGCACGCCATTTTGCGTAAGCAGGAGGTTGAGTATATGTTTGGGTGTGGCGGACAGAAATATGAGGATCTGGTGATGGGAAGTAGTGTTGGAGTGAATTATATGGGGTTTGGGTGTAGGTTTGGTGGTGGGGTCGAGGCTGAGTGTAATGGTATGATGGGCCCCTAGGTCCAAACCATGATCCTGAATCAATTGTTGCCACATCATCTTTCTTCTTCTTTCCGATCACTCCCTCAGAACCGTTCTGAATGGCTTGGGTAGTTACCTTAATAGCCGAGTAACTCATGATTTTTTTTATTTAAGCTCTTCTTCCACCGTGCCACCCATCTTCACTACCTCGTTGAAGGACTTGCCTATGGCCGATACCAGATGGCCAAAGTAAGTAGGCTCTAGAGCCTGTAGAAAATAATCCACCATTTCGCTCTCCTTCATCGGAGGGTCAACTCTTGTCGCTTGTTCTCTCCAACAAAAGTCGTATTCCCTGAAACTTTCACTAGGCTTTTTCTCAATCTTAGTCAGAGACAAACGATCTAGAACAATCTCGAGGTTGTATTGGTAATGACATGCGAATGCTTGGTCCAAATCATCCTATGTATACCATCTGTTGTGATCCTGACGAGTGTACCACTCCAATGCCGAACCACTCAGACTCTGGCTATAGTATGCCATCAATAACTCATCTTTCCTACTAGCTCCGCTCATTTTATTGCAGAATCGCCTCAAGTGGGCCACCGGGTCTCCATGCCCATCATACAAATCAAACTTCGGCATCTTAAATCCCACAGGCAACTAAACATCGACAAATAAACACAAATCCTTGTAGGCTACGGTCACCTGGCCTCCCAATCCTTGCATGTTTCTGAATGACTACTCTAGACTTCTAACCTTCCTGAACATCTCCTCATGCTCTGGGTTCTTTGGTGGTTTCTCAATCTCGACAGGGAGGTCGAAACGAGGAGTATAAGAGCAAGGCTCTGGGGCCTTGAAAGTAGGCTCAGGGGGGTAGTATTGGTTATCTTGGGTCGAGAATAAGGGCTCACTGGAGGATCGATGGAGTGCAGCAGGTGGGGGTGCCACGAAAATAGGGGTGGCTGGTGGAGAAGGGTATGGGACTGGTTTAGGTAGTGGTGATTGTGGGGTTTGGGAAGTGGTGCCTTGATAGTGGTGGTAAATGAGAAAGCCCGGAGATGAATCAATAGTGGGAGGTTCATGGGATTGAGCCAGGGGCAAGACGAAAGTAGGGTTGGCGGGGTAGGATGGTGGTGGATGCCCTTTTACCCATTCCTGGTACATCTCTGCCATCTGGTATTTTAACTTATACAACTACTCTTTCATGCTAACATCAGACTCCTCCCTCTCTCTTGATGGATCAATAACACTTGCATCCAGTTCTTGGTTAGCCATGATCAACCTGTCTTTGAACCTGGTGTTGTACGGATGAGTTGTCAGAATGCCAAACAAACTAACCACCTGCCTGAACTGGATGACAACAACAAACTCGTTAGCGATTACGGCTAAACAGATAGGCAACCACACGTTGGTGATGCAATGCACCTAAGAAGTTAACCATTTCTATTATGCATTTGATCGGTTGCTTGCGTCATCTCGGCTTTCCCTAATCTTCATTTTGCAACTTCTTTCTCTCTTTTTTTATTCCTTCTTTTCTTTGCTTGATTCTTGCTTTTCTTTATTCTCTCATCTTCCTCTCTTGTTTTGCCATTATTTCTTTCCCGATTTTTCTTGTTTTTCTCTCCTTTCTTTTGTTTCTCTCTTTTTTTCTTTCATTTCACGGTTATGATCGAATCCTATGGGGATTGCCTACGTATCATAACGCCGCATGAATCAGACCAAGCATAGTTCTGGGAATAAGTGTAAAATAAAAATAAATGAAACAAATATTTTGGGGTTTTCTAATTTTCATTAAACATATTGATTACAATGACTCATACTACAACATTTAATCATTAAAGCTAACAGATTCGAAAAAGGGGGACTAACAGACTCCAACAGAAAGATGAAAATACTGATTCAAAAACAGACTAACAAACTCCAACAAAGAAAATTGAAAATACAGACTTGAATGAAAATCATGAATACATCAATGCCTCAATTGCCCCGTGGGCCTGTGGGACATCAGTCGGTCACGCCACGGGCCTATGTGCAAGATCCCCTTGAAGGCGCTCCAGTTCATTCATTATTTGGCAAACAAAGGTCATTACCGCAGCAAAGAAGGTGGTTCTAGTCATGTCTTCACATTCATGGCACTTTATGACGATGTAGTCAGCAATGGCTCTAACCCTCTCCCTGATGATACCCTTTTCTTGGAGCAAACGCCGTATTTGTTGAGTACTAGCTTCTAGCACGTGGGCATCACGATGGTTTTGACCTTGCAACTGTTGTAGATCATCCTCCAACTGGGACAATAATAGATAACAATGTTCCCTTTCTACTTTAATGTTCTTAGCTTGATTGGCCATCTCATTTTCGAGGGTAGTTAGCCTTTTCTTCAAATTGGTTATTGTTCCCTCGTATTTCCTTTTCAGCTGCCAGACAAACACTGCTTGCCGCTCTGCATTCATTGCTAACTGTGCCCGGGCTCTTGCCAGATTACCCTCGGATTTTTCCAGATCATCCTCACACTCAGCTATTTTCCTCTTGAGACCACTTATGAGTCTTTCATACTTTCAGCTACTTTCCTGATTCTCAGCAGCTATTTTCATTTTTTGGATCTGTGCTCTAAGGACCTTGTTTTGTTGAGCCAATTTCTTATTTCCCCCTTCATCGGCAGCGGCCTATACACTTTTGTCAAATTTAAGATCCTGGATCTGTCCCTCCAATTTTCTTATGGTGGCTTTGTAGCTTGCCTCTTTTGCCAACCAATCCCATTGCTCCTACGCTCCATTAGTGAATTGTTGGACATGGAGCCTATTTGCGGGTTGTTCGGTCTTTTGATGGACTTGGGACCTTTTACCGTAGCAAGTTGTGTAACTAGGCTCCAACTCGCCTTTGGATAGATCTCGTACCTGAGTCTTTGACTCTAATAACCTACATTGATGCCAAATTTGATGCACCCTTTCTTCTGGGAAGGCAGGTTTTGGTTCCAATTCGATGACCTGCGGACTCAAATCCTCATCATGTGGTATGGTCTGGTACCTGCCTAACTAGCGTAGAACTCTGTGCGGGGCATAAGGCTGAATGCTCCGGAGACCCATCAATAGAATAAAACACACCTCAGCCGACATATAAATGACTTCACTAACCGAGAGCCACCCGAATGTCCATTCAATCTTGTGTGTAGTCAGGGAGCTTAAGTGTCCAAACCATGCTTCTGTACCGTCCGAAAATTCATAGCCCTCCACCTCGTCGTTCATGTTTTTCAATGCATTGAAGACCGGTCATAACGCAGTTTATGTACCCCGGACGGTGGCAAAGGTGCTCCACCATCCAGAGTTGTAGAAACATATTGCATCCTTCAAAAAACTTTCCTCCTTCCTGGCAAATAGTCAGAGCTCAATAGATCTCCGCCAAGATCATCGGTATAATGGTGCCATTTGCCTTTTTAGTCATGAAGTCGGCTATCCCCACGAGCCCCAATTCTATGTTTCCATCTTTTCTTAGACAAATCAAAACACCCAGGAATGCCACTATAAAAGCCAGTCCCCGCCGAGTTTCCCACTTATCTTTATTTCCTGAGTGAATAAGACCGGTATCTAGCATCTCAAAACCGTGGGGATTCCCGTAACGTCGGTACAATAAATAGAATGTGCAAAATCCCTTAGCCAAGTTTTCGTCTTGCACTTCCCGACTGATGCTTAGAAGATCCAGAAACTTATGAGGAGTCACTGTTCTAGGTTCCACCGGGTATTGATTTCTGAGACTCCCACTAAAACCAACGTAGCCCGCTATTTCCTCCAGTGTAGGAGTTAGCTCAAAATCAGCGAAATGGAACACATTATGTGCTGGGTCCCTCAAGGGTATCAAAGCCTCAATTATATCCTTTCTCGGCTTAATCTTCAAAAGCCCAACAAGACCACCCAAAGCTTATCACAATTTTTCTGCTGACTTCTCCCAAATCATTGCACCACATATGTAGTTCTAACGGGATTTCCTCGTGGACTGTGAAAGGTTCATTTTCAATTATGCTCATCCTGCACATTTATTTAAGGTGATTGATTAAAAGACTGTGGTTTACTTTGACTCAAGAGAAATTACCCATTTTCACAAAATTTAGAACAAAACATTCTTGCGAATACAACCCTTCAGCACCTCAAGAGAAAAAAAATATTTGGGTTGTTTTTGTTAATCAACCAATATTTTTGAAAAAGGACCCTAGGTGGCTATTATTGCAAAAACAGCCTTCCGCCGCCTTTTGGGCATTTTTGGCTATTTTGGACAAGAATGGCTCCACCTAATTTACTTATGACAGAACACCGACACTTCATATTTTTGGGTTATTTTTGCAGAAGGAATTGGACCCGATGAGGGTAGCCTACGTATCCCATATCCAGTGAGAATCAAACTTGCGTAGTTCAGCCAATTTTGACGGAACAAGGAAAACATGGCACTTGAAAATTTTGGATCATTTTAAATGACCTTTCTTTTTTCAGAATTTCGGCAGCGTTTCAGAATTTTCTAAATAACTACCTCTCACTTTTTTGATTTTTTTTCTATTTATTTTTTTCTTTTTAGATTTTTTTTCTCTATTGAAAGTCGAAACAAACAGATGCGCAAGTAGCACAAAAGATGCATCATGATGGTCTTTTTAATTTGGTTACACCTGTCCTAGACGGACCCAACCCCTATGTTGAGTCCCCAAAGTCAGATGCACGTGATGCAAACAAACGTTCCTACTAGGGATCCGGCATGAGGTTATGTTATACTAGGTTTAAAAACCTGGGTTTATTTGTTCTAGACCTGGCTTACCCGAGCAGACAACTCGAGCCGAGGGGGGGTAGCATACCGGGAATACAGAAGCTTCATCGGCTTTGCAACTTGTCCGAACCTCATTCTAAAATCGGGATATGACTCTAACAGAAAAGAAGTCACATGAAGTGCACACGTTCCCATATGATTTATAAAACTCAGAGAGAAGAGGTTTTCGTAACAGTTTTATATACAATTCAAGCAATATCAAAGCGGTAAAAAGCAGCATTTAGCACATTAGGTTCCAACACGTAAAAATCAGATAATAAATAAAAGACAACTATAACAGTTATTCCAAGCTCGAATTCTGAACCATGAACGAGAGATTCTGGGTTTGATCTCCAACAGAGTCGCCAGAGCTGTCACACCTCCATTTTACTACCCCCAGAAGGGTATAAGAGAGTTTTTTCCAATTTAAGTGAAAATCGAAATGGGATTATTTATTTAAAAAATTCAGAGTCGTCACTTGGGATAATTTATGGTGTCCCAAGTGACCGGTTCAAATCCCGAATCGAGAAAAGATTGACCCTGTTTCACAGTCCGCGAGCACAGAAATTCGAGTAAGGAATTCTGTTAACCCGGGAGAAGGTGTTAGGCTTTCCCGGGTTCCATGGTTCTAGCACGGTCGCTCAACTATTATTATTAGCCTATTTATCTATTTTTTACACGTTTTAAACCTATTGTGCATTTTTAACTCTTTAACCGTTTTTAATTATTTTTAGAAGATTCAACTTTTTTTAAAACACGCCTTCAACCACGCCACATGAAATGTACCCGCGGTTCGCAACACGTACTATTTAACATTGTTAAGAATTGAATTCGGGTAACATGAAATGTGCACCCAAAATTAATAAATAAAAGAAAACCAATTTATAAAACGCGCCTAAAGCAAACTACGAAAGTTCAAATTAATAACTAAGTTTGCGCGGGCCATGGAAAGTTTAACTGATGGCACACCCCGATTTTAAGAAGAGTTAGTATTAGTTGTCTGAGGGTCATGGGTTATCTAATTTTGCTTATGGCACGCCTCAAGTCTAAAAGGAAATAGGCGTTTTTTGGAGGCAATCTAGACCTAATCATTACGCGCTTAAAGCAATTTACCATTATTCAAGCTTATTTAACACTAAATTAAAAAATTATATGAGGGCCATGGGTGATATGGTGAAAATGGCACACCTCAATTTAACCAAAAGAAATACTTTAACTTAAGATTTAAAGCCATTTTTACATAACTACTGAAGTTACGCTAGGCTTTCATGAGTTTGGGCCAGGCTTGTTGTAGGCAAAACCCGACAGTAGCAGTTAAATGAGATGTTGGGCTCGAAAATCAAGCCCAAGCACCATAGAGCATATAAATCCCCATTTACAAGTGGCCCCAAGTTTAAGCCCAGAGAACAAACCAAATCTCTTCGAAAAATAGAGGCTGGGGAATGTAGGACTCGAGATCGAGTCGATACAGCATATAAACAGCCTTTGAAACCCAAGGATATCAACATGAGCCTGATTGGCTTCCATCAATACATAGTTGTACAACAATCACATTTAATTCAATCCCCAGCTAACTTATATACAATTGTGTGAGATTTAAACCTCAATTAAACCCTTCTTTGACACATACAATAGCAAATAAACCTCATGAGATTGTCATGTAAATAAACCTGAATTTAAACATCAAACCAACTTTAAACATGCTTAAACGCAAACCAAGAGAAATTCAGCATATTGCTCGACCCTTAGTGTAATAGCCTAGAACATTTTCCCTATCCATGACAAGTTTAAACCAAACTAACAACTAATAAGAGACACCGAGGAACTAAAATTTTAACTTAACAATATGGCACCATATCAATAACATGAAAAGACTAACAACAATGCATCTAAAATTAAAATAGTACAGGATGTGAATGAAAGTGAAGAATATAGAAAGTAAAATTCAACAAGAAACAGGTTGTGTTTATCATATTTCCACATTCAAATTCAATGTTACACTTCATGTGTTATCCATAGTCCAAAAGATACCTGGAAGTTAAAGAAAAATAAGGAGAATGAGGAATTAGCAGCAGTAGTAGAATCAGAAAAAAGTTGTGCAAACTCTTTGGTTACTGCTAAAAGTCAGATTGAAAACCCAATTCCAGCAATTTGACCTCAGAATGGTGCATAAACTTCTATATTTTCATAACACGTTTTCAGCCGTTTCTAAGGTTTTATCTTGTATTCTCTCCATTCCTCCTTGAAAAGAAAGAAAACAGACCTCTTATAGAAGACCTCTAGGGCAGCAGAATGGGTTTCAGGTTTTACCAATTACCCCTTCTTTGATTTATCTCTTTTATTTCAAACCCCAAGTTTTAAACCTGTTTGCCAAACCAGCCCCTTTCCCCAACTTCATGGAAGTTTCCCAGGTAGTTGTGAAAGATTCCTCTAATAAAAATGCCCTAAGTACCCTTTAAAACGCTGTTATTTACATTCAGGCAACAACAGCTCATGGGTCCAATTAACCAGTACCCAAAACCAACCCAAAGTGACCGGGCTTCACTTGAAACCGGGCCAGAGATGACCCCCAAGCCCATTCAAACGAAATGACCCAAATCAAAATCAACTTTAGTGGTTCACGAAAAGAAGAAAAGGAAGCTCCAACATTACATGATTTCAAAATCAAAACATGACTGAATAAACAATTTATTAGGCTAAACTAAATAAACTAGAATTAAACTAGATTAAAAATCGAACCAAAACCTAATTAGAAGATTAGAACAAGAAGGACTCTCAAATGAACACACTTAAATTAATGGATTAATCAAAATGGGAAAACAATCGACTCACCAGAGAAATGAAGAAATAACGGTGAAATCTACAGTTCATGCATGAACCAACAATGCAAGACATCTTGGCCATATTTAGGTTTTCGATGGGGCTTGAAATGAGCTAAACTCAATATAATCAATTGTTCTTATCAAGAACAATTGATCAGCATAAATTTCAACTCAAATCAAACCCTAAAATAACACTTTAAATTCTGAAAAGGAAGCAAATTAGGGTTTGACATTAGATTCAAAATTCGAGCAGATGTAGAGGGATTCAAGGGAAATTGTTTCGGGTTTTGGGAAGAGGAGAGGCCAGGGGTTATGGGGTGTAATTTTGGAGGCGGTTTGGGGTGGCGCCGCCACCAGAGAGGGTGAGGGATGTTAGAGAGGCGCTAGGGTTTGGTTCTAAATCTGAGAAGGTGAGAATGGAACCGTTTGGAACTGGGGGGGTAAGGGGTTGTTCGGACATATATATTATGGTAGGGTGAGGAGTTCCAGTCCGTTATATTAAATGAAATCAACGGCTCGGATGAGAGGGGTCAAAAACGGAGTCGTTTGGTTAGGCAGGGATTTGGACCGTGTATGGGGTGGAGTTTCGGCCAGATTTTGGACGGGTTGGGGGGGGGAATTTACCTGGGCTACGCCAATTTGGCCCAAAACTCAACAGCTTTCTTCATTTTCTTTCCTTTTTCTTTTCAATTTTTAAATTTCCTTTTCTTTTAAAATTAAAATTAAAACCTAAATTAACTCTTAAACTAAATTAACCTACCAAATTAAACTAATTACTCGCCATAGTATTTACAAAAATTAATTAACTCCTAAATTAAAAGAAGAACATAAAATTTAAAATTAAAAAGTTAAAATGCAAAGTAAGACATTTTTTGTGATTTTTTCATTTTTATAAAACAACTAATTTACTAATTAACCAAAAATGTAAAAATAAATCCTAGATGTAAATGCAAAGTATTTTTTGTATTTTCATGATTTAAATAAAATTAAACATGCACATAAAAATAAAAATAATTAAGAAAATTCTACAAAAATTCCTAAAATGGCAAATAATTAAAAAGAAAAATCTATTTCTTTGGGATTCTATAGGAGTAATTCATATAGGGCAAAATCACGTGCTCACAAGGATCACCCCGTGCAAATAGTTCGTAACTCCCTCAAGATGGGTGTTACTCGTATTATTTAGCAGGCACAAACTATCATCTCCTGCTACCCGATTGCTATCTTTATGTTATTATCTAAAGCACACTAGTTGATTCTAAATCGTGCCTTATGCGTGCACTACTCATCCCACGCCTATGGTCCAGGTGGTATTTGGACCTCATTTTTGGGTGGTTCTAGACTTGACTTAGGCTGCTTAGAAATGTTAAAACTAGGCAACAAATCAAAACAAATAGGACTGCAATTAAATCCAATTAAAGTCTCACATTAACCTTCGCAATTGGGCAAACAAATGCACGCAAATAGATTTTACATTTGGCATTAGGTAGTTTCAGAATTAAAGGGATTGCAGTTGTTAAACTCTATAGGCATGGTTACTAGATGATCTGATTCAGATGCGCAAGCCTTTTTAGACCTAGGATTTCTAACTTACCTATTGGCAAGTGCCAAGCGCTGCTAAGCCACTTATTACAGATTATCAATTGACAAATCTACAGGCATGATCTCTATGTGATTTATACAATAAGGAACAATGAAACTCATTAGAAGTGCTCAAAATTATTATGCTTCCTAATAATCGCGTGGATGAACAATAAAACAGCGTTTGAAAAACGAGTAGTGATGTCCTATAGGCATGATTTCTAAAACTTGGAAATTAGAACTGATTTTATATAATTAGCTCCTATATGCATGCTTTCTAAAAATTGACAGTTGGAACTGATTTTATACATTTGGCTCCTATAAGCAAGCTTTCTAGATGGACGATGAGATTGCAATAGCGAATTAATTAGTTAAAAATTCTATAGGCATGATATCTATTGAGCAGACTAAGGAGAAGTCATTAGCAATTATTTTCTATAGGCATGATGTCTAGCAACACAAAGCAGTAGACACAAGAATATATAGATACTTATGCATTGACAACATACTAATTATGTGAGTGTGTGATTCCCTAATGACATGATTTCTCATAGTGCACAAAGAGATTCACATTTAACAGGTCGGATAGCAAATAGATCACACAAATCCTATAAACATGTTGTTTACCGTGAAAGTGATAATAACAATTAAATTTTATTATGGGAATCTAAAAATACGTGATCTATTATTATGCTAGTTTGTTAGCAGTTGATGCTATGTGTGAGGTTTAGAAACGAGATAAGAGTAAGGAGTAAGGTGATAATAAAATTGATAGGTTAATAATCGGGGCATCGAGCTTGTCAATTCGGGGGACTTGAGGTCGATTCCGGAGGTCGGTTGTGAGCTATCGAAGGTGATCGAAGTATGGCGAACAATTATAATAAAATCAATAAAGGCTCTCTATGGTCAATGATAAGCAATAAATGAAGAACAATAATAAAAACAATAATGAAGACAATAAATGGGAGCAATAATATCAAACAATGTGTTAGAGAGCAAAGAGAATGTTCTTTTATATTTCATGTGGAGCAACTAAGAAACAGAGGTTTACAAAATGGCAAGGATCCCCTTTATATAGGAGGGAAATCCCAACATAGAACAAAATACATTAATGATAAACAAGTGGAGATGAGACAGCTAGATAACACCCTGATTTAGGGTTAGGGTAGTCCACTAGGCTCTGTCAGTCCTAGCCGTGTACCTTGGGAACTCCCCATCTATACCATAACCGTGGTAAACATTATCCCAAGGTCGGTCATCGACGAACCTCGAGGGAGGAGACTCGACCATAGCCTTGTAGCCTCGAGGCCTCGAGATGATCTTCTGAGGTGCCTCGATGACAAGGAATTAGACCCTTCGATTTTACCTTATACACATTTTTCTACCCTTTTTTTATGCAAGTAATAGGAAATACACACTTTCCAATTTCACTATCACCCCAATTGTTATTACAGACCCAATAATGAATAAATTACAAAGTAGTACAAGAAATAACAGTAGGCCCAAGACAGGCCCAAAAGATACCCAGCGCTGCCAAACCTTCAAATGAGCTCTTTCTCCACCATTTAGCACACACAAATCTCAAAATAGCACAGAAACCATAGGAGTACTCAAATCAAACCCAACAATCATGATTTGATCAAAGGATCCGGAAAACAATCACTTACACAAGTCACTTTGTACATTCAATAGGTAGAATGAGGGACAACACTAAGTAGTAAGGAAAATTTCCAAAGAACCTCAGGCCCTAGTGTGTTAGAGTTCACAAGGGTCTCAAGATGGACCATGAGCAGTGCTCACACTAGGGAGGTTAATAGAGAAAGCTTTAGTGGTCTTGGCTTTCAGCCGACCAAGAATTATAGGTTCAGAATATGGTAAGTAACCAATAAGAGTGAAAATAATAGTCAAATGGCACAATTTGAGGAAGTGCATTTAGATTTTTAGAAATATGCATTGCAAATGTGATCACACAATAAACATATCCACAGAGAGGGTAAGCAAACTCAAAAGACAGGCTAATATCATAAGTCCACACTTAGCACATTGAGGCAAGGAACATTTGTAAGATAGCAAGAGGAATTATGGCTTCTGGGATTACGAAATTAATAAGCAAGGAATTATACCAAATAAGACAAACAACAGAACATTAACTCAACAGGTTCAAGCCTAAAGGTCAAATTATGCTAAACACCAACGGTTGAATAGTGCAACTCACACTAATAAGGGAAAAAAAATTAAATATTATAGGGAACACAAGCTAAGAAGCTATTCGAAAAGGTTCCAACTAGTTGCTAGGGAGTACATAGTTGGGCAGGGTAAGGATATACTAAGTGATAAAATGATCATTCGAGAAAATCATAGTTAGAATAAGGGTTTTAACATGGATTGGGGCATATCACAAATACAAATCAATCAATATAGAAATCCTGGACAAGGCAGGAAACAAATCGATGTGATATAACCAATGTAAACACTCAAAGTACCAATACATTAAGCTAGACGAACTTCAAAAAGTATAGCTTGCTCAAGTTAAACACAAACACATTTTAGAACTCGCAATTTAGACATGAACAAATGCTAGAGAGGTTCATATTATAAGCAGAGTTTCATATAGAGATAGTCTAGAAACACATTAGGTTATACAATTTTAGAGGCATGAATATGCTAAACAGGAACATAAGAGAATGAACATTGCAAAGGTTAAAGAACTCACCAGTTACTGATTGACAAGTAGACAAACAAGAAAAAAACAGAATCACTTTGAACGTCAACAAAGTAGTATAACCCAAAACCTTAGAGGAACCCAAGGCAGTGCTCACATCCAAGTAAAGTCGAAAAAATAGGAATTCCCGTGGCCTTGGCTTTCACCCGGCCAAGAGCCAAGGTTGAACAAGAGAATAAGCGAGCAACAAAGTGAAGATTATTAGCTTTTTGTAATGGAAATGTAGTGATTAAAAGTCTGTCCAAAAGGAAATGGGGGAAGGGTTTATATAGCAGTCAAAATCAAGCAAACAAATAAGGAAACAAAATAATTAAGCAACAAAAAAGGAGAAGAAACATGCAAATCGATTTGAAATCAACTTAAGAGAGAAAATCAGTAAACCCTAGTTTTTTAGGAAAAGCGTAAATCAACAGAATCCAAACAAATCGAACTCACACAATATAATATTGAACGTGAATAGACGAAATAGTGCTCAGAATCAAAGATTCGAACTACTTTGGTTCGATTTCGGAAGATATTTCTTGCCATGTTTAGGCTAGCACCTAGGTAACACCACAAACGGACAACTAATACCAACAGAATTCAAATATGGCAAGAGAATAGTAGTTGAATCCCATTATCAGTGAGATTAGGAGAGGGATTTAGGGGGAGGTGGCTAGGGTTCTTCAGAAGAGAGAATAGGAGAGTTGAGCGTTTAGGGGCGGCAAATTAAGGCGAAATGGGTAGGGTTCTAGGTTAGGTTAATTTAAAAAGGAGAGTGAACGAGGGCCGTTGATCTTGAGAGATCAACAACGGGGATTAAAAAATATAACGGGGGGTCGTTTAAAAGCGAGTTGCAACCGGGTTTTTGTAGGGGGTTGTTTGGTTTGGGTTTAGGGTAATTGGGTCAGATATTTGAGTGTTTGGGCTTTTGTTTAAATACCCAAAATTTATCAAAACAATTTATAAAAATACTTATTAAACAAATAAACAAAATATTATTTATGCGCTAAAATGATTAAAAACAATAAATCAACATTATAAAAATATAAAAATATCTTTTTGGCACAAATAATGTGATTATACATGAATGTAGGTTATTATTGCAAAAATATGTAATTAGAATAAAAACGCAAAATGCAATTATAGAAAATAAAGTAAAATATTATAAAACATACATGTTGGTGTAAATAATAAGTTTGTATGATTAAGTCATCACAAAATAATTTAAGGATAATTACTAGGTATTTATATGATAAAAAATGCAAACGAAATTAATTTAGAGCTTTAATAATTATGAAAAATTATAGAAAATGCTTGTATAGGGGATTTTGACTATGCAAACGAAATTTACCGCATATTTGACTGAAACTTATTTGTTATCATCATGATTTGGGCTGATTGCCATATTTGGGCTTCGTGCCAACTATTTGAACCCTTCGGGGATTGACTGATTTTCCTCACTATACTTGTTAA
Organism: Nicotiana sylvestris; assembly: GCF_000393655.2. Taxonomy (NCBI): domain Eukaryota; kingdom Viridiplantae; phylum Streptophyta; class Magnoliopsida; order Solanales; family Solanaceae; genus Nicotiana; species Nicotiana sylvestris. The sequence goes on from NC_091068.1 coordinate 46,770,601, forward strand.
AAATCATATCCTTGGTCATGTTTCTAACTGTTTTAAACGATTCAAGCTGATTTTTATCATACTATTCCTAAATGAGAGGAATTTGTGGGCTGAGATCCTTATCTTCTATTATTGTGCCCGAGAGGATGTGAGGTAAATGACTGAGAGGGGTTGAGAACCTAATGGTGAGGATATTATATATGTTATGGATCGGGCTGCACGCCGCAGCAATACTTATATGGATCGGGCTGCATGCCACAGCAATATAGCGCTTGGGCTGTAAGAGCCCTTCCGGAGTCTACACACACCCAGTGATCGCAGTCGACTATCTATAAGGATCGGGCTGCACGCCGCAGCGATGTACGGATGGGACTACACGCCGCAACGGTTATTCTGATTTCTGTTATTATGAGAGATATATAGATCGAGAGCTGAGAATGAGCACTAAGTGATAAGAGTGAGCCCGAGGAGCTGATACTGTTTTGAGTGATTGATATTGTGCCCGATTGGCGGATTTCTACTTGTTAATTACCTGCTAACTTACCTGTTTTACATGGTTTAAAGGGATTCCATTTTGACTTTTTCACTGATCTACTACTTTAAGTGATTTTACTGCTTGATATAGAACTGTTTTGTGCCTTTACGTGTTTTCTTGATTTCATCCATTATTTATGATTATTACTCACTGGGTCGGAGTACTCACATTACTCCCTGTACCGTGTGTGCAGATTCAGGCATCGCAGAGTCCGCTCCTAAGTGTTGATCTTCCCGTCTAGGCAGTGTTTCGGAGATTACGAGGTCGTTGTTGGCGTCCGCAGCCCCCGTGCCTCCTTTATATTATCATTTTCATGTTCTTGGAACTATTGTATCGGGTTTAGTGATTAGTAGACTGTATCAGGATTTCTCTTAGTTGCTCATGACTTGTGACACCCCTGTTTGGGTTGTGTCGGGATGGCTTTAACTGTTGTTATCGTTAATTCCGCAAAATTATGGATATTATATCATGCTTTAGTACTATTTCTGATATTTAACTGTTTAAAAGAGGTGTTCTATTTTTGTCTGGCTGGCCTTATCTTCACGAGAAGCGCCATCACGACCGGGTTCGGGAATTGGGTGGTGACAGGAATTAATACCTTAAAGAAAACTTTTTTAAAGAGGTACTAAAAGAAAATTCTCTCTTTTTTTCTTTTTTTAGTCTTAATGTACCAAAGGAAATATAAAAGCAATATTTATTTTAGTTTTAGATATTAATTCAATAAAGGAAAACCACCTCAAATGATTTTTTTTCAATTTCTAGGAGTAGTATTTCTAAAGAAAATTCTAATGGAAATATAAAAATGCAAAATATCTTCTTTTTTTAGATTTTTGATTTATTCCATATCTTTTTTTTCAATAGGAAATAAAATAACAAAAGACTCGACATTATTGTACAAAACTAGAATGTAAAAGACAACATAAAAAAGAAAAACAGACTTAAAACATAAAAAATAAAAATAAAATCTCCTTAAGCAACTCCTAACTAAGCGATCCTGACTGGATGGTCCCGGGGTGCCTATCATACTCAAACGCCGTTAAGTAGATCCTCACATGTATGAGAAAACTTTAAACCTACACTATGTGAGACAATAACACTCCCTACTAGACAAATGCAAGACATGATTGAGGTTATTTTTGCAAAATGACTTATTTGGCCAAAAGGTGGCTAGAAGTGCAAAATTTGGCTAAGACCTCACAGAGCCAAGAACCTAAAATTTACTAGGAAGATCGGACCCTATGTGGGTTGTCTAGGTATCACGCTCCGAAAGACGAGAATCAGGTATGCATAGTTCGGGCAGATTGGATACGAGCGAGAATTTAAAAAAAAATGACTAATTCAGAGAAAATATATTTTTTGTCTTTTTTTTTTTTTGAAAAACGATGAAACATGTAAACTCTTTTTGAATTTTATTTTTCCTCTTCTTTTGATTGATATTTTTTGAAAAAAAAAATGAAGGGGAAAATGCAAACTCTTTTTTGGATTTTTCATTTTTTTTGGTTTTTTCTTGAAAAAGTGTGAAAGAAAATTATAATTGGGCCTCACTTGCTTCATTTTTATACTTTACCCTCTTTTTTTTCTTCTCTTTTTTCTTTTTCATTTGCCCTCGACTATCATTGGTCCGCCAAATGATCCTTTTACCCTTGAAGAAATGCAACATGTAGCACGTAGGATGCATCAAGATGCATGGTTTGTTATTTTGGGTACACATGTCCTAGACGGACCCAACCCCTGTGTTGAGTCCCCAAAGTCAAATGCACGTGATGCAACAAAAGTTTCTACTAGGGATCTGGCATGAGCTATGTTATTTTAGGTTTAAAAACCTGGGTTTATTTGTTCTAGACCTTGCTTACCCGAGCGGACAGCTCGAGCCGGGGGCAGCGTATTGGGAATACAGAAGTTTTACCGGCTTTGCAACTTGTCCGAACCTCGTTCTAAAATTGGAATATGACTCTAACGAGAAATCACACGAAGTGAACACTTCTCAGATGATTTAGAAGACTCAGAGAGAGGAGGGTTTCATATCAATTTATATACAGTTCAACAATATCAAAGCGGTAAAAAGTAACATTTAGCACATTAGGCCCGAGCATGTAAATAAAATCAGATAATAAATAAAGCCAAATATAACAATTATTCTAAGCTCGAATTCTTGAACCCTGAACCAGAGATTCTAGGTTCTTGTCCCCAGCAGAGTCGCCAGACCTGTCACACCTCCTTTTTTTCCTACCACCGAGAGGAGGTATAAGGGAGTTTTTTCCAATTTAAGTGACAATCGAGACAGGATTATTTTATCAAAATTCAGAGTCACCACATGGGATATTTTATGGTGTCCCAAGTCACAGGTTTAAAATCCCGAATCGAGGAAAAATTGACTCTGTTTCACAGTCCGTGAACACAGAAATCTGGGTACGGAATTCTATTAACCTGGAAGAGGTGTTAGGCATTCCCGGGTTCCGTGGTTCTAGCACGGTCGCTCAACTGTTATTATTGGCATATTTATTTGATTTTAAAATACTTTTAAGCCTATGTGCATTTTTAACTTTGAAACCGTTTTTAATTATTAAAGGAATTATTTCAAGGTTATTTAAAACACATCGCAAGCCGCGCTACATGAAATGCACCCGTGATTCACGACACGTTCTATTTAACCTTGTTGGAAATTAGAACCGGATCACATGAAATTTACCCCCGGATTGGGGATTACATATCGTAACCATGCCACGGGAACCGTACCCATGGCCACGATAATTTATTATTAATCGTGTCTAAAGAAAACTAGTTCATATACTACTGGCAACATAATTTCACAATTCATTTTCTTTTATTTTCATAAGCAGTTAAAGGAATATCATAATCCCAAAAATAAGAGGACAATGTTCGTACTGGATCTTAACATTAAAGATCAGTAGAACTAATAATGTACCTAATCATCCACAATATGAATAAAACTATTCCTTCCTCACATGAATCTACTAGTAAAATATCCGCGCGAAAATTCTTAAGTAAAACGATGAAATAATACTTTTTGTTACACACATGAAGTGAATTCTATAATTGATTAAATTACATATAGAAATCTTTTCATTAGAATTATTTGTGGTATTTTTGAAGAGAGAATAAAAGATGAGGAATTGACAACAATTGCATTCCAAGTCCACAAATCATCTTGACAATCATTGAATTACGGGGCAGATGCAAGGCGTACAAATTAATTACTATGTTTCAAAATGAGCTTTCTAAAATGCTTAAAAAAACAGCAGCGGTGTTTCACAGTAACAATAACGGGCTGCAATAAATTTTTATCAATCATTAATGAACATTAAAATAAAAGAAAATCAGATGTTACTGTTTATTGTTCAGCATCCAAATATGGCAAAGCACTCACCAAACAATTAGACTAATTCACAGGAACATTAACAAATTATACCACTTAATTACCACATATTAATTATTAGATCAAAGAATAAAAAACAGAGGAAAGTTGGAAATAAAACCTCAGCTTCTTTTATTTATGAAGATCGAGCCAACAAATAGAAACTTGGCGGCAACCTCAAACAAACGCCAACGAATGAAGCTCGAACGCGGCCTCGAACTCGACTCTTGGAGCTACTGTTTTTGTGTGATTTTCGGGGCTGTTTCGAGCTATTATTTCAAATGGATTTCATGATGGTGAGGGGATAAAAGAGTGGTGTTCTTGAATGGCTCTAACGGTGAAGAAGATGGGTTTTCTTTCATAGATGGATGTAATAGGCAATGGAGGATTTACATGGTGTCCTATATAATGATTCATGACATTGAGGCCATGGTGAGTCCTTTCAATTTCAGTGTGCTATGTGATCCCTAAAATGGGGTGAGCTACGGTTTTTTTTTTTTTTTTGGGTGTGTGTTGTTTTGGGTGTTCAAGGTTCAAAGATGCTGAAGAAGGTGAAGAACGATGGGGGAAGTCGTGTATTTGGTTCTCTGAAGAAGAAGCGATGATGGGAACGGCTCTATTCTGAGAAAATGGCGCTCATCTCCCTAGGTTTTTTAGGTTTTTTTGCTGCTAGCGCCTTTTTGTGTCTTAGAGTCTAGTCCCTTTTTTTGTTGTATTTTTTTTCCACCGATTGTGTATCTTAGGGGTCTAGGTTATATCTTGTGTGTATTCTCTTTTTTTGCTCTTAGGTCCTTAGGGTCTTTTTATTTATTTTTTGTTCCCAAAAAGAGTCTAGAAGGGTCTCTAGGATTAGCTTGATGGGTATTAGGTATTGGACTTAATGGGCTAATCTAAATTGAGCCAAAATTAGGCTCTAAAACTCCTAAAATTGTGGTCCAACACCTTAATTGACTCCTTTTAAAATAAGATAAAAATACTACACAATGCAAAAACTAATCATAATTAATTAAACTAAACTATATTAAAACATAAAACTATTTTTGTGTTTTCAAGATTATATAAAAGTAAAAAATAAAGTTCTATTTTTGTATATTTTTTATTTAAATTTATGAAAGAACATAAACTAAAATATTTTTGTAATTTTCATTTTGTAACGAAATAAAGTAAAACAAAAATCAAAATTGGTTGAAATAGCTATGGTAGACCTAACTAAATATTTTACGCTAAAATGGGTGAAATTTCGGGGAGGGTCAAAAATCACATGTCTACAACTCTTTCTTATCTTTCTTCGGAAATGGCACGATGTTGGCTATCCAGGTTGGATATTCAACCACTCTGAGAACCTTGGATTTGATTTGCTTAGTAACTTCCTCCTTTATCTTCAAATTCATATCTGGCTTGAATTTTCTGAGCTTTTGGTTCACTGGTGGGCACTTGAGATAGATAGGTAACTTGTGAGCCACTATACATGTGCTCAGACCGGTCATATCATCATAAGACCATGCAAATATGTCTTCCTACTCTCTCAAGAACTGAATGTATTATTCTTTCTCTGATGGTGATTGGTGAATACTTATCCGGGTTTCCTTGACTAATTCAAAATCTCCTAAGTTAACTGTCTCTATTTCGTCCAAATTAGACTTAGGCTTGTTTTTAAAATTTTCCACTTCTCTGACAATTTCCTCGAGTATTACATCGTCTTCCATATCCTCTGAATCACTATCCTTACGCTGTGTTGTCTCATTACATGTCACATTCGTAGGTTCATCGGGATAAGTAATAATAACGCTGTAGAGAAAAACGTAAAGGGTAATAATAAATACTAAAATAGTAATTCATTAAACAAATGTTGAAAATATCAAAACAAGTACGGCTCGATGACTCGAGAAATTATTTCAAAACAAAATACTGAAAATGTCTTAAATACTCAAATTGCTTTTTAAAAAAATAAATTGTGCTAATTGTCAGGGTACCCAGGAACTCGGCGGGCCCGGGACGGTGCACTAGTCCAATTCTTGAGGATAGTTCCTTTCTCCATGGTCTGAATAGTAAGGTTTTCCTCCTCCTCCTCCTCAACTATCACATTGCAGTCCATCTCTTCATCATCCAGAAATAAATTCCTTAGGCCATCTAAAGCTTCATCCTCTTCAGATCCATACATCACGTTAGTTTGTTGAAATGTCTGGTGCAAATGCGATATTGGTTGTTCCAACGGATAATAAGGACTATGCCATGGTGGCGGCCAATCCTTATACTTTTGCCAAGTGTATTCATACCCAAGCCCAAAAGTTGTACCATGACGTTTTAGTTGTACCGGTTTGGTGATCCCTTGGAGATTCTTACCGAGACCCTTGCCAAGTTCATACCCAATCCATGCCAGTATGATTTCTATCTTACTGCTTCACCATTTGTCTTTCTCAATTGTGTTGACACGCTCGATGCGATGATATGTTTCTCCACCCAACTTCCTTCTATTCTTGACAACTGAAACAGTTTGATTGGTATAAATGGGATTACTCCCGTCTCTATGAATGATCACTTCCCGATGATTCCGTTCAAACTTCATGGAATGGTGTAGAGTAAAGGCTATGGCCCCAGCGGCATATATCCAGGGTCGTCCTAACAGCAAGTAGTAGGTTGCAGATATGTCCAGCACTTGAAACTCGATATCAAACCAGGTCGGCGCCATCTATAGGCTGAGACTAATCTTTCCAATTATGGCCCTTTGAGACCTATCAAATGCTTTCACATTCATATTTCCTGCTCGTATCTCATACAAACCTTTCCTAAACTTCTTCAGAGTGGTCAGCGGGCATATATTGAAGCTTGACCCTCCATCTATCAAGACCATGGCAATAAATTTGTCCTCAAATTATACTATGATATGTAGTGTCCTGTTGTGGCTTAGTCCTTCAGGTGGAAGCTCATCTTCATGAAAAGTGAATTTGTGGCTCTCCAATACTTGCCCTACCATGTTGGGTATCTCCCCACTGGTAATGTTATTGGGTACATAGGCTTCATTCAACACCTTTATCGGGGCATTCCTGAGTGCCTCAGAGTTTTGCAGTAGTGATAAAATGGATATTTGAGAAGGTTTTTGATTCAGATGATCAATCATAGAATATTCTCTTGCTTGCACCTTTCTCCAAAGGTCATTTGGGCCAGTCTCGATGACAGGTGGCTTAGAGGTAGCTTCTTTGCTTGTTCCTCCCAAATGCTCAGGTGTATAAACCCTACCGGTTCTAGTCATACCTTGTGCTGCACGTGCTTCCTCCATTTTTGCTTTTTCTTTCCTTCTTGTTGTTGTAGCATAGTCCCAAGGTATAGCATTGGACTTAAAGGATGGTATAGGTACTACAGTCACGGTGAAGAGTGTGGTCACTTCCATCTCAGAAGGAGTTCGCATAGTTGAGGGCATAGTTACTTCGACCTCAAACGGAGTAGGTGTGGCTATCTCGACTTCAATCGATGTTTGAATCTGCACTATAATGGGTGTGAGGGTGACTGGAGATGTTTTATGATCATCCCTCTCCCGAATGATTCCAATTGACCCTTCTGGATCCCATTCTTCATCGGTTTCTATCATGTTCACTCCCTCACTTCTATGATCCGGGAGAGGATTATTACGGACACTAGGTATAGCCTCTTTTGCATGTATAACTTTGGTGCCAATCAACGTCTAGATCTTATCTTTCAAAAGTGCGACATTCATCAATAGTATAACCTTTCATGCTCGAGTGATAGGCACATTCTTGTTTGGATTAATCCATTAGGAGGAATTTTCCATAGCAACAATGAGAATTGGAGTGACATAACCGGTAGCCTTCAGTCTCTCGTATAGTTGATCTATGAGTTCAGCAATTGGGGTATATTATCTGGGTGGTCTGCGTTCAAAATTTGGTCTAGGTTTTTGGTAGTTTTAGTGGGCTGGTGGTGAGTGGTAGTATGTTGGCTGGCTGTTATACGTGTGGTAAGTGGCGGCAGGTTGTTGGTATCTAGGAGGTAAAGGATGATATGTAGGTGGGGGTGTTTGGTATGTGAGAGGAGTCTTTGGACCTTGGGCCACCATCACTGCCCCTACTTCCTTATTTTTGGAAATACCTCCTGACTACAACATTTTTTTTGTAGCCTGGAGTGCTTCGAAATTTGTCACCATTCCGCTCGTAATCCCTTTTTCTATTCTTTATCCCAGCTTGATGATATCATAGAAGTTATGCTTTTCAATAACCATTAACCTTTCATAGTATTGCGGATCCTAAGCTCTAACAAAGAACTTATTCATTTGTTCTTCTTCCAGTGTTGGCCTTACCTTTGCGGTTTCAGACCTACATAGAGTAGCATACTCGCGAAAAGTTTCTGTTGGCATCTTCTTAAGATTTTGAATGTAGAAAATGTCTGGTGCATTTTTCGTGTTAAATCTAAAGTGGTCCATAAAATCCAATGTCATGCTCACCCAATTAAACCATTTTTTGGGTTCTGACTGATGTACCGGGATAGGGCATCTCCGATGAGGCTCCTTATGAATAGCTTTATGTGGATTCTTTCATCCTTGCCAACCCTATGAGTTTGTCACAATATGTTCTCAAATGTACCTTTAGATCACCTATACCTTCAAACATTTCAAACGTAGGAGGTTTGTAGCCCTCCGACAATTCTACATCTAGCTGAATACACAAATCCTCATAATTCAGACCCTCAATGCCTCTGCCACCTTCGACGGTTTGAACTTTGCCAGTAAGCTTCTTGAGTTCTTCCGCCATGTTCTTGATGAGCAGGTCCTTCTCGGTGGATTCAGGTATGTATAAGGTTTGTTGTAGAGTGTGGGGTAAGGTTTCCACATAAATAGAATTACTTTGATGGATTCCAGGAATCTGGGCATAGTGGTGGCCGTTGGTTGAGTTTTGGGGATCAGGGGCAGGTTGTGGTGCCTTTTGAGGAGTGTGATAGGTGGTGGTTTATGGATACTGAGTTGGATAGTGATGATGTTGCGGAGGGATAGGTACTGGTAGAGGATTAGGATTTCAAGGAGGTGTTGTGTATTGATGAGGTGCGGGACGGTTTTGCGGATTTTTGTTTTGTATGTTTTGAGTAGGTGCTAGATTCTGGGCGTTTGTGTTCTATTGGTTGATATCGGCGACGTTCAGGGTAAGGGAAAGGTTTGCCAAGTTTCGAACCTGCTCAAGCTCCCCTTGTAGATCCAGTATTTTCTCTTCCAACCATAAGACCATATAGTTTTGTGTTAGAGTACTCCGACCATCCGAAGCTTCAACATTCTCTGCATGAGTAGCACTGTCTTTCCTAACACCACCCATATCATCCATTTTGGTTTTTTATTTGTTTTTGGGATCACTTGGAGGAGGAGGAGGTAGATGACCTTGGGATCTGGTATGATATGCTGATGATGCCAGTATGCACGAACCATCCTTGGGGAATGTGAATAATCAAAAGAAGAAAAATAAAAAGTAACCAAGTTAGTAAGGAGTATTAAAAGGATGTTTGCAAATATAAACACGTATTGCGGAATTATAAATTCATATCCTAATTTGGGGACCTCATTGTGCCGGAGGTAGGCCTAGCTACACATAGACTTGGAAAAAATTGATGTCAATAACTGCGTCATTCCATTACTGTGAAAATAAATCAAATCTTTGCTAAAACCACAATAATAAGAGAGTTAGTAATGGCATGTGCCTTATTACAATCGAAATCTAAACTAAACTAGAAAGCAATAAAATAGCATTCCCCTAATTTACTATGTCTCAGAAGGACCTTTCCTGTGTTTGGCTCTTTTAACTCCATCGATCAGATTCCCCAAGTCACGCATATCCGGCAATAAATAAGCCTTTGCTAGGATCCCTCCTTCATTGCCATCCATGTTTTGACATCCTGCAATCCTTTTCCTCATTTTCCCTTCAAGTTCCATCAACCCTTGCTCTAGATATTCCAATCTTTTTATTGACTTGGTGGCAATTTCCTTCCATTCATTGATTGTTTCCATATTCAATTTGTGTTGCTCAAGATGCATAGCTTCAGATTCAAAGACTCTTTTTCTTAACCTTCTATACTTAACTTGTGCTTCAATAGCGTCATCTATGATATTGTTTTTCAGATTAATTCCCGGCTTGACGTCTCCTGCTATATCATCAACTAGCCATGATGGGTAGAAGTATACATGACCAACGTGATATCTATCCTGCTCAATAATAACCTTTTTCTACAATGACCTTCTGATTCCATATATGTTGTACCTCAAACTTGAATGGTATAACGTCCCCTTTAAAATCTGCTTTGTACTGGACCATGTTGGAAACCCGAGGTATAACCTATTTTCTTCTTGCTTATATCATTACCCTTATGAAAGTATAAGGATAAATTCCCCTCAACCCGATCAACACTAGATGAGGAGTCTCTCTTGACCGGATGATGAACTCACTGCTAGGAAACCATTCGAACATCCAATGTACCTGCTCATGCGTCAGATTGCTGAAGAAGCGCACCTAGCTTACAGCATTTCCAGGTTGTGCAAACTGATCTGGGATAAATGTCATTCTCTTCGGGTGATGGTAAGCTATGTGGTCATTCAATGGTCGCCGCACGATCTCCTGGCGATATTCTCCTCTCTAAAAATGTTCTAGTAACCAAACTTGCAGTAGCAGATTACAACCCTTGAAGTGCCCAAACCCCTGCTTGCACCAATCTAGAGCTTGTAGTAGCAGATTACAACCCTCGAAGTGCCCAAACCCCTACTTGCACCGATCTAGAGTGTGGTACATCCCAAGATCATGGGGACGATAGTGTAGGTTTGTCCCTCAATGCCTTCCATTAAGGTCATGGAGACCATGGCTAGACGAGTGTGGATCCTTCCCCCTTTCATTGGACATATCAAAAACCCCAAGAAGCATACAATGAACACATAGATTTGACGGTGCATCCAACCCAAGGAAGTAATAGCGAGTTCATCATGATAAAGGCGGTATGACTTGTTGTGCCCATATCGTTAATAAAGAAATTCAAATGGAATGTATGACTACTTCAACAAAGCAGTTCATCATTTTTCTTGAAACCTAACATTTTCAGAAAACCACGAGTGGTGCAATTCTGTTGTACCAGTAATCCAGGACTATCCCATGGCAGATTAGAGAAACCTCTTATTTCCTCCAAGAGAGGAGTCATCTCTTTCTCACCGAAGCGGAAAACATCCCTCTTCTCATCCCAAAACATAGTAGCGTCCTTAATCAATGCTCTGTTTGGCTGGATGTCTAACATAGATGGCAAATTACCCAGGACCCTTCTTACGTGATTCTTGTCGCAAGGTGTGAGATTTTTCCACCAATCCAGCAGCAAAGGTGGGATGTTTTGGACCATGCTGAATCTGGGGACTTCGTGCTTCACTTTCTGCAAACAAATAGAGTTAGCCTTTCCCCCTTCAGATTCGACTATTTATATAGGAATGATCAACATATTGGCATATTTTCTCCAAGTAATGTACATAACGTGATAACCTCCATTGGGATTGTGAAAATCCCGTCGGACTTTGGACAAGGCTTGCCATAGCGGATTATCATGCGAACTGCGTTTTAACCCATACTAGGTTTGACGTGATACATGCATAGTTGATATTAGAGCGGAGTTTCTACAAGAGTCTAGACTGGTACCCTCAAGCGGACAACTTGAGAGGGAAAGGCACGGAACCTCGACTGCACCGCTGATCGACTAGTTTTACTGCAAATAAGCCTTTTCAAATTTAAAGGGTGATTTCGGAAGAGTGCAGACACTCATCAAGCACCGCTATGGTATTAATTTGGCATGAAGGGAATATGATGTGGAGCATGCTTTATGCGAAAATAAATAACACATTGTCAAGTATTTGCATAATAAATAGAAAATGATAAATACAATATTAAGATAAAACATAAAGAATATAAAAGAAAGACAAAGGAAAAAGTTAGTTTGCGGGATATATGAGAAGGTAATAAAGTAAGCAAGGGAGTAGGGATGGGAGAGGCAAGATGTAGCAATCTTTAAACAAATAAAGAGCAGTTATAGCAAATAAGGGTGAATAGGATAGGGGTATGCATGTTATAATCAATTTAAGCAAGGAAGGATGGAGATGGGAAGGGATTTGCCTATTACCATGAATTCAAATGAAGGGAGAATAGGGGAGGGATGTGCATGGAGAAATGAATAAGACAAATAAGAGAAAAAATAGGAGCGGGATGTGCATGTAGCAGCAAATAAAGAAACACGTTTATCAGAGAAGACTAATTTATATAAGCCAAATTTGCTATGGTAAGAGCCTAAATATATACCCAGTAAAGTTGTCATGCTGTTGCGCCCCTTTTTCTCGTGAAATCGGGCTTCAACGTGTTTTTAAGAAGGAATTAAACGAGGAGAGTCGCCATCTAACGATTTTTAAGGTAGGGAACCTATTTGCAAGTGACTTAGGTTGACTAGTTTGCATCACCAAAGATCGGGTAAGGGCTCGAAATTACCTCGAAGAGAAGGTGTTAGGCACTCTTCGAAGTCCACAACTGTGGGTCCCGGTCGAACTTGAATTACATAAATTAGTCAGATAAACAAAGACAAAGAAAGCAAGAAGTTTGAGAAGTTTTATTATCAACAGACTTTAAATAAATACAAACACTTGACTCACAGATAAATAGGAATAAGTTAGGGGGTCCTAAGTTTTTTTGCCTAAAGGATCACGTCGTGCAACATAAAAAATATGTTGTAACTCCATCAAGAGGGGTGTTACTCATATTTTTCACTGGGCACAGACTATCATCTCCTGCTACCCGATTACTATCTTTAAGTTATTACCTAAAGCACACTAGTTGATTCTAAATCGTGCCTTATGTGTGCACTACCCATCACATGCCAATGGTCCATGAGGCATTTGGACCTCTATTTTTGGGTGTTTCTAGACTTGACTTAGGCTACCCAGAAATGTTAAAACTAGGCGAAAATTCAAAACAAAAAGGACTGCAATTAAATCCAATTAAGGGCTCACACTAAACTCCGGAATTAGGCAAACAGATGCACGCAAGCAGATTTTACATTTGGCATTATGCGGTTACAGAACTAAAGGGATTGCAGTTGTTAAACTCTACAGGCATGGTTTCTAGATGATCAGATTCAGATGCGCAAACCTTTTTTAGACCTAGGATTTCTAAATTACTAGTTGGCAAGTGCCAGGTGCTGCTAAGCCGCTTATTACAGATTATCAGTTGACAAATTTATAGGCATGATCTCTAAGTGATTTATAAAATAAGGAACAATGAAACTCATTAGAAGTGCTCAAATTATTACGCTTCCTAATAATCGCGTGGATGAACAATAAAACAGCATTTGAAAAGCTAGTAGTGTTCCTATAGGCATGATTTCTAAAGCTTGGCAATTGGAACTGATTTTATACAATTAGCTCCTATAGGCACGCTTTCTAAAAATTGATAGTAGGAATTGATTTTATACATTTGGCTCCTATAGGCATGCTTTCGAGATGGACGATGAGATTGCAATAGCAAATTAATTAGTCAAAAATCCTATGGGGCATGATATCTATTGAGCAGATTAACAGTCATTAGCAATTATTTTCTATAGGCATGCTATCTAGCAACACATAGCAGTAGACACAAGAATAGATAGAATACTTATGTATTAAAAATATATTAATTATGTCAGTATGTGATTCCCTAGTGACATGATTTCTAATAGTGCACAAAGAGATTCACATATAACAGGTCGGATAGCAAATAGATCACACAAATCCTATAAATATGCTTTCTACCCTTTTTTCATGCAAGTATTAGGAGATACCCACTTACCAATTTCACTATCACCCCAATTGTTATTACAGAATTATTACAGATCCAATAATAAATAAATTACAAAGTAGTACAAGCAATAACAATAAGCCTAAGATAGGCTCAAAAATACCCAACACTGCCAGGCCTTCAACTGAGCTCTTTCTCCAAGATTTAGCACACACAAACCTCAACATAGCCCAAAAACCATAGGAGAACTCGAATCAAACCCAACAACCATGGTTTGATCAAAGGATCCGAAAAACAATCACTTACACAAGTCAATTTGTACATTCAATAGGCAGAAAGAGGGACAGAACTGAGTAGTAAGGAAAATGACCAAAGAACCTCAGGCTCTAATGTGTCAGAGTTCACAAAGGTCTCAAGATGAACCCTGAGTAGTGCTCACACTAGGGAGCTTAACAGAAAGATTTAGTGGCCTTGGCTTTCAGCCGGCCAAGAATTATAGATTCAGAATAGGGTAAGTAACCAATGAGAGTGAAAATAGTAGTCAAATGACAGAGTTTGAGGAAGTACATTTGGAATTTTAGAAACAGGAATTGCAAAGGTGATCATACAATGAACAAATCCACACAGAGGGTAAGCAAACTCAAGAGACGTGCTAATATCATAAGTTCACACTTAGCACATTGAGGCAAGGAACATTTGTAAGATAGCAAGAGGAATTATGGCTTTTGGGATTTCGAAATTAATAAACAAAACATTATGCCTAATAAGACAAACAACAGAATATTAACTCAATAGGTTCAAGCCTAAGGGTCAAATTATGCTAAACATCAGGGTTGAACAGTGCAACTCAGACCAATAAGGCAAACAGAATCAAATGTTATAGGGAACACAAGTTAATAAGCTACTCTAAAAGGTTCGAACTAGTTGCTAGGGAGTACAGAGTTGGGCAGGGTAAGGACATACTAAGTGATAAAATGATCGTAAGAGAAAATCATAACTAGAATGAGGGTTTTAACATGGATTGAGGCATATCACAGATACAAATCACTCACTATAGAAATCCAGGACAAGGCAGGAAATAAACTGATGTCATATAACCAATGTAAACACTCAAAGTACCAATACATTAAGCTAAACGAACTTCAAACATTCTAACTTGCTCAAGTTAAACACAAATACATTTTAGAACTGACAATTTAGGCATGAGCAAATGCTAGAGAGTTTCACATAGAGATAGTCAAGAAACACAATAGGTTATGCAATTTCAGAGACATGAATATGCTAATTAGGAATATAAGAGAAAGAACATTGTAAAGGCTAAAGAACTCACTAGTTACTAATTGACAAGTAGACAAACAAGAAAAGAATAGAATCACTTTGAACGTCAACAAAGCAGTATAATCCAGGACCTTAGATGCCTCAAGTTCCCAAGGGCTTCGAGGAACCCAGGGCAGTGCTCACACCCAAGGAAGGTCGAAAAATAGGAATTCCGGTGGCCTTCGCTTTCAGCCGGAAAAGAGCCAAAGTAGAACAAGAGAATAAGCGAGCAACAAAGTGAAGATATTTAGCTTTTTTTAATGGAAATTTAGTAAATCGAGCGAACATATAAGGAAATAGAATAATTTAAGCAACAAACAAGGAGAATAAACATGCAAATCAATTTGAATTCATCTTAAGAGAGAAAATCAATAAACCCTAGTTTTTTTAGGGAAAGTGTAAATCAACAGATTCCAAACAAAATCGAACTCACACAATATAATATTGAACGTATATAGACTAAATAGTGCTCAGAATCAAAGATTCGAACCATTTTGGTTCGATTTCGGAAGATATTGTTTGCCATGCTTAGGCAAGCACCTAGGTAACACCACAAATAAACAACCTTTACCAATAGGATTCAAATATGGCAATAGAATAGTAGTCGAATCCTATTATCAATTGGATTAGGAGAGGGATTTAGGATGAGGCGGCTAGGGTTCTTCAGAAGAGAAAATAAGAGAGTTGAGCGTTTATGGGTTGTGGATTAAGGGGAAATGGGTAGGGTTCTGGGCTAGGTTAATATAAAAATGGGGAGTGAATGAGGGTCGTTGATCTTGAGAGATCAACGGCTGGGGTTAATAAATTGAACAGGCAAGTCGTTTCGAAGCAGTTCGCGACCGGGTTTTAGTAGGGGTTGTTTTGTCTGGGCTTAGGGTAATTGGGATAGATATTTGAGTATTTGGGCCATTCGTTTGGTCCAGAATTGGTTTAAAATTGGGTTGTTGTTTAAATACCCAAAATGTATCAAAATAATTTATAAAAATGCTTAATAAATAAATAAATAAAATATAATTTATGCACTAAAATGATTAACAACAATAACTCAACATTATAAAAATATAAAAATACTATTTTGGCACAAATAATGTAATTATACATGAATGTACGCTATTATTGCAAAAATATGTAATTAGCATAAAAATGCAAAATGCAATTATAGAAAATTAAGTAAATTATTATAAAACATACATGTTAGTGTAAATCATAAGTTTGGATGATTAAGTCATCGCAGAATAATTTAAGGATAATTACTAGATATTTATATGATAAAAATATAAAAGAAATTAATTTAGAGCTTTAAAATTATGAAAAATTATAGAAAATGCTTGTATAAGTTTGTTAACTAAATGATGATGTAAATATACTATTTTGAAAGTATATATACATTTTAAGAATATGAGGAAAAAATTGGGTATCAACAGAGGGTAAGAGTTCCTAACTTGATTTTGATATATATAATGAATCTCATGGATTTCTACACCTAACAAGGAATTTCAAAGTGAAATTTGGGATTTTTGCAAAACTTTTCTAAAGTGAAAAATTCATATTTGAAAATCAATTCGGAGTAGGATTTGATAAAACTTGTATGGTTGGACTCGAATTCAAATGAGTTATCGTAATTAGTTAGTTTTTTCGAATTCCGCTGTGCAAGACCAGGGTTGAGGTTTTGGTTGACTTTGACTATTTGTTGGGTTTGATTCCTATGGTATTATTTGATGCTATTGAATTATTTTTTGTCTAGAATCGAGTCATTCAG
The DNA here is from genome assembly GCF_000393655.2 of Nicotiana sylvestris. Taxonomy (NCBI): domain Eukaryota; kingdom Viridiplantae; phylum Streptophyta; class Magnoliopsida; order Solanales; family Solanaceae; genus Nicotiana; species Nicotiana sylvestris. Next base: position 46,787,340 of record NC_091068.1, read on the forward strand.
GGGTCGATTCGTGTGGGAAGGAGCTTTAGAGTATCGATTTGGCCTGTTTTAGGTAAGTATCTTACCTAAAGTTGGTTGAGGCACTAGTTTCCTGAGTTATTAGTGAAAGCTACGTGCTATGGGTGGTGCACATATGAGGGGTTGAGCCCATGTGCATGCGTCGGAGTATTATCCATGCTCGAGGTAGTGCTTAAGCTACGATATGCCTTGAATTGATTGCTAGGCCTCGTGCTATTATGTTTCTTATTTTTCTACCCATTTGTGAGCTAATTGGATCATGTTAGAGGTTACATTTAGGTAAGTTCCCTAATTGAACATGATAACTGCTATTTTTGTGTTGAAATTGCCCAATTTGAGCTATAGTAGTATGATTTGCATGGGCGTACACATTAGCATGTCAACTACATTAGTTCATGAGTATAAAATTTGATATCTATTTTTTGTGTACATGTATCGTTGTATATATGCTTTCTATGCGATATAGACTGAACTGGTAGCACGTGAGTGGTTCATGCAGATCCGAGTTATGATAGCACGCGAGTTGTCTGTGCAGTTGTTATTATTGGCATCTGAGTTATCCGTGCGATAGTTATTATTGGCACGTGAATTGTCTGTGCGATTGTTGTTATTGGCACGTGAGTTTTCTATGCAGCGAGTGGATAATGATCCATCCCCCTAGGGTCACCCTCTCATGTTTATCTATTGATGATTGACACGGAAGTTGTGAGAAACTGACGAATTTCTGGTTGATATGGATTTTCGTAGAGTTGATCATTGGTTGGACTTTAAATCTCTTCTATATTTCAAACTCCTTGGATGTATACATGATTTTTCTGTGTATCTTCTTTATATGCTAGCTACGGAATGTATACATGTCTTTATGCACATCTTCCCTATATGCTACCTTACTTGATGAGATGGGATATGGTACATATATTCTCTGTACGTTAATCCATCTGACTTGACTTGTTTAATCACGCTTATCTTCTGTATATGCATTTGTTGAGGGATTAATTACTATTTCACTCTAATCTACTGTTATACCCCATGTTTCCGTACGTAAAGTATGTCGTAAGTCAATAGATATAAGCTCGGAAATTAGATTATCTTTAAAAGTACATAAATTAATATAGACATGTTACTTTGGAGGTAACATATTTAAGATCACGAACTAAATGTACCATGAGGCTTTTAAGATTTACAACCTAAGAAAATCGAATAAAATAAGTTTCATCGAAAGTTGGCTAGTTGGGAATGTTATAACCTGTACTTTTGGGGTGAGATTAGGGTGTTCAGCATAATAATAAGGTTATTTTATGATGTATTTTTTTCGTATTATAGTCGTGTGTTATGTTTTGAAGTCAAGCGAGTTATTAAACAAAAGTCCACGGAAGTCGTCACAAGTTACATTCATAAGTTGTACTGAAATTTATGTCTAATGTCGCTGAGCTTTTTTATAAATATATATCCACCCACCAAATTGAATATCTACTAGTCTAATTTCCATTGCATTAAACCTGTTGTCGATACGATATCAAAGTAGAGAGATATTTGCAATTTCGTGAGACTGTGCAAGCAACTCCCTTTGGGACCCACAAGGTCGGTTGAGAATTCTCTTGCTATATAAAGTTGTGTCCTTCGTATCCGAGCCATATTTTAGACCCAAATCAGACCAAAAACTCTTTGTAGACCTCCTAAATATATCCTTAGGATTTGGAAGCAAAATCAAAGGCGGAGAAGGTGAAACAAGTGGATTCAAGAGTTAGGAATCCGAACTAGTCGATAGTTTGCCTCCTTTTCTCTTCGTGGCTGATTAAGAAAGACATAGCAATTAAGTAAGCTCTGCAAATTGAGGATTTATGTGCTATAAGGTATTTTCTTCACCCCTCTCATTGGGTTGAGTCGTTTTTAGGCCATATCAAACCTAGATGTTGAAGGAAAATATGTTAAACCTGAAGATGGAAGTGTGTTAGAGGTATTGTACATATGGGACCGTTTGGAAGGTGTTTAAGATAGGTTTCGGATGGTTCTTGATATTGTAGATTGGATGTGTTGTTGTTGATGTTTTTCTTGTCATTTTTTGTGTTGGTTTGAATTAAAAGGAAGTGATATAGGATCTACCTAATTTTCTAAAAATCATAGGTGTGTAGTCGTTGATTGTTGGACTATTTGGGAGGCTTAATATGATTATTGTTGATTTTTTGGGCTGTTTGGTGATTGTTGTAACTTGAGGGAAGTCATATAAATATATGGGAAGAGCTGTCCAATTATCCATAAGAGAGCTACTAGATTAGAAATATGTTTTGAGTTCTTCCATAGTATTAACCATAGTTCTATTACCTTTATGTAGGTTGAAGTACTATGGGCAGTGTGTATTGAGTCGTTATCAACAAAGGTATGTCAAGTTTAATCCATTCTTCTTTTGTCATGATCCAAGTAACGAAACGTAAATATAAAGTTATTCCATTAATAGTTCTACTCTCAGTGGTTAAGGATGTATTCATTTCTGTATAATGTAATTCAAAGTATGTCTTAATATATTCCTAAGTCCCTATTGAGGTGTATGATAAAGATGTCCTAATGATCGTAAAAGGCATTTCATGCATTTACCACTGAGTTACGGTCGGTTGTGTATTTACGCATTTACAACCGAGCTACAGCCTCTCGTGCAGTCATGTATTTACTATCGAGCTACAGTCGGTTGGGCAGTTACACAATAACTATCGATCTATAACCGGTCAGGCGGTCATTCATTTACCACCGCGCTGCGTCCGGTCGATCAATTATCGCCGATCAATTAGGCAGTCATGTTGTGATATGGATAATCATCCCAAATAGAGGCATTAAATACATAGGTATAATTAGGATGCATACCATGGCCCTTAGTGGCACTTCAGAGGTTCGGGTTGATTCTTCTATCTCTCTCAATTATGTTGACTTATTATTATGTTTCAGTTCTTCTTTACATAGTCGGTACATTATTCATACGGGAGTCTTTTTTGTTGTGGATGTTGCATTCATGCTTGTAGGTGTAGGCAATCAATTTGGCTCAAATAGTAGACGAGGTTAGCATTCAGCAAATGATCGGTAATACTTCACTTTAGTCGTAGTGCAACCGAGTCCATAAGTCATCGTGTCAGAGTTTTTCTATAAACTTATAGGTAGGGTGGGGCCGTGTCCCGACCATGATTTGATGTCAAATACTTTTAAAGGCTTTGAAGACACAGGTTATTATGTACAGTATGTTAGAGGCCTTGATGGCCCATGTGTATTCATGTTTAAGTACGATGGTTTATTAATACAGCCTGTGCCCACTTATAGTTATACATTATAAGTTGTGGCCATGTTGACCGATGATTGTTATAGAAATAATGAGTCCAACCAAGTCAGCCAATGTGTGTTCTAGTTTTTGTCGAATGATCATGAGTTACAGAGTGGTTTGCTCGGGCCAGTACCGCATCGGGTACCAGCCATGCCTCCCCAGTTTGGGGTGTGATAAAGTGTTATCAGAGCAGGTGGTGTCCTAGGGAGTCTACAAGCCGTGTCTAGTAGAGTCTCACTTATGAGTGTGTTGCTCGCCACACTTATAATTAAGAGGCTATAAGGTATTTAAGAAATGTTACCCTTATTTTGTTTTCTGATCATGCCATAGAACTTACTTATAAGAAGTTATTATGAATCTTCTGCCATATTTTGTATACATCGGAGATGCGAGTATTATAGCATAACTTTAAGTCGGGGATATGAATTCCACCTATGTGGAAGGGAAGTTATGAAAGTGACAGAAGATACGATGCGAGATTTAAAGGTATGTAAAGTAAAAGTGAAGAAGGTATGAGATACTCAAGTATAGAAGGTTGTGAATATTCCAGACTTTGGATAGAGGGCTAGAAGCATAGTGATTCAATATCCAGAAATGATAGTGGTGTCGTTAGCAGCACATCTTTCAGGCTATGTTTTCCAGGTGCCAAGAGGTCTAGTTACGAGAGCAAAGAAGAAAAACTAGAGGCAACGTGATGTCTCTCTTAAGGTTCCAGAATAACATAAGGAAATCTATGGTGCTAGTAAGTAAATAAAGAATGGGAGTAGAATGAATAGATACGTGTAAGTTACAAGCTAAAGTGTGGTAGAGTGACAAGGTTTTAGGTATACATGAGTAAGGATGATAATATCTGAGTGAGGAGTTGACGATAATAGGTATGGCTTTGGGATTAAGCTCATCAAAACAAGAGAGTTGATCCTTTCTGTAAGTTATAGAAAGCTTAGTATATCTTGAATAAACCTGGATGAGTTTAAGACTATTAGAATTTAGAAGAGATGAAATGATGCCCTGGTAGTAGAATATGAGTGTAAGTATGATAAATGATAAGAGGATGATATTTAAGAATATAGCCTTCAATTGAAGATGATTCAACGAGAAGGGATTTTATGAATCGCACGAGATTAGATACCTCCCATAAGATGAATCATCTTGAGATGCAATGAAATACGGTTATTGAAGAATAGTATCGTCCCTAAGGTGGATCATGCGAATATCTTAAGATGTTCCCCGATGAGATATGAGCCCTAGTGACAATGTATTACTTAAAAGATTTTCAGTTATCAGTGATAAATTATAGATCAACATTAAGGTGAATCAAGAATAGTTGGATAAAACTTTCAAAGTATGAGATGAGATTAGTCTTCCATTCTTAAGATGAATAGTGATAAGCAAGCATTGAAGGACTTATATTTATACATATAGGATAAGTAGCAAGAGAGTAACCTAGAGTTGGGTAGCAAACCTCGATGATAATAAATCAGAGGAAGTGTTATGGTATAGTATGACCTATCTAGATGTAATAAATCCACAAGGATAGATAACCAAGGCTATGAAACACAATATAGCAATAGCCATAAGTTTGACAAAGTACCATGCAAAGAACATCAGTACACCTATAGGTGCCCAGAGAGACATCTTGTCATAGTTCTGTATATGTTCACTAAGTGAGGCCTGGAAATTGGCTAAGAGATTGAGGAAAATGAGATAAGAGTTGCATAGGTGCACTTGCAAGAACAGAGTTGTATAGGCTGCATGACAGACAGTAGAAACGGCTACGAGATTGAAAGAATTCCGACCATAGGTGTGGTGTGAGAAAGAGTCCTAAAGGGGGGAATTCCCTATACTTTGGATTTATTCACAGAGTAGTTGCCTATATGGAAAGGAGCTTATCAGTTAACGTTCGAGGACGAATGTTCCAAATGAGGGAATGATGTTACACCCATGTTTTCGTATGTAAATGTATGTCGTAAGTCAATTGATGTAAGTTCGGAAATGAGATCATCTTTGAAAGTATATAAAGTAAGATATTCATATTAACTTGGAGGTTACAAGTATTTAAGATCATGAATAAAATTACCAAGAGGTTTGGAAGGTTTAGAAGCTAAATGAATCGAAGAAAATAAGTTTCGTCGTAAGTCGGCAAGTTGGAAATGTTATAACCTGCACTTTTGGGGTGAGATTAGGGTTCTTAACCTGATAATAAGGTGGTATTATGAGGTATTTTAGTCTTATTATAGTTGTGTGTTAAGTTTTGAAGTCAAGCGAGTTGTGAAACAAAAGTCAACGAAAGTCGTTACAAGTTACGTTCATAAATTGTACTGAAATTTAGGTCTAATGTCACTGTGATTTTCTACCAATATACCAAGATATGGGAGTTGATCCACCCATAAAATTTAACATATACTAGTCTAGTTTCCAACGCATTAAATCATTTATCTTTACAATTTTGGAGTAGAGAGATATTCGCAATTTTACAAGATTGCTTACCTCCCTTGGGACCCACAAGGTCGGTTGTGAATTATTTTGATATACACAGTTGTGACCTTCGACTCCAAGCCTTATTTTTAACCCAAATTAGACCTAAAACTCTTTCTATACATCCTAAACATTTCCTTAGGTTTTGTAAGCAAAATCAAAGGTGGAGAAGGTGAAACAAGTGGATTCAAGCGTTAGGAATCCGAACTAGTCAATAGTTTGCCTCATTCTCTATTCGTGGTTGATTGAGGAAGGCAAATCAACGAAATAAGCTATAAAAACTAGAGATTTGTGTGCTATAAGGTATTTTCTTCACCCTCTCTTAGGTTTGAGTCATTTTTAGGTCATTGCAAGCCTAGATGTTGAAGGAAACCATGTTAAACGTGAAGATGGAAGTATGTTCGGGGTGTTGTCCGTATGGGACTGTCTTAGAAGGTTATTAAGCTAGGTTTTGACTGGTTCTTGATGTAGTATATTAGATGTGTTGTTTTTAATGTTTTTCTTGTTGTTTTTTGTGTTTGATTGAATTAAAAGGAAGTGATATACGTGCTTCCCAAATTTCTGAAAATTGTAAGTGTGTTGTTGTTGATTGGTGGACTATTTGAGAGGCTTAATATGATTATTGTTGAGGTCTTTTTGGCTATTTGGTAATTTTGTAAGTTATGAGAAGTCATATAAATATAGGGGAAGTTTTGTCCAATTCTCAATAAGAGAGCTACTAGCTTAGAAATGTGTTTTGAGTTCTTCCATGGTATTAACCATAGTTCTAATAATTTTATGTAAGTTGAAGTACTGCGAGCAGTGTATATTCAGTTGTTATCGTGTGTTAAGGCTAATCTTTCCTTCTTTTGGCATGATTCAGGTAACAAAACGTAAACGTAAAGTTATTCCATAAATTGTTCTACTCTCACTAGTTAAGGATGTATATGTTATTCATTTTTGTGAAATGTAATTCAAAGCATGTCTTAGTATGTTCCTAAGTCCCTAATGAGGCATATGATAAAGATTTCCTAATGATCGTAAAAGGTTGTTCATGCATTTATCATCGAGCCACGACTGATTGGGTAGTTACACATTTGCCACCAAAGCTATGGTCTGTCGGGCAGTCATGCATTTACCATCGAGATAGGGTCGGTTGGGCAATTATACATTAACCACCGAGATAGGGTCGATCAGGCAGTCACGCATTTGCCACCGTGCTACAGCTGGTCAGGTAGTTACCGCTGATCAATCGAGCAGTCATGTTGCGATATGGATAATTGTCCAAAAGAGAGGCATTAAATATATAGGTATAGTTAGTATGCATACCATGGCCCTCAGTGGCACTTCATAGGTTCAGGTTGATTCTTATATCTCTCTCATTGATGTTGAGTTATTGTTATGTTTTAATTCTGTCTTACATACTCGGTACATTATTTGTACTAGCATCTTTTTTATTGTGGATGCTACATTCATGCTTGCATATGTAGGTAATAAATTTGATGTCCCTCATGGTAGACGAGGTTAGCATTCAACGAATAATCGATAAGACTCTACTTCATTTAGAGTGTAGCCGAATCTATATGTCATCGTGTTAGAGTTTTGCTACAGACATATGGATAAGCTAGGCCCCTGTCCCGACCATGTTTCGATGTCAAATACTCTTAGAGGCTATGTAGACATAGGTTCATTATGCACAGTATGTCAGAGGCATTGATGGTCAGTCTGTGTTCATGTTTTAAATATGATAGCTTGCTGACACAAAGTTTGCCCACTTACAATTATACATTATGAGTTGTGGCCATATTGGTCCATGATAGTTACAGAAAGAATGAGTCCAGCCATGTCAGCATATGTATGATCTAGTTTTGCAAAACAATCATGAGTTACAATGTGGTTCGCTCGGGCTATTATGGCACCGGGTTCCAACCATGCCTCTCCGGGTTGTGGCATGATATATTCTCTATATGCATCTATGAAGGATTATTTGATACTTTACACATATCTTCACTATATGCAAATTTGATGATATAATGATATTGGACGCATATCTTCTCTATATGTTGCATTGTTAGCTGATTCAGGACTTAACATATAATATTTTTATGCACCGATATGGTTTTTCTATGTTATATTATTAGATGGCACCATTTTTGTGTACTTGTGAAATTCAGGAAATGAACATGTTATTAGCGAGTATCATTAATAAATATTTCCACTATTAAGTTATGATACTTTTTTAGTACATGGAGTCGGTTGTACTCATACTGCACTTCTGTACCTTGCGTGCAGATCTTGGAGTTGAGTTGCTGTGGATGACGTAAACTGGCATTGAAGATGTACCTATTTTTTGGATATAGCTACCGCTTGTCCTTGGTAGTTTTGGATTCGTACTCTATTTATATATATTCCAAACAGATGTTGTATTTATTTCTACTAGCTTTGAAAATATAAACCTTAGTAGCCCATGACTTCTTACTACCTATCCTTGAGATATTATATGGAAAGTATAGATATTTAATTTAGTGATTATTTGTGATATTTATTAAAATTTTATAGTTGTTGTTTGGCTTACCTAGCGGGTTGGGTTAAGTGTCATCATGACTAGGTGGAATTTGGGTCATAAAAAAATTCTCAATTTCACTTCAATTCATATGTCTAATTCAAAATCGATTGTATATTCATGATACAATTATAAATTTGAGAAAGAATCTTTTATCCCAACATTGTAGATGTGAATCTTGCTCAAAATCTACCAAAGTCGAGTTCCTAAGTCCCCAAATGATAGAGAATGACTCAAAAAAGAAATGAGGCTATTTATGTAAAGCTGGAAAACTGGCCTGGAATGGGGGATGGCATTATATCCAGTAACATGTCTGGCCTGCGCGTGATAGCAGGCGCATCACAACTAGTAACGCGCTTGGGCCTGAGCATTATATCCAGTGCACCACGGGCACCTGTTGTTACTGCACTTTTTCTTAATATTCATTCCAACTCTCCCTGAATGCGTCAAAACTCACTTGAGCCCTTTATTATCCCTCCGGACCATACCGACAAGTTCGAAAACACACTATGGACCTATTCAAAGGTTCAAAACATAAAAGAAGTGCAACTACTAAATATTAGAACCAAGGCCAACATAAAGACTCCTAAATTCAAATTTACACGCGATGGTGCCAAAATGCCCCCGAGCCTTTTAAGGTGAAAACTGCCCATATCTACAAGTCCCAAATCATCATATGAACTTAAGAGAAGTTTCATCAGGTAACGAGATGCTAGAACTCAAAATACTGGTTAGGTTGCTACATCCCCCCCCCCCAATAAATAAACTTTCAACGTCGAACGAGTTTAGTAATAGATATGGGCTATCAAATAAGTATAGGTGTCTGCTATGGATGCCGGAATTGGTCTCCCAATTGGACATCTCGCTTTATTGATCTTGCTCAGCTCTTTCACTAAAGAAATCTCCTCTAACCTTAACTTCCAAACTTGGATATCCATATTGGAAACCGATTCCTCCTCATAGATCAAGTTCTCATCCAATTGTACCATGTCAAAATTTAAAACATCTAACTTGTCCTCAATGTACTTCTAAAGCATGGGCACGTGAAATACATGTAAAGCCTCATAAAATTCCATTATCAATTTATGTTATAAATGAGCTGAGACTAATGGAGTTAACCTGAAAGTACGTGTGGGTGTCGCACCCCCTTTTTTCCCTCCTCGCAGGGAGAGAGGTCCGTATTTCGACATTCCATGGGGTGTGATAACTCATTTTCTTTTGAGAATTGGGTATTTTGAAGAGTCGTGAAATAACGAGTTATGGTACGTTAGGGCACCTAGAGTGATTAACTCTTGCGATTGGTTTGCATTACCAGAGATTAGGGTAAGGACTCGAAGTAACCTCGAGGGGAAGGTGTTAGTCACCGCTCTTGGTCCACAACTGTGGGTCCTGACCGAACCTATATTTACAAATTAGTCTATTACAAATAAACAATTGTATCAAATAAGTTGCAAGTAAAGCACGTGGGATAACTCAAGTAATAAGATAAAGATTTGGGCAAGTTGCAAAACAAAGGTTTAAATAGAAAGGGAATTTTGGTAAAGGAGGGGTCCTAGGTTGGTTAGCCTATAGGACCACCCATACAATGTCCAATAAACACTCCTCAATGAGGGGCTACACGTGACATTAGTGCGTAGTCATCATATCTCGTATCTACTCTTCCTTTACCCTTATTGGCCATGCAAAGCGAGTGTTTGGTCAGTGATCTCTATTGCGTACTGCTACCCGTCCCTTCTTAACGTTCCTAGAGGGAATTAGGACCTCTACCTATAGGTGGTTCTAGACGGACCCCTAAGTCTTTAAAGGTGAAAATTCTAAGGCGACAAGAAAAACACATAGGACTTTCAGCACATAAAAGGAAGCAATTAGAGGCTCAACGTTTTCTCCTCAAACAAGGCACATAAACAGCACGACTCAAGCAAAATTAAGGGCTTTTTATTAGACTGTATCTTAAAGGAGGATGTCTAGATGAATATGTAGAAGACAAGCAATTTACTCTTTATAAACTCAGGAATAGTGGCACTAGCAGTTTGCCTATTAATTTTAAAAGGCCTGTTAGGATCAAAAAACATTAAGCAATAGAAACAGTTTCAGAGATGCAGTTTTGAAAATGCCCTAAAGGCTTGCCTATACACGGAGTATTGATGACTTACATTTATAAGAAAGGCAGACTTTTAAAACTCCTATAGGCATGCTGTCTAATAACAGATTAGGGCAGTTTTAAAAGACTTGTTTCAGAAATATAAATTACTTAATTAAACTAATTCAGAAGTGAATCAAACATGGACTAAGTTGAATTATTGAAATTAGTTTAGATTGACAGGCAAAATTTCGAGTATGGTACCCTATAGGCATGATATCTAAGTGTAATAATGATTTTAAAGACTTGCAGGCATGAAAACATACATAACACTTGTTATAACGAAATTTGGGTTAAATTATCTCCTATATGCATGGCATCTATTTGTTAAGCTGATTTAAGACATCCAGACATAAAAAACATACACAAACACTTGCCATAACATAATCTGGACTGAGTCCTATAGGCATGGCATCTATTAGTTAATCTTATTTTAAGACATTGAAGACGTGATTTTTATTATAGAATTATTTGAAACCTATAGGCATGGTTTCTAGCATGGTGAGATAAACATGACAATATGTAAAGCCCTACGAATATGATTTCTACTTGGTAAAGCAATCAAATTAAAATGTAAAGTCCTATGATCATGATTTCTACCCGTATTACCCACATAAACATGTATCTACCCATCACTAAATACCCCAATATTTGTATACAAGTTATTACAGACCAATGAATGAATTACATAAGAAAATAAGAAGATATTTTATAGGGAGCCTTCGATTAGGCCCAGATTCCCAAAGCCTTCAATGACCTCAAATGCCTCAATTCCATAGACAATGTCAGAGTCTAGGTGCATCAAAGTTCCCTAAGGATCTCAAGGATCCCGGGTAGTGCTTACACCTAGATTTGGTAACCAAACATTGAATAAGTACAGTGTGGAAGGGCCAATCTTAGTATGCTAGAGTTCAGAGGGTTCTCAAGAGGGTCCCAAGGCAGTACACATACTGGAGGGGGCAGAACTTCTTGACTTAGGAGTAAACTGAAAGTGATTGACACAGGTTGAAATGTTTTAGTGAAAAACTGTATAAAAAGGAATTCTGTTTGAAAGTAATTTAGTAAAACACATAGACTGTTTGAAAAGAGATTGAAGAAACGAACAGAAGACCAAACACAACACCTTAGGACAGTTTCATACATAGCCAGGAGTCACAGCACCAAGGTAGGTTCAGTAGTCACAAACAGGGGTCAAGGGGTTTGGGATACATGGAACGCTTAACTATAAATACATAATCAAGAAAAGGTTTAGGAATTGGTATGGACATGCTCAGAAACAACAGACCAAGCATAGTCACAGAACCAGACATAAAGAACAAACTCACATACAAGGGTGATAGGGATTTTGGGGATTCATGGGGCATATGATGGTAAGCACATAACAAGTAAGAGAAAACTGGTATGGACATGCTCAGAAACAAACAGGGGGGGTAATATACTTATCTTATGGAAAGGGTGCACATAATTATGTAAACATCAACTACAAGTTTCACAACAAAACCATAAATAGAAGCAAACTAGAAACAAGATGAACTGAAACAATAAGAGAAACATATTATTGTTGGGACTTTGAATTAAAACTAGAACATACCATTAAAGAGGACAGTAAGCAAAGTGAAAGAACAGGAGAACACAATGGTTAACCTTGGCTTGCAGCCGGCTAACTTTGAGCAGTAGCAAGTAGCACAATAGAGAGCAGAAAGTTTCAAGTGTGAGAAATAGCCTTTTGAACCAAGAGTGTTCGTGTGTTGCGTTAATGAAAGACTAAGGTATTTATAGTTTGAAATCAGGTGGCAAATAAGGTAAAAATCAAAGTCCATTAGTAATTAAGGAACTCATAATCAGTCAGTCAGGAAATCAAGGTAAATACTCCCCTTAAATTAAAGGAATTAACTCAAACGGTAAGAACAATTGATAAATAAGGAAAGAAATCAGTATACAACTAATAAAGAAAGATTCAAATTCGGTAAGTATAGGGTAGACAATTAGGGCTAAGTTCAGAAAGCTCCTATTAAGGAAATAGTTCAGTAAAAATAAAGTACCATATCAAATAAGGAAGGAGAATCAGTTAATTTAAATAGACGAGGTAGAAATTTAGGGTTTAAAAGAAGATCTTTCAATCAAACCATAAAATAAAGAAACTAGAATCAATCCAGAGGAAGTTATGATTCCATACTTAACATATAAATAGAGTAAGAACAACTAGACGTAGCAAACAGGCAAGGTCAACAATATCGACAGAAAGAGGCAAGTCTTGAACAATCGGGATGAACATAATCACATAGAGGTGGTATAAGTTAGGCTAAGAACTCAGTAAGAACATATTCGAAGCAAGTAACCACAGAAACTAAACAAAGAAAATCTAGAAATATTAGGGATTTTAACATAGGCGAGTTGAAAAAGCAGTAAAAACATAGAATCAGTCGGGATATGCAAAGGATAGAAGTTTAAGCATAAAAATCAGTTTAAACAAAGTGTAGAAGAAATTCCGAAAAAACCCTAACTTTAGAAGAAAGTGAAAACAACTTGAAATCGATGATTTTTGCAAAAGAGGTTCAAGAAAAGTGTAAAACATAAAAGGAACAGACTCGAATCATTTAAAAATAGCACAGATCTAAGAGATATAAACAAAAAATTAGGGTTTCAGAAGAAACCCAAGTAGAGATGGAAGAACTTGTTTAGAAACTCAAATATCGTAACAAATATAGTGTGATCTTGCTCGAAATCACACCTGAGTAATCAAGAACAACCCAAATAGCAAACCCTAGATGTAAGTCAGTGTGACCCAGGGCCCTTAAAGACCTCAAAGGAGATGAACACGACAATAGAGGAGCCATTGAAGGCTTAGGGGTTGAAGGGTGGTCACCGGAGAAGAATGGAGAAGGGAGGTGGTGGAAAGTGGGGTAGGGTTAGGTTGAGAGAAGAGAGGAGATGAGAGGACGTAGAGGCGGCGGGCTTTTGGAAATGAGGCTAGGGTTAGGGGTCTTAGGAATTAAAAAAGGAAAGAAGTAATACGAGCTGTTGATAGAAGACCAGAGAAGAGAGGCGGCAGAAAGGGGGTTAGGGTTAGGTAGAGAGAAGAGAGGAGATGAGAGGATGTAGAGGCGGCGAGCTTTTGGAAATGAGGCTAGGGTTAGGGGTCTTAGGAATGAAAAAAGGAAGAAGTAATGCGTGCCGTTGAAGAAGTAATGCGTGCCGTTGATGTGGGCGATCAACGACCAAGATTTGATTTATGTTGGATCGGGTAGATGGGTTCAGGGTTTGCGTCGGGTATTTTAATAGGAAATTGGTCTGGGGCTGGGTTCAATTTAGGTTGTAATTGAAATGCAAATCCGACTATATTTTAAATAGCCAATTTTACCTATATTTATTTATAATAAATAATAAACAATTTCTAAAAAATAATTTTATGCACAAAAATAATTTAAAATATATATTTATCATTTTAAAAATATAGGGACCAATTTTACAAGTATAAAATGTAATTATACATTAAATGGGCTAATATTGCAATTATATGCAATTTATCTTAAAAAATACCAAATGCAATTATACAAATGCATAAAAAAGATATTAACCATATTTTGGTGTATATATATAGGAATTAAATGACTAAATCATCATAACAATAATTTGAGAAATAATTATTGGGGATTTTATGAATAAAGGGAAAGGAAATAAATCAATTTAAATTCCTAAAATTATGAAAAAAATTATAAAACCTTTGTGCATGCTTATATATGCATCTATATGCTATTTTGAAAGTATTTATGCATATTCAAAATATATAGAGAAAAAATCAGTATCAACAGCTGCCCCTCTTTACCCAGGAAGGACGAAAGAGTTTTCGGGTAAAGAAATGATGACCAATTTTGACCGGACGGGACGCTTTGAAAGATAGAGACTGAACTCCAGTCTTCGAGTTGCGTACATATCCCTAGTTTTACAGGAATCAGACCATGAAGTTACTGCAAGAACGGACACGCGATGCACAAACAGTTATGGTGAGCGGTTAAGGCTCGGGATGGTTTGAGGGAACATGGAGCGAGATATCTCCTGCTAGGATAGTGGTTGCTTACTGGTTACCTACAGATAAAAGATGCTATGAACATGTATTTATGCAAAAATTTAAACATAATGCAGATTCCCTTTGGACCATGAAGGCTGTCTTTGGACGGTTAAAGATGATGTCCTTAGACCATGACGTCCTGGGTCATGAAGATGGTGCCTCCGAACCATGATGACTTTGAATAATGATATGAAAATTTGAGAGATCCTCAGGCCATGGCATGGTGTCTTCCGGCTATGAGGATGATGCCTTTAGACTATGACGCCTTTGGATAGGTTGGCAATATTTCAGCCCATGATATGCAATAATAATGTTAACAAGACAAGGCTTAGTCTTGTGAAATGGAGGGCAGAGCTTAGCCTGATAGAAAAGCAAATAGATAGTACCGGAATAGAGCAATATTTATGCAAGGAGGGACAATGCTTAGTCCTATGCAAATGGAGGCAGGGATTAGCCTCATGCAGATATAGAAGCAGGGATTAGCCTCATGCCAATAGGGAGGCAGAGATTAGCCTCATGCAAATATGGAGGCAGGGATTAGCCTCATACAGATATGGAGGTAGGGATTAGCCTCATGCCAACTTGGAGGCAGGGATTAGCCTCATGCAGATATAGAGGCAGGGATTAGCCTCATGCAGATATGGAGGCAGGGATTAGCCTCATGAAAATAAGGAGGCAGGGTTTAGCCTCATGCAAATATGGAGGCAGAGATTAGCCTAATGCAAATAAGGAGGCAGGGATTAGCCTCATGCAAATAGGGAGGCAAGGATTAGCCTCATGAAAGTATGGAGTCAAGGATTAGAATCATGCAAATATGAAGGCAGGGATTAGCCTCATGCAATGTGGAGGCAAGGATTAGCCTCATGGAGTCAAGGATTAGACTCATGTAGGTGTGGAGTCAAGGATTAGACTCATGCAAATAGGGAGGCAAGGATTAGCCTCATGCAAGTATGGAGTCAAGGATTAAACTCATACAAGTAGGGAGGCAGGGATCAGCCTCATGCAAATGCGGGGGGACAGGTATTAGTCCCATGCAAAGAGCAAATAGTGGGTAAGAGTAGTGTATTTTTTAGCTGGAGATGTATTCGATGTATGATGGCCCAATAGATAGTGAATTATCTTTGTGTACACAAGTTTTGTGAGTTGCTATCGTTACGTTAGATGTGCCTGTATTCAAAGAAAAATTGTAAGTTTTGTGGGGGGGAGGTTGGTTCCTGCTTTATCTGCAGGCCTTGCTCCGCTTCGTTCTGAAAGCCTCTCGAGTTACCCTGGGTGACACATGACTATTTATAGAAATAGAGTTTTCAAAAATATGAAATATTTGAAAAATAGAGTTGTTTTATAAATGATATATCAAGTAATTTTGATGAACTAGTGACTGTAACACGTCTCAAAGGCATTGCAGCTCTCTTAGGGAATTTTGAGGGTCCTCCACAAAATTCTGCCCCAATTTGGTAGATGATCCTTAACTGTTTGAGGATGATGGACCCTGATGAGCCTTCTCCGAAATTTTTAGAATCCTTCTCAAAATTATGCCCCAGTTCTTAACTAATTACTGACCTCTTGGCATGTGATGGCTGGCTGGACTTGCTCCGGAATTTTGAGGACACTCCTCAAAATTTTGCCCCAGTTTCTGATCTTGGGTGAAATGAAAATTTTATTATAATATGACCAAACCCATAAGGCTTCCTATGTATCCCCTTTTAAATGGGAATCAGGTCAAGCGTTGTTCAATTACATCAAATGAGGAAATGTAAAGTATCTAAGCATAGAATCTCTTGACTGCGTCTGAATTGATCAGTTTTGGCCAGACTTCTCCATCCATTTTTGCAAGTATGAGTGCTCATCCTGTCAACACTCTGTGAACCATGTACAGACCTTGCTTGTTAGGAGAGAATTTCCATTTGGCTTCATCCTGGTGGGGGAAGATTTTCTTCAATACCAGTTGCCCTGGTGTGAACTGTCTTGATTTGACCCTTTTATTGAAAGCTTTGGACATTCTATTCCGATAAAGTTGGCCGTGACATACTGCGTTCATCCTCTTTCCATCTATAAGGGCCAATTGTTCATAGCGGCTCTTTATCCACTCTACATCACTAAGTTCAGCTTCCTGTATGATTCTCAAGGAAGGAATCTCTACCTCGGCTGGGATGACAGACTCGGTACCATAAATCAACATGTAGGGGGTTGCCCCGGTTGACGTGTGAATTATAGTTCGGTATCACAACAAAGCGAAGGGTAACTTCTCATGCCACTATTTGTGGTTCTCTATCATTTTCCTTAGTATCTTCTTAATGTTTTTGTTGGCGGCTTCTACGGCTCCATTTATCTGAGTTCTGTAGGCTGTGGAATTCTTGTGCTTGATTTTGAAAGCTTCACATATAGCTTTCATTAGATCACTATTGAGATTGGCGGCATTGTCAGTAATAATGGACTCGGGAACTCCGAATCGGTAGACAATACGATCCTTGACAAAATATACGACAAGTTTCTTTTTGCAGCTTTGTAAGATACAACTTCTACCCATTTCGTGAAGTAATCAATGGCTACCAGAATAAACCTGTGTCTATTCGAAGCAATAGGCTCAATCGGACCAATAACATCCATTCCCCAGGTGGCGAATGGCCAAGGTGAGCTTGTTGCATTTAGCTCGTTTGGCGGTATTTTTATCATATCGGCGTGTACTTGACATTGAAAGCATTTACGGACATACTGGATGCAATCCGTCTCCATGGTCATCCAAAGGTAACCTGCCCTGAGTATCTTCTTAGACAAGACGAAACCATTCATGTGCGGACCATGGGTCCCAACATGCACATCCTCAAGTAGCTTAAAAGCTTTCTTTGCGTCAACACATCTTATTAAACCCAGATCAGGAGTTCTTCTGTATAAATTTCCTCCACTGTGGAAGAAATGATTGGACAATCTCCGGAGCGTGCGTTTCTGAGTGTGATTTGCATGCTCCGGGTATTCTCCTTTTGATAAGTATTCCTTGATGTCATGGAACCAAGGTTTTCCATCAGCTTCTTTCCTCGACATGAGCAAAATATGTCGGCTGATTATGGATCCTCACCGGAATGGGATCAATGTAGTTCTTATCTGGATGTTGTATTATGGATAACAAAGTGGCCAATGTGTCGGCAAACTCTTCTGAATTCTGGGAACATGTCAGAATTCTACCTTTGTGAACCTCTTCCTCAATTCCTACACATGGTGCAAATATGGCAATATCTTGGAATTCTAGTGGCCCACTCTCCTTCTACCTGGTGCACAAGCAAATCTGAATAGCCGATCACCAATAACTCCTGAACATTCATATCGACTGCCATGTTGAGACCTAGTATGCGGGCTTCATATTTCGCCATGTTGTTAGTGCAGGGAAATCTGAGTTTAGAAGATACCGGATAATGCTGACCCATTTTTGATACCAAAACTGCTTCAATGCCTATTCCTTTGAAATTTGTGGCTTTATCAAAGAACATACTCCAACCATCATATGCTTCAGTAAAGTCTTCTCTTATGAATGATACTTATTCATCAGGAAAATACATTTTCAAGGGTTAGAATTCTCCTCCCACCGGATTTTTAGCAAGGTGATCTGCCAATGCTTGTCCCTTGACTACCTTTTGAGTTACATAGACGATATCAAACTCACTTAGTAATATCTGCCATTTAGCCAACTTCCCAATGGGCATGGGTTTCTAAAATATGTACTTCAGAGGATCCATCCTGGATATGAGGTAGGTGGTGTAGGCACAGAAGTAATGCCTCAATTTCTAAGCTGTCCAGGTCAAAGCACAGCAAGTGCACTCAAACAGAGAATACCATGCTTCATAAGGTGTAAACTTCTTACTCAAGTAACATATGGCTTGCTCTTTTCTTCCTGTCTCGTCATGTTTTCCCAAAACGCATCTGAAGGCTCCATCAAACACAGATAGATAGAGTAGCAAAGGTCATTCTGGCTCTAGCGGGACCAGCATCGGTGGTGTGGACAGGTATTCCTTGATCTTGTCAAAGGCTTTCTGACAAACCTCTGTCCGGTTTGTCTAGACATTTTTCCTCAACATCTTGAAGATGGGTTCACATATGACTATGGATTGTGCTATGAAGCGACTGATATAATTGAGACACCCTAAAAAGCTCATCACAACCTTTTTGCTTTTGGGCGGTGGTAACTCTTGAATAGCTTTGACTTTAGATAGATCTAGCTCAATCCCTCGGCGACTGACAATGAATCCCAGTAACTTTCCTACGGGAACCCCGAATGCGCACTTTGCGGGGTTCAATTTCAAGTTGTACCTCCTTAGCCTGTCAAAGAACATTCTCAAGTCTGCTATGTGATCTTCGGCCCTCTTGGATTTGATAATGACATTGTCCACATACACCTATATTTCTTTGTGTATCATATTATGGAAGATGGTTGTCATGGCCCTCATGTAAGTGGCCCCAGCATTCTTCAACTCGAATGGCATCATCTTGTAATAATATATACCCCACAATGTAATAAAAGTTGTCTTCTCTACATCTTCTGCATCCATTCGAATCTGGTGATAACCCACGAAGCAATCTACAAAGGATTGGAGTTCATGTTTGGCACAATTATCAATCAGAATGTGTATATTTGGCAGTGGGAAGTCATCCTTGGGACTTGCTCTATTTAAATCCTGATACTCAACACATATTCTGACCTTCCCGTCCTTCTTCGGAACTGGCACAATGTTGGCTAACCAGGTTGGATAATCAACCACCCTGAGAACTTTGGCTTTGATCTACTTGGTAACTTCCTCCTTGATTTTCAGGCTCATGTCTGGTTTGAACTTTCTGAGTTTCTGTTTTACTAGTGGACACATGGGATTAATAGGCAACTTGTGAGCCACTATGGAAGTGCTCAAACCAGCCATGTCATCATACGACGATGCGAAGACCTCATATTCCTTTAGGAAACGAATGTACTCTTCCTTTTCTGTTGGTGGCAATTGAATGCTGATGCAGGTCTCTTTGATTGTCTCGGCGTCTCCCAAATTTACTGCTTCTATTTCGTCTAGGTTGGACTTAGGCTTATTCTCATAATTTTCAACCTCCCTGACAATTTCCTCGGGCATCTCATCATCTTCTTCTGAGTCACTATTCTCATATTGCGTTGCCTCATTACATGTCACAGTCACTGGTTCATCAGGAAAAATAATAATAACACTGTGGAAAGAAAAAGTGTAAAGATATTAGTGAATAATAAAGAGCAAATGTATTTGATTAAAACTTGGAAAATGTTTCAGACAAAGCATGGCTCGATGAATCGAGCATTTATTTTGAAACAAGAAAATCTTAAAACAAAATTACTGGAAATCTTAAATGCCTAGAACGGCAATAAAAGTAAATTCTGCCAAGCTACCCAGGGACTCGGCGGGCTCGGGATGGTGTGGCGGTCCAGTTTATGAGAACAACTCCCTTTTCCATAGTCTGAATGTTGAGGCCTTCTTCCTCCTCCTCCTCAATTATGGCACCGCAGTCCATGTCCTCATCTTCCAAGAATAAACTCTTCAACCTAGCTAGTGTTGCTTCTTCTGCAGTTCCCTATATCGTGTCAGCCTAATGAAAAGCATGTTCCAAATGTGGCACCGGCTTCTCAAGAGGGTAGTATGGTCCACGCCATGGAGGTGACCACTCCTTGTACTCTTGCCATGTGTACTGGTATCCAAGCCCAAAAGTGGTACCATGATTTTTCAGCTGTACTGGCTTGGTGATACCTTGGAGGTTCTTTCCCAACCCTTTGTCGGGTTCATATCCGGACCATGCGAGTATGCTTTCTAATTTGTTACTCCACCACTTATCCTTCTCAACGGCATTGACCCGTTCAATGTGATAATAGGTTTCCCCTTCTAGCCTTCTTCTATGTCTGATGGTTGGGATAGTTTGACTAGTGTATATGGGGTTACTTCCATCTTCGTGAATGATTACTTCCTAGAGGTTCCATTCAAACTTCACAGCTTGATGCAGTGTGGAAGGCACGGCTCCAACAGCATGGATACATGGTCGGCCCAATAGAAGATTATACGAGGCTAGTATGTCAAGCACCTGAAATTCAACGTCGAACCAAGTTGGCCCCATCTACAAGTAAAGGTTGATTTCTCCGATCGTGGCCCTCTAGGACCCATCAAAAGCCTTCACATTCATGCACCCTGTCCGTATTTCATGGAAATCTTTGTCCAACCTTTTTAGAGTGTCCTATGGACAAATATTTAGGCTCGAACATCCATCAACCAGGACCTTGCCAATGAACTTGTCTTCAAATTGCACTACGATATGCAATGCACGATTGTGATTCAAACCCTCAGGCGGTAGCTCATCTTAGTATAAGATAATCTTATGGCTCTCCAGCACTTGACCAACCATGTTGGACATTTCTCCACTGGTGATGTTATTGGGTACATAAGCCTCATTTAGTACTTTCATCAAGGCGTTCTTATGTGCCTCCAAATTCTGCAGTAGTGACATGATAGATATCTGAGCAGGGACTTTGTTCATATGGTCAACAACAGAGTATTCCTTTGCCTGCACTTTCCTCCACAAGTCATCTGGCCCGATCTCAATAATACACTGTCTAGTAGTGGCCTCCTTACTTGAACCTCCTAGGTGTTCAGGTATATAGACTCTTCCGGTTCTAGTTATTCCTTGTGTAGCGTCAAATTTCCCTACCTTGGCCTTCCCTTTCCGCCGAGCCTCGGCGACATAATACCAGGGTATTGCTTTTGAGTTGAATGATGGTGTAGTTGACACCGTCACAGTAAAAGGTGTGGCCATTTCTACTTCAAATGGAGCGGAGGTGGCTGCGAGCGGAGCCACTTCTACCTCGAATGGAACTGATGCAGCTACCTTAACCTCGATTGGTGACTGAGTCTGTACTACAATGGGAGTAAGTGTGATTGCAACCTTTATGTCGTCGCCTTCTCGGATAAGCCTGATCGACCCCTCAAAGTCCCATTCTTCATTTGTTTCTATCAGATGTACACCATCACCTCTGTAATCAGGGAGGGGATTGTTACGGACATTAGGTGCGGCATCCTTTTCTTGTATGACCTTGTTGTCGATGAGCATCTGGATCTTATCCTTCAATGTTCGGCATTCAGCAGTGGTGTGCCCTTTTATACCAGAATGTTACATACAAGTTTGTTCGGATTGGACCATTGGGATGGATTTTCTAGTGCCATAGTGGGAAAAAGAGTGACGTAACATGCGGCTTTAAACCTTTCATACAGTTGGTCGATGGGCTCAACAATGGCGGTGTATTGTCTGGGTGGCTTGCGGTCGAAGTTGGGTCTTGGTCCTGGGTAATTTTGGTGAGCTGGTGGTGTTTGAAAGTGGGATGGTTGGGAGTTGTAGGTGTGATGGACAGAGGTTGGTTGGAAAAATCTGGGAGATGAAGGCTGATATGTAGACGGTGATGCTTGGTATGTGGACGGAGGTGTTTGATATGTGGGTGGAGGCATCTGATATATGGATGGAGGTGTACGATATGTGAGTGGAGGTGTCTGGTAAGTAAGTGGAGATTTTGGGCCCTAGGCCACCATTACTTCCCCAACATCTCTCTTCTTCGATATGCCACCTGATTGGAGTGCCTTATTTGTGGCTTGCAGTGCCTCGAAGTTCGTTACCATCCCGCTCTTGATTCCTTCCTTGATTTTGTCCCCGAGCTTGATGATATCAGAGAATTTGTGATTTTTGATGACCATCAACCTCTCATAATATTGTGGATCCTGTGCCCTGACAAAGAATTTATTCATCTATTCCTCATCTAAAAATGGTCTGACCTTGGCTGCTTCCGACCTCCAACGAGTAGCATACTCACGGAAAGTTTCAGTGGGTTTCTTCTTGAGATTCTGAGTATAGAAGACATCGGGTGCATTTTTTGTGTTAAACCTTAACGGGTCCATGAACTCTGACGCCATGCTTACCCAATTAGACCATTTCTTAGGATTCTGGCTGATATACCACGACAAAGCATCCCCAGTAAGGCTCTTCATAAAGAGCTTCATCCGAATCTTTTCATCTTTCCCGACCCCAACAAGCTTGTCACAATAAGTCCTTAGATGAACCCTAGGATCACCTATACCATTGAACATCTCAAACTTGGGAGGTTTATACTCCTCTGGCAGTTCAACATCCAGCTGTATGCACAGATCTTCATAGATTAAACCTTATATCCCTCTGTCACCTTCAACACCTTGAACTCGGCTTGTTAACTTCTTGAGTTCTTCAGCCATTTTTTAATGAGCAAGTCCTTCTTAGAGGGTTCCATTGCACAAGATATTGGTTGGGTAGAATGAGGTATAGTTTCCACGTATATAGGGTTGCTTTGATGGGTGCCAAGAACTTGGGTATAGTGATGGTCATTGATGGAGTTTTGGGGATCGTGAATGGGTTGTGTGTTTTGAGAAGTGTGGTAAGTAGTGGTTAGTGGGTATGGAATTAGTTGTGGTGGAGTTGGTATTGGCAGCGGATTGATGTTTTGGGGTGGAGTTGTGTATTGATTTGGTGCGAGAGGATTTTGTGGTTGTTGGTTTTGTGTGTTCTGAGGAGGTGTCGGGTTCTTTGCATTTTATTGGTGGATGTCAGGGACATTGAGGGTAAGTGACAGGTTTGCCAAGTTGTGGAGCTGCTCAAGTTCTCCTTGCAGTTCTATTATCTTTTGTTCCAGTCTCAAAACCAGATCATTTGGGGCCGGAGTACTACGGCCATCTGAAGTCTCTGCGTTCTCAACATTCTCCTTTAGGATACCACTTAAGTCGTTCATATTTGTCTTTCCTTTGCCCTTTATGTTGCTTGGAGGAGGAGGAGGTGGAGGGCCTCTAGATCTGGTATGATATACTGATGAGGTCAGTATGAGTGAACCAACCTAAGAGGATGGGAATAACAATAAAAATAAGCAAAAACAAAAAAAGGTAACAAGTCAGTGAGAATTCTGAAATGTTTGCAGTATTTAAATACATATTGCGAAATGTAAACTCGCATCTTAATTTAGGAGCCTCGTTGTGCCCGAGGTAGGCCTAACGATAAATAAATTTGGAGAACTTCAAATTCCAATAAATGCTTCATTTCATAATATAAAAATAGACGAATCCCAAAATAACACTAATGTAATAATAAAATAAGTTACTACTGGCACTTGGCCTTATTACATTCTAGGAAAAGCAAGTAAATCTAATCTATATGGTCCCAGAAGGGCCTTCTTTAGGTTGAATGCTCTCGTTGATCAAATCCTCCAGTTCGCACAGATTCATCAGTAAGAACGCCTTTGCCAAATGCCCTCCTTCGTTTCCCTCAGCGTTCTGGCAGTCGGTGACTCTCTTCCTCACTTTTCCTTCCAATTCTAACAGGTTGTATTCCAGATATTCCAGCTTCTCGCTGGATTTGTCGGCCCTCCCTTTCCATTCATTGAATTTGTCATCTGATGGAAGATTCCTCCACCAGTCTAGCAAGAGTGAGGGTATGCTAACCATACAAAGTTGGGGACCTCGTTCCTTATTTTCTGAAAAACAAAAGGTTAGGGCTTACCCCTACCATACTCGACTATTTATACATTTATGATCAACATATCGGCATTTGGTTCTCCAAATTAATGCACAGAACGTGGTTGCGTCCGTTGGGATTATGGAAAACCCAATGGACTTTGGATAAGGCTTATCTTAAAGGATCATTATGTGGACAACATAACTGATCCAAATAGGTTTGACCGTAATGCATGCACAATTTTAACCAGAATAAGGTTTCTATGGGATTTTAGACTAGTACCCTCAAGCGGACAACTCGAGGGGGAAGGCACGGAACCATCGACTACACCGCTGATCGACTGGTTTTACCGCAAATAAGCCTTTTCAAATTTAAGGGTAGTAAATAGGAAGAGCGCAATCACTCATTAAAGCGTTGAGATAGGATTTGATACGCACGAGTGGAATATGATGCGGAGCATGATTTATGCAGTAATTAATAACATGTAGTCAAGTATTTTCACGTAGGAAAAACAAATGCATTTAAACAATTTAAAGACAGTTACAGGAAAAGGAAACAAAGAGACAAGTTAGTTTCGGGACAATAAAGAAATCATAAATGCTTAACAAATGGACAGTTAAATTCAAATAAGGGAGAAGGGTAAGGAATAAAGCACACTTGGACTAATTTGTAAAAGAGAAGTTCTTTATGGTAAGAGCCTAAAAGATATCCCAGGCAGAGTCGCCATGCTGTCATGCCCCCTTTTTTCCCTCCTTGCGGGGAGAGAGGTCCGGGTTTCGACATTCCATGGGGTGTGATAACTCATTTCCTTTTGGGAATTGGGTATTTTGAAGAGTCACCACCTAACGAGTTATTGTGCGTTAGGGCACCTAGAGTGATTAACTCTTGGGATTGGTTCGCATTACCAGAGATTAGGGTAAGGGCTCGAAGTAACCTCGAGGGAAGGTGTTAGGCACCCCTCTTGGTCCACAACTGTGGGTCCCGACCGAACTTATATTTACAAATTAGTCCATTACAAATAAATAATTGGATCAAATACGTTGCAAGTAAAGCACGTTGGATAACTCAAGTTATAAGATAAAGATTTGGACAAGTTGCAAAACAAAGGTTTAAATAGAAAGGGAATTTTGGTAAAGGAGGGGTCCTAGGTTGGTTAGCCTATAGGATCACCCCACACAATGTCCGGTAAACACTCCTCGATGAGGGGCTACACATGACATTAGCGCATAGTCATCATATCTCGTATCTACCCTTATATTCCCCTTAGTGGTCATGCAAAGTGAGTGTTTGGTCAGCGATCTCTATTGCGTGCTACTATCCGTCCCTTCTTAACAGTCCTGGAGGGAGTTAGGACCTCTACCTATAGGTGATTCTACACGGACCTCTAAGGCTGTAAAGGTGAAAATTCTAAGGCGACAAGCAAAACACATAGTACTTTCAGCACATAAAAGGGAGCAATTAGAGGCTCAAAGTTTCCTCCTCAAACAAGGCACATAAACAACACGACTCAAGCACAATTAAGGGCTTTTTATTAGACGGTATCATAAAGCAGGATGTCTAGATGAATATGCAGAAGACAAGCAATTTACTCTTTATAAACTCAGGAGTAGTGACCCTAGCAGTTGCATATTGATTTTAAAAGGCCTGTTAGGATCAGAAAACGTTAAGCAATAGAAACAGTTTCAGAGATACAGTTTTGAAAATGCCCTAAAGGCTTGCCTATACACGGAGTACTGATGACTACATTTATAGAAAAAAAGGCAGACTTTTAAAACTCCTATAGGCATGCTGTCTAATAACAGATTAGGGCAGTTTTAAAAGACTTGTTTCAGAAATATAAATTACTTAATTAAACCAATTCAGAAGTGAATCAAACGTGGACTAAGTTGAATTATTGAAACTATTTTAGATTGACAGGCAGAATTTCGAGTATGGTTCCCTATAGGCATGATATCTAAGCGTAATACTGATTTTAAAGACTTGCAAGCATGGAAACATACATAACACTTGTTATAATGGAATCTAGATTAAATTACATCCTATAGGCATGGCATCTATTTGTTAAGCAGATTTAAGACATGCAGACATGAAAAAAAAAACACTTGCCATAACATAATTTGGACTGAGTCCTATAGGCATGGCATCTATAATGATTTTAACACATTGAAGGCATGATTTTTATTACAGAATTATTTGAAACCTATAGGCATGGTTTCTAGCATGGTGAGATAAACATGCGAAGATAAAGCCCTATGAACATGATTTCTACTTGGTAAAGCAATCAAATTAAAATGTAAAGTCCTGTGATCATGATTTCTACCCATATTACCCCATAAACATGTATCTACCCATCACTAAATACTCCAATATTTGTTTACAAGTTATTACAGACCAGTGAATGAATTACATAAGTAAATAAGAAAATAAGAAGCTATTCTATAGGGAGCCTTCGATTAGTTCCAGATTTCGAAAGCCTCCAATGACCTCAAATGCCTCAATTCCATAGACAATATCAAAGTCTAGATGCATCAAAGCTCCCTAAGGATCTCAAGGATCCCGGGCAGTGCTTACACATAGACTTGGTAACCAAAAATTGAATAAGTGCAGTGTGGAAGGGCCAGCCTCAGTATGCCAGAGTTCAGAGGGTTCTCAAGAGGATCCAAGGCAGTACACGTACTGGAGGGGGTAGAACTTATTGACTTAGGAGTAAACTGAAAGTGATTGACATAGGTTGAAATGTTTTAGTGAAAAGCTATATAAAAAGGAATTCTATTTGAAAGTAATTTAGTAAAACACAAAGATTGTTTGAAAAGAGATTGAATAAATGAACAGAAGTCCAAACACAACACCTTAGGACAGGTTCATACACAGCCAGGAGTAACAGCACCAAGGCAGGTTCAGTAGTCACAAATAGGGGTCAAGGGGTTTGGGATACATAGAACTCTTATTTATAAACATATAATCAAGAAAAGGTCTAGGAATTGGTATGGACATGCTCAGAAACAACTGACCAAGCATAGTCACAGAACCAGAATTAAATACCAAACTCACATACAGGGGTGATAGGGATTTGGGGATTCATGGGGCATATGATGGTAAACACATAACAATTAAGAGAAAACTGGTATGGACATTCTCAGAAACAAACAAGGGGGGGGGGGGTAATATACTGATCTTAAGGAAAGGGAGCACATAATAATGTAAACATCAACTACAAATTTCACAACAAAATCATAAATAGAAGCAAACTAGAAACAAGATGAACTGAAACAATAAGAGAACCATATTGTTGTTGGGACTCTGAATTGAAACTAGAATATACCAGTAAAGAGGATAGTAAGCAAAGTGAAAGAACATGAGAACAAAATGGTTAGCCTTGGCTTGCAGCCGGCTAACTTAGAGCAGTAGTAAGTAGCACAAAAGAGAGCAGAAAATTTTAAGTGTGAGAAATAGCCTTTTGAACCAAGAGTGTTCGTGTGCTGCGTTAATGAAAGACTAAGGTATTTAAAGTTATAAATCAGGTAGCAAATAAGGTAAAAATCAAAGTCCATTAGTAATTAAGGAACTCATAATCAGTCAGTCAGGAAACCAAGGTAAATACTCCCTTTAAGTTAAGGGAATTAACTCAAATATAAGAACAAATGATAAATAAGGAAAGAAATCAGTATACAACTAATAAAGAAAGATTCAAATTCGGTAAGTATAGGGTAGACAATTAGGGCTAAGTTCCTAAAGATCTTATTAAGTAAATAGTTCAGTAAGAATAAAGTACCATGCAAATAAGGTAGGAGAATCAGTTAATTTAAACAGACAAAGTAGAAATTTAGGATTTAAAAGAAGATCTTTCAATCAAACCATAAAATAAGGAAATCAGAATCAATCAAGAGGAAGTTATGACTCCATACTCAACATATAAATAGAGTAAGAACAACTAGACGTAGCAAACATGCTAGGTCAACAATATCGACAGAAAGAGGCAAGACTTGAACAATCGGGATGAACATAATCACATAGAGGTGGTATAATTTAGGCTAAGAACTCAGTAAGAACATATTCGAAGCAAGGTAACCACAGAAACCAAACAAGAATGAAGTAGTCATTTACTAACACACAGAACCAAACAGAGAAAATCTAAAAATATTAGGAATTTTAACATAGGCGAGTTGAAAAAGCAGTAAAAATATAGAATTAGTCGAGATATGCAAAGTATAGAAGTTTAAACATAAAATCAGTTCAAACAAAGTGTAGAAGAAGTTCCGAAAAAACCCTAACTTTAGAAGAAAGTGAAAACAACTTGAAATCGATGATTTTTGCAAAAGAGGTTCAAGAACAGTGTAAAACATAAAAGGAGCAGACTCGAGTCGTTTAAAAATAGAACAGATCTAGGAGATGTAAACAAAAAATTAGGGTTTCATAAGAAACCCATGTAGAGATGGAAGAACCTGTTTAGAAACTCAAAAATCGTAACAAATGCAGTGTGATCTTGCTCGAAATCACACCGGAGTAACCAAGAACAGCCCAAACAGCAAACCCTAAATATAAGTTAGTGTGGCCCAGGGCCCTTGAAGACCTCAGAGGAGATGAATACGGCAATAGAGGAGCCATTGAAGGCTTAGGGGTCGAAGGGTAGTCATCGGAGAAGACCGGAGAAGGGAGGCAGTGGAAAGGGGGTTAGGATTAGGTTGAGAGAAGAGAGGAGATGAGAGGATGCAGAGACGATGGGCTTTTGGAAATAAGGCTAGGGTTAGGGTCTTAGGAATTAAAAAAGGAAAGAAGTAATACAGGCCGTTGATCTGGGAGATCAACGGCCAGGATTTGATTTATGTTGGATCAGATAGATGGGTTCAGGGTTTGGGTTGGGTATTTGAATAGGAAATTGGGCAGGGGCTGGGTTCAATTTAGGCTGTAATTGAAATGCAAATCTGGCTATATTTTAAATAGCTAATTTTCCCTATATTAATTTATAATAAATAATAAAAAAATTCTGAAAAACAATTTTATGCACCAAAATAATTTAAAATATATATTTATCATTTTAAAAATATAGGGACAAATTTTACAAGTACGAAATGTAATTATACATTAAATGGGCTAATATTGCAATTATATGCAATTTAGCTTAAATAATACCAAATGCAATTATAAAAAAGCATAAAAAATATATTAACCATATTTTGGTATAAATATAGGAATTAAATAACTAAATCATCATAACAATAATTTGAAAAATAATTATTGGGGATTTTATGAATAAAAGGGAAGGAAATAAATCAATTTAAATTCCTAAAATTATGGAAAAAATTGTAAAATCCTTATGCATGCTTATATATGCATCTATATGCTATTTTAAAAGTATTTATGCATATTTAAAATACATAAAAAAATTAGGTATCAACAGTGGGCCAATACAAGGGCGTAGGAATGATCGAAACATGTTAACTTAAGTTTGGTACAAGGTGGAAGTGGTAAGGTATCCAAAAGTAGTCAAACCTTGA
Source organism: Nicotiana sylvestris (assembly GCF_000393655.2). Classification (NCBI taxonomy): domain Eukaryota; kingdom Viridiplantae; phylum Streptophyta; class Magnoliopsida; order Solanales; family Solanaceae; genus Nicotiana; species Nicotiana sylvestris. Next base: position 46,816,887 of record NC_091068.1, read on the forward strand.
TGTTGAAAATAAAATGTGAAAGCAAATGCAAAAGTATGGACCCCACAGTAAAGTACGGACAACACTTTTGTCCTTAAGTTCAAGACCATGGAACAATGATTGGAGGACATAAGGAAAGTATGAAGTCACGACCCAAAATCCCACTAATTGTCATGATGAAACCTAACTCCAACTGGTTAGGTAAGCCAACAACCATAATCAACTAATGCAAGAAAAAACAATAATAATTTGCTATCAAGATATGGATAAAATATAAATAAGTATCAAACCATTAACCACATACGAAAATACAATAATAATCTCCCAAACTAGGTAGTGCGCAGTCATGATCAACTAAATAGAGTACAACTGAGTCTAAAACATAACAATATTGTATAAATCAAACAACAATAAATAGATATGAAGGGGGCTCCATAAGCTGTGAATCAGGTACTGCAACTCAACACAAAGTCACCAATCAACCGAAAAGCGCCCTACTGAACGCCGCTAGGTCCGGTGCCAAGATCTACACAAAAATATATTGAAGTGTAGTATGAGTACGAAAAATAATGTGTACTCCATAAGTATCAAGTCTAATCTCAAAGAATTAGTGGCGAGATTTGACAAAAGTATGATGGTCACCTTCACAACCTGTGCAGTTCATAATAGCACGAAATCACGGAATTTAACCAAGAACAACAAATATAACATCAAGGTGTACAAATTAGAGATAAGATAATCATGCTTCTCAATACAAGATTGCCAAAGCATAATTCAATTTTTATTTTCACATATAACTAGCTGTTCATATTTGTGGATATCGCAATTGTGATATCTACAGCTGGGTAAAGATTGGAATTTCGGGACTTAGCTCATTTTAAACCATTTTCTAGACCAAAACTCCACAGAAACGATTTTTGGAGAGAAATTTCTTTCTAACTTTATAGGTTAGTAACTTTAACTTGTTTTTGTTCAATTTCAATTATTTTTTCATTAACTTTCACTATCAAATCTAAGTTTTCATAGAGTAGAAGTTGGTGTATTAGGTGGAAATTAGGAATTTTTAAAATTGAGATTTAGACCTTAAATTGAGGTCGGGTCTCAAAACAAATCACATATTTGGACTCGGAGTGAATGGGCAATCATGATTTGGTTTTAATTTCAGATTTTGACCACAAGGGTCTGAGTTGACTTTTTCAAATATGTTAAAGATCGAACCTTTTTCATAAGATGGTTGTTTCTAAAGCTTATTTTGATTTATTTGAATATCTGGCTAGATTCAGGTGGTTTGAAGGCATGTTTTAAAGGAAAAGCCATATTGAATTGTTGATCTTATTTCGAAAAGAGGTAAATGTCTTGGTTAACCTCGATTGAGGGAATTAGGGTGTAATTGATTCTATTTGCTACGTGATCTATGTGTTGGGGGAATTGAATATACAAGGTTACGAATGTTTATGCGTTGGCCATGGGATAAGTATGTGGTAGAATTAGCCTTATTTGTGTCATATTGCTTTGCGTATTATGTCTACCATGCTTTAAAAATATTGGGAAATTTTTTGATTTCTCGTATTCATGTTATTTGCTATGTTGAGCTTACTGAGATATTGGGCATTTAGATAGTTGAATTGTTGATTTGGTTCTTGGTGCAAAAGTATTGCTAAATTCTTATATGGCGAGTTATGTTCAAATACTACCCTTGACATTGTTTATGTTTCCCCCCATTCTTGGTACTGTGTTGTATGTGATTTTTGGTGAGGATGAGTAAAATTCACGAAGAGTATTTTTATGTTTGTGAGATAGAGAGTGATTGTGCACGAACGATAATTTCATGCCTTAGTTATTTCAATATCCTTGCACAGAGATGCTTCTATGCTTGAGAGATAGTGAGGATTTACATGAAGGGTGTTTTCGTCCTAGCTATTATATTACGTTGTGAGGATGAGAGTAAAATCACGAAGCGTGATATCGTGTTGTTTGTTGGTTTCATTGTTCTTTACTTTGCTATTCAACTTGAGGACTTGACTTTGTGGTTTTGTAATTTACTTTTTGGAAGGGTGTTCAGAGTTGTTGTAAAAGCATGAGTCGTGGTTTACTCAGTAACACCTTCCTTTACTTTCTCGTTTTATATCCCTTTACTTGAGTACTTATTATCCCTCTCACGTGTTGTAATCCTGTTATTATAATTGACGTTTCACTTGTCATCTCGTTATTTTTTTTTATATAAAATTGCACAGGTTTATTTATAGGTGTCTTGTCTTAGCCTCGTCACTACCTCGTCGGGGTTAGGCTCGACACTTACAGAGTGTATTAGGTCAGTTATACTCGTACTACACTTCTTCACTTCCTGTGCAGATTTGGACATTGGTATCAGTAGAGTCCCGAGAGGTGCTTAGCGAATACCAGATAGACGACTCGAGGTAGAGTTGCATCTTATTTGCAGATATTAGTCATCTTTCCAATTCTGTTGTATTGTTTCTACTTTTCAGATAGAATTGTATTTCTTTCAGTATAATATACGTAGTAAAATCTAGTAGCTCATATCCTTATGACTCCACATCTTGGGATGTTGAACATTAGTGTGGACCTTTACACCTTTTATGTTTGCTTTTGAGTTATTGTTACACTATATTATCATTTTGTCGTTGATTGATTGTTTTATTTCTTTCGTATTTACTGTTATGTGTTGGCTTTCTGTTGCTCCCAAATGCACACGCAAGTATACGTAGTCGATAAGTAATATAGGACTGTAAGTCCAGATACTGTACCCACAGGCACTTGTGATTAACTATCAACTAAATTAAACCCAAACAATTAATCTATTCAAGTGAATCCTAAAGTATTAATAATTAACTCGAACTAATCTACCGTAATAACCTAAGAGATTAAAGAAAACAATGACAAGCTTAAAGACGAATTCAATGGGAGATAATATTCTAGAGCTATGGGTTAGCTAACAATCTCATTGATTTTTCTACCTAAATTGTCTAATTAATTTATCTAGTTGATTGATTGATGGGGTTAATATTGCTTATAGCCTTCTCCCGAAGTACAACTCGCCTATTCAAGCTAACCTAACGCCTATATTCCTATAGAATTAGGATTAACAAGAACGCATTAATAATTCCCATATAATAACCAAGCAAGGCGATTAGGCATATCCCTATCCTAACCGCAAATCTGTCCCCGATTCTCGAGTTCAAGATCTTGCTCTATTCAATCTTATTTGCAATCTAAATTCTCTATCCTGAGTTCAATCCTAGTTTCGTAGATAGTATTCAATTGGTGATCAAGCAATCAAATAATTATGTGCAAGATTGAATAAATAACCCAATATGATAAAATAATAAGAACAATTCAAGCTTCAAACTACAACGTTCATGTAGCACCCACAACTCTAGAACTAATAAATTTTGAGATTAAAAGAAAAACAAGAGAAGAAAAACTAGTTAGAAGCCTCCTCCAAGCGTTATATGTGTTCATCCACGTGAATTCTCCTTCAAAGTATGTTAGATATCCTCCAAATTAGGTTTAGGGCCCCTTTTATATGAGTTGGGGGGGGGGGTCCTTGGGCCGAAATAACATTCTCCCGGGTGAAGTTGGAGAAGTTTCCCATCACCAGCTTCCAGCCCAGTGCCCCACGCTGGCCCTGGCCCTGGCGCTGGGTTATTGAGCATTTTGTGTGAAGCGCCACAGGTGGCGTGGGGCGCTACCTCTGGCACTGAAAATTCAACATTTTCTTTGTTCATCCGTTTTGGCTCTAATCTCGCACCTTTCACCCCCAATTGCTTCAGGATGATTCCTACATATAAAAATACCATGAATAATTATAAATCAATACATTTCACATCCGAAATCCACAAAACACGAGTAAAATATGAGGCAATATACATATAAATATATATACGTTATGCTAAATATCAACACCCCACACTTAAACTCTTGCTCGTCCTCGAGCAACGGGTCTATCAACTACTACAATTTAATTTTTTCCAACGTACACTCTACCAATGATCATGGTTGATAGCAACAATTAAACTGTAGCATATGCAACCACTTACACTTCCCTTTACTTATTCCATTCTTCATATATTCACAATAAAGACAACGTTCTCATAACAATCCTAGCCTCAAAAGCCGACTCAATATCACAATGCACCCATGACTTGAACACCCAACATCACGGAGAATTCTAATAATTTTACCTATCCCTCGTGAAACCATGTGCCCTCAAAACAAGAACAAGAGAGTAAGTTGAATCCACACATTTAAATCTCATGATCAAATATAGTTTAAGGACTCACATATATCAAAGAAAATCGCTCACTCTCACAAAGAATTTACATGCATGTAAAAGGTACTATAGGCTTGCCCATAATGTAAATCTCCACTAATATAGACTCACAGACTTTTTTTTATGGCTGTAATGTAGACTAAGGGACGGGTATAATATATTTAGGATTAGTACTTCACCCTCCTAAGCACTTTAACACTTCACATAATAAACTCCAGTGCAAATTCTTCAATCCACTTCAAATCATAAACCATATCACTCCCCAAAATTATTCCCTCTTTTTTTAAGCACTACTTTAATTTACACGCTACTAGCAAGAACAAGACAACAATTTATTCCTCTCAATCTTTTTTTTTCGAATTTTTCTTTCTTTTTCTTCTATTTTTTTTCTTTCAACTAGTCTTTTTCATTTTTCAATTTTCGCTAGTGGTGTATTTTTATACAAAATAAGTGCACCTTTCTTCTTCCATTAGTTCCCCTAAAATGCCACCCCACACTTAGTCATTACTTCTTCTAGCGTTCATTTCACAATTAAAGTACCATAAGAGGTAATAGGATCAAAATAATAGCAATTAAGAATAAAAGGGGTATAGGCTCGTAATGTGAGTGCCGAATAAAAGTCCATAGACTCAAAAGAGTTTACTAGGGATAGATTTTATTTGTGATAAGAAATTAAGCATAAAAAATCAAAGAAGGCCTAAAATCATTTTTCAAACCGAGCATCGCTTAAAATTTTGCTTCAACTCACATACTGGGCAAGTTCTAGACTCAATCATAATAACATGGACTATACAAAATCTTACTTCACACATGGCACATGACTCACTAAGGACAGTCTAATTCCGACTCTCAAATAATGCAAGTATTCACGGAGCCAAAAGACATTAAGCATTAAGCACAAAGTGAATATATGTCAAGCAAAAGAGACATAGGCATCACAAACATGCTATCCAATTTCATCAAGGCAACATGAACAATTTCAAAATATTGGGAAGATACTCCACATGCCAAAGCTCAAATATGCTACTACCAAACAAGTCAAAGGAGCCTAAGTTCATCAATATTCCTCCTTTTATTTCCTAAAGTCCTAATCTACTATGAAAAATAAAAAACGACTACCCAGTTCAAACTACATCCCATGGAAAAGAACCGATGCACAAAGAAAAACTGATGGGATTATAGCTACCTAAAGAAAAATAAAAGACATATTTTTGAATTTTTTTTATTTTTTTTACCCTTTTTCATTTTTTTATTGGACCTTAATCCCTCAAGACGGCTGTCCACCAAATCCGTTGTCGGGAAAAGTTTAGTTTTTTTTCAATTTTCATTTTTTTAAAATTTCCTTTTTTTCTCTAAAAAAATCTCTACACTAAGAACGAGTACTACAACTAAGCTAAGATAGCATAGAAAATCACCTAGACAATCTCCTCACTCCACACTTAAAATTGTGCAATGTCCTCAATGTACACTATAAATAACAAGAGGGTAAAAGAAACTTCATGGTAGGCCAAAGGACGAAGAATTAGTGGCTCACGGGATACTCAGACTTCTCCTAGGTATGATCCCTTGTGCGGGTACCTCACACTTAGTTTCAACCACATGATCGCTTTGGCACATGCCTATTGGCTTTGAGTCTGTCACGACCCCAAATGCCGGTCGTGATGGAGCCTATCATATTATTAAGCAAGCCAACAAATCAACTAACCACGATCCATTTTCCTTTAACATTAAGCCATTTTCTAACACAAGTTTAAAATGCTGAAGTCATTATAAGCGTTAAAACAACAAAAATATGTGAAAAGTCAAAATAACAATAATTACACAGCCCCAACAATCTGGTGTCACGAGTCTAGAGCCTCTAATAAAGGTCTGAATACCTAATACATCAATAGTCTAAAAAATGCGGAAATATAATAAGATAGGAGAGAGAGAACATGGTTGTGGACGCCATGCAGCTACCTCGAAGTCTCTATCAAATGTTGAAACAGCTGAAAGCCCTCACTCCCGGATCTGCACACAAAGTGCGGGGAGTAACGTGAATACGCCAACTCAGTAAGTAACTAGAGTAAATAAGGACTGAAAGCAGTGACGAGTAGTTCAAAAATACATAACTGGATAATCAACAGAATATCATGTCATCTTTACAGTTTGAAATTATTTTTCATTATAAAATCACAATCTTCAGTTTAAACATTTGAAATCAAATACTTAGCAGTATATCAAACAGAGGCTTATTTAAAAGTAGAGTGAAATCAGTGAAAACATCATAACAAAACCTCTTGGGCAAGGAATCACTCAGAATATGGCCCTCGAGCAGCCTCTCAATCACTCGTGACTCGACTCTCCTCACACAGTACTCACTCTCAGCACTCTGCTCATTAGTATCTCATAATAATAGAAATCATAGTAACAGCTGCGTCGTGCAGCCCGATCCGTAATTTATAGTTGACTACGCTCACTGGGAGTTTACAGACTCCGGAGGGGCTCCTACAGCCCAAGCGTCATATCACTGCGGCATGCAACCCGATCTATAACTCACATATGTATAAATATCCTCACCATTAGGCTCTCGACCTCTCTCAGTCATTAACCTCACAACCTCTCGGGCACAACAATAGAAATTAGGGAATTCCGCCCAAACAGTCATCACAATTAGGAGTAAAGTGATAAAATCCATTTTAATCCTTTAAACAAGTAAAACCATACTGAGGATATACTTCTAGCAAGTAAAGTGAGGAAAAACAGTCAAAATGCCCCCTAAGGGTTTCTACAGGTCGACATAAGGCCCCAAACATGGCATACAACCCATAATACAGTATAAATGACTTAAATACAGAATAATATAAGATTTCCAAATCAATTAAGAGGCTTAATAGTCACTACGGGACGGACCAAGTCACAATCCCTGCCGGTGCATGCCCACACGCTCGTCACCTAGCATGTACGTCACCGCATTTATCAAAAGCAAGTCAAATACCGGGTTTTATACCCTCAGTTCCAGATTTACAATGATTACTTACCTTAAAGCGGTGAAAATGCTAGCCCGTGATGCCTTTGCCCCTCAAATCGGCCCCCTCGCACGTCAAATCTATCCAAAATCAGAACGAGTATGTCAAAATATGCCAAAGGAACGAAGCCGAAGCAAAAACAATCAATAAATGGCACAAATCCCGAAATTACCGAAACCCGACCCCCGATCCCACGTATCAAAAATCAGAAATTTTTACATCAATGGATTCCTGATCTCCCCACGAGTTCATACATATCAAGAACACTAAAATCGGAGTCCAAATGTCCCCTCAAATCCTCAATTTAAGGCCTCTTAAACCCAAGCCCTAATCCTCCATTTTTAGCCCTTTAATTCCTTTAATTTCAGCCTTAATCCATGAAATACTACCATAGAAATGTGTTTTAGGTCCAAAATCCTTACCTTAACGAAGTTTCCTTGATTTCTCTCTTCAAAATCGCCCAAAGATCCCAATTTCGAGTTTAAAAATGGTTAAACCCTTCAAAAATAGCGAAGGAAGAAATATATACATTTTGCCCAGTCTTTTTAACATCTGCGGTCCCACAATCGCTTCTGCGTTACTGCATTTGCGGTCATTCATCCACTTCTGCGGAAATCTCTTAAAAGTCCCAATTCCGCATCTGCAGTAAATCTTCCGCGCTTGCGGCTTCGCAGATGCGGCCCATCAACTGCATCTGTGGTTCCTGACGAATCCCTTCAAAAACCGCGTATGCGGCTCCTCTTCCGCACGTGTGGCACCGCACCTACGGTCCCCAAATCGCAGGTGCGAAAACACCAGAAGTAGCAAAGTTTCTGAAATTTCACAAGTCTCAAACCTTCCCGTTAACCACCCGAAATCATCCCGAGGCCCCCGGGACCTCAGCCAAAAGCACCAACATGACCCAATACCTTATTAAAACTTGTTCCGATCATCGAAACACTTCAAACAACACCAAATCAACCAAAACACCTCGGATTCAAGTCTAAGTTCTAAAATCTTCCGAAATCTGCTTTTGATCAAAAACCCAACCAAACCACGTCCGAATAACCTGAAATTTTGCACACACATCCCAAATGACACGACGAAGCTACTGAAACTCTGGAATTCTATTCCGATACCTATATCAAAATCTCGCCTATCAATCGGAAATTGCCAAAATCTCTACTTCGCCAATTCAAGCCTAAATCTACTCCGAACCTCCAAAACCGATTCCGATCACGCTCCTAAGCCATAACTCACCTCCCGAAGCTAACCGAACCATCAGAACTCACATCCGAGCCCTCTAACATATAAGTCAACATCTGGTTGACTTTTTCAACTCAAACTTCCTTAAAAGAGACTAAGTGTCTCAAACCTTACCAAAATCATTCTGGACTCGATCTAACCAACCCGGTACCATAAAACACGGATAACGAAGTACAAAAAAGCAAAAATGGGGAAAACGGAGCGGTAACTCATGAGACGACTGGACGGTTCATCATATCCTCCCCAACTTAAAAAACGTTCATCCTCGAATGAGTCAAGAAACATATCTGAAGCCTCAAATAGATGAGGACATCTGCTCCGCATCTCCCGCTCGGTCTCCCAGGTAACCTCCTCCACGGGCCAATCTCTCCACTGCACTTTCACTGAAACTATATCCTTTGACCTCAACTTTCGAACCTGCTGACCCAAAATAGCTATTGGCTCCACATCATAGGTCAAATCATCATCCAACTGAACCGTGATGAAATCCAAAATATGAGACGGATCCCCAATATACTTCTGGAGCATAGAAACATGAAATATCGGATGCACATTCACAAGCTTGATGGAAAAGCAAGCTCATAAGCCACCTCCCCAATCCTTCGAAGCACCTCAAAAGGCTCAATGAACTGAGGACTCAATTTCCCTTTCTTCCCGAATCTCAAAACACCCTTCATGGGCGAAACCTTCAATAAAACCTTCTCACCAACCATGTAGGACACATCTCGAACCTTCCTATCTGCATAAATCTTTTGCCTCGACTGCGTTATATGAAACCTATCCTGAATCACCTTCACTTTCTCCAAAGCATCCTGCACCAAATCAGTCCCCAATAACCTAGCCTCACCGGGCTCGAACAAACCAACTGGAGATCTACATTGCCTCCCATACAAAGCCTCATATGGAGCCATCTAGATACTCGACTGGTAGTTGTTGTTATAAGAAAACTCTGCAAGCGGTAGGAACGCATCCCACGATACTCCGAAATCAATGACACAAGCACGCAACTTGTCCTCCAATATTTGAATAGTGCGCTCGGACTGTCCGTTCGTCTGAGGGTGAAAAGTTGAGCTCAACTCAACCTGAGTACCCAACTCTCGCTGCACAAACCTCCAAAACTGTAAAGTAAACTGAGTGCCCCTATCTGAAATGATGGAAACTGGGACACCATGCAAACAAACGATCTCCCGGATATAGATCCCTACCAACCGCTCTGAAAAATAGGTAGTACACACAGGAATGATGTGCGCGGACTTGGTCAGTCGATCCACAATCACCCAAATAGCATCGAACTTCTTCAAAGTCCATGGAAGTCCAATAACAAAGTCCATAGTGATCCTCTCCCACTTCCACTCGGGAATAACCATCTACTAAAGCAAGCCACCCGGTCTTTGATGCTCATATTTCACGTGCTGACAATTGAGACACCGAGCTACAAATCCCACAATGTCTTTCTTCATTCTTCTCCACCAATAGTATTGTCTCAAACCCTGATACATCTTTGCGTCACCCGGATGAATGGAATACCATGAGCTTTGGGCCTCCTCCAGAATTAACTACCAAAGCCCATCTACATTGGGTACACTGATTCGGCCCTGCATCCTCAACACCCCTCAACATCAATAGTCACATCTCTGGTATCGTCATGTTGAACTCTGTCCTTAAGGACCAGCAAATGTGGATCATCATACTGGAGCTCTCTGATGCGGTCATATAAGGAAGATCGAAAAACCATGCAAGCCAATACCCGACTAGGCTCCGAAATATCTAACCTCACGAACCGATTAGCCAAGGCCTGAACATCAACTATAAGAGGTCTCTCCCCAACTGGAATATATGCCAAACTCCCCATACCTACTGCCTTTCGGCTCAAAGCATCGGCCACCATATTGGCCTTTTCCAGATGATGCAATATAGTGATATCATAATCCTTAAGCAACTTCAACCATCTCCATTGCCTCAAATTAAGATCCTTTTGCTTGAACAAATGCTGAAGACTGCGATGATCAGTGAACACCTCACAAGATACGCCATACAAGTAATGCCTCCAAATCTTCAATGCGTGAACTATGGCAGCCAACTCCAAATCATAAACGGGGTAGTTCTTCTCATGGGGCTTCAACTGACGAGAAACATAAGCAATAACTCTACCCTCCTACATCAACACACAACCAATCCCAACTCTCGAAGCATCACAATATACAGTATATGAACCTGAAGCAGATGGCAACACCAACACTGGAGCTGTGGTCAAAGCTGTCTTGAGCTTCTGAAAGCTCTCCTCACACGCATCCGACCATACAAATGAAGCACCCTTCTAAGTCAACTTGGTCAAGGGCGATGCGATAGATGAGAATCCTTGAACAAATCGGCGATAATAGCCTGCCAAACCAAGAAATCTGCGAATCTCTGTAGCTGAGGACGGTCTAGGCCAACTCCAAACTGCCTTTATGTTCTTCGGATCAACCTGAATACCCTCGCTGGACACCACGTGCCCCAAGAAAGCCACTAAACTGAGCCAGAACTCACATTTGGAGAATTTTGCATAAATCTTCTCCTCATTTTATCTCTGTAACACAACTCTCAAATGCTCCGCGTGCTATTCCTGACTACGCGAATACACCAGAATATCATCAATGAAGACTGTGACAAAACGAGTCAAGATAAGGCCGGAACACGCTGTTCATCAAATGCATGAACACTGCTGGGGCGTTGGTCAGCCCAAAAGACATCACCAAGAACTCATAATGACCGTATCGGGTCTTGAAAGCCGTCTTAAGAATATCTGAATCCCTGATCTTCAACTAGTGATATCCTGAACGGAGATCGATCTTGGAGAACACTCTCTCTCCCTGAAGCTGGTCCAATAAATCATCAATGCGAGGCAAAGGATACTTGTTCTTAATTGTTACCTTGTTCAATTGTCTATAATCAATGCACATTCTCATTGTGCCATCCTTCTTCTTCATAAATAGAACTGGCGCACCCCAAGGTGACACACTAGGCCGAATCAACCCCTTATCAAGGAGTTCCTGAAGCTGTTCATTTAACTCTTTCAACTTCGCTGGTGTAATACGATACAGCGGAATAGAAATGGGATGATTGCCCGGCACCAGATTAATACCAAAATCAATATTCTTGTCCGGTGGCATGCCCGGCAGGTCTGCAGGAAACACAACTGGAAAATCCCTCACAACTGGGACAGAATCAATACTGGGAGCCTCAGTTCCAACATCCCTCATGAAGTCTAGATACGAAAGGCATCCCTTCCCAACCATATGTTGGGCCTTCAAGAATGAGATCACTCTGCTGGGAACATAATCTGTCAAGCGTCACCACTCAATCCGTGGCATACTCAGTATAGCCAATGTGACTGTCTTAGCATGACAGTCCAGAATAGCATGACACGGAGATATCCAATTCATGCCCAAAATGATATCAAAATCTACCATACATAATAGTAAAAGATCCACTCGGATCTCCAGACCCCCAATAATCACCACACATGACTGATACACATGGTTTACAACAATAGTATCGCCCACCGGAGTAGATACATGAACAGGTGAAACAAGAGACTCACGGGGCATATCCAAGTAACGGACAAAGTATAATGACACAAGAAAAGGTGGAACTGGGACCAAATAATACTGATGCATCTCTGTGGTAGATTGAAACAATACCTAAAATCACGGCATCTGATTCGGCAGCATCTGGTCTACCTGGGAGAGCATAGAAACGAGCCTGACCACCGCCTGATCGACCTCCCCCTCTAGGGCAACCCCTGACTACCTGACCCCCACCCCTAGCTAGTTGGACGGGTGGTGAAGTAACTAAAGAAGAAGTCGAGGGTTGCTGAGACTAACCATCATAAAGACGAGGATACTGCCTCCTCATATGTCCAAACTCTCCACACTCATAACAACTCCCCGGTGCTAGAGATGGGGACTGAAGGGAACCCCTGGCACCGGAATGTCTAGTAGAAGGACCTAGCATGGAAGAACCTTGTATTGATGGAGAACGAGACGAGCTCTGAGCTGGAAGGGCACTAAATGATTAGTGGACCTGATGAGAACTATGAAAGCCATGAACTGATAATTCTCCACGGTAACCTGGGCGAGCTGAATGATCCTGCCTGAATGAACGGCCTCTGCCCTGTTGGAACTGACCCCTCGAAGGAGCACTGCTAAAGCTACCAGATCCCCGAGGCCTCTTAGCCTCTCTCTCCTCTCGCTCCTGCCGGCGAACCGTCTCAATCTCACGAGCGATATCAACAACCTCCTCGAAGGTAGCACCTATCACCCTTTCCCTATTCATGAGAATCTGAAGCTGGCACATGAGGCCATCAACAAACCTCTTAATCCTCTCTCGATCTGTGGGAACCATCCAAACCGCATGATGAGCTGACTCAGAAAACCGCATCTCATACTACATCATCGTCATCTCCCCTTGACGTCGCTACTCAAACTGCCTGCAAAGCTCATCTCGGCGCGACTGTGGTACATACTTCTCTAGGAAGAGAACATAGAACTGCTGCCAAGTAAGGGGCATTACACCAATAGGCCTATGCCTCTCATACGCCTCCCACCAAGTGAAAGCAGCCCCAGAAAACTGAAAGGTAGTTAATGCCACACCACTGGTCTCAAGAATCCCTACTGTACAAAGTATCCGCTAGCACTTATCCAAGAAACCCTGGGCATCCTCGCCCTCTGCACCATTGAATGTCGGAAGCTGGAGTCTACCAAACCTCTCAAATCGATGTTGCTCATCATCCGGCATAACTGGCACCACAAACTCTTGAGCAGGTGCAACCGGCTGGGCTAGAGGTGCCCCCGATGTCTAGAGTCCCTGTACAACCTACTCAGGTGTATGAGCAACGGGAGTCTGGGTTCCTCCTCTGGCCTGAGAAGTAGCTGCGGCCGTAGTAACTAAACCGCCTGAGCCAAACCAGTACACACTGATAAGATCTAAGCTAAAGCCTTCTAAAGGCCTGGAATCACAATAGGCACAACTAGTGCCTGGGTTGGTGCTGCTGTAGCGTCCATAACTAGGACCTGATCGGGCATTGGGGTAGCTGGTGGATCTGATGATGCTTCTCTAGCTGCTCTGCCCCTTCCATGGCCTCGACCGCGACCTCGTCCTCTGGTGGCCCTAGCTGGTAGAACTGGTGGCCGTCCACCCCTCCCAGTAGCACGTGTCCTCACCATCTGTGAGAGAATAGAATAACAGAAGTTTAGTACTTGGATAAACAGATCCGTACGACAAGGATTTCAAGAATATGAAGTTTTTCCTAAAGGTTCTGCAGCCTCTCGAGGATAAATACAGACGTCTCCGTACCGATCCGCGAGACTCTACTAAATCGGCTCATGACTCGCGAGACCTATGAAACCTAAGCTCTGATACCAACTTGTCACGACCCCAAATACCGGTCGTGATGACACCTATCACATTACTAGGCAAGACAATCAATCAACTAACCACGACCCATTTTCCTTTAACATTAAGCCATTTTCTAACACAAGTTTAAAATGCTGAAGTCATTATAAGCATTAAAACAACAGAAATATGCGGAAAGTCAAAATAACAATAACTACACAGCCCCAACAATCTGGTGTCAAGAGTCTAGAGCCTCTAATAAAGGTTTGAATACCTAATACATCAATAGTCTAGAAAATGCAGAAAGATAACAAGATAGGAGGGAGAGAACAGGGTTGCGGACGCCATGCAGCTACCTCGAAGTCTCCGTCAAATGCTGAAACAGCTGAAAGCCTTCACTCGGTCGCTCGGCACCTGGATCTGCACACAAGGTGCAAGGAATAACATGAGTATGCCAACTCAGTAAGTAACTAGAGTAAATATGGACTGAAAGCAGTGATGAGCAGTTCAAAAATACATAACTGGATAATCAACAGAATATCAGGTCATCTTTACAATTTAAAATCAGTTTTCATTATAAAATCACAATTTTCAGTTTAAGCATTTGGAATCAAATACTTAGTGGTATATCAAATAGAGGCTTATTTAAAATAAGAGTGAAATTAGTGAAAACATCATAACAAAACCTCTCGGGCAAGGAATCAATTAGAATATAGCCCTCGGGCAGCCTCTCAATCACTCGTAACTCGACTCTCGTCACACAGTACTCACTCTCAGCACTCTGCTCATTAGTATCTCATAATAATAGAAATCATAGTAACCATTGTGGCATGCAGCCCGATCCGTAATTTATAGTCGACTACGCTCACTGGGGGTGTACAGACTCCGGAGGGGCTCTTACAGCCCAAGCGTCATATCGCTGCGGCGTGTAGCCCGATCCAATATATATATCGCTGCGGCATGCAGCCAAATCCATATAATTATCACTACGGCGTGTAGCCCGATCCATAACTCACATATGTATAAATATCCTCACCATTAGGCTCTCGACCTCTCTCAGTCATTAACTTCACAGCCTCTCGGGCACAACAATAGAAATTAGGGAATTCCGCCCAAACAGTCCTCACAATTAGGAGAAGAGTGATAAAATCCGTTTTAATCCCTTAAATAGGTAAAACCAGACTGAGGATATACTTTTAGCAAGTAAAGTGAGGAAAAACAGTCAAAATGCCTCTAAGGGTTTCTGCAGGTCGGCACAAGGCCCCAAACATGGCATGCAACCCATAATACAGTATAAATGACTGAAATATAGAATAATAGAAGAATTCCAAATCAATTACGCAGTTTAATAGTCGTTATGGGACGGACCAAATCACAATCCCTGCCGGTGCACGCTCATCACCTACATGTGTGTCACAGCATTTATCATAAGCAAGTCAAATACCGGGGTTTGTACCCTCAAATCTAGATTTACAATGGTTACTTACCTCAAACCGATGAAAATACTACCCCATGACGCCTTTGACCCTCGAATCGTCCTCCACACGTCAAAATATGCCATGGGAATGAAGCCCAAGCAAAAACAATCAATAAATGGCACAAATCCCGAAATTACCAAAACCCGATCTTCAGGCCCACGTCTCGAAAATCAGAAATTTTACATCAATGGATTCCTCATCTCCCTTCAAGTTCATACATATTAACAACACTAAAATCGGAGTCCAAATGACCCCTCAAATCCTCAATTTAAGGCCTCTTAAACTCAAGCCCTAATCCTCCATTTTTAGCCATTTAATTCCTTTAATTTCAGCCTTAATCCATGAAATACTACCATAGAAATGCGTTTTAGGTCCAAAATCCTTACCTTAACGAAGTTTCCTTGATTTCTCTAATCGCCCAAAGCTCCCAATTCCGAGTTTAATAATGGTTAAACCCTTCAAATATCGCGAAGGAAGAAATATATACATTCTGCCCAGTCCTTTTCGCATCTACGATCCCACAACCACTTTTGCGGTACCGTATTTGCGGTCATTCATCTGCTTCTGCGAAAATCTCTTAAAAGGCCCAAATCCTCATATACAGTAAATGTTACGCACCTGCAGCTTCGAGATGTGGCCCATCAACCGCATCTGCGGCTCTTGACGAATCCCTTCAAAAACCGCTTCTACGGCTCTTCTTCCGAATGCGCGGCACCGCACGTGCGGTTCCCAAACCGCAGGTGCAAAAACACAAGAAGCAACAAAGTTTCTGAAATTTTACAAGTCTCAAACCTTCCCGTTAACCACCCGAAATCATACCGAGGCCCCCGGGACCTCAACCAAAAGCACCAACATGACCCAATACCTTATTCAAACTTGTTCCAATCATTGAAACACTTCAAACAACACCAAATCAACCAAAACACCTCAGATTCAAGCCTAAGTTCTAAAATCTTCCGAAATCCACTTTTGATCAAAAACCCAACCAAACCACGTCCGAATAACCTGAAATTTGCACACACATCCCAAATGACATGACGAAGATACTTCAACTCTCGGGATTCCATTCCGACCCCTATATCAAAATCTCGCCTATCAACCGGAAATCGTCAAAATCTCAACTTCGCCAATTCAAGCCTAAATCTACTCCGAATTTCCAAAACCCATTCCAATCATGCTCCTAAGCCATATATCACCTCCCGAAGCTAACCGAATGATCGGAACTCACATCCGGGGCCTCTAACATATAAGTCAACATCTGGTTGACTTTTCCAACTCAAAATTTCTTAAAAGTGACTAAGTGTCTCAAACCTTATCAAAATCATTCCGGACTCGACCCGACCAACCTGGTACCATAAAACACGAATAACGAAGCACAAAGAAGCAAAAATGGGGGAAACAGAGCGGTAACTCATGAACGACTGGTCGGGTCGTCACAGACTCCATGCTCCTACTCCTACAAAACACAAATATAACACTACAAAAAAATAACACAATAAAATAAAATAAAACAACAAAATAAAAAAGGAAAAAATAAATTGGGTTCCCTTCCAACAAGCGGTTGATTCAACGTCGCGGCACGATGCCATCACTTTCACCATTTTTCCTTTCACTTTGAGGATATGAATTGTGCCCCCAATTTCGCATCAATTTTCTATCACGTGCATGGGGTGGTGGTGTAAAAATAAAGGAACCAAGCAATAGATATCACATTTTTCACTTCTTGGCCTTAGGGAGGGATGTCATTTTGTCTTTTTAGTCTGGCAAATTTTAGAATGTAAGGGTCTTGTTCTTCATCTATACATCTCTCCAAAGGCTTGACCTCTATGTCTCCATCTAAACATAATTTAGAAAAATAATTAGAAGGAGTACCAACACGCCCCAACTCCAAAAATGCATGATTTTTGACATCCTCAATAATGTATGCCTCTTCAACCTCGAAATCATCAACAAAAGCATGATCTAATGATTGGTATTTGTGATGACTCGGCCAGTCGTCTCATGAGTTACCACTCCGTTTTCCCTATTTCTGCTTCTTTATGTTGTGTTTATCTGTGTTATGTGATATCAGGTTGGTCAGATCGAATCCAAAAGGAATTTAGTAAGGTTTGAGACACTTAGTCTCTTTTGAGGGACCTTAAGTTGGAAAAGTCAACTGAATCTTAACTTATATGTTAGAGGGCTCGGATGTGAGTTCTGATGGTTCGGTTAGCTTCGGGAGGTGATTTGGGACTTAGGAGTGCGATCAGAATGGGTTTGGAGGTCCGGAGTAGATTTAGGCTTGAATTGGCGAAGTAGAGATTTTGGCGATTTTCGGTTGGTAGGCGAGATTTTGATATAGGGGTCGAATGGAATTTTGAGAGTTGCAGTAGTTCTGTGGTGTCATTTGGGATGTGCGTGCAAAATTTCAGGTCATTGAGACGTGGTTTGGTTAGGTTTTTTATAAAAAGTAGAATTCGGAAGATTTTGGAAAGTTTGGCTTGAATCCGATGTGTTTTGGGTGATTTGATGTTGTTTGAGGTGTTTTGATGATTGGAACAAGTTTGAATAAGGTATTAGGATATGTTTGTACTTTTGGTTGAGGTCTCGGGGGCCTTGGGACGATTTCGGATGGTTGACGGGAAGTTTGGATTGCTGTTGTAGCTGCTAAATTGCTGCTTATGGTATTTTTGCACCTGCAGATTGGGGACCGCAGGTGCGGTGCCACACGTGCAGGAGATCCATCGCATAAGCAAAAAAGGGTCAGGTGAGTAGAGACCTCATAAGCGGTAAGGTGACCGCATCTGCGATGTCGCAGATGCGGAAGTGTGGTCGCAGCTGCGATTTAGGCTGGATAAGTGATTTCCGCAAAAGCACAGGATTTAACCGCAAATGCGGTACCGCAGAAGTGAGTATTTTGCCGCAGATGCAAAAAAGGTCTGGGCAGAACATATAAGTTATTTCATTTCGCGAATTTGAGCTATTTTACCATTTTTGAATTCAACTTGAGAGCTTTTTGGGCGATTTGAAAGAGGGATTTCAAGGGAACTTCATTGAGGTAAGGAATTTGGACCTAAAACTCGTTCCTATGCTATTATTACATGGATTAGAGCTAGAAATCATGGAAATTAAGGGTGAAAATTGGGGAAACTAGGGCTTGGAAACTTAGACCTTTAATCGGGGATTTGAAGGACCATTTGGGGTAGGATTTGAGAACTTTTGATATGTATGAACTCGTGGGGAGATAAGGAAACTATTGATGTAAAAATTATAGAATTCTGAGACATGGGCCCAGGGATCGGATTTTGGTAATTTCGGGATTTGTGTCGTTTATTGATTATTTTTGCTTGGGCTTTGTTCCCTTAGCATATTTTGATGTCTTCATTTTGATTTTGGATAGATTCAACGCAAGTGGAGGCCGATTCAAGGGGCAAAGGCATCGCGAGCTAGAGTTTTGACTAGTTCGAGGTGAGTAATGATTGTAAATGATGTTCTGAGGGTTTGAAACACCGGATTGCACATCGTAGTTCGATATTGAGGTGAGGCACATGCTTGATGACGAGCGTGGGGTCGTGCACTATTGGGGATTTGACTTGGTCCATCCCGACTGATGATTTTACCGTGTATTTGACTGAAATCTACCTGTTTTCATCATTATTTGGGTGAATGCCATATTTGGACCTTGTTCCAACTATTTGAACCCTTCGGGGATTTTTACTGGTATTTCCTCACTGTTTTGACTTTATACTTGAACTCAGTCATGTTATATTTCACTGTTTTCGTACTTAGCCATGTTTACTCTATTTTAAACACTTACATGATCTTCTAAACGATATTTTTAGGCTGAGAAACATGTTTAACTACTGCCCGAGTGGCTTGTGAGGATTTTTGACTGAGTAAGGCCGAGAGCCTATGTTATGAGGAAACATTTGATACTGATTATGAGGCTGAGGGCCTGAGATATGTACGCCATGATGTTGCTTGATTGATATGAGGCCGAGGGCCTATTGATGATGCCACGATGTGGCTTGATATTGCGCTTGGGCCGTAAGGGGCCCCTCCAGGAGTCTGTATACCCCCAATGAGCGCGAGTACCCATTGTGATGTGAAATTGAGCCTGAGGGGTTGGTATTGTTCTATGTGATTGCCCGAGGGGTTGGTACTGTTCTAAGATGTTGCCCAAGGGGCGGATTGGTTGATACTGTGGCCGAGGGACGAGTATTTATGTGTTTATTTTTTATATTTGACTGCCAATTACCTGCTTAATTATTGAAAAAGGCTTTTCATGAAACTACATTTGAGTTAAAGGATTTTACTTACCTTTCACTGATTTTCTGATTGTGTCATACGTGATTTCTTGCTTTCAGTCTTTAGTTACATTTGTTACTCACTGAGTTGGAGTACTCACTTTACTCCATGCACCCTGTGTGCAGATGCATAGCTGGTTCCACTCCCGAATGCTGATCCTTCCAGCTTCAGGCGGACATTCGGAGTTCACGAGGTAGCTATTGGCGTCCGCAACCCCGTGTCTCTACTCCTTTATCACTTTAATCTCTTTTCAGACAGTTTTACTAGTTTATTGACTTAGCGGATTTGTATCATGACTTATAGATGCTCATGACTAGTGACACCCCAGTTAGGGCTATGTATGGGTATTCTTCCGCGTATTTATGTTATCATGGTTATTTAGGATTTATTTTATCACGTTTAAACCATTTATTAATTTCTTAACTGTTAATAATTAGAAAATGGGAAGTGTCGGGTGGCCTTGTCTTTACGAGAGGCGCCATCACAACCGAGTCCAGGCTAGGGTCGTGACAAGTTTGTATCAGAGCCTAGGTTACATAGGTCTCATGAGTCATGAGCAGGTCTAGTAAAGTCCCGCGGATCGGTACGGAGACGTCTGTATTTATCCTCGAGAGGTTGTAGAACCATTAGGAAAAAAAACTTCATATTCTTGAAATCCTTGTCATGCGAATTTGTTGATCCAAGTACTAAACTTCTGTTGTTCTATTCTCTCACAAATAAGGACACGCGCTACCGGTCAGGATGGATGACCACCAGTACCACCAGTTGTGGCCACCAGAGGCCGAAAACGCTGTCATGGTTGTGGTAGGGGCAGAGCAGCTAGGGCAGCACCTGCAGATCCACCAACTGCCCCAGTTCAGGATCAGGTCCGAGTTATGGATGCTCTTGTAGCACCAGCTCAGGCACCAACTATGCCCATTGTGATTCCAGGTCTTAAAGAGGCCTTGGCTCATATCTTATCAGTTTGCACTGGCTTGGCATAGGCGGTTTTAGCCACTACAGCTGTAGCTACTTCTCAGGTCGCGGGAGGCAATCAGACTCCCACCGCTCGTAAACCTGAGCAGGTCGTGCAGGGACTTCAAACGCCGGGGGCACATCCAGCCTAGCCGGTTGCAGTTGCTCAGGACTATGTAGTTCCTGCTATGCCGGAGGATGAGCAGCATAGGTTGGAGAGGTTTGGTAGACTGCAGCCTCTGACCTTCAGTGGTGCAGATGGCGAGGATGCCCAGGGTTTCTTAGATAAGTGCCAAAGGATGCTTCGTACAACGGGTATTTTAGAGACCAGCGGGGTCGCTTTCACTACTTATCAGTTTTTTGGAGCTGCCTTTACTTGGTGGGAGGCTTTTGAGAGGCATAGGCCTGTTGGTGCAGCACCCCTTACCTGGCAGTAGTTCTCTGTTCTCTTTCTAGAGAAGTATGTGCCACAGTCCCGCAGAGAGGAGCTGCGTAGGGAGTTTGAGTGGTTGCAGTAGGGAGAGTTGATTGTGACGCAGTACGAGATGAGGTTCTTCGAGTTAGCTCGTCATGCTATTTGGATGGTTCCAACAGATAGAGAGAGGATTAGGAGGTTTGTTGATGGCCTCACTTATCAGCTTCGTATTCTCAAGACCAGGGAGAGGGTGATTGGTGATACTTTTGAGGAGGTTGTGGATATTGCCCATAAGATTGAGTTTGTTCATCGCCAATAGCGAGAGGAGAGGGAGGCCAAGAGGCCTCGAGGATCTGGTAGTTACAATGGTACTCCTTCGAGGGGTCAGTTTCAGCACGACAGAGGTCGTCCATTCAGGCATGCTCAGCCAGCTCGCCCAGGTTATTGTGGGGCGTCATCGGGTCATGGTTCCCACAGTTCTCATTAGGGCCAGTCATCACTTAGTGTCCTTCCAGCTCAGATTTCATCCCGTGCTCCATCAATTCAGGGCTCTTCTATGCCAAGTGCATCTGCTAGTCACTCTGGTGCGAGGGGTTCCCTTTAGTCCCCTTCTCCAGCACCTAGGAGTTGTTATGAGTGTGGTGATATGGGTCATATGTGGAGGCAGTGCCCTCGTCGTCTTGCGAGTTCATCTTAGTAGAGGGGTCAGTCATCGGTTTCAGCGCCAATTACTTCACCACCACCCGCCCAGCCAGCTAGGGGTGGAGGTCAATCAACTAGGGTCTCCCTAGAGGGGGAGGTCGATCTGGTGGCGGTCAGGCCCGTTTCTATGCACTTCCATGCAGACCCAATACTATTGCTTCAGATGTTGTTATTACATGTATTGTTTCAGTCTGCCACGGAGATGCTTCTGTATTATTTGATCCCGGTTCCACCTTTCTTATGTGTCATCATATTTTGGGTACGCCCCGTGAGTTTCTTGCTTTACCTGTTCATGTATCTACCCCAGTGGGCGATACAGTTGTTGTAGACCGTGTGTACCGATCGTGTGTGGTGAGTATTAGGGGTCTGGAGACCCGTGTGGATCTTTTATTATTATGTATGGTGGATTTCAATGTCATTTTGGGCATGGATTGGCTATCTCTATATCGTGCTATTCTGGACTGTCATGCTAAGACAATCACATTGGCTATACCGGGTGTGTCACGGATTGAGTGGCGAGGTGTGACTGATTATGTTCCTAGTAGAGTGATCTCATTCTTGAAAGCCCAGCGTATAGTTGGGAAGGGTTGTCTTTCATTTCTAGCCTTTGTGCGGGGTGTCGGAGCAGAGACTCCCAGTATTGATTTGGTTCTAGTTGTGAGGGATTTTCCCTATGTGTTTCCTTCTGGGCATGCCACCGGACAGGGATATTGATTTTGGTATTGACCTGGTGCCGGGCACTCAACCAATTTCTATTCTGTCGTATCGTATGGCACCAGCAGAGTTGAAGGAATTAAAGGAGCAGCTTCAGGAACTCCTTGATAAAGAGTTCATTCGACCTAGTGTGTCACCTTGGGGTGTGCCGGTTCTATTTGTGAAGAAGAAGGATGGCACAATGAGGATGTGCATTGATTATAGGAAATTGAACAATGTAACAATTAAGAACAAGTATCCTTTGCCTCGTATTGATGATTTATTTGACCAGCTTCAGGGAGCGAGAGTGTTCTCCAAGATTGATCTCCACTCAGGTTATCACTAGTTGAAGATCAAGGACTCGGATATTCTTAAGATGGCTTTCAGGACCTGATATGGTCATTATGAGTTCTTGGTGATGTCTTTTGGGCTGACCAATGCCCCAGAAACGTTCATGCATTTGATGAACAACGTGTTTCGGCCTTATCTTGACTCATTTGTCATAGTCTTCATTGATGATATTCTGGTATATTCGCGTAGTCAGGAGGAGCACGTGGAGCATTTGAGAGTTGTGTTGTAGAGATTGAGAGAAGAGAAGTTTTATGCAAAATTCTCCAAGTGTGAGTTATGGCTCAGTTCAGTGACTTTCTTGGGGCACGTAGTGTCCAGCGATGGTATTCAGGTTGATCCGAAGAAAATAGAGGTGATTCAGAGTTGTGCCAGACCATCCTCAACCATAGAGATTTGCAGCTTTCTTGGTTTGGCGGCTTATTATCGCCGTTTTGTTCAGAGATTCTCATCTATCGCATCGCCTTTGACTAAGTTGACTCAAAAGGGTTCTTCATTTGTATGGTCGGATGAGTGTGAGGAGAGCTTTCAGAAGCTCAAGACAGCTTTGACAACAGCTCCAGTGTTAGTTTTACCATCAGCTTCAGGTTCATATATCGTGTATTATGATGCTTTGAGAGTTGGTATTGGTTGTGTATTTGTAGACATGTGATTTTTGATCCTCTCCAAGATTTTTATATTTTAGCACGTAAATATTTATTTTAGGCCTAATATAGCTATTTTAACTCATTTTTACTTTTTTACTTTTATTTTATTACAAGAAAACAAAAATTACAAAAAAAATAGGTTCATTAATGATTTATAATCATTTTTTAACCTTGAAAAAAATACCAAAAAATAATTTTATTTTAACTGTCAGTCTTATTTTAATAATTGTTTAAGTAGGGATAATTAATATTTTTGATAATATTTTTTAGTTAATTAAGCTAATTTTAAGCATAGCTAGTCATAAAGGCCCAAGTTTCTAGCTCATTCCTTAATCCCAATACTCAATACACATTAAGCTAATCCTAGGGACCCTTCTAGACTCTTCTTTGGAACAAAAAATAATAAAAAGACCCTAAGGAACTAGGAGCAATTAACAAAAAAATACATATTTAGACCTAGATTTATATAATAGGGGTAACACCTAAATGAGCTAAAAAAGAGAACAAAAAATCAGACCTAGAACGCCTAAGGACCAGCGCCGCTACACCCCTTCTTCTTCTTCTCATTTCACCCAACGAGGGAGATCCCTCATTCTTCAACATTAGTCGCCTCACCCTTCCTCCTTAACCCAGAAATCATAAGCCAATGCCTTTCTCTTTCACTCGCATCTCTTCCCTCCTCTAATCATAACCTCACACACTCACAACCCATTCAAAATTACTCTCACTGATTCACCAATTCACTCACCCTCTCTCTCATGTTTTAGGAGTAGTTTGAGGTTAAAAATTCATAAAAATCCAAAGAGAGTAGAAGTCTGAAAATCAAAAACAAAGGGACTAGGAGGCAAGAGAAAACTAAAAAAGGGGAGTTTCTACATTCGTCTGGTTTTCCATTGCTTGGCTTCACATTTTTCTGGATTTTAAAGTTCGTGGTGAGCTTGGAGTGCTGCTGGTACTGCTGCTAAAGGAGACGTTTGGTTGCTGTGCTGGGCTCCAATTTGAAGCATCTCGCATTTGTTTGGTTTTCCGTCCAGTTTGTTTTTTTGTTCTTGCTTCAAAAACAGGTACCCATATATTCCTAAGTTTGTAGTATTTGGGTAAATGAAATGAAATTCAAATCAAAATTCCTATTAGTTTGAATCCGTGTGTTAGTTTGCCTGGTTGTGATAATGACAAGCCTATGAATGCTAGATTAATTGAATTTAATCACCTTAAAGTTGATTCTGATCTAAAAGGAATAATCTGGACAGTGCATAAAAATTTGTGTGAAACTTGTTTTATGAATCATGTTTAGTTGTGCTTTGAAGAAAGGTTAGCACAATTCTATGCATAGTTTTAATTGTGTATGGTTCCTATTGTGTTTCACTTTTAGAACCATTGTATGAATGTTGAGTTCAACCAGTAGTGTGAAGTTAACTCGGTGTGTTTCCGCAATTATAAAAGATTATGGATCTACCAGTTGTTCTTACACCAAATTAGGTAAAGACTGAGGCTTAAAATTGCTCCATATATTGAACTATTACTAACTGCCCCAATTTCAATGTTCTATTTGGTTTGTGCATCATATTATGGTGAGTGTTAAAGTTTTGTTACATCTATATGAGAGTGTACAAAGTTCTGCAATGAACATTTTAAAAATAAAAAAAAAGGAAATGGAAAAAGTGGTGGTCAAAGTGAAAGTTGATAATTAAATATTGAAAATGCTTTTGAAAGTGTCTTAAATTTGTTAAATTGGAATCACAATTTTGTTTTGAGCGGAACATTTCTTATAAATAGGTACCGATTCTTTTGGAGTTTTTTTATTATTATTATTTTCCTTTCCTTTAATTTCTCGTTCTTCTTTCTTTTCATTTTTTTATGTTAGTAACTTGCATATTTTGTTTTAAGATTTTTTTCTGTTTGTTAACATTTGTAAGGGGATTATGACGGATCTGTAATGAACATTTTGGTTTGTTTCTTTAAGATAAAGTTTGGCGTTTGGCATTATAAAAATGCATTTGGGCCATGCCATGCCAAATAAAGCTCATGGCCCTCACAAAATTAGTTAGCTTTCTATAGAAATTTGAGGTGCGTCATATTAGCCAAATATATAATTTATGGCCCTCACGAGCTAAGTTAGAAATACTTTGATAGAACAATTCGATGCGTGCCTTGCCAAACAAAAATCTTAAATGCACGGCCCTCATTTAATTAATATTTTTATCCTTAGAAATTGAGGCGCGTCCTTTAGCGAATTTTTCATGGCCCTCGCAAAGTTGAAAATGCATAGTTGCTTTAGGCGCGTAATTTAAAATTACCTTCCTAAACTTGGGTGTGCATTTCATGTGACCCAAATCCAAATCTTAACAACATTAAATAAAATGTGTCTCAGACTGCGGGTGCATTTCATGTGGCATGGTCCAAAGACGTATTTTAGATGACGTTAAAATATTCCTTAAAATAATTAAAAGCGGTTTAATTAAAAGCGATTTGAAGTAAAATGAACATAAGATTTAAAAGTGTTTTAAAATCAGATATATAGGCCAATGATAATAGTTAAGCAACCGTGCTAGAACCATGGAATCCGGGGATGCCTAACACCTTCCCTCGGGTTAAAGAATTCCTTACCTAGATTTCTGTGTTCGCGGACTAAAAAACAGAGTCAATCTTTCCTCGATTCGGGATTCTAAATCGGTGACTTGGGACACCATGAATCATCCCAAGTGGCGACTATGAAATCTAAATAAAATAAATCTCGTTTTGATTGTCACTTTAAGTTGGAAAAAACTCCCTTGCTCCCTTACGAGGTAGTGAAAAAGGAGGTGTGATAGCTCTGGCAACTCTGTTGGGTATAAGAACCCAGAATATCTTGTTCAGGGTTCAAGAATTCGAGCTTAGAATAATTGTTATATTTGGCTATATTTATTATCTAATTTTATTACATGTTTGAGCCTAATATGCTAAATGTTGCTTTTACCGCTTTGATATTATCTGAACTGTATATAAACTGCTACGAAACCCCTCTCTTCTCTCTCCTGAGGAGTGCACGCTGGCGTGACTTCTTTCTGTTAGTGTCATATCCCAAATAGAATAAGGTTCGGATAAGTTGCAAAGCCGGATGATATTTTGGTTACCGGTATGCAGCCCCCCCACCCGGCTCGAGTTGTCCGCTCGGGTAAGCCAGGTCTAGAATAATAAACCCGAATTTTAAACCTAGTATAACAAAGCCTCATGCCGGATCTCTAGTAGGAACACTTGTCTACATCATGTGCATTTGACTTTGGAGACTAAATACAGGGGTTGGGTCTGTCTAGGACAAGTGTACCCAAAAACAAAAGACCATATTGATGCATCTTACGTGCTACTTGCTTATCTGTCTGTTTCGGCTTGCATGTTGACTGGATTCTAGAATAGGGAAAGAAAATAAAAAAAAAATAAAGGAAATCAAAAAAGATGAGAAAGAAGAAAAAAGAAACAAAAAGTGAGAAGTAAGTATTTAGAAAATTCTGAAAATCTGCCAAAATTCTGGAAAAAAAAAGTCATTTCAAAATGAGCCAAAATTTTCAAGTGTCATGCTTTTCTGTTCCGACAAAACTGGGCGAACTACGCGGGTCTGATTCTCACCGGATGTGAGATACGTAGGCAAACCTCATCGATTCCGGCCCATAATTTTCAAAAAATCCAAAAATATTTTTCTTTACTTCCTCTCTAGAAAAGTCTTTTTTTTAGACCCCAATTTTCAAAAAATCCAAAAATATTTTCCATTACTTGCTTCTTTAGAAAGCCTTTCTTTTAGACCCTAATTATTATTATTTTAAAATCTATACAAAAATATTTTCTTTTAATTTCTTCCAAAAATCCAAAAATATTTTCATTCTTCCTTCAAATTGAAAAGAAAATTCAAAATTCAAAAATATTTTCTTTTTAATAGAAGCATTTCTTTCATAAATTCAAAATAAAATTCCAAAAATATTTTCTTTCTTCTTTAGAAGTTTTTCTTTCGAAATTCCAGAAAAAAATTCAAAAAAAAAATCTTTCTTCTTTATAAGTCTTTCTTTGCAAAAATGCTGAAGAAAAATCAAAATCCAAAAATATTTCATTTCTTCTTTATAAGTCTTTCTTTCGAAAAAATAAAATAAAAAATTCAAAAAAAAAAGAGTTAGTTTATTTCCTTTATTCCTGATTTTTCCGAACTACACAAGATCTGATTCATGTTCCCACATGATACGTAGGCAACCCACATCAGGTTCGATCGAATGGTTTAAAAAAGGGAAAATGAAAAAGAAAAAAAGAAAAAACAATAGAGAAAGGAAAGAAACAAGAAAAAAAAGAAAATAAAAAGAAAGAGTGCTTATTCTAACATGGTTATTGTTTTGAAATAAAAGTTAGTCAAAGGTGGTCGGTTTGTTGGTTTGCAATGGTGAGTCACAAGAACAATCCAAGATCTCTCGGAAATAAAAGTATCTTCTCAACCAAGGGAATAAGCACCATTGTTGTTGATCCAGGGTCACAAATTAAAAATGGAGGCAAATGTGGGGTTGACTTTACCAGAGTTGAGTAATAGGACATGGGCTGCTAGGGATGATCGTCAAAATTTGAGTGTTGAATCCAAAGCATTCAAAATGGTTAAATGTCGTAGTAATGCTGATGTGCGAATGTGTGGCTAAGATGTTGCTTAGTAACTGGAAAGTCACTCCTCTTTTAGCATGGTAGCTTATTTTGTCATATTTTCTTCTTCGTTTGTGTTATCGGACCCTGCTATTCTTTATTCAATAAAAAGCAGTCAATCATTTTGTGTCCATTTTGTGCATAGTTCTGTTTATGCTAATTTTTGGTGACATGACATGTATGAGGAATTTTTGGCCAGATCTTAGAAAACTTATTTAGTCTTGAATTTGATAAGTGAGAAAGAGACACTTTTGAAGATGAATAGAGACATGAAACAATTGGAAAAAAAAGCATGAGTCCAGTTTACATGGAACCAAAGCAGTCATGCTCATAGAAGTTAAGGATCTCTACTTTTTGAATCATTTGAGAAGATCGGGCTTAAGGATGATCGGACGGGTTGAAATTTGTTTAGCACTAAGAGATAGAAAGTGTTTTTCAAAAGATAGTCTATTCCAGACAACTTAAAATGGATTAGTTAGTGGCAAAATGCATCTTCTTCATCAAGACAAAATCCAAGAAAAGTCACCTGTATTGACAAGGGGCATTCATTGCAAGGAAAGTATTGCTCATACAGCTTTACACTGAAAAAGACTCAAAAAGCAACATGTCCATCAATGTCGTGATTGTGAAAGATACTATGTTTGGTGTTCTCAAGGTTGGGAGGCCTTTTTTCTGCTACCCAAACCCTTTATATCCTTTGTCACATTTTTGAGCCTGTGTTATTTTCTTTGATCACCCTCTTTTGGAATCAAGTTTAGAGTCAAGAAAAAAAAATGAAAAAAAGAAAAAAAATGAAAAAAGAAAAGAAAAGTCCATGCCCCATGAGTACAAACTGGGGCAGCTTTTAGAAAGTTCAAGTAAACAAAAAGAAGAAAAAAATTATCAAAGGTCCATGCCCTCAAAAAATAGAAGCTGGGCAATTTGTTTTAAAAACAAAAGAAACAAAAAAGATAGAAAAAAAAGAGAGAAAAAAACAGAAAGAAAAATGAAAAAAATAGTTAGGTCAGATGTTTGAACTACGTTCGACCTGATTCCTTAAAAAATAAGGATACGTAGGCAGCCTCACAGTTCAGTCCAACCAAATAAGAATTCAAAAAAAAAAAGAAAAAAAAAACCAAAACTTCCCCAGCATCTGAAACTGGAGCAAAGATTTTATTTCATTTTTGAAAGAGTCGATTCCAAGAGTTGTAAGTCTACAACCCCTCATTTTGAGTTTATTTTGAGCCTTCATGCCGACCTTTCTTTCCAACCCTATCCAAAAACCTTCCAAATAAAGACCTTCCAATATGCCTTCAAGAATGCCAAGAGACGCATGCAATGAGCAACAGTTATCACACGACATAGAACATCGTCGAGTTGCTCACAAAAAGAGGGAAAGAAAAAGAAAAAAAAATGAGAGAGTCTTATTAGTGAAAACCCTCACAGGCACAGTAAGATGACGGTAAGTAGAGATGAATAAATGAGAGAGGCTTGTTGGTGAAAATTCCTCGGGGCACCATTAGTCGAAAGTGAGTTGTGAAGCTGATGTAAAGGATTGGCACGGATAGGCCCGACTTCAAAGATCATAAGAATGGTAAAAAGGAAGATTTGGTCAGTTTGATAGATCAGTTGTTAAGTCCAAAATGCATGTCACGATCATTAAGTCTAGTTATTGAAAAAAAAAGAAAAAAATTCTTCCTTCTGTCCCTCCGACAGGGGCATTTCTTGTTAATACTTGTTTCTTTGCACCATTGTGTCCTCCACTCTAAGTCAGTCCTTGTCAAAACAAGCAAGAAAAGATTTCAAAACAGTTACCAGCTTTTCAGTTACACAAAGTGAATTTGGCCAGCACATTCAGTTTTTACTGTCAACATGCCTTGAGGATTCATGCAAAGGCTCCCCCTAAAGACTCTTGTCAGCCTGCCTGGCGCAAGCAAAGATAACTGGTGATTCTCTCCAACAGACAAATTGCTTAAAAGCAGGAAGTCATTCAAGATATCGGAAAAGGTCACCTAAGCAAAGATCTCCAATTGGGATAAGGCTGTTTGAGCTGCAAATACAAATGGTACTGGTGTGAAACAATCAGAGTTGGTGTAGAACAAAAGTCTTTTGATACCAACTCAAGCTGATTAGGCAGAAGCCAAGCTGCCCAAGACTCAAGGCCACAAACCGACCACCATTTTCAAAACTGACAAATTTTTCTTTTGTATGAAACAGGAACAAAGCGGTGCAAGGAAAGTGATTCAAAAAGAAAAAAATGAAAAAAAAAGCAACAAACAAAAAGAGAAGAAAAAGAAAAGACGAAAAGAGCCGACAAAGGGAAGTTTCTCAAATCTTTGCCTTTATTTGTCTTGCAATTGTGCATAAAATCTTGCCATTGATCTTCACATTTTTCCTCCTAGGATAAAAAGTCCTAGTCTGATGGATTTTCCTCCCAATATAAATCTTAGTCTGATGAATCTTTCTCCTAAGATAGAAAACCTAGTCTGAAGAATTTTCTCCTAGGATATAAATCTTAGTCTGACGAATCTTTCTCCTAAGATAACAAATTAGAAGACCTAGTCTGATGAATTTTCTCCTAGGATAGAAATCTTAGTCTGATGAACCTTTCTCCTAAGATACCAAAAAAGAAGTAGAAAAGAGACCTAGTCTGATGAACTAGGATCAAAATCTTAGTCCGATGAATCTTTCTCCTAAGATAGAAAATCTAGTCCGATGAATTTTCTCCTAGGATAATAATTTTTTCTTTTTAAAAAAAAGGGAAAGTCTGAAGTTGAAAAAAAGGGGGAGTCATTTTTTTTAGTTTTCTTAAGATTATCAATGTTTAGTTTTCTTGAAATCAAGGGGGCCCGCCTGGAGAATAGGGTCAGTTTTTACTTTAATCAAGCTTAGTTTATAGTTTTCCTGGTCTATTCTTTAGTTTACTCTCATCATTACATCAATAGTACAAGTGGTTTACAATTTTGTTAACAACTCACAAATCTTCCTAATACAAACTAGGGCAGAATTTTTTTTTTGTTTTGTCTGTTTTGTTGTAATCAGGCGCCCACCTGGAGAACAAGGGAAGACAACTCAAATTTCAAGGGAAAGCAGTTTCGAAGGAAGACAATTCAAGTTTCAAGGAAAAATGGTTCAAGGTGCAAGGGAAAACAGTGTCAAGTAACAAGAGAAGACGGTTCAAGTTCAGCAATCAGGCGCCCGCCTGGAAAATAAGAGAATTCAATTCAGAATGCAATTCAGGTCAGCAACAAAAGACGCTTGCATCAAGAATGCAAGTCAGTAGTCCGAGATGATCAACAGAAGTTAGTCACAATCCAAAATAAAAAGTAAAAAAACAAAATAAAAAGAAAGACAAGAAGTGAATCCAAATGCACAAGTTAATGAAAGATGTGAGCTGCTCAAGACATGGATGAGGTCACAAGCTCTGCATGTCCCGTCTTGGTTTGAAAAAGCTGAAGAAGATTGAACCAACACCTGCAGCTAACAAGCATCAAGATTCAGATCAGAGTCTGTATGAATAACCAACCAAGATTCAAGATCAATCTTCAGAAGACTCATAGATAGGAATTTTGTAACTCGTAACTGATAGGCTTAGTTAGTCTTTTTAATTTTGATTTTGCTGTAATAACGGGACCGTGGACCGGAACCTCGACGGCACCTCAATCGGCTCTCCACCTCGGTATACTCCATCACTCTTCCTAATTTTGAACTACACGTGGCTTGATTCCTTTATAGCCAAGGATATGTAGGCAGCTCAGATACCCGGGCTTGGTCACATTCTCCTTTCTTTTAGTTTTTAGTCTCCCCAAATAAGGGTTGGGTCAAAAAACCTGTCTAGTCGTTCTTTGTCTGAAAATACTTCATCTTTCCGGTCAAAGAGGGGCAGCTGTAGAGATGTGATTTTTGACCCTCCCCAAGATTTTTATATTTTAGCACGTAAATATTTATTTTAGGCTTAATATATCTATTTCAACTGATTTTTACTCTTTTACTTTTATTTTATTACAAGAAAATAAAAATTACAAAAAAAAATAGGTTCATTAATATTTTATAGTCATTTTTTAACCTTGAAAAAAATACCAAAAAATAGTTTTATTTTAATGGTCAGTCTTAATTTAATAATTGTTTAAGTAGGGCTAATTAATACTTTTGATAATATTTTTAAGTTAATTAAGCTAATTTTAAGCATAGCTAGTCATAAAGGCCCAAGTTTCTAGCTCATTCCTTAAGTCCAATACCCAATACCCATTAAGATAATCCTAGGGACCCTTCTAGACTCTTCTTTGGAACAAAAAATAAATAAAAAGAACCTAAGGACCTAGGATCAATTAACACAAAAATGCACATTTAGACCTAGATCTATATAATAGCGGTAACACCTAAATGAGATAAAAAAGAGAACAAAAAATCAGACCTAGAACGCCTAAAGACCAGCGCCGCTACACCCCTTTTTCTTCTTCTCATTTCACCAAACGAGGGAGATCCCCCATTCTTCAACATAAGTTGTCGCACCCTTCCTCCTTAACCCAGAAACCATCAGTCAACGCCTTTCTCTTTCACTCTCATCTCTTCCCTCCTCTAATCATAACCTCACACACTCACAACCCATTCAAAATTCGGACTCTCACTGATTCACTAATTGACTCACCCTCTCTCTCATGTTTTAGGAGTAGTTTGAGGTTAAAAATTCATAAAAATCCAAAGAGAGTAGAAGTCTGAAAATCAAAAACAAAGGGACTAGGAGGCAAGAGAAAAACTAAAAAAAAAAAAAAGGAGTTTCTGCATTCATCTGGTTTTCCATTGCTTGGCTTCGCATTTTCTGGATTTTTAAAGTTCGTGGTGAGCTTGGAGTGCTGTTAGTACTGCTGCTAAGGGAGACGTTTGGTTGCTGGGCTGGGCTCCAATTTGAAGCATCTCGCATTTGTTTGGTTTTCGGTCCAGTTTATTTTTTTGTTCTTGCTTCAAAAACAGGTACCCATATATTCCTAAGTTTGTAGTATTTGGGTAAATGGAATGAAATTCAAATCCAAATTCCTATTAGTTTGAATCTGTGTGTTAGTTTGTCTGGTTGTGATAATAACAGGCCTATGAATGCTAGATTAATTGAATTTAATCACCTTAAAGTTGATTCTGATCTTAAAGGAATAATCTGGACAGTGCATAAATATTTGGGTGAAACTTGTTTTATGAATCATGTTTAGTTGTGCTTTGAAGAAAGGTTAGCACAATTCTATGCATAGTTTTAATTGTGTATGGTTCCTACTGTGTTTCACTTTTAGAACCATTGTATGAATGTTGAGTTCAACCAG
This sequence comes from Nicotiana sylvestris, assembly GCF_000393655.2. NCBI lineage: Eukaryota > Viridiplantae > Streptophyta > Magnoliopsida > Solanales > Solanaceae > Nicotiana > Nicotiana sylvestris. The sequence goes on from NC_091068.1 coordinate 46,850,245, forward strand.
TAGTGTGAAGTTAACTCGGTGTGTTTCCGCAATTATAAAAGATTATGGAGCTACTAGTTGTTCTTACAACAAATTAGGTAAAGACTAAGGCTTAAAATTGCTCCATTCACTAAACTATTACTCACTGCCCCAATTTCAATGTTCTATTTGGTTTGTGCATCATATTATGGTGAGAGTTAAAGTTTTGTTACATCTATATGAGAGTGTACAAAGTTCTGCAATGAACATTTTAAAAATAAAAAATAAAAGAAATGGAAAAAGTGGTGCTCAAAGTGAAAGTTGATAATTAAATGTGTAAAATGCTTTTGAAAGTATCTTATGTTTGTTAAATTGGAATCACAATTTTTTTTTGAGCGGAACTTTTCTTATAAATAGGTACCAATTATTTTGGAGTTTTTTTATTATTATTATTTTCCTTTCCTCTAATTTCTCGTTCTTCTTTCTTTTTTTTTATGTTAGTAACTTGCATATTTTGTTTTAAGATTATTTTCTGTTTGTTAACATTTGTAAGGGGATTATGACGGATATGTGATGAACATTTTGGTTTGTTTCTTTAAGATAAAGTTTGGCGTTTGGAATTATAAAAATGCTTTTGGGCCATGCCATGCCAAATAAAGCCCCTAAGCCCATGGCCCTCACAAAATTAGTTAGCTTTCTATAGAAATTTGAGGTGCGCCATATTAGCCAAATATATAATTTATGGCCCTCACGAGCTAAGTTAGAAATACTTTGATTGAACAATTCGAGGCGTGTCGTGCCAAACAAAAATCATAAATGCATGGCCCTCATTTAATTAATATTTTTTATCCTTAGAAATTGAGGTGCGCCATTTAGCGAATTTTCCATGGCCCTCGTAAAGTTGAAAATGCGTAGTTGCTTTAGGCGCGTAATTTAAAATTACCTTCCTAAATTTGGGTGTGCATTTCATGTGACCCAAATCCAAATCTTAACAACATTAAATAAAATATGTCTCGAACTACGGGTGCATTTCAAGTGGCGTGGTCCACAGACGTATTTTAGATGACATTGAAATCTTCCTTAAAATAATTAAAGGAGGTTTAATTAAAAGCGGTTTGAAGTAAAATTCACATAGGTTTAAAAGTGTTTTAAAATCAGATAATCAGGCCAATGATAATAGTTAAGCGACTGTGCTAGAACCACAGAATCCGGGGATGCCTAACACCTTTCCCCGAGTTAGCAGAATTCCTTACCCGGATTTCTGTGTTCGCGAACTAAAAAACAGAGTGAATCTTTCCTCGATTCAGGATTCTAAATCGGTGACTTGGGACACTATGAATCATCCAAGTGGAGACTCTGAAATCTAAATAAAATAAATCTCGTTTTGATTGTCACTTTAAGTTGGAAAAAACTCCCTTGCTCCCTTACGAGGTAGTGAAAAAGGAGGTGTGACAGTATTGATGCAGGAGGGTAGAGTTATTTCTTATGCTTCTCATCTGTTGAATCCCCATGAGAAGAACTACCCCGTTCATAATTTGGAGTTGGCTGCCATAGTTCACGCGTTAAAAATTTGGAGGCATTACTTGTATGGTGTGTCTTGTGAGGTATTTACTGATCATCGTAGCCTCTAGCACCTGTTCAAACAGAAGGATCTCAATTTGAGGCAGCAGAAGTGGTTGGAGTTGCTTAAGGATTATGATATCACTATATTGTACCATCCGGGAAAGGCCAATATAGTGGCCGATGCTTTGAGCCGAAAGGCGGTGAGTATGGCGAGTTTGGCATATATTTCAGTTAGGGAGAGACCTCCTGTAGTTGATGTTCAGGCCTTGGCCAATCGGTTCGTGACGTTAGACATTTCGGAGCCTAGTCGGGTATTGGCTTGTGTGGTTTCTTGGTCTTCCTTATATGATCGCATCAGAGAGCGCCAGTATGATGATCCGCATTTGCTTGCCCTTAAGGACAGAGTTCAGCATGATGATGGCAGAGATGTGACCATTGGTGATGATGGGGTGTTGAGGATGCAGGGCTAGATTTGTGTGCCCAATGTGGATGGGCTTTGGGAGTTGATTCTGGAGGAGGCCCATAGCTCGCGGTATTCCATTCATCTGGGTGTCGCGAAGATGTATCAGGATCTGAGACAGCATTATTGGTGGAGAAGAATGAAGAAAGACATTGTGGGATTTGTAGCTCGGTATCTCAATTGTCAGCAGGTGAAATATGAGCATCAATGATCGGGTGGCTTGCTTCAGTAGATGGATATTCCAGAGTGGAAGTGGGAGAGGATCACTATGGACTTTGTTGTTGGACTTCCACGAACTTTGAGAAAGTTCGATTCTATTTGGGTGATTGTGAATCGGCTGACCAAGTCCGTCCACTTCATTCCTGTGTGTACTACCTATTCTTCCTAGCGGTTGGTAGAGATCTATATCCGAGAGATTGTTCGATTGCATGGTGTCCCAGTTTCCATCATTTCAGATAGGGGCACTCAGTTTACCTCGCAGTTTTGGAGGTCTGTGCAGCGAGAGTTGGGTACCCAGGTTGAGTTGAGCATAACTTTTCATCCTCAGACGGACGGGCAGTCCGAGTGTACTATTCATATATTGGAGGACATGTTGTGTGATTGTGTCATTGATTTCGGAGGGTCATGGGATAGTTCTACCGCTTGCAGAGTTTGCTTATAACAACAGCTACCAGTTGAGTATCTAGATGGATCCATATGAGGCTTTGTATGGGAGGCGGTGTAGATCTCCAGTTGGTTAGTTTGAGCCCAGTGAGGCTAGGCTATTGGGGGCTGATTTGGTGCAGAATGCCTTAGAAAATGTGGAGGTGATCAGGAGAGGCTTCGTACAGCGCAGTCGAGGCAAAAGAGTTATGCTAATAGGAAGGTTCGAGATGTGTCCTACATGGTTGGTGAGAAGGTTCTGTTGAAGGTTTCGCCCATAAAGAGTATTATGAGATTTGGGAAGAAAGGGAAATTGAGTCTGTGATTCATTGGACCTTTTGAGGTGCTTCGGAGGATTGGGGAGGTGGCTTATACGCTTGCTTTGCCACCCATCTTGTCGAGTGTGCACCCGGTATTTCATGTTTCTATGCTCCGTAAGTATATTGGGGATCCATCTCATGTTCTGGTTTCAGCACGGTTCAGTTAGATGATGACTTGACTTATGGTGTGGAGCCAATAGCTATTTTGGGTCGTCAGGTTCTAAAGTTGAGGTCAAAAGATATAGCTTCAGTGAAAGTGCAGTGGAGAGGTCGGCCCGTGGAGGAGGCTACTTGGGAGACCGAGCGGGAGATGCGGAGCAGATATCCTCACCTGTTTGAGGCTTCAGGTATGTTTCTTGACTCGTTCGAGGACGAACGTTTGTTTAAGTTGGGGAGGATGTGATGACCCGGCCAGTCATCTCATGAGTTACCGCTCTGTTTTCCCCATTTCTGCTTCTTTATGCTTTGTTTATCCGTGTTATGTGATATCGGGTTGGTCGAATCGAATCCGGAAGGAATTTAGTAAGGTTTGAGACACTTAATCTATTTTGAGGGAGCTTAAGTTGGAAAAGTCAACTGAATATTGACTTATGTGTTAGAGAGATCGGATGTGAGTTCCGATGATTCAGTTAGCTTCGAGAGGTGATTTGGGTTTTGGAGATCTGGAGTAGATTTAGGCTTGAATTGACAAAGTTGAGATTTTGGCAATTTCCGGTTGGTAGGCGAGATTTTGATATAAGAGTCAGAATGGAATTTCGAGAGTTGCAGTAGTTTCGTGGTGTCATTTGGGATGTGTGTGCAAAATTTCAGTTCATTCAGACGTGGTTTGGTTGGGTTTTTTATCAAAAGCAGAATTCGGAAGATTTTGGAAAGTTTGGCTTGAATTCGATGTGTTTTGGGTGATTTGATGTTGTTTGAGGTGTTTTGATGATTGGAACAAGTTTGAATAAGGTATGAGGATATGTTTGTGCTTTTGGTTGAGGTCCTGGGGGCCTCGAGAAGATTTCGGATGGTTGACGGGAAGTTTGTATTGTTATTGCATCTACTAAATTGCTGCTTCTGGTATTTTCGCACCTGCGGATTGGGAACCGCAGGTGCGGCACTGCACGTGCGGGAGATCCATCACAGAAGCGAAAAAGGGTCAGGTGAGCAGAGACGGCAGAAGCGGTAAGGTGACCGCATCTGCGATGTCACAGATGCGGAAGTGTGGTCGCAGATGCGATTTAGGCTGGATAAGTGATTTCCGCAGAAGCGCAGGATTTAACCGCAAATGCAGTATCGCGAAAGCGGGTATTGTGTTGCAGATGCGAAAAAGGTCTTGGCAGAACATATAAGTTATTTCATTTCGCGAATTTGAGCTATTGCACCATTTTTTACTTCGGCTTGAGAGCTTTTTGGGCGATTTGAAAGAGGGATTTCAAGGGAACTTCATTGAGGTAAGGAATTTGGACCTAAAACTCGTTCCTATTCTATTATTACATGGATTAGAGCTAGAAATAATTAAAATTAAGGGTGAAAATTGGGGAAACTAGGGCTTGGAAACTTAGACCTTTAATCAGGGATGTGAAGGACCATTTGGGGTCGGATTTGAGAACTTTTGATATGTATGAACTCGTGGGGAGATAAGGACTCTATCGATGTAAAAATTATTGAATTCCGAGACGTGGGCCCGAGGGTCGGGTTTTGGTAATTTCGGGATTTGTGCAGTTTATTGATTGTTTCCGCTTGGACTTCGTTCCCTTAGCATATTTTGACGTCCTCGTTCTGATTTTGGATAGATTCGACGCGACTGGAGGCCAATTCGAGGGGCAAAGGCATCGCGAGCTAGAGCTTTGACTGGTTCGAGGTGAGTAATGATTGTAAATGATGTTCTAAGGGTTTGAAACCCCGGATTTCACATCGTAGTGCTATATTAAGGTAAGGCACACACTTGATGACGAGCGTGGGGTCGTGAACTATTAGGGATTTGACTTGGTCCATCCCAACTGATTATTTTACCGCGTATTTGACTGAAATCTACTTGTTTTCATCATTATTTGGGCTGAATGTCATATTTGGGCCTGGTGCCAATTATTTGAACCCTTTGGGATTTTTTACTGGTATTTCCTCACTGTTTTGACTTTATACTTGAATTCAGTCATGTTATATTTCATTGTTTTCTTATTCAGCCATGTTTACTCTATTTTAAACACTTACATGCTCTTTTAAACGATATTTTTGGGCTAAGAAACATGTTTTACTACTGCCCCAGTGGCTTGTGAGGATTTTTGACTGAGTAAGGCTGAGGGCTTATGTTGTGAGGAAACATTTGATACTGATTATGAGGCCAAGGGCCTGAGATATGTACGCCACACGGTGGCTTAATTGATATGAGGTCGAGGGCCTAGTGATGATGCCACGAGGTGGCTTGATATTGTGCTTGGGCCGTAAGGGGCCCCTCCAGGAGTCTGTACACCCCCAGTGAGCCCGGGTACCCATTATGATGTGATATTGAGTCCGAGGGGCTGGTACTGTTCTATGTGATTGCCCGAGGGGTTGGTACTGTTCTAAGATGTTGCCCGAGGAGCGGATTTGTTGATATTGTGCCCGAGGTACGAGCCTTTATGTGTTTATTTTTGATATTTGATTGTCAATTACCTGCTTAATTATTGAAAAAGGCTTTTCATGAAACTATATTTGAGTTAAAGGATTTTACTTGCCTTTCACTAATTTACTGATTCTAAATGGTTTTACTGCTTCTTTATAGAATGCTTTGTGTCTTACATGATTTCTTACTTTCAGTCTTTATTTACATTTGTTACTCAACTGAGTTGGAGTACTCACTTTACTCCCTGCACCCTGTGTGCAGATTCAGGCGTAGCTGGTTCTGCTCCCGAGTGCTGATCCCTCCAGCTTCAGGCAGATATTCGGAGTTCACGAGGTAGCTGTTGGCGTCCGCAGTCCTGTGTCTCTACTCTTTTATCACTTCTATCTCTTTTCAGACAGCTGTACTAGTTTATTGACTTAGCGGATTTGTATAATGACTTATAGATGCTCATGACCAGTGGCACCCCGGTTAGGATTGTGTATGGGTGTTTTTCCGCGTATTTATGTTATCATGGTTATTTCGGATTTATTTTATCACATTTAGACCGTTTCTTAATTGCTTAACTGTTAATAATTGAAAAATGGGAAGTGTCGGCTGGCCTTGTCTTCACGAGAGGTGTCATCACGACCGAGTCCGGGTTAGGGTTGTGACAGTATTCTCGTTTTAGCTCCTCAATTTGGCCTAGAAAATCTTTTTCAGCTTCACATAGCTCATCACTAAATTGTTGGGTGTTACATGCATCAACCTTTGCACTCAATTAAGCCTTCAAGTCGCGAATAGAATTGCCAAATTGGTCGATCTCTTGTCCCAGTTAAGCTCTTCCTTCTATAAAGTGTTGCATCCCATTTGTAATTTTCTCACAGAAACCTCCATATTCCTCTAATAATTTCCCGTGCATATCATGAGTGTGAACATCGTGTTCCTCATTATCCAATTCCTTACTCCTGTCAAACTCACAGGAGTTATTAGAATCAACATAAGAAGGGATTGGAGTAGGATAACAATACTTGGGACAATTATTCCAATTACCACCATATATAGTACAGGATTGAGATGGTGCACACAACTCGGTTCTGGAAATATTTTTACAATATTGCCACAAGTGGTGTCCTTTACAATATGGACAAGGATCACAAAAATAAGAATACTTACTATTCCACCACTTTTCGTATAAAGATGTCATGTAAAAAAATATATAATACTAACTACACTAAACTAAATCTAAAAACTTAAATAGATGAAAAGTAAAAATCTAATCTAGTAAAATAGTTAATTTCTAAGTCATCGGCAACGGTGCCAAAAACTTGTTGCTCCCAAACGTACACACAAGTATTTATGGTCGACAAGTAATATAATATTGTAAGTCCAGATATCGTACCCACAGGGACTTGTGATTAACTATCAACTAAATTAAACTCAAACAATTAATCTATTCAAGCGAATCCTAAAGTATGAATAATTCACTTGAACTAATCTACCGTAATAACCTATGAGATTAAAGAAAACAACGACAAACTTAAAGACCAATTCAATGGGAGAGAATATTCTAGAGCTATGGGTTAGCTAACAATCCCGTTGAGTTTTCTACCTAAATTGTCTAATTAATTTATCTAGTTAATTGGTTGACATGGTTAATATTGCTCGTAGCCTTCTCCCGAAGTACAACTCGCCTATTCAAGCTAACCTAACGCCTATATTCCTATGGAATTAGGGTTAACAAGAACACATTAATAATTCCCTATAATAACCAAGCAAGACGATTAGGTATATCCCTATCCTAACCGCAAATCAGTTCCCAATGCTCGAGTTCAAGATCTTGCTCTATTCAATCTTATTTGCAATCTAAATTCCTTCTCCCGAGTTCAATCCTAGATTCGTAGATAGTATTCAATTGGTGATCAACCAATCAAATAATTATGCGGAAGATTGAATAAATAAACCAATATGATAAAATAATAAGAACAATTCAACCTTTCAAACTACAACGTTCATGTAGCACCCACAACTCTAGAACTAATAAACTTTAGGATTACAAGAAAAACTAGTTAGAGGCATCCTCCAAGCGTGATGTGTGTTCCTCCACGTGAATTCTCCTTCAAGGTATGTTAGATATCTTCCAAATTAGGTTTAGGGCCCCTTTTATACGAGTTGTGGGGGGTCTTGGGCCAAAATAACCTTGTCCCGAGCGAAGTTGGAGAAGCTTCCCGTCACTAGCATCCAGCCTAGTGCCCCACACTGGCCCTGGCACTAGGTTATTGAGCATTCTACTTGGAGCGCCACAAGTGGTATGGGGCGCTGCCTATGGCGCTGAAAATTCAACTTTTTCTATTTTTATTCGTTTTGGCTCTAATCTCGCACCTTTCTCCCCTAGTTGCTTCCGAATAATTTCTACATATAAAAATTCCACAAATAAGCATAAATCAATACATTTCACATCCGAAATCTATGAAACACGAGTAAAATGTGAGGCAATATACATATAAATATATATACTTTATGCTAAATATCACTTTCCTAACAAGCAATTAGTTTTATTTCTTTCGCATACATTGTTATTTATTGGCTTGCCTAGCAAGCAGTGTTAGGCAACATCACGACCTCGCGTTTGGTATTTTGGATCGTTAAAAGTTGGTATTAGAGTCGTAAGTTACATAGGTCACACGAGTCATCAGCAAGCTCAGTAGAGTCTTGAGGATCGTTACGGAGACGTTTGTACTTATCCTCTAGGGTGAGAAGGCTTTAGGAAACTTCGGTTTTTTCTTTCTCTATGGTGCAACTTTGTTCTATCATGAAGATTGAATCTTTCTTCTTTTATTTTTTCACAAATAGCAAGAACACGTACCTTGTTTGTAGCTGACCAGGAGCTGGAACCCCAGATTACAGCCACTACCAGGGGTAGGGTCTAGGGCCATGGCAGAGGTAGAGGTAAGGCAAAGCTCAGTCTAGAGCATGCACAGGGGCACCCGTAGTCGAGCCTCTTATAGCGCAAGATGATGAGATCCCAGTTTATACTGAGCCAATAGGACCAGCTTAGGTCTTAGAGGAGTACATTATTATGCCAGTGTTTCAGGATGCCATAGTCCGCATGCTTGGCTTCATGGAGAGTGTGGTTCAGTCTGATGTCTTTCTTGTGGCACCGGCCATTTCTTAGGCAAAGGGAGGAGTTCAGACTCTCGCTATTCACACCCAAGATTAGATGGCCCATAGGTATCAGAACCGTAGAGTTCTACCAGTTGGGTTGGTTTGACTTATTGTTGTTACACAATCAGGGCACAAGCCCGCTATGTCATCGTATGAGCTCAAGAGGTTGGACAAGTTCACCAAGTTCTTTCCCCATCACTTTAATGGTGCACCTTCAGAGGATCCTCGGGACTTCTTGGACCATTGCAATGAGATTTTGTGCAACTTATGACTAGTGGAGTCTAATAGAGTTGATTTCACAGTCTTTTATATGCATGGTTCCACCAAGAGGTGGTGGCAGGTTTATGAGCTGGGCAGACGAGCGGGATCACCTCCTCTCACATGGGCTCATTTTTCTCAGCTATTTCTTGGAGAAGTATATTCCCTTCATTGTGATGACCCAAAAGGTCATCTCATATTTTAGAACCCAATCCAGGGTTCCGAGGCCTTCAAGACCTCATTTTCTTTCTCCTCGATTTACGTGCGCAGTCCGGGAGCGCTTTCAGAAAGACCTTATGTGAAAATTTGAGAAAAAATCCAATTTTACCTTTAAATTTGAATTTAAGTTGACTTCGGTCAATATTTTGGGTAAATGGATCCGGACCCGTAATTTGACCGTCCTGGAGGGTCCGTAGAAAAATATGGGACTTGGGTGTATGCCTGAAATTGAATTTCGAGGTCCCTAACCCGAGAAATGAATTTTTGAAGAAAATTGTTTAATTCAAAAATATAAGAAGTTTGGAAATTGAATAATGTTTGAATATGATGGTATCGGGCCCGTATTTTGGTTTCAGAGCCTGGTACATGTTTAATGTGGTATTTAGGATGTGTCTGTAAAATTTGATATGAAACAAAATTCATATGACGTGATTCGGACCCTCGGTCGTGAAAATGGAAACTTTAAGAGTTCATGAGATTTTCCTTGATTTTGATGCTAAACTCGTAGTTCTACGTACTATTTTGGCGATTTGATCGCACGAGTAAGTCTGTATGATATTTTTAGACTTGTGTGCATGTTTGGTTTGGAGTCCCCGAGGGCTCAGGTGAGTTTCGGATAGGTTTCGGGATGTTTTTGACTTAGAGATTTCTTTTGTTTTGCTGTTGCAGGAGCACAAATGTTTCCTTCTTCGCGTTCGCGAAGGAAATCTTGCGAACGCAAAGAGTAAAATTTGTCTGAAGGAAATTCCTTCTATGCAAACACGAGGCATAGGTCGCGAACGCGGAGCGTTGGGGGTGTTACCCTTCGCGAACGAGACCTAGCTATCGCCAACGTGAAAGCCATTTTGGCAGAGACCTGGGGGAGGGATGGAATTCTCATCGCGAACGCGACACTTGGATCGCGAACGCGGAGATTGAGGGGGGAATGTTCGCGATTGGTATGTCGCAAACACGAAGGCCTTAGGTCGTTGTGCATCGCGATCGCGACAAGCCTCTTGCGAATGCGGTAAAGACCTGTCTAGTGATTTTAAAACAGAACCTAGGTCCGGATTTCTTCAAAATTTCATATCTCCTTCCATAGAATCCGACCTTGGGCGATTTCTGAAGAGAAATTTCAACATCAAATCCTAGGTTTGTGTTCTTAAACTCATTTCTTCCATTTTTCCATCAACATCCATTAGATTTCTAGGCCTAAATCTTGTTCTTTCATGGTAAAATTAGGGATTTTGGGAAAATTAGGGATTTTGCAAATTTGGGAATTTAGACCTCGATTTCAAGTAGGATTCCGGAACTAATTATATATTCAGGCTCGTGGGTGAATGGGTAATCGGATTTTGGTCCGAACCTCTGTTTTAACCATGCGGGCCCGAGTCGATTTTTGACTTTTTGGGGAAATGATAGAAAATCTATAATTAAGCATTGGAGTTGAATTCTTTAGAATTTATTGATGTTGTTAAGTTAATTATGGCTATATACAAGTGAATTGGAAGTGGAATCTAAAGGAAAAGCGGTATTTGAGGCTTGAGTTGGTCGTGGAACCCAAGGTAAGTGTTTGGTCTAACCTTAGCTTGAGAGAATAGGTGTTATATCTTATATGCTACGTGTTAGTGTTGTGTACAACATATAGGTGTGGTGACGAGTAGCTATACATTGGTGTCAAGCATGCCTGTGATTCTTACACTGTGACTGTCGCGATTCTCGTTATGTACTATTTATGCTTAAATTGATAATTATTCATGTTGGACAAGACTTATGGTATTTTCTTGGTGTTTGACCATTGTTGGGTATTGACCCAAGTTGGGATTTATTTTTGTGAAGTTAACTGTTAAAACGAGATTGGTTATAGCTGATTTCCTTGTCGGGATGTAATTGTTTCTATTGTTGATTCCCTTGCCGGGATGTATTTGTTTCTATTGTTGACTCCCTTACCGGGATGTTATTGTTTGTACTGTTTGGGTGAGTAAAGAGTGATAAAGCATGAAGGGTGATTCCATTCACATTCATACTTATGCATATGGTGAGGAAAGAGTGATAAAGTACGGAGGGTGATGCCGTGCACATTTTCATTATATTGATGCATATAGTGAGGAAGAGAGATAAAGCATGAAGGTTTATGTCGTGCATATTCCTGTTATTCTCATGGTGAGGAAGAGTGATAAAGCACGAAGGGTGATGCCGTGCACATTTTTATTATTGATTGCATGGTGAGGATTGAGAGCAAAAGCACGAAGGGTGATACCGTGCATTTGTTTTCTGTTATTGTGATTATTTGTTGTTATCGGTTCAGGTGCCTTAATTGTTTAGTTTTCGTTATTTCTGTGTTTCCTTATTCTGGTATCCCCTATAGCATGTTTCCCCTTCCCCTAAATTTCTGTTAGCTTATATTATTGTTATTCTGTTAGATATTATTTAACTACACAGGTTTATGACGTTGGTCGTGCCCTAGCCTCATCACTACTTCGCCTAGGTTAGGCTCGGCACATACCAGTACATGGGATTGGTTGTACTGATGCTACACTCTGCACTTTTGTGCAGATCCTGATACTGGACCATACAGACCGTAGTTCAAGGTTGTTGCCTTCAGTCCAGAGAAGACCCAAGGTAGTCCGCAGCCTTGGCATCTCCTTCTATCCTACTTCTTTTTTATTTTATCTATTTCTAAGACAGATTTGTATTTTCTTGTTTAGACCACTATTTTTAGTATTCTAGACAGTCCGTGAAATTGTGACACCAGTCATGGGTGAAGTTTTATTATGGATTTCATATTTGTATTAAGTTAAACTGTTGAATTCTGTTCTTCTGTAATTTGATTTCAGCTGATTTTCTTATATCATCTGGAAAATTGTTAAAGATAAAGGAAAAAGGTAAAATAATCAGTAATGTTGGCTTTCCTAGCGGGTTCAATGTTAGGCTCCATCACGGTCCCGACAGTGGAAAATTCGGGTCATGATATTCACTCAAGTATAGGAGTTGCGCAGCCAGTTCCATCGCCTTCAATAGGGTAGCATGATTGCTACTCAGTATGAGACTAGATTTGTTGATTTGTTACGAAATGCAGCTATCTTGATCCCTACTGAGAGGGAGAAGGTGCGAAGGTTCATAGAGGGCCTTACATGTGGCATCAAACTTTAGATGTACAGAGAGGCCATGACTGAGATTTCTTTTACCCGGATAGTAGAGATTGCAAAGAGGATTGAGCGCATCAGAGGCCAGGCGAGAGAGACAGCCTCTGACAAGAGGCCCCATCATTTTGGATGATTCAGTGGTGGCTCATCTAGAGATAAGGGTTCCTTTGGTAGAGGCCATCCTATCAGGCCGGTACAGTTAGCTCCATGGGTCATACATGGTACTTCCGGTAGCTACAATGTTTATGGACCTCTTTCTAAGCAGGTATCATACAGTGCACCTCCATCTCCCATTAGTGCACCTCCGATACAAAGTTACCATTATAGTTATTCAGGTTGATAGGGACAAATCCAGGTCAACAACCATGTCGGTAGAGAGTTTGCTATGTCTGCGGGGATCTAAGGCACGTCGCGAGATTTTTCAATAGGTTGAAGATAAGTATGCCACAACAGGGTAATCGTGCCATGACTCCGGCATCGGTTGCTCTGCCACCTGCTCAGCCAACTAGAGGCGGGAGTCAGGTAGTTATATATGGAGGCCAGCCAGCTAGAGGTGGAGGTTAGTGAGTGAGAGGTCGTCCTAAAGGTGGAGTACAAGTTGGTGGGACTCAACTCCGTTGTTATGCATTTCCGGTAGGATGGAAGCGGAATTGTCTGATGCAGTTATTACAGGTATTATCTCAGTATGTCATAGAGATGCTTCTGTATTGTTTGATCTGGGTTCTACATATTTTTTTGTGTCTTCATATTTTGCTTGGCATTTGAGTATGCATCATAATTCTCTTGATATTTTTGTTTCGATGTCTACACTGGTTGGAGATTCTATAGTAGTTGTTCGGGTCTACTGGTCTTGTATTTTTACTATTAATGACTTTGATACTATAATGGATCTTTTGTTGTTGAATATGGTAAATTTTTATGTCATTCTTGGTATGAATTGGTTGCCTCTATATCACGCTATCTTGGATTGTCATGCTAAGACTGTGACGTTGGCTATAGCAGGGTTGCCTGGGTTAGAGTGGAAAGGGATCCTCAGTCACATCACTAGCAGGGTGGTTTCCTATTTGAAGACACGCATATGGTCGAGAAGGAGCATCTAGCGTATTTGATTTATATTCGGAATTCTAGTGCGAAAGTTCCTCCTATAGATTCGGTAGCAATGGTGAGGGAGTTTCTAAAGGTGTTTTCTACAGATTTGTCGGCTATGCCATCTGATAGAAATATATATTGACTTTTACATTGATTTTGTTCCGGACACTTAACCTATTTTATTCCGCCGTACCAACCCAGCAGAGTCGAAGGAGTTCCACACAAATTATCATGAATGAATGATGCCCTCTGCATAGATATTTATTATGTACCACCAATCAGTGGCAGAGTCACATTGTCTTGTAACAATCAGCTCTAATCAATGTTAGTTCGTTAAGCATGGCATTATTTTTTTCAAAAGCTCACGCCATTTAAGAGTATCTTTCACACTTTATATGTTATTTTATTTTTTTCTTTCAACTGAGACTTTGTTCTTAACCAACAAAAAATAATTGAAACAATAAATTTGTTTGGATGATTCTCAAGTAATAATGGTGATGCCACGTGTTGCTAGAGCTGAGTATATTGAAAAAAGTCTATTTAAAGTGGGGTCGTAAGATATGTTGAAAACGTAGGGTTAAGCAATGGCCTTTCAAGGGTCTTTGTTGCTAGGCCTCTTTCTATTATTAACCAACGTCTTGGTTTTAATAGAAGTCTCATTAGCTGCAAATGTGCCAAGCCATGAAATTACACTTCCATTCAACCGCACCATTTTCCCATCTGAATTCATATTTGGGGCTTCCTCTTCCACCTATCAGATAGGATTTTGGACTTGGATTTTTGGTTTATTCTTAGTAATATTTGAGTACATTATGTAGAAACCAACTGTTGGAAAATGTTGCTAATGACAGTATGAAGGAGCTTGGAATGAAGATGGTAAAGGCCCCAGTATATGTGATACCTTTACCCACACGCAATATCCTGGTCTCTTTCTTTCCTTCAGTCTCTCCTTTCCTTTTATTTTTCCGGTGCCATTTACAATATAATCATCTCTTGTTCCTCGTCTTTTATCCCACGAGCAGCTAGTACATGTAGTTAGAAAGAATCCAACTAACTAAACTGGGCTAAAGTGAATTAATATGCTTGGAAACTTTTGTTGTGCTAAGAAAATTTTTTCCTGCAAAAGGAGACTCCATGCAACGATCAAGTTCAGTTTTTGTCGAACACAATTTCTTCCGTGACTGAACAAACAAATCAAACTGGATAAGGAACCACTTTAGTCATAATTTTGCATAGTGCAAATTGGTTTGGTTTTTTCAAAAACCAAACCAAACCAACATCTGTTATTTCGAGTTTTTTTGTTATATAAATATTAATTTTACTTTGTTAAAGTTATAAATAAAGTGTTGATAAGTGACTATATATTTTGTAAAAATAAAAAAAACTAACAAACATATGAATTTAAATATTCTTATGGGATCTTTTCAGTAACACATAATAATTATTTTCTTGGTCTTCGAAAAATAATTTTTCGCTGATATACGTTTTCGAGGTCAATAAAATTTAATAATTCAACATAAAAATTAATATAAACCCTAAAAGATGATATGTTCAATAAATTTTAAAATTATCGAAAAACCACTTCAAATTGAAAAAAGATAAAAGAGTTTAATAGATTTTGATATATGAATATGGAACAACAAAAAGATCGAATCATTTAATAACATTGATAAGAAAATGATGATACAAACCCACTATTTGAAGGTAAAAAAATAAATAGATACACTTTATAGTTCTATTATATATATATATTTTACGAGAGAATCACAAATATTTTTAGATTTCTTTTGAAGAAAATTCTATATAAATTCTTCAATGTATATATAAAATTGTACATTCGAATTTTTTTACTTAATATCAAACCAATCAAACCAAACTTAATTAAATTTTAAATTGGTTTGATTTGACTTTTTTAACTTGCGCAATTTTTCGATTCGATTTAAACACACCTAAACTTCCTCTTGCCCATCGATTACCCATATATGTAAATGGACGTCCTTTTTTGCAATCAATTAATCAACAGTCACCGAAGTCCCATCTCGGCCTTACAGAAATGAAAATAAATTTATGTCAGATTTTTTCCATTTCTACAGTAAATAAGCCAGCTAGATTTTTTCCATTTATACAGTAAATAAGGCAGCTATTGGGGCATACTTGTCTTGCACAAAGACACAGCATGGGAGGCCCCATACATAGACTGATCACTGGCAACACTAGCAAAGTAGAGTGTCATGCTCAATTGTGTCCTAAGTAGTATGTTTCAGTCTAGCCCACTCGGACGTACTACAAGGGGCCGTTTCGTTGGAATACAATTTATATCGGTATAAGTTATATTGATATAAATTATGTCGGTATAAGTAATATTGGGATAAGTTATGCTGGTATTAGTTATGTTGGGATTATTGTTTATTCATTGTTTGATATGTTGTATTAAGAATGACAATTGCATAATTTCTAAGAAGAAGGTATAAGTTATACCGGTGCTAATTACCCCACATTCTATAAGGTATAAGTTATCCCAGTATTAAAATTAACACCGGGATAACTTATACATGGTTTGCTAACCAAACAGAATATTAAAATGGTATTAAATTTTTGTACCACTCTTATACCTTATACCAAACGACCCCTAAATATTTTTAATTGGAAGGACACAATTGAGATCTGTATTTCAATTACTCAATCTTCTTCATATCTTGCTAGCGTCTCTACCATCTTTTATACATTGTAAATGTGTGACTGTTCAGTGTGCACGGTAAGCATAAACACTAATTTATACCAGGATCTTGAACATGATGATCTTACACAAAAATCGTTACAAAAAATATACCTGAAGCGAAATTCATTATCGTGAAGCGTTAATCAGTAAATTGGTTTCTCGCCCCTTACCCTAACTTAACGTTACCGTCGTCTTTAGTGAGGGAAGAAAGAAATAAAATACGGTAACCCTAGTGGATTGGGAGAGGACCAATTTATAGAGGTTTTCACTTAATCTGGTACGTCCATCAAGTAACCAATCGGACGGATGAGAATTGATAATTAATTAAATATTAATTATGGGAATTAAACCTATTGAGCCACATACACGTAAGAAAATAACTTACATTCTCCCACTTGGCCTAATAATCACATAATATTAATATTTAATATAGGAACATTAGTTGTGCATAAACAAATCTCTTCTATAATGTCCATCATAAATACCATAATACGATAAACTACTAAATGTGAGTTGTGGCGGTTATATATAATTTGTCTACATACTCCCTTCCATATACTACAACATTAGCAACTAATCGTACCAGGTCCATAAGCTATAAAATATTATGGTTCACAATAATGTCTCATTGAGACTTATCCTGTAATATCTCAAAACAATAATGTGCACACCATTATGAGAAACAGGAAACCATTAATGTATATCAGAAATACATAAATGAACTCAGAGTGTCAAAACACCATAAATACACCTATCATAAATACTGCCAAGACCCATTCTATGTACATGTTCTTTAAATATCCTTGATTGTAAACCTTTCGTTAAGATATCTGCAATCATGAGATCAGTTCTAATATGCTCAAGTGACACTCTTTGTTTCTGAACTTCCTCATTGACAGTAAAGTACTTTAATTCGATATATTTGGCACCTTTGGAAAACTTATCATTCTTGGAGAAGAATACTGCTGCAGAATTATCATAGTAAATTTTCAGCGGCTTAGTAATGGTGTCAACAACCCCAAGTCCTGAAATAAAGTTTTGCAGTCATAATGCATGAATTGTGGCTTCAAAACATGCCACAAATTCTTCTTCCATCGTGGATGTAGCAATGACAGACTGTTTGGCACTTTTTCACGATATTGCTCCTTCAGCTAATTGGAACAAATAACCAAATGTGGATTTTCTAGTATTAATACATCCAGCAAAATCTGAATCTGAGTATCCAACAACTTCCAAATGCTTGGATCTCCTATACGTGAGCATGTAATCCTCCGTTCCTTTCAGGTACCTTAAAACTTTCTTTGCAGCTTTCCAGTAATCAATTCTCGGGTTACTCTGATATTTTCCTAGCATTCCGACAACAAAACTAATATCCGGTCTTGTGCAGGTCTAAGCATACATCAGACTACCAACAATTGAAGAGTAAGGAATTGATTTAATTTTCTTTCGTTCTACATCATTCTTAGGGCATTGCATGAGACTAAATTTGTCCCCTTTTTGAATTAGAACAATTCGTGGTGAACTATTATTCATATTAAATATCTCTAGAATTATTTCGATATAGCCTTTCTGAGATAATCCCAATAATTCTTGTGATATATCACAGAATATTTCTATTCTTATTATATAGGATGCCTCATCCATATCTTTCATTTCAAAATTCTTAGAGAGAAAATCTTTAATCTCACGCAATATGCCTAAATCATTAGCGGCAAGTAGATTATCATCAACATATATGACTAAAAATATAAACTTGCTCCCACTGATCTTTTGGTATATACACCGATCAACGGTATTTTTCACAAAATCTAAAAGATGTTATGGTATCATTAAACTTTATATACCATTGTCGTACGGCTTGTTTAAGTCCATATATTGACTTCTTCAATTTACACACCATTTGACCTTTTTTTTTAGTTTTGAAACCCTCTGGTTAGTCCATATAAACTTCTTTCTCGAGATCTCCATTAAGAAATTCAGTTTTCACATCTATTTGGTGTAACTCTAAATCATAATGAGCCACCAAAGCCATAATAATTCTTAACGAGTCCTTCTTTGAATCCAGTGAAAAGGTCTCTTTATAATCAATGTCTCCTTTCTGAGTATAACCCTTAGCAATAAGTCTGGCATTATATTTGTCTCGACCCAATTAAGGATCGAGACCGGCGCTTAGAAGCAAGTACTCCCAAGTAAGCCTCATCGGTATTTTACAAAAAATCGGACAGAGTATTCCCTATTTTTGGACTATCCCAAAAAAAAATTCTGCCTCAAATCAGCAACCAAACACCCTAATAGCAATTCAAATAATCGACAACTTATTAATTAACCAAAATAGTCTTCACCATTACTAATCAACCCACTAACAACCCGAAATACTAATTTATCTCCGACTTTGATAATAAAGAACGATACTCGACATAAGACTAATAGCAAAAAGAAAGAGGGTAATTACGTAATTCACAAAAAAAAAAATTACAAATAAGATTAAATAGGGCAAGCCCTACGCTAGCTAACAGAAACGAAAAAGGAAGAAAGGGCCGAAGCCCCTTTCTCTTGCAACAAAAATCAATTCTGTTGCGTAAAACCAAACAGAAGCAAAAAAAAAAAGGAACTGGTCAGAATTAAAGCGAAAAATCAAAAACAAATACAGAAGGTGAGTTGGGGAAAAAGCTTGGTACCGCAAAAGAAGCCACTTCCATCCAGTTTTTGTTCAAATCTTCAGGTACTTATTCCACAAATTTGAGAATATATATTAATGGTTAGAGTTAAATAAGGAGATTGGCAAAAGTCAGTGAAACAAGGAAAGATATGTATAAATTTTTGTTAATCTTTGGCAATTTGTTGAAGAATCTTAAGCACGAATTGTGTCTTACGGGTATAGCTTGAGCTTCTCTTGATGGTAGATTTTAATTTCGATTCTCATGATTGGGAGATTGTACAGAGAAATAGAAATTACACTAGTTCATTCACACTTGAGAATTTTCTTCCTAAAGAATCAATAGAACTTTATGAAATTGGATTAATAAAATATATGAATATGTTGGAGTTGATAGATTAGTAATTACTTGTAGGTGGGTAAATATAATTCGGCGAATTAAGAGTCATATATGAAACCTCGAGGGTTGGGTATTCTAAATTAGCTATGAACTAGCCTAAATAAGGAAATTAACATGAGATTGATATTATGTAATTATAGATTGATTGGAGGAATTTATACGAATTGCTCGAGGTGAAACATTTGGTATTTCGGCACGAGTACTGTGAGTAGTAATCTTACCACAATTTGTGTTTTCATAACTTACATGATTTACACATGATTTTTAACATGAATATGTTACCGATTATTTTAAGTTGCATGTGAGACAAGTCTTTTACTCGATATGATACCGAAATAGTTATTTGAGAAGATTACCGTTGTTTTAAATATTTTCGTTGTCACTAGATCTGTTTTACCGTTACCTGAATTTACTGTTATCGAAAAGAAATTATATGATTTGATAAGAACTAAAATGCCCTATATTGTTTTAAAATATTTTCTATGAGTATATACGGATTACAGAGATAAGTATAAATGGGAGTAGACATTGAAGGATCCCGTAGCTAACGGCTAGTTCGTTAGACTTGGTGCACCTTGTAATTACAGATTACCGTTATAGCCCTCGCTAGTGGGAAGGTAGAACTAGCATACCGTTACCGATTTCCCTCGAGTAGGGACTACCATTATATTTGACTTCTTATGAAGAAGTCCACAGTTATACCGATTACATGATCCGCTCATTGAAACCTCCCAAATGTGAATATTGATATTAGACAATGGTTACCGAGCTTATTACCGAACTGTTAATTGTATTATACTACAAGAAAAATATGATGAGACTGAAAATTATTTATTGTTTATGAAAGGGCATTTTTATGTTATTTTCTGTTTGATATACTAGCATGTTTTCTGACTTGTTCCCAATAAAAATGGTTGTAGTTAAGTGTTATTACTCACTAAGCTACCGACTCATTCCCCGCTAATTTTCTTTTACAGAGACAAAAGTTGACGCAGGCGAGGATTTCATTAATTAGAGCGCACAGGTTGAGAATTCTTGGTGAGCCTCACACTTGTTCGCGTGGGCAAAGATTTTTATCAATTGCTATGGGCTTTTCTTTGAATTCTTAGAGTCTCTCCATAGTCATTCTTTTAGTGTCATGCTTCGTATGGTGCCATTTGAATACTGGACTGGAAGCTATTGTTGTAAGCAAATTTAGCTAACGATATATATGTGTCCCAACTACCTCAAAACTCAAGAATGCAAGCTCTCAACATATCCTCCAAGATCTGAATAGTACGTTCAGACTGCCCGTCTGTCTGTGGATGAAATGCAGTACTAAGATCTACTCGTGCACCCAATGCTTCTTGAAACGATTTCCAAAAGCGTGAAGTGAACTATGATCCTCTATCAGAGACGATGGATACTGGAACTCCGTGAAGTCGGACAATTTCATTCATAAATATCTGTGCATACCTGACTCCACCATATGTAGTCTTCACCGGCAAAAAGTGTGCTGATTTCGTCAGTCGATCTACAATCACCCATACCGAGTCATAACCTCTAAGGGTTCGTGATAGCCCGATGACAAAATCCATAGTAATTATTTCCTATTACTACTCTGGAATCTCAATTTGTTGTAGTAGTCCTGCAGGTCGCTGATGCTCAGCCTTGACCTGCTGACAAGTTAAACAACTAGAAACAAAGTTAGCAACATCTTTCTTCATACCTTCCCACCAATAAAATTGTTTCAGGTCATGGTACATTTTTGTGGATCCAAGATGTATAATGTATTTAGTGTGGTGATCTTCTTTAAGAATAGCATGTCTCAACCCATATACGTCTACTACACATAGCCTGTCACCCATTCGAAGAACACCATCACTTTGAACAATCATATCCTTACTTTTACCAGCTAAGGCCTCATCTCTGTATTTGCATAATCGTTCATCCTTATATTGGGTGGCCTTAATGCGCTCAACTAATGAAGACTTAGCCTGAGCACAAGCCAACAATGCCTCTGAATTTCCGACACTAAATTTGATACCTGTATCTTCTAGTCTCTGAATATCTCTGGCTAAAAGTCTCTTTGCAAGGGCTATATGTGCCAAACTCCCCATAGATTTTCTACTCAATGCATCAGCCACCACATTGACTTTTTCAAGATGATACAAAATAGAACAATCATAGTCTTTGAGTAGTTCCATCCAACGACGCTGCCAAAGATTTAGATCTCTCTGCTGAAAGATATACTTCAGACTTTTATGGTCAGTACAAATCTCACAAGTTTCGCCGTATAGATAATGTCTCCAAATTTTTAGAGCAAATACCACTACAACCATCTCCAAATCATGTGTAGGATAGTTTTGCTCGTGCTTTTTCAATTGTCTCGAAGCATAAGCAATAATACGACCATTTTGCATGAGAACACATCCTAATCCCACCCTCGAGGCGTCACAGAATACTGTAAATTCTCCAGAACCTAATGGTAAGGCTAATATTGGTGTAGTTGTCAAACATGTTTTGAGTTTTGAAAGCTCTGCTCACATTCCTCCGCCTACTAAAACTTTGCATTTTTCTACGTTAGCTTGGTCAGCGGCACTGCTATTCTAGAGAAATCCTGCACAAAACGCCTGTAATAGCCTGCTAAGCCTAAAAAGCTGCGAATCTTTGTAGGAGAAGTATGTCTGGGCCATTTCTGCACAACTTCAGTCTTCTTAGGATCTACCATAATTCCATCTTTGGATACAACATGCCACAAAAATGCTACCGAGTCTAGCCAGAATTCACACTTCGAGAACTTAGCATAAAGCCGATGTTCTCGCAATGTCTGCAATATAGTCCTGAGATGATTCTCGTGTTCTCCTTGGCTACGAGAATATATCAGGATATCATGAATAAATATTATTACAAATCTATCCAGAAATGGCTTGAACACCCTATTCATTAAATCCATGAATGTCGCTGGAGCATTAGTCAGTCCGAAAGGCATCACAAGAAACTCATAGTGCCCGTATCGAGTCCTGAAAGCAGTCTTAGAAATATCTTCATCTTTTATTCTAAGTTGATAATAACCAGAACGTATGTCAATCTTTGAAAAGTGGGCAGCTCCTTGTAACTGATCAAACATGTCATCTATACGAGGAAAAGGATATTTATTACGTATTGTTATCTTGTTCAACTTCATGTAGTCAATGCACATTCTCAGGGATCCGTCTTTCTTCTTTACGAATAATACTGGTGCACCCCATAGTGATATACTAGGTCTAATAAAACCCTTATCTAACAAATCTTGTAACTGTTGATTTAGCTCCCTCAACTCTACTGGTGTCATTCGATATGGGGGTATCAATATGGGATGTGTGTCAGGTAGCAAATCAATACTAAAGTCTATTTCTCGTATTGGAGGCAATCCTGGTAAATCCTCAGGAAATACATCAGAAAATTCTCTCACTACTGGTACATTTTTTATACTAACTGTTTCCTTTCTTGTATCATTTACAATAGCTAAGAGACCCAAGCAACCTTTCTTCAGAAGTCGTTGAGCCTTCATAAAAGATACAATTTTGCAAGTCTCTGAAACCTGACTCCCTCTTAGAATAAAATTGGGTTCATTTGGTATCTCAAACTTAACTATATCTGCATGACAATCGACTATAGCATAGCAAGAAGATAACCAATCTATTCCCATTAGCATGTCAAAGTCAATCATATCAAGTACAATAAGGTCAGCTAGAGTATCTCTACCCTCAACTCGAATCTAACAAGAACAATACACGTATTCAGCTAATAGAGACTCTTCAACAGGAGTAGCAACTAGAAAAAGATCATTCAATAGCTCGAGCTATCTACTAAATCTCAAAGCAAAGTAAGAGGACACATAGGAGTGGGTAGATCCCGGATCAATCAATGCAAGTGCATCAAATGAACATATAGAAAGAATACCTGTAACCACTGCATTCGAGGCCTAAGCATCATGTCTAGTGAATGCAAAAACTCTCGCCTGACCTCTACCAGCATTGCCTTGTCCTTGATTCACAGTAGCACGGTCTCCAACACTTTGACCTCTATTTCTTGTACCTGTAGCACCTGAAGTATTACGAGTAGTCTGAGTCGGTGCAGTTGACTGACTAGAAGCTTGGTTGAAATTTCTCGGAGGCTGAGGGAAATCCCTCAAGTGATGTCCCAACTGGCCACACCGAAAGCACTCTCCAATTAGAACACGACATTGTCCCAAATGTGATCTACCACAAGTCTGGCAGACTGGAGTAGTGGCATATATCTGCCCAAAATTACGATGTCTAGAAGATGATGGTCCCCTATTACCTTGTCTGTAATGTGGTATGTATGTGGACTGTGAAGACATGTGTGTCCTTGTCTGAGAACCCTGTTGTTGTTGTTGTCCCTGATTTCCTGCTCTTCTATTTTCACTAAAACCACCACTGAAAGCCCCTCCTGTCTTGGCCTTCTTACGTAAATCATTAGTTGCACGCTCCTCACGTCCCTTGTTTTCAATCTTTCTAGCAAGATCGACTACATCAGAGTAGGATAAAGTCTTCATCTGTGAGGCTACTGCAGTGTATAGACGACCAACCAATCCATCAACAAACCTCTAAACTCGAGCTTCTTCGGTAGGCACTAAGTGAGGAGCATATATAGCCAGCTTACAGAACTTAGTGTTATATGTTGATACATCCATATCTTGAGTCTGAACCAATCTCTCAAAGTCTCTAGCATATTGTTGCATCAGACTGTCTGGAAGAAAATGATTCTTGAACAACTTAGTGAACTCGTCCTATGTCAGTGGTGTTGCTCCTGCTAGCCTTCCTAGCAATATAGTTTCATACCATGTGTTGGCCATATCCTCTAGTTTGTAGATGCGAGCTCTACGGCTCTCTCACTAGAACATCCAAGAGCATGTAATGCCTTAAGTGTCCCATCCAAGAAACTTTGAGGATCTGCTGAATTATCGGAACCTGTGAATTTTGGTGATTTCAATTCCAGGAACTCGTATAGGGACACTTCCTTATTCCCAAATGGCTGAGTCTGTGTAGGTGCTTGTGTCTGTAAAGTAGCCTGAGGAGATGAACTTCCGCCCTGAATAGGCACCAATGCCTCTAACACATTCAATAACCTTGCCACTGTATCTGCAGGTAAGGCAACAATAGGTACAACAGTTGGCACTGGTGGTGGAGCGTTCTGAACTCCCTGCTCTTGCACTTGATCTGGCATAACAGCTTGGGTTTGACCCATGTTCCCAACTTGAGTTTGAGGGGCAGTCTGTCTTCTAGTTTGATGAACCCCAACTTGACCGCCCCCCCCCCCCGGGTAGCACCACGTCCAGCAGATGAGGGTGTGCGTGTCCTAGCCATTTGTGAAAGAAATTTTCCAAAGTCAATCTCAAGTTATCTCAACGCACGATCAAAGAATGAAAGAAGGGAAAACATTCCTAAATGTTCAGTAGCCTCAAGATCATAAGTATGGGCGCCTACATACCCATGAACAAGACTCTACTAAACATTGCTCCATGTCTCGGGACTTAAATCCTAAGCTCTGATACCAACTTTGTCACGACCCAATTAAGGATCGAGACCGGCGCATAGGAGCAAGTGCTCCCAAGTAATCCTCATCGGTATTTTACAGAAAATCGGACAGAGTTTTCCCTGTTTTTGGACTATCCCAAAAAAAATTCCTGTCTCAAATCAGCAACCAAACACCCTAATAGCAATTCAAACAATCGACAACTTATTAATTAACCAAAATAGTCTTCACTATTACTAATCAACCCACTAATAACCAGAAATACTAATTTAACTCCGACTTTGATAATAAAGAACGATACTCGACATAAGACTAATAGCAAAATAATACTCATGACACTAAAAGAATGACTATGGAGCAACTCTAAGAATTCAAAGAAAATATCATAACAATTGATAAAAATCTCTACCCACACGAACAGTGCGAGGCTCACCAAGAATTCTCAACCTGTACGCTCTAATTAACGAAATCCTCGCATGTGTCAACTGTTGTTTCTGTAAAAAAAATTAGCGGGGAATGAGTCGGTAGCTCAGTGAGTCATAATATTTAACCACAACCGTTTTTATTGGGGACAAGTCAGAAAACATGGTATATCAAACAGAAAATAACATAAAAATGCCCTTTCAGAAACAATAAATAATTTTTAGTCTCGTCATGATTTTCCTGTAGTATAATAGAATTAACAGTTCATTAATAAGCTCGGTAACCACTGTCTAGTATCAATATTCACATTTGGGAGGTTTCAATGAACGGATCATGTAATCAGTATAACTGTGGACTTCTTCGCAAGAAGTTAAATATAATGATAGTCCCTACTCGAGGGAAATCGGTAATGGTATGCTAGTTCTACCTTCCCACCAGCAAGGGCTATAACGGTAATCTGTAATTACAAGGTGCACCAGGTCTAACGAACCCGTCGTTAGCTACGGGATCCTTCAATGTCTACTCCCATTTATACTTGTCTCTACAACAACAACAACAACAACAACAACAACAACAACCCAGTATAATCCCACTTAGTGGGGTCTGGGGAGGGTAGTGTGTACGCAGACCTTATCCCTACCCTAAGGTAGAGAGACTGTTTCCAAATAGACCCCCGGCATCCTTCCCTCCAAGAACTTCCCACCTTGCTCTTGGGGAGACTCGAACTCACAACCTCTCGGTTGGAAGTGGGGGTTGCTTACCATCAGAGCAAACCCTCTTGTCTCCCATTTATACTTGTCTCTGTAATCCGTATATACTCATAGAAAATATTTTAAAACAATATAGGGCATTTTAGTTCTTATCAAATCATATAATTTCTTTTCGATAACAGTAAATTCAGGTAACGGTAAAACAGATCTAGTGACAACGAAAATATTTAAAACAGCGGTAATCTTCTTAAATAACTATTTTGGTATCATATCGAGTAAAAAACTTGTCCCACATGCAACTTAAAATAATCGGTAACATATTCATGTTAAAAATCATGTGTAAATCATGCAAGTTATGAAAACACAAATTACAATAAGATTACTACTCACAGTACTCGTGCCGAAATACCAAATGCTTCACCTCGAGCAATTCGTACAAATTCCTCCAATCAATCTATAATTACATAATATCAATCTCATGTTAATTTCCTTGTTTAGGCTAGTTCATAGCTAATTTAGAATACCCAACCCTCGAGGTTTCATATTTGACTCTTAATTCGCCAAATTATATTTACCCACCTATGAGTAATTACTAATCTATCAACTCCAACATATTCATATATTTTATTAATCCAATTTCATAAAGTTCTATTGATTCTTTAGGAAGAAAATTCCCAAGTGTGAATGAACTAGTGTAATTTTTATTTCTCTATAGAATCTCTCAATCATGAGAATCGAAATTAAAATCTACCAGAAAGAGAAGCTCAAGCTATACTTGTAACACACAATTCGTGCTTAAGATTCCTCAACAGATTGCCAAAGATTAACAAAAATTTATACATATCTTTCCTTGTTTCACTAACTTTTACCAATCTCCTTATTTAACTCTAACCATTAAAATATATTCTCAAATTTGTGGAATAAGTACCTGAAGATTTGAACAAATAATGGATGGAAGTGCCTTCTTTTGCGGTACCAAGCTTTTTCCCCAACTCACTTTCTGTATTTATTTTTAATTTTTCGCTTTAATTCTGACCCGTTTCTTTTTTTTTTTGCTTTTGTTTGGTTTTACGCAGCAGAATTGATTTTTGTTGCAAGAGAAAGGGGCTTCGGCCCTTTCTTCCTTTTTCGTTTCTGTTAGCTAGCGTAGGGCTTGCCCTATTTAATCTTATTTGTAATTTTTTGGTAAATTACTTAATTACCCTCTTTCTTTTAATGAGTATTACAGTATCATTCAATATTGCCATTTCAATCGCGTTTGGTCTTAACGACCCACCTACACCCGATTCTTTTAGAACTTTCTGGCAATTCAGCAAGATCCCAGACTTTATTATATTCCATGAATTTTAACTCTTCCTTGATGGCATCAATCCATTTGTCAGATTCATTACATTCTATGGCTTGTGAAAATGAAAACGAATCCTTGTTAAAACCAATGTCAAAATCTGACTCTTGCAAATAAATCATGTAATCATCCGAAATAGCCAATTTCCTAACTCTTTGAGATTTTCTTAATGGCATTTCTTGTGCTTCGTTTGTGTTAGATATTTGTGAGTTAGTTTCTTCATGAAGTGTTTCATCCAAATTTTGCTTGGTGTTGTCAAAGTGTTCTTTAACAACTGGAATAATATTTGGTATTTTTGTGGAAGTAGGTGCATTCCCGGGTAAT
This sequence comes from Nicotiana sylvestris, assembly GCF_000393655.2. Lineage (NCBI taxonomy): Eukaryota > Viridiplantae > Streptophyta > Magnoliopsida > Solanales > Solanaceae > Nicotiana > Nicotiana sylvestris. Next base: position 46,877,704 of record NC_091068.1, read on the forward strand.
AGAATATTGCCCCTCACCTCTTTAATTTCCACACTTTGCTTTTCAACACTCCCACTAACTTTACCATTCTCATTGAATCTTGTGTTACTGGTTTCAACAATTCTCGAACTATGGTTTGGACAGTTAAACACATACCCTTTAGATTTCTCTAGGTAACTAATAAAGTAATCACTTACTGTTCGAGAATCTAATTTCTTTTCTTGTGGATTATAAACTTTAGCTTCCATTAGGCAGCCCCAAACATACAGGTGTCTTAAACTAGGTTTCCTTCATGTCCACAGTTCAAAACGGGTCTTTGGAGCTGCCTTACTAGGAACATTATTTTATAAATATACAACGGTTTTAAGAGCATACATCCGTAATAATTTGGGTAATGAGGAATTTCTCATCATGCTCCTAACCATATCCATAAGTGTTCGATTACGCCGTTCTGCAACACCATTTTGTTTAGGTGTTCCTGGCATAGTATAATGTATACAAATGCCATGCTCCTTGAGGAACTTTGCAAATGGACCTGGACATTGTCCTGATTCATTATATTTTCTATAATATTCACTACATCTATCGGACCTAATGATTTTTACCTTTTTATCTAATTGCATTTTAACCTCATTAACAAACACTTTAAGAGCATCTGTTGCTTGAGATTTTTCTTTCAGTAAATAGATGTATCTATAAAGTAAAAAATCATCGATAAAAGTGATAAAATATTTTTCTCCACCAAAAGATGGAACATCAAAGGGTCCACAAATATCGGTGTGTATAATTTCAAGAAGTTGGGCGCTTCTTGTGGCACCTTTCTTACTATACTTAGTTTGATTTCCCTTAATGCAATCCAAACATATAGTAAGATCAGTAAAATTTAGATTCGGAAGAATCTCATTCCTTACTAATCTTTCTATCCTTTCTTTGGATATATGACCCAAACGTCTATGCCACAAGTAAGCAGAACTTTCATCTAGTGAACTACGTTTAATTCCAACATTATGTTGAACAGTAAAAGGGGATTCAGAAAAACCAATATCGAGTTTCAACTTATATAAACCATCACTAAGAAAACCAGAACCATAAAAAATAACATTCTTATATAAATTGAAACATTCATTTCCAAACTTTAAATCAAATCCAGAGACATCAAGTCTTGAAAAAGAAATCGAATTTCTAGAAACTGAAGGCACATAAAGAGTCTGTAGTAGATCAAGGTGATGCGCAATCTCCATTATCAAACGATAAGTCCATATGCCTTCAATTGGAGCCTTCATACGATTTCCCGTGAATAAGAAATCCTTATTTGGATTTGTAGTTTGGATTGTAAGGAATCCCTTTCTTTTCGAACCAAGCTTTACATTTCAAGCAATCTTTCTGATAGTGTCCTTCCTTGTTACGGAAATGACACGTATCTGTCTTATGTTCTTTCTTAGCATCCCGTGGAGCTTTAGCAAGTGCTTTCTTCTTCTTGAACTTGTTGGCCTTCACTTTAAGTCCTTTACCAGCTCCTTGACCCATGAGGTTAATTGAATGATTCCCTTATTTCTTAAGTCTTGACTCCTCCTAAGTAAGCATACTAGACAATTCACTAACATTCCACTAACCCTTAATAATGTTATAGTTAATTTGAAAAGGTCCATACTCAGGAGTTAATGAGTTCAGAATAAACTGAACCAAGAAGGAGTCATCCACTTTCGTCCCCAAGGTCTGAGTCTTGTTGTAATGTTAGTTATCTCGATGATATGGTTTTGCATACTACGCGACCCATCAAACTTCACGGTCGTGAGTTAAGCCATTAGTAGACCAGCGAGAGACTTATCTGCAGAACGAAAATGTTCGTCCACAAACTTCACGTATTCCCTGGCACTTTCTGTTTGTAGAATAGTACTCTTAATGTTGTTGGCAATATTCATTCGCATAAACATAAGACTTAGCCTGTTAGAGCGTTCCCATGCTTTATGGAAAGACTTCTCATCCGCACTGCTCGAATCAGTAATGGCAGCGGGCTTATCATTAGCAAAGCCAAGTCAAGATCCATCACACCTAAGTGGAACTGGACTTGTTCATGCCATTTAGAGAAGTTCAACCCGTTGAACACAGTAACAAACGAAGCATGCGAATGAAAAAGGAATAGCTGCAAATAGATAATAGATGCTCACAAATCAATATGGATTCAACAAAACATTTAAAGCATATCACAATTTTCCTTTGAGTAAATACTACGACACACTATCATAATTTAAACGTCATTTAGTCTTTAATAGGTAATTAAATATTTTAACCAAATATATTTGTCATTTTTGGACACAATATATATTTGACTAAGAATATTAATTTACTTCATCATATTCATTATTCATAGAATAATTGATTCACCTTTTGGTAAATCCTTAAATATAGCAATAGTAAAAATTAATTTATCCACTAATTTTTAATTATAGACATTTCATTAATTTCATGAATAAACTTTAATTTTATGCATGTATATTTTTATAAACAAACTAGTTTGGCCACTTTAATGACTAACAATCAGCTCTAATCAATGTACCACCAATAAGTGGCAGAGTCACATTGTCTTGTAACAATCAGCTCTAATCAATGTTAGTTCGTTAAGCATGGCATTATTTTTTTCAAAAGCTCACACCATTTAAGAGTATCTTTTCACACTTTATATGTTATTTTATTTTTTTCTTTCAACTGAGACTTTGTTCTTAACCAACAAAAAATAATTGAAACAATAAATTTGTTTGGATGATTCTCAAGTAATAATGGTGATGCCACGTGTTGCTAGAGCTGAGTATATTGAAAAAAGTCTATTTAAAGGGGGGTCTTAAGATATGTTGAAAACGTAGGGTTAAGCAATGGCCTTTCAAGGGTCTTTGTTGCTAGGCCTCTTTCTATTATTAACCAACGTCTTGGTTTTAATAGAAGTCTCATTAGCTGCAAATGTGCCAAGCCATGAAATTACACTTCCATTCAACCGCACCATTTTCCCATCTGAATTCATATTTGGGGCTTCCTCTTCCACCTATCAGGTAGGATTTTGGACTTGGATTTTTGGTTTATTCTAGTAATATTTGAGTACATTATGTAGAAACCAACTGTTGGAAAATGTTGCTCATGACAGTATGAAGGAGCTTGGAATGAAGATGGTAAAGGCCCCAGTATATGTGATACCTTTACCCACACTCATCCTGGTCTCTTTCTTTCCTTTAGTCTCTCCTTTCCTTTTTGTTTTTTTTTCCCGATGCCATTTACAATATAATTATGTCTTGTTCTTCTTCTTTTATCCCACGAGCAGCTAGTTCATGTAGTTAGCAAGAATCCAACTAACTAAACTGGGCTAAAGTGAATTAATATGCTTGGAAACTTTTGTTGTGCTTAGAAAAAAAATTCCTGGAAAAGGAGACTCCATGCAATTATCAAGTTCAGCTTTTGTCGAAAACAATTTCTTCCGTGACTGAACAAACAAATCAAATTGGATAAGGAACCAATTTACTCACAATTTTGCATAGTGCAAATCAAAACCAAACCAAACCAGCTATATCGACTTGTTTTCGAGTTCTTTTTTTGTTATATGAATATTATTTTAAATTTTACTTTGTTAATCTATAAATAAAGTGTTGATAGGTGACTATATATTTCATAAAATTTTTAAAAAACTGAAAAACATATGATCTATTAAATATTCTTATAGAATTTTTTTTAGTAATACGTGATATAGTTATTTTCTTGGTCTTCGAACAATAATTTTTTGTTGATATACACTTTCAAGTTAATCGAATTTAATAATTAAATATAAAAATTAATATAAAACTTAAAAGATGATATGTTATAAATTTTAAAATTATCAAAAAACCATTTCAAATTCGAAAAATAGATAAGAGTTTAATAGATCTTGACATATGAATATGGAACAACCAAAAGATTGACGCGTTTCAATAACATTTGATAAGAAAGTTATGATACAACCTATTATTTAAAGTATAAAAAAATAGATACATTCCATGAGAAGATTACAAATATTTCTAGGTATCTTTTGAAGAAAATTCTATATAAATTCTTCAATGTATCTATAAAATTATATATTTATTTGTTGGTTTGATTCGAATTTTTATTATTGAATACCAAACCAATCAAACCAAACCTAATTAAATTTTAAATTGGTTTGATTTGACTTTTCGATTTGGTGTAGTTTTCTTATCCGGTTTGAACAGCCATAGTACTTCCTCCACCATGCCCATGGATTACTCATATTTGTTGAATGATCTCCATGTGTTTTCGGAAAGACCAAAAAGGAAGAAAAAAGAATATCTTAACCGTAGCTGATTGTCTAGGCATATATGTAAATGGACGTCCTTTTTTGCAATCAACCGAAGTCCTATATCGGTCCCACCCATGACCCAACAAATATCTGTAAGAACAGACCATGAAAATAAATTTATGTCAGATTTGTTCCATTTATACAGTAAATAAGGCAGCTATTGGGGCATACTTGTCTTGCACAAAGACACAGCATGGGAGGCCCCATACATAGACTGATCACTGGCAAAACTAGCAAAGCAGAGTGTCATGCTCAACTGTCCACAGTAGTATGTCTCAGTCTAGCCCACTCGGACCTAAATGTTTTTAATTGAAATTAAAAGGACACAATTGAGATCTGTATTTCAATTACTCAATCTTCTTCGTATCTTGCTAGCGTCTCCACCATCTTTAATACATTGAAAATGTGTGACTGTGCAGTGTGCACTCCAATGCTTAATTTATAAAGAAAAAGAAATCACTCAAATGCCAACAATTATTGGGAAGAAGTCCTTTTTTTGTCCATTCAAAAATATTCAACAATGGTTTATTTTTCTAACTCATTCGCTCTAAGAGTATGTTTGGACATAAGAAATTTTTTTCTTTTTTAAAAAAAATTCACTTATTTTCGAAATCAGTGTTTGTTCATAAAATTTTCAATTCTCACCTGAATATGCATTTTGGAAATTTTTGAAAATTTGAAAAACTCCAAAAAACTGTTTTTCAAAATTTTCACTCAAATCACTCACAAAACTTCAATGCATATTTACGGTACCAAGCTTTTTCCAAACGCCCACTAATCTATGAAATATTTACTCTTTATGGACCATGCATAAATATTTAAATTTAAACTTGAGATATTATGATATCTATGCAGAAAAAATATTGGATCACAGCAATGGAGATGTAGCTCTTGACTTTTATCATCGGTACAAGGTATGAAATTTCCAATGCTTACTATCGAGCGGATGAGGAGAAATGAAGAGATATATTCGTCCATTTTCTCAAAACTATAAAATAGGAAAAAGAATAACTCTAAAACTGTTATCAAAATTAATGCTTCTCCCTTGCAGGATGACCTTAAACTAGCAAAATTTGAAGGACTGGATGCCTTTAGGTTTTCTATCTCTTGGACAAGAATTCTACCACGTAAGGAGATTTGATAATATAACCTATTGTCCCGACTTTTTATTTGATTTACTTATGTCACTAATTAACGCATTTTATTCACCTTTGATGTGACAAGAGGTGTTGGTCAGATGGTTAACACCCTCTACCTACAACCTCAAGGTCGTGGATTCGAGTCACAAAAAAAAAATGCACTTTTGTTGTGTCTAAAATCTTTCATTAGCAAAAAAGAACTTGCTAAAATTTAAGTTAACTTCTCATAAGCTCCATCCATTATAATGTTAAAGTAACTAAATTATGCTTTATCCTATTAAAACAATTGAACTTTACTTAACATAATAGTAAAATCACTAAATTTTAGTAACCTTCCTATGATAAAATAATTTAGTAACGGTACTGTTATATATAGTGGATAAAGTTAAGTTACTCTAATAGGGATCCGGATATCAAATCGATGCAAGTAAAACTAGTGGCGGATTTACCTTATAGGTTAGGGGTACACGCCACCCGCACACTTGGCAAAAATACTTAGCAAGTATGTTGATATCAATGAAATAGAGATAATATATATAAATTGGTACTCATATTACACAATTGGCGCGTGGGTCCCATGTTTCAGCGTTGCCTCTTAAGGCTCATGTTTCCTGCAGCAGTGTTTCAGTCATTCTTTTTTTTCCCTACTTGCATTTGTATTTGTACCCGTTTTTTGGGTCACGTTTTAGTTTGTGCCCGCTTTGCAAAAAAATTACAAGCGTACCCATTTTTTCGCGTAACTTCAGCATACGGGGTTGAAGTAGCAAAGACAATCACGCAAAACTTCAGTATTCTGGTAGACAGGCAAGTGTGCTGAACCAAGTGTACTGAAGTTTTTGTTTATAATTGTTGAGCTTAAGCATAGTAGCTGAAGTTTTGTTCTCTATTTGCTGAAGTTTTGGTTTGTAATTGCTGAAGTTTTTGTTTTAGTTACTGGAAAAACTTCAGCTCTAGCTAAAGTTTTTGTTTTGTAACTGGCGAACTTCAGCAGTTTTTGTTTTTGTAACTGGCGAACTTCAGCTCTAGAGCTGAAGCTTTTGTTTTGTAACTGGCGAACTTCAACTTTAGAGCTGAAGTTTTTGCTATTTATTACTATGAATCCACAATAATCTTCAAAGCGGGAATCACATCGTATGGCAATCCACGACGATTTTCAAAATGCGAATTCACATCGTATAGCAATCTAAGTCCTTGTGAAATCAAATAGCTAGTATTCTTGCCAAATTACTTGTCGCATTTGAATTTTTAGTACTTACAATTAAAAGAAATTCTGAGTAATAGTAAGAAATATTTATTTAAAAGAGATAGTTGAAGAATAAACTTCGTCAAGAATATCTCCACAACCTATGTCAATTAATGGAACATTTTCACAATCAGCGACTCCAGAAAGGAGTGACCCATCGGATTGAGGGCGAATATAACTTTGAGGAGGAGAATGAGGAGGAGAAAGTGGGCTGAAGTTGGTTAAAAAATGTGTACAAGTTAAAACCTTTTTTAAAAATGGGTATAGGTTAAATGGGGGCGACCAAATAGGGCTTCCCGTGCAATTTTTACTACTTATTAGTAGTAGTCCTTAATTCCTTATCTTCTTTATTCTCCGGTGGGCCTTGGGCCCTCATTTCTTCTTAACGGGAGAAATTCAAAAATAGCCAAATTTATAAGTGGTCATTCAAAAATAATCACAGTTTCAAAAATAATTAAAATTTAGCCACTTTTCGTGTAAAGATAAATCTAAACGAAAATATTGTTCAAAATCCGAAAAAATATTCCATCATAATACACTGGAGTTTCAGTATAATATATCGGTCCACCATAATATACTGGAATTTGGAGCACCGGTGCTACAGTCTCTAGTATATAATACTGGAGCCAGCAAAGTATACTGGTCCATCATAATATGCTAGAAGTTAATACACAGGTGTACCGAACTCCAGTATATTATGTTGTACCGGTCTCTGTTGCCGCAAAATAGTGGTTATTTTTCAATAACTTGGCAAACGTTGACTATTTTTGAATAACCAGTCCAAAAGCTGGCTAGACCGTACTATTTTAACCTTCTTAACTTCCCCTGCTTCTTTGTTTTTCCTCCTCTTTCTTTTCTCTTCCTGTTATTTGCAACGGAAAATCTCTCTATCTTTTTTTAATATTTCTTTACGTTAGCCTTCATTTTGCTTTCTACTGTTATACATTATATCATGAACAATCTATCTCGATGCATAATTTTAAAATGATTTTAGGTAATATGTAGTTTCTTTATTTTTAACGATGGAACATTAGTTTATATATGGAGTATAATTTGAGCAATATCATTTATTGGCTTTTGAAAGAAAAACAAATATCTTGATTAATAGGGGGTTTGAGTTGATTTTCATAGATTGACAATTTGAAATTTTTAGTTTAGAAATAATTGTCATATAACTCGATAATTAAATTGAAAATATTAACCCAAGAACAATGATCAATTAATCAAATCGAACAAAAAATATATAGTAATTAAGCGATTTTTAAAGAAAAGTTTCTAATTGGAGGCGTATTTTGATGAATTATTATTATTCTTAATTTTATTCTAGAATATAATTAAATCAAGCATAAAAATAGAACTAAAATCGAACTTATTTCCCTATTTGTGGATAAAAGACATAATTGAATTAACCAAACACTAACAGAATCGATCCTTTTTCTTATTCGGTCTTTGTGGCTAGTAAATATGCTACATATAGTGACATCCGCAACCTTCAAATTCTAAATCCGTCTTTGTAAAAGTGTCTATGAGATTATTCTACCCATAATTACTGTCAAGTTAAAACAAATCATTAAAAAAATTCTCAGCCACATTGAAAGAGAATGACCTAAAGCGTCGGTGAGCGATGCTTTTAGTGGAGATTAACTTAAGGTTTAGACTTCTGACCTCTTTTTCCTCTATTATCATTATTCCAGGCTTGATTATCTAATTGCAAAATCTTTTCTATTATCTTATGTCATTTTCAGTTAAATATTAAAATGGAAGAGAGATTATAGTGTTGATATATATATATATATATATATAATTATCGGCGGTCATCTTATATGATTTACACCTATGATCATTATTCATTAATTTTGACTTCTCACTTTCTGTATCTTCACTTTCAGATGGGAAGCTAAGTAAAGGAATAAATCAAGCTGGTATCGACCACTACAACAGTCTCATCAATGAGATTGTAGCCCTTGGTTCTCTGTTCTCTTTTCCCTCTCTCATACATACATACAAACAAAAAAATGCTAAGATTGAGCTAATAATTTGATTTAATTACTATTTAGGTATCAAACCTTTGGCAACACTTTTCCATTGGGATGTGCCTCAAGCACTAGAAGATGACTACCTTGGTTTTCTCAGCCCTAAGATTGTGTAAGTCGCTGTAAATTAATTATTTTTTTCTTAATCGTCTTATACTAATAAAATGATTTGATTTACGGTTTACAAAACATTGTTTTATATAGATAAAGCATTGCCTTGTATAAATAATTATTTTTCTTCCAAGGAAAATAGAGCATAAATTATTAAGATCGTAAATATTACAAAGCCATAATATTATTACTGCGTAGGCGACATTCTAGTTTAAGTTACTCTTCAAAGTCTTGGTCAAACACTTGAATTACATAAAGGGAGAGGGTTTCCTAAAATTTAAAAATAAAGAATGTTATGAAAAACTCCAAGTTGTAGAACAAAATAAATTATCTAGTGTGTGTGCGCGCGCTACTTTATTGACCTCTATGTACTGTATGTTTAACTGATGAATCCCCCAACTTATGGATTAATGACCTCCATAAATGATATAGCTCGTGTCCAAATTTAGTATGTATATATCGTAAGTTCTAAGTCCAAACTAACACCAAATTAAATTTAAGAAATAATTAGTGATGAATATAATGACTTGTATTGACAGGGAAGATTTCCTAGATTTCGTGGAGATTTGCTTTAAATTTTTTGGAGATAGGGTGAAGCTGTGGTCAACCATGAACGAGCCATGGATTTTTTCAGTGACCGGTTACGACAGTGGCACGTTGGCACCCGGCCGGTGTTCTGTTTGGAGGAACAATAACTGTTCTGCTGGAAATTCTGCCACCGAGCCTTATACAGTTAGCCACAATATCCTTCTTGCTCATGCAGCTGCTGCTAAACTCTATAGGCAAAAATACAAGGTAATGATGTTACATTATATTTCACAAACTAAATTTTTGGAAAACCAGCTGATTAGGCAATAATTAGGTGGTAATATTCCCGAACAACATCACCCTTATAGTGAGAATAGTTTTTGTTTCATGCGTTGACGAAATAAAGAATTACACAATTAATTTACTTATAAGATAATTAGTATAAGTAAACTTTTATGATAAATATTAATTGATAATTTGATAAAAAATAATAACTGGCCAGCTATAATAGATTAACTTGTGTGTATATATATATATATATATAACACTTAAATCTAAATGAGAATTACTGTCTATTTTTTACTTTCGGAATCCTATTTGAGTGAAATCGGACCTACATAAATTAGTCTCTTTTCTTTCTTTCTAAATATTACTATTTACAAACTTAGAGACTGCATTTAATATTACGACCAGTAAAACTTTTAGTCTCGTAGTATGTTACATGGTACGTGTTTAATCTGTAATGAAAAGTATACTAGAGAAAACTAACAGTTGTGTTGGAGTATAATAAGGTGGTTATGGTAACCTGGTGTCACACCTCCTTTTTACACACCCGAAGGTAGTATAAGGGAGTTTTTTCAATTTAAGTGATATTATTCGAATTGGGATTAATTATTCATTTTTGTTCAGAATCGCCACTTGGGATGGTTTGTTTTCTGGTGTCCCAAGTCATCGGTTTATTTTTAAATCCCAAATCGAGGAAGATTTCGACTTTCCTTTTGAAGTCTGCGAACCAGAAATTCTGAGTAAGGAATTCTGTTAACTCGAAGGAAGGTGTTAGGCACCCCCGGATTCCGTGGTTCTAGCACGGTCGCTTAAACTATCATAATTGACCTATTATCTGATTTTAAAACATGTTTTAGCCTATGGTATGATTTTTGCGGTCCACGACACATTTTATTTAACGTTGTTGAGATTTGGATTTGGGTCACATGAAATGCACACCCGAGTTTAAGGAAATTAATTTAAATAGCGCGCCTAAAGCAACTAAGCACTTTCAAGTTTGCGAGGGCCATGGAAAATTCAACTAATGGCACACCTCGAATTTTAAGGATTTTAAAAAAATAATTAAATGCGGGCCACACATTTGGAGATTTTATTTGGCGCGGCGCACCTTCATTTTAATTTTTTTTAAGGGTATTCAAACTAAAATTTGAAGGGCCATAACTATTGATGTTACTAATATAACTCACCTTAATTATTTTAAGGGCTTAATTATTTAACACTCAATGAAGTTAAAAGTTCCATATTGTCGTTTAGTTAACAGTCAAAGGCCACAAATGGGCTTCCCATGTGAAGTCTAAAACCAGGAAAGCTAGCAAAAGAACTGGGCATGACTGGGCCGCAATTACGACCCAAATCATATTCGAAGGAAGCTGTCAAGCTTGGGCCCAGAAATGAGCCCAATTTCGAAACCTCAACAGGTCTAAGTGAAAAAACTCAGTGTCGAGTCCCTACAGCCAAGAACCAGCGATATTCAACAACAAAATAAAATCAATGGGACCAATATGTGTGCAAACAACCTCTAGGCTCGTTTTACTTAGCAGCAAGTAATGACAATGGAATTCTCATCATGGACAACATGTTTAATCTAATTTTAAACCTGTATCACTATGAGTCATGCATTTTTGACTTTATCCCATTACAGAAAACTTTTGAATATCTAAACAAGTCCAAAATTCATTCTCAAACCAATGCATATATCCAATTACCTCGAGTACCCAGAGATTGATGCCAATTAGACCAGTATTCATAAAATTTTACTCCCCAAAAGCAAACAGTCACCCTTTTTAATCGAATGCATTCTGATTCTCAAATAAAACTAAATGATAAGCTAGAGATCAAAAGAGTCTAACTACATGATTGAATATATGCATAACAAACAGTGAATGACTTAAATCACAGTCCCTATACACAAGATCTCAAATGTCCTGAATTACTTACACACCAATCAAACCATCAGACCATGTGTTTTCATCACAAACAAAATGCAGCATGAGTTTTCTAGGGAATAACACACTACTGCTATATTAAAATGAACAGGTCAGGCTAAATACTATTACAATATACCACTAAACTTCAGAAATTCTAAGTAAAGAACTAATATTGATGATTAAGGAAAAAACAGTATTCATTCATGAGATCTTCATGTAATTATAGCTCTCATACTTGCATCTCATCTCCTATAGAATCAGGGAATACCTGGAATTAAACGAAATAAGAAAAAGGGAGAATCAGCAATAATGACAGCAGGGAATCAGCAGCAGGTTCCAGTAACAAAAGCAAACCAACAAAACATTTTTCAAAACCCAGAAATGAAGTACCGCAGCCCAGAAATCAGTCTCAAACACACAATTAAACCAGCTGACCTCAAGACCAACCTCAATGACTAAGTCTCAAACCATTTTTAAGTTCAAATAATCAGGAAATCGATTCAGGAAGAAGAGAATTTCAGATTACAAAACTAAAGCTCAATGAAACAGTGTTTTCTCTAAAAAAATCTCCATTGAGCCTCAAGTAATTATGCCTTTATAGGCAAGTTACTAGGGCGGCCTTAGGTTTTTTTTTTTTCATTTTTTTTTATCCTTTCTCATTTTCCTTTTGCTAGTTAGCTCCCTTATTTTCTGACTTGGTATCCAAGCAAGGCTATTTTCAGCTTTCTAGGAAGCTTCTTGGGTGGTTACTTGAGAGATTCTCTCAGTGTATTGCCCCCAATTACCCCAAAGTGCCATGAAATTTACTTTGGACCAAATAGGGTCAAATGAACAAAAACCCAGACCCAAACTTGTCCAACGGGCAGACTTCCAAATTTGGGCCTTCATTCAATGAGCTGAAACTAATCAAACCCCAAACCCAGTCCGAAACAAACTTAAAGAGAAGGCAGCCCAAATCGAAACTGAGACGGCCCAAATATTCAATTCATCTTTTTTTTTTTTTTTAATAAAGCACTTTTAACAGAAAAATGTAAATTAACACTGAATTAATGAGCATCAATTCTGACTTAGGCTAAATGAGAAGGAGGAAAAGTTTAATGGCTAACAATTGAGCTTTAAGGTGAGAAAGAAAAGGAAAGAAAGTAACGATGAAGCCCCGATAAGCTTCGAAATCCTCAAGAACAAAGATGACTTTGATTCGAACTTGAACTCCGGCAAATCCAAGGCTTGACCAAACGGTGAGAATTGTAACACGAATATTAGCCGAACTTTCGTTCATGGCTAATAATTCATGCACCAATCCCCACCATGTACCAAGAAAGGAATGGGGCATAAGCTTGAAGAAGTTGAATCGTTTCAAGGATACGCGTCCGAAATCTGGCCAAAGTCAAAGGATAGAGCCTTCTTGACATCAACCAGACTTCCTTTGATGAAGAACCGAGGACTTCGTGCAAGTATCAACACGAACTAGGGATTTAAACCGGAAAATTGGAGCAAAAGGAAGAAAGTTTGGATTTTTATTTTTTTGATCTACAATTCGCCAGAATTGAGTAATCTTTTGGGAAAATCAAGGGCATGATGTGGAAGAGGGGATGATGAGGATTGGCTGGCTAAGATTTGGGGGTGTTTGGAGGAGCTCCGCCGCCGTGGGGCAATTTCCGGGCGGCGGAGAGACGGTGGAGATAGGCGGCGATTTGAGAGGAAAAGGGGATTAGATTTTGGAGCTCAATTAAATAATAGACTGGACCAACTTGGTCGTTTAATGCTGAAGGAATACCTAAACGACGTAGTTAGGCATTGATACTACGTCGTTTTGGCTACAATGAAACGGACCGGGTATGGGGACGGGCCATGACCAATTCTGGACGGGTTTCAAGAAGACCTTCGTTTGGGCCTAAGGGAATTAAAACAGCTCAAAATGGCATCAGCCCTTTTCTTTATTATTCCTTTTCTTTCCCTTTGTTTTTTTTTTCTTTTTCTTCTTCTTTAATTAAAAATCCTAAAATTGAGATCCTAGATTATCTAAATATGAAATTAAACTAATTATAAAAATTATAAACAATACTTAAATCTGAATTAAAAGAGAAAAATCAATAAGCTAAAAATCAAAAGACGAAAATGTAAAAATGAGCTATTTTTTATGATTTTCGAATTTCTATAAAACAACTAATTTACTAATTAATCTAAAAGATATAAAATCTTAAATGCAAATGCCATGTATATTTTCTTTTTTGAAATTTTTTCATGATAAAAATAAAAATTAAACGTGCACAAAAATGCAAACAATTAATAAAAAACCTATAAAATCCTATAAAATGGTAAATAATTAGAAAAAATCTATTTTCTTTGATTTGATAGGAGCAATTCATATAGGGCAAAAATCACGTGCTCACACCTGGTCTTTCTTTTTGCCCCTCAATAAACATAAAATATCTACCGCAGTCAGACCTCTCTATAATAGCATCGCTATATAATAGCAATTCATTATATATTATGTTATAATATATGTTCTCTATAACAACACTTTGCTATAACAATTAAAAAAAAATCAAAACAAACAAGACTGTTATAAAAAGGTTTAACTGTATATATTTCTAATGATGATGATAATTGCACAGCCAACTCAAAAAGGGGAAATCGGAATTATTCTAGTGTCTCACTGGTTCGAGCCTTTCTCCAACAAACCGGAGGACATTAGAGCATCTAGACGAGCACTTGATTTTATGCTTGGATGGTAAGTCCAAATATAAAGATTGTTCAGATGGTATAGAGTACTCCCTCTGTTTCCTTTTATTAGAATTTAGATCTATTGACTAGACATGTCCCTTAAGAAATTATTTATTAAAAATTTATTTTACTAAATTATCTTTGGTAATAATTATTAAAGTTGTAACTCCAATAAATTTGAGATGTGTGGGGGTTTTAATGCTAAAGATAATTAATATCAAAAAGAGAAAATAATAATTTTTTATTTGTATTTGATAAAATGAACAAGTAATTTGATTTAATTTTATTTTTTAGTATATGAAACTAGTAAAAGGGAACTAAGAGAGTATTAAATGTCAATATTACTTAATTTTTTTTCAGATGCTTAAACCTTTATTTGCAGGTTATTACACCCTTTGACTTATGGAGATTATCCCATAATCATGAAGGGACTTGTCGGAAAGCGCTTACCAAAATTTACCCCTAAAGAATCTGAATTGGTAAAAGGGTCCTTTGATTTCCTTGGAATGAACTATTACACCTCAAATTTTGCAGCCCATCTATCTAGTCCACTTAATACTGCTAATGTCAGCTTCACAACTGATAATCAAGTTAATCAGACGAGTAAGTTTTTAAGCTAACACATTAAATTGTAAAATTCCATGTTGATTACTTCATTTTATGTTATTTGTTGTATTCTTTTTGACAATTGTATGGCGATAATCCTGTAATTTTATCAATTTATCCATTTTAACCCTGTTCTTTATTTTTTATTTTTCTTTGTTTTTAGCTTCACGAAATGGACAGCTTGTTGGTGATCCGGTATGTTTCTTAATCCAACCTCCCCCCCCCCCTTCCCCACGCAATTTTTTTTTACGATGTTTATAATGAAGATGCCATCTCAATTCTATATATGATAATTTGTGACTGTAATAAGTTATACATGCAATAAATAATCCTATTGAAAAATCATGTGACGAGTAATTTATTGTATGTTATATGGGCACTGAGGAGATTTACTTTTGAGCAAATCCTCATTCGAGAATAATTGTGCTAGTAAATGAGAATTCTTGAACTGTGACGAAGTTGAGTAAAAGTGAAGACTAAGAAGACAAACAATATTGCTAAAATGAATTTTTACTAATCAAATTCAATGTTCAGATAAGTGGATTAGTCTCACATGTTAGGACCAAAATAATCAGGTGTCATACGGAAGCTAGCAAAACAAATCTTGAGCGACGATAAATTATACAACAAAGGAGAAATGTACCAAAAGAGACACAAATATTTAACGTGGTTCGGTCAACTGACCTACGTCCACCGCGGAGATGAGCAATCCACTATATAAAAAGAGAGTACAAAATATCGAGAGAACAACCTCACAAAGAGGCAAATACAAGTGACACACTAACACGTGTCCCGTAAAGTTCTTCCCCTAAACACTACTCTAAACCCCTATAGCTACATTGTGGATACTACTGAATGAGAATGACGGATCTTCAATTTATAGAACTCCAAACATTTTCCTACAAGAAAAAAGACTAGCCAAGTATAGGAGAATTATAATTTCCTTCTACAAAAAGGAAAACTCAATTAAGGTAATTATATTGCCCTTTCATTCAACAAATAGGAAAACCAAATATGGTAAGAAAATTATGGCAAACACCTAACAATTTTCCCCCTTGGCCGAAATTTTCTGACAAAATAAACTTGATCCACTTTCTTCACATAGCTTTCAACAAGTCGCATCTCCAAATCTCCACCACAAAGTTTGTCTCAACGTGCATAGCACACCGGTCAAATTTCTCAGAACAAAATCATGATTATAGTCAAATATGTTGTGACTAGAACTAAACCCGCCAAGATGAATCTGTCTTGAACCTCGCTCTGGTACCACTTGTTAGGACCGAAATAATTAGGTGTCATACAGAAGCTAGCAAAGCAAACCTTGAGCGACGATAAATCATACAACAAAGGAGAAATATACCAAAAGAGACACAAACATTGAGAAGGTACTCAAGAGGTTCAATATGACAGATGCAAAAGTTGTTAGTACTCCTCTTGCTAAACACTTCAAATTGAGTATTAGTCAGAGTCCATCTACTGATGAAGAGAAAAAGGAGATGTCTCGTATTCCTTACTCTTCTGCCGTTGGTAGCTTGATGTATGCTATGGTTTATACTAGACCAGATATTGCACATGTCATTGGTACTGTTAGTAGATTCCTTTCTAATCCTGGAAAAGAACATTGGGATGCAGTAAAATGGATATTAAGGTATTTGAAAGGTACTGCAGATTTGAAGCTGTGTTTTGGCAATGGCAATCCTGAACTTATTTGTTACAGAGACTCTGATTTAGGAGGCAATCTTGATAATTCAAGATCCACTTCCGGTTATTTGATCACTTTTGCAGAGGGAGCTGTTTCTTGGCAATCTAGACTACAGAAGTGCATAGCTTTATCCACCACAAAAGCAGAATATATTGTTGTCACAGAAGGTGCCAAAGAACTATTATGGATGAAGGAGTTTATTAATGATCTTGACTTTGAGCAGCCAAAGTACATCTTATTTTGTGATAATTAGAGTGCTATCTGTCTCACCAAGCACTCCACTTTTCATTCTAAGACCAAACATATAAATAAAAAGTATCATTAGATAAGAATGGCCGTGGAAGAGAAATTATTTGAGGTTGCGAAGATACACACTGATGAAAATCCTTTGGATATGCTGACAAAGGCGGTAGTTGCAGATAAACATGAATTTGTAGAAAATTGGCAGGCATGAAGCTTGTCAATATTTTCTCTACTTAAAGACACATTTGGCCCCTTGGCTGGAGGGGGAGTTTGTTGGGCTCATGCCCATGTTGTCCAGCCAAAGGCCCAATGGCCTAATCCTATTCTCTTTTGGTTTCCATTCCTATTTGGAATTGGATTCGGTTTATTCCTATTTTGAGTGAGTTTTGGCTTTAAGAGAAAGCACCACTCATGATCTATAAATAGGACAACCTTGGAGAATTATTCTAGGCTCATTGATACAAGTCTTTGAAAGACTTAAGCACATAAGAGTAGTTTTTGAGAGAATTTTCGTCAAGAGAGATGAGAGGAAAAATATTTGTTTTGCTGCAGATTTTATTCCGACCAGCCAACATTCAAATCACGTTTTCGATTCGTTAACCGTTGGATCGGGATGAAATTACTGAGTGTTCGTAACATCTTGGTCTTGGATTTGAACAATGGAGATCGGATTTGGAGCTCATAGAATCTGATTTCGATCCTCGAACAACAACTTCGTTTTTGTGGATTTTCCTCTTTATTCAATTGATTAGTTGTTGCTCTTGTTACAGTTGTTGCTCCGTATTTGGCACTTGTTGTGTATCCAATTTAGACAACTTTTGTAACCCTCTT
Source organism: Nicotiana sylvestris (assembly GCF_000393655.2). Lineage (NCBI taxonomy): Eukaryota > Viridiplantae > Streptophyta > Magnoliopsida > Solanales > Solanaceae > Nicotiana > Nicotiana sylvestris. The sequence goes on from NC_091068.1 coordinate 46,895,392, forward strand.
TATTGTTATAGTGGAGCTTTTTGGATCTTTGTGATCCCGTGATTTTTACCTTCGATTTGAAGGGTTTTCCACGTTAAAATTTGGTGTTCATTATCTTCTTTATTTTCGTGTTTGCCTCTTCCTCATCATAACATCATATTGTCGCCGAACTCCATCCATTATAATAGTAATTTTATAACCAATTTTGTTACGGCAAAGTAATTGAATTTTACACGCTATAATAGTAAAATTACTAAACTTACTCGTTGCACTATTAAAGTCACAAAACTAATTTTATCATTATAAAGTAATTAAACTTTACACACTAATAGTAAAGTCATTAGTTTATCCAAGATAATGATAAAACATAGTATTAATTATCAAATTGAGTAGATTGAATTATAATGTGTAACATTTAGTAACTTTATTGTTTTAATGGGTAAGATTTAGTGGTTTTGCTGTCTTAATGTTTAAAGTTTAATTACTTTAATGTTATAAAACATTTTATGATTTCACTGAAATAATAGGTAGTTAAAGTTCAAATTAGTTAAGCATGACAAAAATTAATTTTGTGAGTTTATTGTTATACTAAGTATAATTTGGCGATAGGGGTTTGTTTTATTCCATCACCTCTAATGTGCTTTAGTAGGTAAATTAGTATATGAACTCTTATGGTTTTTTGTTTCCTATTATTGTGTTATCCTCACAAGTTTGAAAATTTAACATTCTGCAGACGGGTGTGAGTATTTTCTTTGTTGCACCAAGGGGACTCTATAAGCTTCTTCTTTACATAAAGAAACATTACAAGAATCCCAAAATTTACATCACAGAGTGCGGTAAGCCAGTGATCAATTGAACATGTTATACGTTAATCATTTCTTTAGTTACATATATTGACTAAGTTAAGAATCTCTGCGTATATCGGTTTTAATATTGTTTTTCTTTTTTTGGATCGTCAATAGGAATGGGTGAGTCTAATATTACCAAAGTTGAAGAGGGTGTGAATGATATCCAGAGAGTTGACTTTTATAAACGCCACATCAAGGCTCTTTACGAAGCTTTTAAGTAAGTATAATTTATTTATTTTAATATTTTGATTATTAACCGTTATGTATCTTTTAACTTTAAATAAAAAACAATGCTCTTTTTTATTTAGTTTTCCCTTTTTTTGCAGAGAGGGGGTGAACGTTCATGGTTTCTTTGCATGGTCATTTTTCGACAACTTTGAATGGGGTTCAGGATACACCCAGAAGTTTGGCATCAACTTTATAGACTACAAGAATAATCTCAAAAGATACCCCAAAAAATCTGCTCTTTGGATGAAGAGATTCCTTCTCAAGTAGAATCGTGATTCTGTGCTGAATGTATCAAATAAAAGTTCCGTAATGGAAGTGTTTCAAGCGTATTATCTATGATTGCCCGTTTTAATACCTTCTTTATGATTCTGCAACAAGTTTTATTATATCCAGGAAAAATACATAAGTTGCCTTAAATTAGTACTACAAATTTATGTTGCTAATCTTATTTAGCGACAAATTAACGATGAATTTGTGTCTGTCCATTCGTAGCTAACCCTTTTGCGAAGGGAAAATCAAATCCATGCAAAGTTTGCAATTATTAGCGACGATTGTATTCACTGCCATATTTAGCGGCAGAACAATCCATCGCTAATTAATTAATTAATTCAGTCCAAATTCAAAATTAATTTTGTGTTATAATTAATTCAGGACGAAAATTCAGTTGCTAATCTGTCACAATTTTTTATTTCATATGCTACTTTTAGCAACGAAAAATATCCGTCGCAAAATTGTGGAAGATTTCATTTCCTTGTGGAATCTTTTATTTAATGTTTTAAATGCATTCTGTTCAAACATATTACATGAAATTTAGTAACACCAGAAAATTCTCTCTCTAAAAATAATACTCTCTCCAACGGCTAACTCAACGACTATATTATCCAGCTCGTATCTCCACGCTCCACCAGATGGAGCCGCCGGGAGGCCTACTTCCGGCGAGTAAGGAGAAGCAAAATATCCCCTTGAGGGAGCGAAACTACCCACTGAAGGAATTCAAAAGAAAATCTCTTATGCAACATAGGTCACAACTCCGTCTTCTTCCAATTCGAACCCAATTCGCCATGAAAGGGAGCAAGTTATTGCAAGGCATACAACTCACAATGGAATGCAAACAGTGATATTCAAGGCTAAAGACTTCTATGGCATAATGGCAGAAGAACGTAAGTACACAATTATTGGTCGATTTCTTAAACCTCGCCCCCAAATTGATAGAATTAGGTCAAGGTTTAAGGAGCTGATAACTCTGAAAGAATCCGCCAGAATTAGTGTTTATGACAATTACAATGTCTTCATCGATCTGTTCAACGAGGAAGATTGGCAAACGATAATGTTTAAAAGAGTGATTGAAATTGATGGTCGGCAAATGTGGCTACAAAAATGGTCCCCTGATTTTAAACCTGAGGAAGATCTCTATGTTGCCCCAGCGTGGGTATTACTGCCGGGACTGCCTTTCCATATGCACACATGGCACTATGTTAAACAAATTCTCAGTTCTGTTGGAACCCTTTTGGTTCTAGATGCGGCTACCTGTGGAAGAACTAGACCAAGATTAGGGTGGAGGTTAATCTTCTTAAGCCTCTGCCGGAAAGTGTATTCATAGGCCAGGAATATGAGGATTCACCACTAGATGGTTACACTCAGAAATTAGAATATGAGGCCATACCTAAGTATTGTAAACATTGTAGAAAACTGGAACACAATGTGATTGAATGCATGGCTTTAGATAAGAAGATTGCAACTAATGTCGAGGAGGTGCAAGACAAAAGCAAGGAGCAGCAAACCAAGAACAAAGTAGCTGGTAAAGAAGAAGACCGCAACAACAAGCTAGAGAAAAATGAGACTGATACTACAAAGAATCAAAAACCAGTAGAGGGTGAACAGACTCTGAAGAGAAAAACTCAAAATATTGAGGAGGAAGAGGTAAAACAGAAAACAGACAGCCCTATACTACAACAAAAGATTGATGCTGAAACAAAAAGGAAGAAGAAAAAGAATAAGAAAGCAATGAAAATGCCAAAAAAGAAGAGCAGTGTCAAATTCAAACCTGCTATCAGAGATAAGATCACTAAGAAGCACTATCATGTCAAAAGCCTATCAATTCCACTACAAATAACAGCCTCGATGACTTAAGGTAATCACCAAGAGAATGTTCTAAGTAAAGATCGAGTAGCAGAGGGGGAACCCACTATGACTACTAATCAACTTCATGATACTGGAGAAATAAGAGCAAAGAGTACATGGAAGGAGGTAAAGAGCAGTGAGGAAAACAACAATGGCCAAAACAAACACAAGGGAGACAATCAAGAGAACAATACAATCACAGAGGCTACAACTGAGGATGTCCAGTCGACTAGCTTACCCTCTGATATCAAAAACCAAAAATCCATAAATATTTGTGTATATCTTAATTGGGATCACACGAAAAATCAAAGCCAACTGCCTGAATGTTGCAACCAAGGACAAATCAACCATATGGAAGAAGAAGAAACTATGGAATCCAAAACTATGACTGATAGAGAGGAGGTTACTTCTCAAAATCAGAATGAAGATGGATTTTCCTATTCTAGAGAAAGCAGCAGAAACAGAAAGAATGATAGGAAGAAAAGTAAACAAAAAGACCTCACAGAGATTGCTGAAAACTCCATAGACAAAAATGAATCACCTCTGTCCAGAGAAAGAAACAGAAACAAAAAAGCAGGAAAACAAACCAAAAACAACACATCCTCTTCTGGTAAAGAAAGAGGAAGCAAACAACAAACCTCCCCCTCAAACCAATGATTAGTACAATCTTATGGAATATAAGAGGGGTAAGATCCAAGAAGGCGATTCACAGACATAAACTTCTTATCAACATCAACAAGGTAGTTTTTGTGGCAATATTTGAACCCTTTGTTGATATGAATAAGATAAATGGATACAAAAGGTTCTTACGATTTAAACATTGTCACGCTAATTTCAATGGTAAGATCTGGTGCTTCTGGAACTACCTGGATCACACTGAGGTGTTGTTAAATAGTGAACAATAAATTACTCTCAATATGAAAGAAAATGTTGCAGATTCAGGAACCTTCATTACAACAGTATATGCCAAATGTACTACTAGTGAAAGAAGAGATCTGTGGGATAATATTCATAACATGAACAACACTATTGATGGCCCTTGGTGTATTGGTGGTGACTTCAATATTATCATGGATACGATTGAAAAACTAGGTGGTAATCCTCATCGAGCATATAGAAGTCTGGTTTTTATTAGCACTATGGAATCTTATGGCTTAATGGACATTGGTTTCACTGGACCAAGATACACTTGGTGCAACAATAGAAGACCTAGCAAAAGAATTTGGAAGAGATTAGACAGGATTAAGATCAATGATCAATGGGCTCAGCACTTCCAAAATAACACTGTGAAACATTTTGTAAGGAATGGTTCTGATCATAGAGTCATTCTAGTAAAATGTCATAATGACCAACAACATTACATCAAATACTTCAGATTCCTCAACTTTTGGACCACTCAACCTGGATTTCTATATATGGTTTAGGAGATATGGAACACCAATATTGAAGGTAATGCTATATGGAGGCTCCAAAGTAAGCTGAAACATCTTATTAAGCATCTCAGTCAATAGTCAAGGGAAAATATTGGGGACATTCATGAACAAGTAAGTTCCTGGGAAGCTAAGGTGCAAATCCTAGAAGAAATTGATATGCAAAATAACAATTAGCAAGGAAGAGAAGAGCTAAACAGATGTTATGCTAAATATACTAAATGGCTGGGAATGCAAGAATCCTTGATGAAATAGAAAGCTAGGATTAATTGGTTCAAGGATGGTGACTGCAACACTAGCTATTTTCATAGTATTCTGAGAGACAGTAGAAGAAGACTTCAACTTCACAGAATGAAAAATCATAGAGATAGGTGGATACAAGGTGAGGATAGAATTGTTAAGGCTGCTGTCAAGCACTTTAAGAGTTTCTTCAATCTCAACCAGCAGCCTAGTGTGAGCAATGATATCCTGAATTGCATTCCTAACCTTATTACAGAGCAAAACAATAAGAGGTTGATTATCATGCCTTCAGAAGAGGAAATCAAAGACACTGTTTTCAGTATGAGCATTGAAAGCTCTGCTGGACCTGATGGCTTTAATGAAAAAAAATTTCAAGCTACATGGGATATCATCAAGCGAGACATCATTGAAATTGTCATGGATTTCTTTAAAGGGAAGAACCTCACTAAATTTTACTCTCACACCTGCATTGCTCTTATCCCCAAGGTGGATTCTCCGTCCAGATTTGAAGAACTCAAACCTATTAGTCTATGCAATTACACTAGTAAGATCATCTCTAAACTTTTATCCAGAAGGTTGAATCCTCTTCTATCCAAGCTAATCTCTAAAAACTAAAGTGGTTTTGTCTCTGGGAGACTAATCACATAAAATGTAATGCTAGCTCAGGAGATCATTCATGATATCTCAAAACAAAATAAGGGTGGAAATATTATTATGAAACTTGACATGGCTAAAGCCTATGATAGGCTCTCTTGGGGCTTTCTTATTGTCGTCCTTAATAAATTTGGGTTCTGTAAAGAATAGTCTGATATGATTTGGAGAATGGTCTCAAATGTTTGGTACTCGATTATTATTAATGATACTAGGCAAGGCTTCTTTACCTCTTCTCATGGACTCAAGCAAGGGGATCCTTTATCCCATCTCTCTTTATTCTTGTTGCAGAAGTATTAACTAGATCTTTGAACAACCTCATTCATAAGGAGAACTTCACTAGCTTCTCTATGAATAAGAGAGGGCCTCAAATAAATTATCTAGCTTATGCTAACGATATTGTTATCTTCTGTGGTGGTAATTCAAAAACTGTCAAGACGGTGATAAAAGAGATCAGAAAATATGAAAAGGCATCGGGTCAGCTTGTCAACAAGGATAAAAGCTTTTTCCTCACTGGCCCTAAAACTAGTGCTTATAGAATCAATAGATTGAGAGATTGCACAGGCTTTATGGACAAGAGCTTCCCTTTCACTTATCTTGGTTGTCCAACATATGTTGGAAGGAAAAAGATATGCTTCTTTGATAACATGGTTACCAAAATTATAAAGAGTCTTAATGGATGGCAAGGTAAAATGTTAACCTATGGGCGCAGAGTGGTTCTCATCAAGAGTGTTTTACAGCCTCTGCCCACTTACACGCTTACTGCTCTAAACCCTCCCAAAGGCACTTTGAACCTCATTGAAAAACATATGGATAGGTTCCTTTGGGGAACTACTGGGAAAAAAAATAATTATCATTGTAGCTCTTGGAAAATCTTATGCTTTCCTAAAGAGGAAGGTGACATTGAAATTAAAAGTCTTGAAGATATCTCTGCCACCTTAACTATCAAGAGATGGTGGAGATTTAGAACTAAACCTTTATTATGGGCTGATTTTCTCAGAGCTAAATATTGCCCAAGGAGTCATCCTGTTAAAAAGAAATGGATCTAGGACAACTCAAAGGCTTGGAAACATTTGCTATGGGCTAGAGACAAAGTAGAAGGCAATAACATATGGCTTATTAACTCTAGTGACTGCAGCTTCTGGTGGGACAATTGGACAATGATAGGTCATTTGGCTTATGGCAATAATAATATCACTACCTCCATTGGTAATAAAACCAACGTTAATGAATTTATTAGCAATGGTGGCTGTGACATGAACAAGCTGCACAACACCCTCACAAATCAAATAGTGGAAGCCATTAGCAATATCAACATTGGCCAAACAACTGATACAAATGATGCTGTATGGAATAGTATTGAAGATGGCCAATACTCAAATAAATTTGAGTGGCATATTATCCGCAAACAAAGACCTACAAATATGTTCTTCAGTAAGCTTTGGCATAACTCTATTCCTTTTAAATTCTCATTTCTTACTTGGAAATTGTGTTTAGGTAAACTCCCCTTTGATGAAGTACTTGCTAGATTTGGCAACCAAATAACATCCAGATGTTGTTGTTGCAATATGCCTAATAATGACTCTATCCATCACACCTTTCTGGAGGGAGAAGCAGCTAGGTACATTTGGAAATACGTTGGTGCTCCTTTAGGAATCACTCACCACCAGTGGCCGATCAATAGAGTTATTAAGGAATGGTGGGACATTAATCCAAAAAATGCTATACACAAGCTTCTATTACAGATAGCTCCAGTGGTAATCTATTGGGCACTTTGGAAAAGCTGGACGACATGTAAGTATGGCGAGCAAAAAAAATTCTACAAAAGCAAGATGGAATTTCAAACCATCTGGCACATTCAAGCAACCCCTCAAATCACCTATCCTAGTTATAGCTTAACAGGTACATGGCCCAACATTTGCAATATGATTGAAAGACTTCAATACACAGTGAATATCAAGCAAGTCACTTGGAATAAACCTATGGCGGGGATGATCAAACTCAATATAGATGGAAGCTTCATCAGAGAAAATGAAAATGCTGGCATCGGAAGTATTATCAGGGACAATGAAGGAGATTTCCTGATGACTTTTTCTCTCCCCGTGCGCAGTAGCAGTAAAAATCAGGCTGAAGCAATAGCGGCCAACTTTGGCACTAAATTATGCATTCAACATGGGCTAGGCATGATTCATATTGAACTGGACTCTGTGGTGATTGCCAATATACTTCTCAACAGGGGAACCAACAACCTTAAATTAAAGAACATTATCATGGCTACTATTCATGCTCTCAGAGACGCTACTGTACATATTTTTCATTGCTTCAGAGAAGTAAATCAAGTGACGGATTTCCTCGCTAACTTAGCATCTTCTATCACTCTCTCAGCAGTTGCCAAGAGAGGCCAAGGGACTATTTCAACTAGATAGATGGCAACTTCCTTCAATGAGAAGAAGATATGATAAATGTAATTTTTTTGTAAGCAGATTGTATAGCTTGTATTAATAAAAGGTATTTAGGATTTTCTTTCTTTCATTAGTTATAGAGGTAATGTCCATGTCCCCCTTTATTTTCTACCTTTTTATTTATATATAGACATGGTAGGGGTCTTGCCTAACCTGCCACACCAAAGGCTATAGCCTGAAGGTGATGGCTTCAATTAAAAAAAACAAAAAGTCCAAACAGAAAAAGTTAAGTAATGAAAATCTTCAATAAAATCAACAAGACAAGCTAAAATTCAAATAAAAAAGCTACATTCAAAAACAAATTGTAATAAAGGTCTATTGAGAAATACAAACAAGAGATTCTCTTCAAGTGAAATATTTTAGGATAAATTATACCTACTCAACCCAAATAATTTACCCGGTGCTACCCGTTATTCTAAATAATATACTTGGCTCTACCCATTCCATAGCAAGCCCTAAGTTCACAAATACCTACCCAACCCAAATTATTTACCCGCCTCTATCCAATTCAAATTATTTACCCAGTCTACCCATTCTATAGATCAAAGCATGCCTATTAATGATCAACAATATTTATGGATTCTTACTTTTTATTTGCATTATTTATTTTTTATTTTTTCACCCCTTAAACTTGTTACATGCAAGGTGCAATGGTGGACTGCACCAATGAAACTTGTCTTGCCCATGTAATGATTTGTCATGTCATTTTGAGCTTTAGATTTTTGTTTGTTGGTTTAAGTTCTTGATTAGCTTCAAATTTTATATTATGACTTGTGTGTATGTTCAGTTTCGGTTTTCGAGCGCTTCACGCTTTATTTGGAAGAATGATTTTCATTTTAAAAGCTTTAAGTTGGAGGAATTAACCTAGTTTGACTTTTGCATATTTGATCTCGAATTAGAGTTTTGATAGTACTGTTAGGTCCAGATGGTTATTTTAGACTTAGATGTATGCCCGTAATTGGATTCAGAGGTTCCTAGGTTGATTTGGTACCTTTTGGCGAAAGTTGGCAATTTAAACGTTTAGAATTTTCATAAGTTTGACCATGATTTGGCTTTATTGCTATCGGATTCAGATTTTGGATTCGGAACTTGGAATAGGTCCATTTTGTCATTAGTGAGTTGTCTACAAAGTTTGGTTTCATTCCGAGATGGTTTGATAGGAATCGGACTCATGGTTGTGTTTCTAGCAATTCTTGAAGTTTATTGTCATTTTCATGTGTTTTGGTGTTATCTTGGTGTTTTAATCACTAAGCGAGTTTTTATGATATTTTTAGACTTGTGTGGATATTTGGTAAGGAACCCCTAGGGCTCGGATGAGTTTCAGACGCGTTCCAGAGTGTTTGAGAGAGGTACAAATTTTGTTGGTGCTTCAGGTCTCGCAAATGCGAGATCCTGTTCGTATTTGCGGACCTTGCATTTTGCGATTTCTAGCAGAGTAGGATGGCTTCACATTTGTGAAGCCAGAGTCGCTTTTGTGATGGGGCACTAGCTGGGGCTTTCCGCTTTTGCGATCCGGAGGTCACTTTTGCGAAGGGGCCTTGGTTCGCATTTGCGAACTTTTTGTTACTTTTGCGACATTGGAAAAGTTATGCGGGGGATGCTTTTGAGATCATTCTTCCGCATTTGCGAACCCCAAGTCTCAAATGTGACACCTACATCTGATTATATATTGTGTATTTCGGGACTTAGTCTTATTTTGTCAGTTTTTGAGTCCAAGACTCGGCGGGAGAAATTTTGAGAAGAGATTTTCATACCAAACTATTGGGTAAGTTATTTTGATCCACTTTTGATTACATAGCATGATTGTGTATGAGATTTAAGTTCTAAATTATGAGATTTGAAGAAGATTCTTGAGGTGGTTTTGACTATGCTTTTAAAAATAAAAATTTGAGATTTGAGAGTCAAATTGAACTCGAATTTGAAAATAAAATATATATTTGGACTCATGGGGCTATGAGTAGTCAAGATCTATCCTTCGACTCGAGTTTTGACAAAGAGGGGGGCCCGTGATTGACTTTTATTGACTTTTTGGATATTGTGTAAAGATTTTAACTTTATTAATTGAAAGTGATTTATCTTGCATTGTTTGATGTTATTGGGTCAATTTTGGTCAAATTTAAGTTGAGCAAGGTTAATTTTAGTGTGACGACCCGGCTAGTCGTCTCATGAGTTACCACTCCGTTTTCCCTATTTTCTGCTTCCTTATGCCTTGTTTATCCGTGTTATGTGGTATCGGGTTGGTCGGATTGAGTTCGTAAAGGATTTGGTAAGGTTTGAAACATTTAGTCTCTCTAGAGTGAGTTTAAGTTTGAAAAGTCAACCGGATATTGACTTATGTGTTAAAGGGCTCGAATGTGAGTTCCGATGGTTTGGTTAGCTTCGAGAGGTGATTTCTGACTTAGGAGCGTGATCGAAATGAATTTTGGAGGTTCTTAGTAGATTTAGGCTTGAATTGGCGAAGTTGATATTTTGGCGATTTTCGGTTGGTAGGCGAGATTTTGATATAGGGACCAAAATGGAATTCCAAAAGTTGCAGTAGTTCCTTTGTATTATTTGGGATGAGTATGCAAAATTTTAGGTCATTCGGACGTGGTTTGGTTGGGTTTTTGATTGAAAGCGTAATTTGGAAGATTTTAGGAAATTTAGCTTGAATCTAATGTGTTTTGGTTGATTTGATGTTGTTTGAAGTATTTTGATGATTGGAACAAGTTTTAATAAGGTATTGAGATATGTTGGTGCTTTTGGCTGAGGTCCCGGGTGCCTCGGGGTGATTTCGGATGGTTGACGGAAAGGTTTGAGACTTGTGAAGTTGCAGAATCTCAGCTGCTTCTGGTATTTCTGCACCTGCGGATTTGGGGACCGCAGGTACGACGCCGCATGTGCGGAAGAGGAGCCGCAGAATCAGATTATGGAGGAATCGTCAGGAACCACAGATGCGGTAGTGTGACCGCTCCTGCGAAGGCGTAGGTGCGGAGAGTTGACCGCAGATGCGGATTAGGCCATTTAAGTGAAGAACCGTAGAAGCGGTAATTTGGCCACATATATGGTACCTCAGAAGCGGGTATTGTGTCGCAGGTGCAAAAAGGCCTTGGTAGAAAATATAAATTGTGGCCTTCGCGAAATTTGAGCTATTTCTCCATTTTTATCTCGGCTTTGGAGCTTTTTGGACGATTTGAAAGAGGGATTTCAAAGGAACTTCATTGAGGTAAGGAATTTGGACCTAAAACTCGTTCTTATGCTATTATTACATGGATTAGAGCTAGAAATCATGGAAGTTAAGGATGAAAATTGGGGAAACTAGGGCTTGGGAACTTAGGACTTTGATTGAGGATTTGAAGGACCATTTGGGGTTGGATATGAGAACTTTTGATATGAAAAAACTCATGGGGAGATAAGGAATCTATTGATGTAAAATTATTAAATTCCGAGACGTAAGCCCGGGGGTCGGGTTTTGGTAATTTCGGGATTTGTGCCATTTATTGATTGTTTTCGCTTGGGCTTTGTTCCCTTGGCATATTTTGACGTCCTCGTTCTAATTTTGGATAGATTTGATGAGAGTGGAGGCCGATTCGATGCGAGTGGAGGCCGATTCGAGCTAGGGATTTGACCGATTCGAGATGAGTAATGATTGTAAGTGATGTTCTGAGGGTATGAAACCCCGGACTTGCATATCGTTGCGCTATATTGAGGTGAGGTGCACGCTTGATGACGGGCATGGAGTCGTGCACTGTTGGGGATTGTGACTTAGTCCATCCCGAAAGGCTATTTTACTGCGTATTTGACTGAAATCTATTTGCTATCATCATGATTTGGGCTGAATGCCATATTTGGGCCTTGTGTCAACCACTTGAACCCTTCGGGGATTTTTACTAGTATTTCCTCACTGTTTTGACTTTATACTTAAACTCAGTCATGCTATATTTCACTGTTTTCGTACTCAGCCATGTTTACTCTGTTTTAAACACTTACATAATTTTTTAATGATATTTTTGGGCTGAGAAACATGTTTTACTACTACCCGACTGGCTTGTGAGGATATTGACTGAGTAAGGCCGAGGACCCATGTTGTGAGGATTTGATACTGATTATGAGGCCGAGGGCCTGAGATATGTACGCCACGAGGTGGCTTGATTGATATGAGCCCGAGGGCCTAGTAATGATTCCACGAGGTGGCTTGATATTGCGATTGGGCCGTAAGGGGCCCCTCCTGGAATCTGTACACCTCTAGTGAGCACGAGTACCCATTGTGATGTGAGATTGAGCCGATGTGCTGGTATTGTTCTATGTGATTGCCCCGATGGGCTGGTACTGTTCTAAGATGTTGCCCGAGGGGCGGATATGTTGATACTGTGCCCGAGGGGCGAATCTTTATGTGTTACTTTTCATAATTGACTATCAATTACCTGCTTAATTATTGAGAAAGACTTTTCATGAAACTACGTTTGAGTTAAAGAGTTTTACCTATCTTTCACTGGTTTACTGATTTAATTGTTTTACTGCTTCATTATAGAATGCTTTGTGCCTTACGTGATTTCTTCCTTTCAGTCTTTATTTACATTTGTTACTCACTGAGTTGGAGTACTCACTTTACTTCCTGCACCCTTGTGTGCAGATTCAGGCGTTGCGATCCTGCTAGTGCGAGTTGAGAGCTCCCGACATATATCGGAGTCCACGAGGTAGCTTCTTGACATCTGCAGTCCCGTGTTTCTCCTCCTTTATCATTTCTATTTCTTTTCAGACATTTGTACTAGCTTATAGACTTAACAGATATGTATTATGACTCATAGATGCTCATTACTAGTGACACCCCGGTTTAGGGCTATGTTTGGGGTTATTTTCCGCAAATTATGTTTTTAACTACTTAAACCTTGGTTTAATTGACTATGCTTATTACTGTTTCTTAATGTTTAACTGCTTAAAGATTGAACTAGGAGTAGTTGGCTGGCCTTGTCTTCACGAGAGACGCCATCACGATCGTGTCCGGGTTTGGGTTGTGACAAGTTGGTATCAGAGCCTAGGTTACATAAGTCTTACGAGTCATGAGCAGGTTTAGTAGAGTCTCGCGGATCGGTACGGAGACGTCTGTATTTATCCTCGAGAGGCTGTAGAACCTTTAGGAAAAACTTCATATTCTTGAAATTCTTGTCGTGCGAATTTGTTGATTCGAGTACTAAACTGTTGTTGTTCTATTCTCTCACAGATGGTGAGGACACGCGCTACCAGTCAGGGTGGATGACCACCAATACCACCGGCTGTGGCCACCAGAGGCCGAGGACACGGTCGTGGTTGTGGTAGGGGCAGAGCAGCTAGTGCAGCACCTGCAGATCCACCAGTTGGCCCAGTTTAGGATCAGGTTCCAGTTATGGGGGCTCCAGCAGCACCAACTGTGCCCATTGTGATTCCGGGTCTTCAAGAGGCCTTGGATCAGATCTGATCACTTTGCACTGGCCTAGCTCAGGCGGTTCCAGCCATTACAACCGCAACTACTTCTCAGGCCGGGGGAGGCAATCAGACTCCCGCCGCTCGCACACCTGAGCAGGTTATGCAAGGACTTTAGATGCCAGGGGCACATCCAGCCCAGCCGGTTGTAGCTGCTCAGGACTATGTAGTTCCTGCTATGCTAGAGGCCGAGCAGCGTAGGTTGGAGAGGTTTGGTAGACTGCAGCCTCCGACCTTCAGTGGTGCAGAGGGCAAGGATGCCCGGGGTTTCTTAGATAAGTGCCAGAGGATGCTTCGTGCAGCGGGTATTTTGGAGACCAGCGGGGTCGCTTTCACTACTTATTAGTTTTCTGGAGCTGCATTTACTTGGTGGGGGGCTTTTGAGAGGCGTAGGCCTGTTGGTGCATCACCCCTTACCTGGCAGCAGTTCTCCGTTCTCTTTCTAGAGAAGTATGTGCCGCGTCCCACAGAGAGGAGCTGCGTAAGGAGTTTGAGTGGTTGCGTTAGGGAGAGATGACTGTGATGTAGTACGAGATGAGGTTCTCCGAGTTAGCTCGTCATGCTATTTGGATGGTTCCGAGAGATAGAGAGAGGATTAGGAGGTTTGTTGATGGACTCACTTATCAGCTTCATATTCTCATGACCAGGGAGAGGGTGATTGGTGCTACTTTCAAGGAGGTTGTAGATATTTCCTGTGAGATTGAGTTTGTTCGTCGCCAGTAGCGATAGGAGAGGGAGACCAAGAGGCCTCGAGGATCTAGTAGTTATAGTGGTACTCCTTCGAGGGGCCAGTTTCAGCACGGTAGAGGCCGTCCATTCAGGACAGCTCAGCCAGCTCGCCCAGGTTATCATGGGGCGTCATCGGGTCATGGTTCTTACTGTTCTCATCAGGACCAATCATCACTTAGTTCCCTTCCAGCTTAGAGCTCGTCCCGTGCTCCATTAATTCATGGCTCTTCTATGCTAGGGGCATCTGCTAGCCACTCCGGTGTGAGGGGTTCCCTTCAGTTCCCTTCTCCAGCACCTGGGAGTTATTATAAGTGTGGTGAATGGGTAATATGTGGAGGGAGTGCCCTCGTCGTCTTGTGAATTCATCTCATCAGAGGGGTCAGTCATCGGCTTCAGCGCCAGTTACTTCACCACCACCCACCCACCCAGCTAGGGGTGGAGGTCAGTCAGCTAGGGGTCGCCCTAGAGGGGGAGGTCGATCAGGTGGCGGTCAGGCCCATTTCTATGCACTTCCAGTCAGACTCGATGCTATTGCTTCATATGCTGTTATTACAGGTATTGTTTCAGTCTGCCATAGATATGCCTCTGCATTATTTGATCTCGGTTCCACCTTTTCATATGTGTCATCATACTTTGCTCGTTATTTGGGTACGCCTCGTGAGTTTCTTGCTTTACCAGTTCATGTATTTACCCCGGTGGGTGATACTGCTGTTGTAGACCATGTATACCGGTCGTGTGTGGTGACTATTGGGGGTCTGGAGACCCGTGTGGATCTTTTATTATGGTGTATGGTGGATTTCGATGTCATTTTGGGCATGGATTGGCTATCTCTGTGTCGTGCTATTCTGGACTGTCATGCTATGACAGCCATATTGGCTATACCGGGTGTGCCACAGATTGAGTGGCGAGGCGTGACTGATTATGTTCCCAGTAGAGTGATCTCATTCTTGAAAGCCCAGCGTATGGTTGGGAAGGGTTGTCTTTCGTATTTAGCCTTCGTGAGGGATGTCGGTGCTGAGACTCCCAGTATTTATTCTGTTCCAGTTGTGAGGGATTTTCCCGATGTGTTTCCTGTAGACCTGACGAGCATGCCACCGGACAGGGATATTTTTTTTGGTATTGACCTGGTTCCTGGCACTCAGCCCATTTCTATTCCGCCGTATCGTATGACACCAGCGGAGTTAAAGGAATTAAAGGAGCAGCTTCAAGAACTCCTTAATAAAGGGTTCATTCGGCCTAGTGTGTGTCGCACCCCTTTTTTCCCTCTTATACAATCGGGAGATTGGGTTTGTGACATTTAGTATGGGACAACTCATTCCTTTTGGGAAGAGTCGCCACATAATGATTTAAGGTGCATTAGGACACCTATAAGATCTACTCCTAAGCTTGTTTGATAACCAGAGATCGAGTAAGGGCTTGAAATTATCCTAAGGGGAAGGTGTTAGGCACCCCTTAGGATCCACTAGTGTGGTTCCCGGCCAAATAGTTTATTGTGTATTTGTACAATTTAGCAAATAGACAATTACAGGCTCAAATAGTAGGGGATTTAAGTTTAAACACATAAGAGTTTGAAAACATTAAAGGCGAATTTTGAGAAGAAAGGGTTATAATTTCTACAAATACTTGAAAATATAAAAGAAGAAAAAGGGGGGGGGGGGTCCTAGGTTTATTTATAATATGGATCACATCAATGCGATACCCGGTATGACACTCCTTATAAGAGGGGATACATGTGACATTAGCACACCGGTCATCATATCCATATCTACCCTTCCCACCCCGTTAAGGTATTAAAGCACGGATTGGTTTCAATGTCTATTGCATGCTACTACCCGTCCCTTCCTATCAGTCCCGAAGGATTTTTAGGATTACTATTCCTAAAGGGAAGGGATATTAGGCTAATTTTAGGTTTTAAAGGTGAAAAAGCTAAGGCGACATACAAAACATATAGGGACTGCACATTAGGGGGAACAATAACAAATAAGAGGCTCATTAATACCTCCTCAAACAAAGCACATAAATAGCATGACTTAAACATACATATAAGGTCTGACTTTAACATACTAAGGTAAGGGAAATTTCAATTGTTGAGGCAGACCAGTTTATTACATAACTTAGATAAGAAGTCTGAATCAAGCCTGCCTGCTGGTTGTAGCAATTAACAAAGGCGGATTCAATTCTTTGGTTGTTTTCACCTAAGGCTTGCCTAAGCATTTAGGAGAGATCCTATAGACATGGTATATATTCAGAATGAAGCGAAACAGTATCAATTGAAGACGAACGATTTGGATCCTATAGGCATGCTTTCTAAACCGCGTTAAAGTAAAGAGTAAGGTTGTTTAAAACTGATTCAGAGTCAAACTGATTTTAAACTGGTTTCAGATCCTATAGGCAAGATATCTAGTGTTGCTCATTTTAATTTCTATAGACATGATATCTAGTCGAGCGTGAATTGATGCATGCAGCATCCCTATAGGCATGATTTCTACGAAAGGGGGTACTGAAAATGATATCTGATTTTTAGCCCGTCAGTTCCTAAGCATGGTGTTTAAGCATGGTAATGCAGAAATTAAGACAAATCCTATAGACGGGTTCTCTAAATACGGAATTCAATATGATGAATTTAGGTCCTATAGGCATATTCTCTAAATGTAGAACATTTAGAAATTTAATGAAATTGGATATTATAGGCATGGTATCTAGTTGCATAATTAAACATGCAGAACAATAGATGATATCTAAATTGCAAAATTGAACATGCAGAATTTTAGATCCTATAGACGTGATATCTACCCTTGAGCATGCATAATTACCCAACCCCTTTCACTAGCCAAGCCCCCAAATGTTTATTATAAAATTATTATAGACTAGATAATGAATTACATCAAGGAAGCACAAAATAAAAGTCACAACCAGAGGAAGTCTGATTCTTGACTTCCTCTCTGAGTTATGGAATAAACCACCTCAAGTGCCACTATTTCAAAGCCTTTCTCAGACTTGCGTGTGTCAAAGTTCCCTAAGGGTCTCAAGAGGACCCCAGACAATGCTCACACCCAATTTGCATAACCAAATAGAGATGAGTGCAGTGTGGAAGGGCCAGCCCTTATGTGTCCAAGTTCAGAGGGAGTTCATGGGTCCCAAGGCAAGACTCACACAAGAGGGGTAGAACTTAAGTCTAAGAATATGGTAGAAGTGCAGGAGTATAGATTTAGAACTGAGTGGAGAATGGAGAGGGGAGAGGGGTGAGTTGAAAGCAGTAGCAGTAAAGGTAAAATCACAGAATCAGCAATTGCACAAAAGGGTCAGGGGTTTGGGAAATACATTGCAAGGAGCATATATCCTTAGGCAGGGACCAGGTTTGGGCACGCATATTAATAGATGGTGATGTCATGCCTATAAACCAACCAGAACACACATCATATAGAGGGGATATAGAGGTTATGATACCAGGGAATCAGGTTTAGCTCATGCATATCAATGTTCAATGCTATCATGCCCCAAACCAACCAAAGATACCAAACACATAGGGGATGTGGAACATATGACCCAGGGAGGGTCAGGTTTAGGTCATGCACATCAATGTATGATGCTGACATGCCCTCGAACCAATATACAAACACATAGAGGGTATGTGGTATTGGGGTTCATACATGAGAAAACATTATTTTAGAAAAAGGAAAGGGCAGATCATAACATGCTTAATAATGAAACTCGATTAAACAAAAGCAGGAAACAGGTAAGAGTAAAGGAATTAGTAAAGAAACATGTTGTTGTTGATGTTGGAAGAGTAATTAGGACATACCAGTAAAGAAAGCAAATGCAAAAAGAAAATGTAGGCAAGTTTCCCACAGCCTAGCCTTGGCTTTCAGCCAGCTAAACAAGGTAGCAACACAAGTAGTAACAGAGAAAAGAGAGAGAGTTTGAGTGAAGTGTATGTTTTTGAACTCAATTTGTTTGTGTCTGAGAGAAGAGAGGTGCAGGGTATTTATAGTTTTTTGAAAACGAGTGAAGGAAAAGTAATAAGATACAAACATGGAAACAATCATAGGTCAGAATCAATTACACGGGTGATTCCTTTTAATTAAGGAATCATTGTTTAACAGATTCAAATAAGAAAAGAGATTAATTTAGATACAGAATGATTATTGCCATAAAAGAAGTAGTACAAGCATTCAGTAAGTAATCAAGTCTAAGTACAGAATATACTTATTTTGGAAATAGATTCAGCAAGGTAAATATTACAATAAAGGGAAAAGAATCAATCAATTTTGAACGGGTGAGTGAAATCAGGGTTCATAAAAAGGAAACTTTAGAAATCAGTCACAAGGTGAAGATTAATCAAGGAAGAAATTTCAGCATATAAATAAAGTGAATAGGGTCATCAAACATGCGAGGCCAAACAAAAGAGATAATCACAAACATGCAATAGTGGCAAAAATAAGCTAGTAGTAAAGCAAACATTCGAAGCATATTAATCAAGTAGGTCAAGTCACACTGAATCAATAGTGAAGAAAAATAGAGTATCATAAACATGCAAAGGTCTAACAGTAACAGATGAGAAACCTTTTGAAAAGTTAGGGTTTCAAGCATAGTCATGTTTTAAATATAGTAGAAACCCAGAGTCAGAGGAATCACATAAAGGAAAAGGGATTCTAAAACAAGGAACTTCAAATCGAGTTAGGCATTTAAATGAACAGTTTCAGACCCAAAGCCATAGGGTTTTCAACAATAGTCGAGCCGTAAAAATAGATTAAACAAAACTTAACCAAACAGACACTCATCTAACAAATAACTTTTAGAACTCGACTGTGACCCACAAGAATTTAGGGTTTTCAACAACAACAAGTTCGAAAGATGGTAAACAGACGAGTCAAGCAAGATTTTAAACAAACAAACGCATATCTTAAACATATTAAAAGTTAGAGAAGAGATTTTGAAATAACTTAACAGGAAAAACCCTAATCGAAAAAACACAAAGAGTCGTTTTTGAAAGCAAAATTGAAGAAACTTCGAGAAGATGCTTAAAAGTTCAGAGCAAACATAGATCTAAAGTAGGTCTGAAAGAAATCGAAAGACCTTAGAGATTAGGGTTTCAGAAAACCCAGAAAAAGATGAGAAAGGCTTCGAAAGTTACCGATCTAACCAGGAAAGTCAAAGGTCTGACTCGAATGACCATGGCCGACCAGAGAAAGGTCAAAGATGACCGGAGAAGGGCCATGAACTAAAATCGAGCGAAGACTGTACCAGAGCTCTTCATAGTTTGGCCTTGAAACCACAAGGACAAACATATAGGAGCTAGGGAAGGCTGGTACTAGTCTCCGATGACCTCGGAAGGGCATGGATTAGGGAGGATTAGGGTGGCGGCTAGGGTTTGAGTGGTGTTGCAGAGAGTGTTTGAGAGGAAAAGGGATTCTAAGGTGGCAGTAAGTGAGAAATGATAGGGTTTTGGGGTCGTTTGGAATTAATTAAGGCAATGGTGACTATTAGCCATTGATTTGAGTGATCAAACGGCCTGGATTAAAACGGATAAGTGGCCGATTTATGAAACTGGGTTTGGTCCTGGTCTGATGGGTTCAATTAGGTCAAGAATTGGGTTAAAACTGGGTTAAAATTAGGGTAGGATTTAGGCTATGATTGAAATAAATTTGGGCTATTATTTAAGTATCCAATTTCCCCTTTTAAAGGATCCATCCTTGATATGAGATATGTGGTATAGGCACAGAAATAATGCCTCAGTTTCTGAGCTACCCAAGTCAAAGCACAATAGGTGCGCTCTAATAGAGAATACCGGGCCTTACACGGGGTGAACTTCTTACTGAGGTAATAGATAGCCTGCTCCTTCCTTCCTGTTTCATCATGCTGGCCCAGAATGCAACCGAAAGCTCCATCTAATACTGCAAGGTAGAGTAATAAGGGTCTTCCTGGCTCAGGCGGGAACAAGCCCGGTGGTGTTGACAAGTACTCCTTGATTCTATCGAAGGCTTTTTGGCAGTCATCAGTCCATTTGGTGGCGGCATCCTTCTTCAATATCTTAAAGATTGGCTCACAGATAATTGTGGACTGTGCTATGAACCGGCTGATGTAGTTAAGTCTTCCCAAGAAACTCATCACATCCTTCTTGTTCTTTGGCTGTGGTAGTTCTTGGATGTCTTTGACTTTTGATGGATCCAGTTCTATTCCTCGGTGACTCACAATAAACCCAAGCAATTTTCCAGCAGGAACCTCAAATGTGCACTTCGTGGGATTCAGTTTCAGGTTGTACCTTCGCAATCTATTGAAGAACTTCCTCAAATCTTCCATATGATCAGTAACCTTCTTGGACTTGATGATGACATCATCTACATACACCTCAATCTCCTTGTGTATCATGTCATGGAAAATAGTAGTCACGGCCCTCATGTAGGTGGACCCTGCATTATTTAACCCAAACGACATCATCTTGTAATAGTACATTCCCCACAGCGTAATGAAAGCCATTTTCTCAGCATCATCTTCATCCATTCAAATCTGATGATAACCAGTGAAACAATCTACAAATGACTACAGCTCATGCTTGGCACAATTGTCAATTTGGATATGTATATTCGGCAAAGGGAAGTCGTCTTTCGGACTGGCCCGATTGAGATCCCGGTAGTCGACACAAACTCTGACCTTCCTATCCTTCTTTGGCACTGGCACAATGTTGGCTAACCATGTCGGGTATTCTACTACCCTGAAAACCTTAGCTTTGACTTGCTTAGTAACTTCTTCTTTGATTTTCAAACTTATTTGAGGCTTGAACTTTCTGAGCTTTTGCATTACCGGCAGACATGTCAGATTGGTTGGCAGTTTGTGAGCCACAATAGACGTACTTAGACCGGTCATGTCATCATATTACCAGGCGAATATGTCCTCGTATTCCCTTAGAAATTTTGTGTATTCCTTCTTTTTGACGGCGATAAGTGAACACTGATTTGCGTTTCTTTGACGTTCTCTGCATCTCCCAGGTTAACAATTTTTGTCTCATCCAGGCTGGACTTAGGTCTGTTCTCAAAGTTCTCAACTTCTTTGACAATCTCATCTCGTATGTCATCCTCCTCTGAATCAATGTTCGTTTGTTGCGTTGTCTCATTGCATGTCACAATCATTGGTTCATCAAGATAAGTAATAATAATGATGTATAAGTAAAGTAATGAGAGAAAAATAATAATGAGTGTTGATTCATAAGAAAAGCCGAAATGCTTTGATAAATCGCATAACTTTTTTGAACATTGGAGATCTTATTGCGAGAATAAAAATGCGAAAAGAAAATTATTTAGTAAATAAAAACAGTGCATGATGCTTGTTTTAGCCTTGCTACCTCGAGGCTCGTTGGGCTCTAGTTGTCCTGATGATCCAGTTATCGAGGCGTGCCCCTCTGCTCACAGCCTGTATGGAAGGGCCTTCCTCCCCTCCTCCTCAAGAACAACATAATAGTCCATGTCATTGCTTTCTAAGAACAAGTTCTTCACCGCTGCAAGTGCTTCTTCTTCGTTTGACCCATAAACAATGTCGTCCTATTGGAAAGTCTGCTCCAGACATGGTATTGGCTGCTCTAGTGGATAGTAAGGACCGCGCCATGGTGGTGACCAGTTGTTGAATTCTTCCCAGGTGTACTCATATCCCAGACCGAGAGTAGTGCCATGTTTCTTGAGCTTTATGGACTTAGAGATTCCTTGGAGGTTCTTGTCGAGCCCCTTGCCAGGTTCGTATACTCTCGATCTTGATATCCCACCATTTATCTTTGTCAATAGCATTTACCCGTTCAATGTGATGGTAAGTCTCTCCACCTAACTTCCTTCAACGCCTTGAATCCGGCTAGTCAATTTCTTAAGTTCCTCAGCCAGGTTCCTGATGAACAAGACTTTATCATCAGACTCGGGTGCACTTGAGATAGGTTGGGTGGAGTGTGGCGTGGTCTCCACGTAGATATGGGTGTTATGGCAGGTGTGAAAGTGGTCATTTGTGTACTTTTTGAGTTTTGGGATGAGTAACGGGGTGTTGTTTGAGGTATGGCAGGTGTTGCAGTGATGGTGATAAGGGTCTGTTGCTTTGGGATATTCTGTGGAGGTATAGGGTTCTGAGCATTTGGGAAATTTATATTTGGAGTGGTGAGGGAAAATGACTGACTTGCCAGATTCCGAACCTGATCAAGTTCCTTTTGAAATTTCAACAATTTTTGTTTGAGTTGGGATGCATTTTCCTTAGGAACCTGAGTACCATGTCCATGAGTGACCTCTACCCATTCAGTTATGTTCTCCTTTCTGACGTTGTTCAAATCTTCCATCTTCCCTTTGTTCTTGTTTTTGACAGGACTAAGAGGAAGAGTGGGTGGAGGGCCCTTGGATCTCATGGAATAGGATGATGTTGCCAGATTGCACGAACTAACCTTTGGGGAGGAGAATAATAAAACAAAAAGTAAAAACAAAAAGGTAACCAAGTTAGTGAGGATTATAATAAGCGTTGCAATATTTAAACACATAGTCCAAGAATGTAAATCGTGTCCTAATTTGGGAACCTCTTTGTGCCCGAGGTAGGCCTCGCGACATATTGATTTGGAGAACTTAGGATGCTAAATGTCTTATTTCATTGATAAAAAGTAGATGAATCCCAAACTGACAGGAAATGAGAATCACTAATGGCCATTAGCTTTATTACATTTATAAAGTGAAAAATATGAACTCATATCTACTTGGTACTAGAAGGACCTTCCTCAGGTTGAATGCTCTCATTGATCAGATCCTCCAGTTCGCGTAGATTCACCAGTAAAAATGCCTTTGCGAGGTGTTCTCCTTCCTTTCCCTCAGCGTTCTAGCAGTCGGTGACTCTTTTCTTTACTTTTCCTTCCAATTCCAACAGACTATATTCCAGATATTCCAACTTTTCTCTAGCTTTAGCGGCCCTCTCTTTCCACTCATTGGAAGACTCCTCCACCAATCTAGCAAGAGTGAGGGTATGCTAACCATACCAAAGTTGGGGACCTCGTTCTTCATTTTCTGCAAAACAAAAGGGTTAAGACCCTACCCCCACCAGACTCGACTATTTAACATCAATAATTAGCATAAAACATTTAGTTCTCCAAATAAATGCACAGAACGTGGTGGTGTCCGTTTGGGTTCAGGGAAACCCGGTGGACTTTGGACAAGGCTATCTTAAAGGATTATTATGTGGACAACATAACTGCCCCGGCTAGGTTTGACCATGATGCATGCATAGTTTAACAGAGTAAGGTTTCTATTGGGTTTTAGACTGGTACCCTTGAGCGGACAACTCAAGGGGGAAAGGCATGGAACCATCGATTGCACCACTGATCGACTGGTTTTACCGCAAATATGCCTTTTTCAGATTTAAGGGGTAATGATATAGGAAGAGCACAACCACTCATTATAAGTGTTGCTATGGTATTTTATTTGGCACGAGTGGAGTATGATGTTGAACATGGTTATACAATAATTAAAAGCATGTTGACATGTATTTGCACATTAAGAAAGCAGTAAATACAGTAGTTTCATAATTTAAAGCAATAGTAAAGGAAAGAAACAAAGAAGACAAGTCAGTTTTGCAGTTGAAAAGGAAATTGAATGCTTAAAGGAATTAAACAAGTAATTGCACATAAACAGTCTGAATATCCCCAGCAGAGTCACCATGCTGTCGCACCCCCTTTTTCCCCTCTTATGCAATCGGGAGATCGGGTTTGTGACATTTGATATGGGACAACTCATTCCTTTTAGGAACTAGGTTTTGCATTTTTGAAGAGTCGCCACCTAATGATTTAAGGTGCATTAGGATACCTATAAGATCTACTCCTAAGCTTGTTTGATAACCAGAGATCTGGTAAGGGCTTGAAATTATCCTAAGGGGAAGGTGTTAGGCACCCCTCAGGATCCACTAGTGTGGTTCCCGACCAGATAGTTTATTGTGATTTTGTACAATTTAGCAAATAGACAAATATAGGTTCAAATAGTAGGGGATTTAAGTTTAAGCACATAAGAGTTTGAAAACAATTAAAGGCGAATTTTGAGAAGAAAGGGTTATAATTTCTACAAATACTTGAAAATATAAAAGAGGAAAAAGGGGGTTCCTAGGTTTATTTATAATATGGATCACATCAATGCGACACCCGGTATGACACTCCTCAGAAGAGGGGATACACGTGGCATTAGCGCACCGGTCATCATATCCATATCTTCCCTTCCTACCCCGTTAAGGTATTAAAGCGCGGATTGGTCTCGATGTCTATTGCATGCTACTACCCGTCCCTTCCTATCAGTCCCGGAGGCTTTTTAGGACTACTATTTCTAAAGGGGAGGGATATTAGGCTGATTTTAGGTTTTAAAGGTGAAAAAGCTAAGGCGACATACAAAACATATAGGGACTGCACATTAGGGGGAACATATAACAAATAAGAGGCTCATGTGTACCTCCTCAAACAAAGCACATAAATAGCATGACTTAAACATACATATAAGGTCTGACTTTAACATACTAAGGTAAGGGAAATTTCAATTGTTGAGGCAGACCAGTTTATTACATAACTTAGATAAGAAGTCTGAATCAAGCCTGCCTGCTGGTTGTAGCAATTAACAAAGGCGGATTCAATTCTTTGGTTGTTTTCACCTAAGGCTTGCCTAAGCATTTAGGAGAGATCCTATAGACATGGTATATATTCAGAATGAAGCGAAACAGTATCAATTGAAGACGAACGATTTGGATCCTATAGGCATGCTTTCTAAACCGCGTTAAAGTAAAGAGTAAGGTTGTTTAAAACTGATTCAGAGTCAAACTGATTTTAAACTGGTTTCAGATCCTATAGGCAAGATATCTAGTGTTGCTCATTTTAATTTCTATAGACATGATATCTAGTCGAGCGTGAATTGATGCATGCAGCATCCCTATAGGCATGATTTCTACGAAAGGGGGTACTGAAAATGATATCTGATTTTTAGCCCGTCAGTTCCTAAGCATGGTGTTTAAGCATGGTAATGCAGAAATTAAGACAAATCCTATAGACGGGTTCTCTAAATACGGAATTCAATATGCATAATTTAGGTTTTATATGCATATTCTCTAAATGTAGAACATTCAGGAATTTAATGAAATTGGATCTTATAGGTATACTATCTAGATGCAGTATTAAACATACATAACAACAGATGACATCTAAATAGTAGAATTGAACATGCAAAATTTTAGATCCTATAGACGTGATATCTACCCTTGAGCATGCCATAATTACCTAGCCCCTTTCACTAGCCAAGCCCCCAAATGTTTATTACAAAATTATTACAGACTAGATAATGAATTACATCAAGGAAGCACAAAAGAAAAGTTACAACCAGAGGAAGCCTGATTCTTGACTTCCTCTCTGAGTTATGGAATAAACCACCTCCAGTGCCATTGTTTCAAAGCCTTTCTCAGACTTGAGTGTGTCAAAGTTACCTAAGGGACTCAAGAGGACCCCGGGTAGTGCTCACACCGAAGTTGCATAACCAAATAGAGGAGAGTGCCATGTGGAAGGGTCAGCCCTTATGTATCCAAGTTTAGAGGGAGTTCATGGGTCCCAAAGAAAGGCTCACACAAGAGGGAAAGAACTTAAGTCTAAGAATATGGTGGAAGTGCATGAGTAGAGATTTAGAACTGAGTGGAGAATGGAGAGGGGAGAGAGGTAAGTTGAAAACAGTAGCAGTAAAGGTAAAATCACAGAACCAGCAATTGCACAAACTGGTCAGGGGTTTGGAAAATACATTGCAAGGAGCATATATCCTTAGGCAGGGACCAGGTTTGGGCACGCACAGTAATAGATGGTGCTGTCATGCCTATAAACCAACCAGAACACACAACATATCGAGGGGATATAGAGGTTATGATCCCATGGAATCAAGTTTGGGTCATGCACATCAATGTTCAATGTTGTCATGCCCCAAACCAACCAAAGATACCAAACACGTAGGGGATGTGGAACATATGACCCAGGGAGGGTCAGGTTTAGGTCATGCACAACAATGAATGATGCTAACATGCCCTCGAACCAATATACAAACACATAGGGGGTATAGGGTATTGGGGTTCATACATGAGTAAACATTATTTCAGAAAAAGGAAAGGGCAGATCATAGCATGCTTAATATTGAAACTCGATTAAATATAAGCAGGAAACAAGTAAGAGTGAAGGAATTAGTAAAGAAACATGTCGTTGTTGATGCTGGAAGAGTAATTAGGACATACCAGTAAAGAAAGAAAATGCAGAAAGAAAAAGTAGGCAAGTTTCCCACAGCCTAGCTTTGGCTTTCAGCCCGCTAGACAAGGTAGAAACACAAGTAGTAACAGATAAAAGAGAGAGAGTTTGAGTGAAGTGTGTGTTTTTGAACTTAATTGGTTTGTGTCTGAAAGAAGAAGGGTGCAGGGTATTTATAGTTTTTTGAAAACGAGTGAAGGAAAAGTAATAAGATACAAACATGGAAACAATCATAGGTCAGAATCAATTACACGGGTGATTCCCTTTAATTAAGGAATCATTGTTTAACAGATTCAAATAAGGAAAGAAATCAATTTAGATATAGACTGATCATTGCCATAAAAGAAGTAGTACAAGAATTCAGTAAGTAATCAAGTCTAAGTACAAAATATACTTATTTTGGAAATAGATTCAGCAAGGTAAATATTACAATAAAGGGGAAAGAATCAATCAATTTTGAACGGGCGAGTGAAATCAAGGTTCATAAAAGGGAAACTTTAGAAATCATTCACAATGTGAAGATTAATCAAGGAAGAAATTTTAGTATATAAATAAAGTGAACAGGGTCATCAGACATGCGAGGCCAAATAAAAGAGATAATCACAAACATGCAATAGTGGCAGAAATAAGCTAGTAGTAAAGCAAACATTCGAAGCATATTAATCAAGTAGGTCAAGTCACATTGAATCAATAGTGAAGAAAAAATATAGTATCAGAAGCATGCAATGGTCTCATAGTAACAGATGAGAAACCTTTTGAAAAGTTAGGGTTTCAAGCATAGTCAAGTTTTAAAGATAGTAGAAACCCAGAGTCAGAGGAATCACATAGAGGAAAAGGGATTTTGAAACAAGAAACTTCAAATCAAGTTAGGCATTTAATTGAAAAGTTCCAGACCCAAAGCCACAGGGTTTTCAACAATAGTCGAGCCCTAAAAATAGATCAAACAAAACTTAACCAAACAAACACTCATCTAACAAACAACTTTTAGAACTCGACTGAGACCCACAAAAATTTAGGGTTTTCAACAACAACGAGTTCGAAAGATGGTAAACAGACGAGTCAAGCAAGATTTTAAACAAACAAACACACATCTTTAACATATTAAAAGTTAGAGAAGAGAATTTGAAATAACTTAACAGGAAAAACCCTTATCGGAAAAAGACAAAGACTCGTTTTTTAAAGCAAAATTGAAGAAACTTCGAGAAGATGCTTAAAAGTTCAGAGCAAGCATAGATATAAAGTAGATCTGAAAGAAATCGAAAGACCTTAGAGATTAGGATTTCAGAAAACCCAGAAAAGATGAGAAAGTCTTCGAAAGTTACCGATGTAACCAAGAGAGTCAAAGGTCTGACTCGAATGACCATGGCCGATCGGAGAAAGGTCAAAGATGACCGGAGAAGGGCCATGAACTAAAATCGAACGAAGACTGGACCAGAGCTCTTCATAGTCTAGCATTTAAACCACAAGGACAAACACATAGGAGCCAAGGAAGGCTGGTACATGTCTTCGATGACCTCGGAAGGCCATGGATTAGGGCGGATTAGGGTGGCGGCGGCTAGGGTTTGAGTGGTGTTGTAGAGAGTGTTTGAGAGGAAGGGGATTCTAAGGCGGCTGTAAGTGAGAAATGATAGGGTTTTGAGGTTGTTTGGAATTAATTAAGGCAAGGGCGGCTATTGGCCGTATGAAAATGGGTTTGGGCCTACTCTGATGGGTTCAATTGGTTCAAGAATTGGGTTAAAATTTGGGTAGGATTTAGGCTATGATTGAAATGAATTTGGGCTATTATTTAAATAGCCAATTTCCCTTTTTAAAATTATAAAAAATAGCAAATTGATTTCTGGAAATAAATTAAAGGTACTAAAATGATTTATAACACATAATTATGAATTTAAAAATACTGGACTTAATTTTTTATAAATGTAAACACAATTAAATCTTAAAAGGGGCTAATATTGCAATTATATGCAATTTAGCTTTAAAAAATACTAAATAAATTTGTAAAAACATGCAAAAATATCTTAGCTATATTTTAGTACAAATATGAGAATCCAATAAATGAATCACCAAAAATGATAGTTTTGGGAATTATTATTGGGCTTTTATGAATAAAAATAGGGGAATAAATTGGTTAAAAAACCTTTAAAAGAAATAAAGAAAAATAATAAAATATTTGGACACACTTATACATGCATACACATGTTGTTTTGAAAGTATCTTGTATATTAAAAAATATATAGGGAAAAATTGGGTATCAACAGTGTGTCACCTTGGGGTGCGACGGTTCTATTTGTGAAAAGAAGGATGACACTATGAGGATGTGCATTGATTATAGGCAATTGAACAAGGTAACAATTAAGAACAAGTATCCTTTGCCTTGCATTGATGATTTATTCGACCAGCTTCAGGGAGCGGGAGCATTCTCCAAGATTGATTTCCGTTTAGGTTATCACCAGTTGAAGATCAGGGACTCAGATATTCTTAAGACAGCTTTCAGGACCAGATATGGTCATTATGAGTTCTTGGTGATGTCTTTTAGGCTGACCAATGCCCCAGCAACGTTCATGCATTTGATGAACAGCGTGTTCCGGCCTTATCTTGACTCGTTTGTCATAGTCTTCATTGATGATATTCTGGTGTATTCGCGTAGTCAGGAGGAGCACTCGGAGCATTTGAGGGTTTTGTTGCAGAGATTGATAGAGGAGAAGCTTTATGCAAAATTCTCCAAGTGTGAGTTTTGGCTCAGTTCAGTGGCTTTCTTGGGGCACGTGGTGTCAAGCGAGGGTATTCGGGTTGATCCGAAGAAGATAGAGGCGGTTCAGAGTTGGCCCGGACCATCCTTAGCCATAGAGATTCGCAGCTTTCTTGGTTTGGCGGGTTATTATCGCCGTTTTGTTTAGGGATTCTCATCTATCGCATCGCCCTTGACCAAGTTGACTCAAAATGGTGCTTTATTTGTATGGTCGGACGAGTGTGAGGAGAGCTTTTGGAAGCTCAAGACAGCTTTAACCACAACTCCAGTGTTAGTTTTGCCATCAGCTTCAGGTTTATATACCGTGTATTGTGATGCTTCGAGAGTTGGCATTGGTTGTGTATTGATGCAGGAGGGTAGAGTTATTGCTTATGCTTCTCGTCAGTTGAAGCCCCATGAGAAGAACTACCCCGTTCATGATTTAGAGTTGGTTGCCATAGTTCACACATTAAAGATTTGGAGGAACTACTTGTATGGTGTGTCTTGTGAGGTGTTCACTAATAATCGTAGCCTCCAACACCTGTTCAAGAAGAAGGATCTTAATTTGAGGCAGCGGAGATGGTTAGAGTTGCTAAAGGATTATAATATCACTATATTGTACCATATGGGAAAGGCCAATGTGGTGGCCGATGCCTTGAGCCGAAAGGCGATGAGTATGGGGAGTTTGACATATATTCCAGTTGGGGAGACCTCTTGTAGTTGATGTTCAGGCCTTGGCCAATTGGTTCGTGAGGTTAGATATTACGGAGCCCAGTCGAGTATTGGCTTGTGTGGTTTCTCGGTCTTCTTTATATGATCGCATCAGAGAGCGCCAACATGATGATCCGCATTTGCTTGTCCTTAAGGACAGAGTTTAGCACGATGATGCTAGAGATGTGACCATTAGTGATGATGGGGTATTGAGGATACAGGGTCAGATTTGTATGCCCAATGTGGATGGGCTTTGGGAGTTGATTCTGGAGGAGGCCCATAGCTCGCGGTATTCCATTCATCTAGGTGCCGCGAATATGTATCAGGATTTGAGGCAACACTATTGGTGGAGAATAATGAAGAAAGATATTGTTGGATTTGTAGCTCGGTGTCTCAATTGTCAGCAGGTGAAATATGAGCATCAGAGACCGAGTAGCTTACTTCGGCAGATGGATATTCCCTAGTGGAAGTGGGAGAGGATCACTAAGGACTTTGTTGTTGGACTTCCACGGACTTTGAGAAAGTTCGATGCTATTTGGGTGATTGTGGATCGACTGACCAAGTCTGCGCACTTCATTCCTGTGTGTACTACTTATTCTTCAGAGTGGTTAGTAGAGATCTATATCCGGGAGATTGTTCGGTTGCATGGTGTCCCAGTTTCCATCATTTTAGATAGGGGCACTCACTTTACTTTGTAGTTTTGGAGGTCTGTGCAGCGAGAGTTAGGTACTCAGGTTAAGTTGAGCACAACTTTTCACCCTCAGACGGACGGGCAGTCCGAGTGCACTATTAGGATATTGGAGGACATGTTGCGTGCTTATGTCATTGATTTTGGAGGGTCATGGGATCAGTTTCTACCGCCTGCAGAGTTTGCTTATAACACCAGCTACCAGTCGAGTATTCAGATGGCTCCATATGAGGCTTTGTATGGGAGGCAGTGTAGATCTCTAATTGGTTGGTTCGAACCTGGTGAGGCTAGGCTATTGGGGACAGATTTGGTGCAGGATGCTTTAGAGAAGGTCAAGGTGATTCAGGAGAGGCTTCGTACAATGCAGTCGAGGAAAAAGAGCTATGCTGACAGAAAGGTTTGAGATGTGTCCTACATGGTTGACAAGAAGGTCCTGTTGAAGGTTTTGCCCATGAAGGGTGTTATGAGATTTGTGAAGAAAGGGAAATTGAGTCCTCAGTTCATTGGGCCTTTTGAGGTGCTTCAGAGGATTGGGGAGGTGGCTTATGAGCTTGCTTTGCCACCCAGCTTATCGAGCGTGCATCCGATATTTCATGTTTCTATACTCCGAAAGTATATTGGGGATCCGTCTCATGTTTTGGATTTCAGCATGGTACAGTTGGATGATGATTTGACCTATGATGTGGAGCCAATAGCTATTTGGGGTCGTCAGGTTCGAAAGTTGAGGTCAAAGGTATAGCTTCAGTGAAAGTGCAGTGGAGAGGTCGGCCCGTGGAGGAGGTTACCTGGGAGACCGAGCAGGAGATGCAGAGCAGATATCCTCACCTGTTTGAGGCTTCAGGTATGTTTCTTGATTCGTTCGCGGACGAACGTTTGTTTAAGTTGAGGAGGATGTGACGACCCGACCAATCGTCTCATGAGTTACCGCTCTATTTTCCCTATTTTCTGCTTCCTTATGCCTTGTTTATCCGTATTATGTGGTATCGGGTTGGTCGGATCGAGTTCGGAAAGGATTTGGTAAGATTTGGGACACTTAGTCTCTCTAGAGTGAGTTTAAGTTGGAAAGTAAACCGGATGTTGACTTATATGTTAGAGGGCTCGAATGAGAGTTCTGATGGTTCGGTTAGCTACGGGAGGTGATTTGTGACTTAGGAGCATGTTCAGAATGAATATTGGAGGTTTTCTGAGAGTTGATGTAGTCCCGTTGTGTGATTTGGGATGCGTGTGCAAAATTTCAGGTCATTCGGACATGGTTTGGTTGGGTTTTTGATCGAAAGCGTAATTTGAAAGATTTTAGGAAATTTTGCTTTAATCCGGTGTGTTTTGGTTGATTTGATGTTGTTTGAGGTGTTTTGATGATTGGAACAAGTTTGAATAAGGTATTGGGATATGTTTTTGCTTTTGGTTGAGGTCCCGGGGGCCTCGGGGTAATTTCAGATGTTTGACGAAAAGGTTTGAGACTTGTGAAGTTGCAGAATCTCAGCTGCTTCTAGCATTTCCGCACCTGCGGATTTGGGGACCGCAGGTGCGACGCCGCACGTGCGAAAGAGGAGCCGCAAAAGCAGATTTTGTAGGAATCGTCAGGAACTGCAGATGCGGTAGTGTGACCACACCTGCGAAGGCGTAGGTGTGGAGAGTTGACCGCAGATGCGGATTGGGCCATTTAAGTGAAGAACCGCAAAAGCGGTAATTTGGCTGCACATGTGGTACCGCAGAATCGGGTATTGTGTCACAGGTGCGAAAAGGACTAGGCAGAAAGTATAAATTGTGGCCTTCACGAATTTTGAGCTATTTCACCATTTTTATTTCGGCTTTGGAGCCTTTTGGACGATTTGAAAGAGGGATTTCAAGGGAACTTCATTGAGGTAAGGAATTTGGACCTAAAACTCGTTCTGATGATGTTATTATAGGGATTAGAGCTAGAAATCATGGAAGTTAAGGATGAAAATAGGGAAAACTAGGGCTTGGGAACTTAGGCCTTTGATTGAGGATTTGAAAGACCATTTGGGGTCGGATTTGAGATCTTTTGATATGAATAAACTCATGGGGAGATAAGGAATCTATTGATGTAAAAATTATTGAATTCCGAGACGTGGGCCCGGGGGTCGGGTTTTGGTAATTTCGGGATTTTTGCCATTTATTGATTGTTTTCGCTTGGGCTTCATTCTCTTGGCATATTTTGATGTCCTTGTTCTGATTTTGGATAGATTCGACTAGAGTGGAGGCCGATTCGAGGGGCAAAGGTGTCGCGAGCTAGGGATTTGACTGGTTCGAGGTGAGTAATGATTGTAAATGATGAAACCCCGGACTTTCACATCATTGCGCTATATTGAGGTGAGGCACACGCTTGATGACGGGCGTGAAGTCGTGCTCTGTTGGGGATTGTGACTTAATGCATCCCGAAAGGCTATTTTACCACGTATTTGATTGAAATCTATTTGATATCATCATGATTTGGGCTAAATGCCATATTTGGGCCTTGTGCCAACTACTTGAACCCTTCGGAGATTTTTACTGGTATTTTCTCACTATTTTGACTTTATACTTGAACTCAGTCATGCTATATTTCACTGTTTTCATACTCAGCCATGTTTACTCTGTTTTAACATTTACATGATCTTTTAAATGATATTTTTGATCTGAGAAACATGTTTTACTATTGTCCGAGTTGCTTGTGAGGATTTTGACTGAGTAAGGCCGAGGCCCATGTTGTGAGAATTTGATACTGATTATGAGGCCGAGGGCCTGAGATATGTAAGTCACGAGGTGGCATGATTGATATGAGGCCGAGGGCCTAGTGATGATGCCACAATGTGGCTTGATATTGTGATTGGGCTGTAAGAGTCCCCTCTAGGAGTCTGTACACTCTCAATGAGCGTGGGTACCCATTGTTATGTGAGATTGAGACGAGGGGCTAGTATTGTTCTATGTGATTGCCCGAGGGGCTAGTACTGTTCTGAGATGTTGCCCGAGGGGCGAATTTGTTGATATTGTGCCCGAGGGGCGAATCTTTATGTGTTACTATTCATAATTGACTGTCAATTACCTGCTTAATTATTGAGAAAGGCTTTTCATTAAACTATGTTTGAGTTAAAGAGTTTTACCTATCTTTCACTGGTTTACTGATTTAATTGTTTTACTGCTTCATTATATAATGCTTTGTGCCTTACGTGATTTCTTACTTTCAGTCTTTATTTACATTTGTTACTCACTGAGTTGAAGTACTCACTTTACTCCCTGCACCCCTATGTGCAGATTCAGGCATTGCGGATCCTGCTAGTGCGAGTTGAGAGCTCCCGACAGATATCGGAGTCCACGAGGTAGCTGCTTGACGTTCGCAGTTCCGTGTTTCTCCTCCTTTATCATTTCTATTTCTTTCCAGACATTTGTACTAGTTTATAGACTTAACAGATTTGTATTATGACTCATAGATGCTCATGACTAGTGATACCCCGGTTTAGGGCTGTGTTGGGGGTTATTTTCCGTAAATTATGTTTTTAACTGCTTAAACCTTGGTTTAATTGACTATGAATATTACTGTTTCTTAATGTTTAACTGCTGAAAGATTGAACTGGGAGTAGTTGGATGGCCTTATCTTCACGAGAGGCGCCATCACGACCGGGTCCGGGTTTGGGTCGTGACATTTAGAGGACAAGTATTTTAGAGTATTGATTGAGGGCTTTTCAGGTAAATATCTTGCCTAACTTTGTGTGGGAGAACTACTCAGTAGGCTTGGATTTAATTATACTATTTGAATTATGTGAAAAACGTGTACATGAGGTGACGAGTGTGTACACAGACTTATATATGAGAATTGTCAAGTTTAGATTCTTACGTTTATTCTTATACATTTAATTAAAGTTGTTATTACATGGATTATCTTTCACTGTTGAGTTTATTCATCCGTTTCATTTTGTGTTGTTGTTAAGATTCTTTTTTACATTGTTGTTAACTGTGGGCTATGCCTTATTGTGATATTGGTATTGGTATTTTGAAAATATTGTGGCATATGGGTATGTGTGGTGCGAGTCGATATTTAGTACATGTGGTCTTGTTGAGAGGATTGTCGGGGTGTTTGCACGGGATTCTACAATGATATTATTATTATTGATATTGCACATGTGGCGAGACACGGCGAACTATACATATATAAGAGCCTAAGAGAGGAGCTTAGGGACGTCCAGTGAATTGACAACAATACCCTTTGAGTTTCTACTTAGCTGAAATGCCAAATTTACCAACAATATATTTGCCCCTGTTTTTCCATCTTATTACGTCAATTGCCATCACATAATTCGGTAAATAAAGGACACTTTTGAGACATTCTCGAGGCCCAAATTGCCAAGCCAAACTGCTTTAATGGAACATCTATTTGCCCTTGTTTTGTACATTATTACATCAATTGCCATCACATATTGATGTAAATAAGCGAATTTTTGAGGCATTTTCAAGGCCCAAAATGCAGGTTGCTATGTGAAACAATTTAGCTTCTTTTTTTTTTAAACTTCTACGTTGATTATTGTAGGCCCACTAAATTCTTATTGCTTTACTTATTAGACTCCACTACTAGAGACCATCTCCAACCCTTACATCAAATTTCACACCAAAATTATGTAACACTAAATTTACTTTTACCATTATACTATTTTTTACACCAAAAGAATATTTCTTTTTATATTCATCTCTCTCTTATATATTATATTATTATATTCTATTTAAATTTTATTTATTATTTCCTTCAAACAAATTCTATCTTTTTTCTTTTTTCCATATTCATCACATATAATTCACATTCACCACTTATATAATCATTTATTACAAAATTATTTTAAAGGATAAATCAACTAAAAGTGAAATCATTGATAAAAGATAATTAAATAAATATAACATCATAGTCAAATTTAAGTTAAGTACCATATAAATATTCAACTTTCACCTTTATTCTACCATAAATGCTCGATTAATGCGTTACGAAGTGCGAAATACGCATCTTTATCCTTAATTTTTGTGTGTCAAGCTAAAAGAAGTTAACCATTTCAACCACCACAAGCACAACAATCTTCTACCCCGTTCTCTTAGTTTTTCAGTAATTTTGGTGCACTTGGAAATGACATACTAGATTACTAAACTTATATTTTATGTTTTTAATGTAATTTCAATTCTAATGTATCCTCCTTTGATGTACTTTTAATTTTAATGTATTTTTATTTTATGTATTGTTAATTTTCTTTTTTAAATTTTAGTTTTCACTTTTTAATTTTAGCAACATTAGATATCTTACATTTGCATTTTTTATTTTAAATAATGGTTATATTTCTTTTTATAAAATTATAACATTAATAAAATTAACTTATAATTTTATATAAATATAATATATACAAAAATTAATATATCAAAAAATAGGATATAAAATTAAAATTATAAAGATCTTAATATAAAAATTAATTATATACACAATATATGATAAATTAAAAGTCCAAAAAAATAAAAAGATGAATAAAATAATAATAAATCAAATTTGGTGTTGATGAATAGTGTCATACCAAATATGGTGTGACACTATTCACACACTAAAATGGTGTAAATTTTGGTGTTTTATTGGAGCAAAAAATACCAAATTTTACACCAAATTTAGATTTGGTGCAAAAAATAGTGCACCATTGGAGATGCCCTGAAGTAAAGATATCATTGTATGTACGTGGTACAATACTCTATTTTTCAGCTCTTACAAGTTATGTTTTATAGTTTTATTTTATGTAACTTTTGAATAGTTATGTACTTTGATAATATCATTTATTTGTTACTATATATTTTTTATCAATTAAATTTTATTTGGGGACGAAAGAAGCTTTGTATTTAATTACATCGAAAGATGTATTATAAGATAGTAAAAATAAAATATCAAATAAAAATGGTAGAGAAAACTAAAGCTACTAAGATTTTTACAAAAATTAAATAATCCAACAATTTACATTCCTAAATGTAAAATAAAAGCTCAATATTTTTCTAAATATATAATGTTTAAAAATTTGTAATCCGTTTTTTGTTTTAATATTTTTAGAAGTGTGTAAACAATTTTTCTCTTAATTTCTTATTTGATTTTAAAATAAGAACAAGGAGAATATTAACTATTATAATCAAGCCACAAATTATTTACATAAGGCTAATTCTTAAATGATATTGCACCATCTCAAATCAAAACATTAAGTTACGTTTATTAATTATTACTCAAGCCATTCCCATTTAGAAAAAAACACTAGCTCCAATTTAGTTTAAATATTAGTGGTAAATTAATTATGTTTTTATATCTTCTGTGAATGTTGCATTCGTAGTATCCCGCCTTCCGAGAGGTTATTCATAGGAGGAGATTTCGATGGTCATATTGGGTCATCTGCAGGTGGTTATACTGAGGTGCATGGCGGCTTCGGTTTCGGGGAGCGGAACGGAGGGGGCACTTCGCTGTTGGACTTTGCCAAGGCAGTCGATCTAGTGATTGCGAACACAAATTTTTGGAAGCGGGAGGAGCATTTGGTTACTTACCAAAGGTTGGTGGCAAAGACTCAGATTGACTATCTCCTCCTCAGGAAATGCGGTAGAAGGTTGTGCGAGGATTGCAAGGTTATCCCAGGTGAGACCCTCGCAATGCAGCATAGGCTTTTGGTGATGAACATTGGTATGATGATAAGGAGGAAGATGAGGCCAGTACGAGGCCTTCCGAGGATTAGGTGAGACATCTTGACTAAGGATAAAGATCAGGAGTTGGAAGGAAGGTTATCGGTAATGGGAGCTTGGAGAAGTAGTGGAGACGCAAACAGTATGTGGTCGACAATGGCGGAATGTATAAGGAAGGCGGCGAGAGAGGTGTTAGGGATATCTTCGGGCCGCACCGATGGCCATAAAGGAGACTGGTGGTGGAATGCAGTTGTCAAAGGTAAAGTGGAAGCAAAGAAAGCGGCTTACCTGCGGTTAATAGGAAGATGTATAAGGTAGCGAGGAGGAGAGGAGAGTGAACAGTGAGAGGTATAAGGTAGCTAGGAAGGAGGCGAAGATGGTGGTCACGGAGGCTAAGACTGCAGCTTTTGCTCGTCTGTATGAGGAACTGGGGAACAAAGGCGGGGAGAAAAAGTTATTCCGACTACCTAAGGTGAGAGAGAGAACGGCTCGGGATCTGGACCAAGTGGTGCATAAAAGATGATGATGGTAAAGTTTTGATGGGGGATGGCCAGATTAAGAGGAGGTGGCAGACCTACTTCTATAAACTTCTAAATGAAGAAGGGGATCAGGATATTGTACTAGGTGAATAGAGGAATGCCGACAGTCCTCATGAATTAAGTTATTGTAGGGTCATTGAGGTTGATGAGGTCATGGAGGCGATGCGTAAGATGAGAAAGGGCAGGGCTACCAGGCCAGACGAAATTTCGGTTAAACTTTGGAGGTGTGTGGGTAGAGCAGACTTGGAATGGCTTACTGGGTTGTTTAATGTTATATTCAAGACTAATAGGATGCTTGAGGAGTGTAGGTGGAGTACAATGGTTCTGTTATATAAGAACAAAGGCGATATCCAGAGCTGTAATAACTATAGGGGTATCAAATTACTGAGTCATACCATGAAAGTTTGGGAGAGAGTGGTGGAAATGAGAGTGTGACGGACGACGTCTATTTCAGACAATCAGTTCGGGTTCATGCCAGGGTGATCTACCACAGAAGCTATCCACCTTATTAGGAAGATGGTGGAACAATGCAGGGATAGGAAGAAGGATCTCCACATGGTGTTTATTGATCTGGAGAAAGCGTACGACAGAGTTCTAGGGAGGTCTTATGGAGCTACTTAGAGGCTAAAGGGGTTCTGGTTGCCTACATTAGTGTGATTAAAGACATGTATAATGGAGCTAACATTCAGGTTGGGATAGTAGGAGGATACTCTGAGCATTTTCGGTTGTTACGGGGTTGCACCAAGGGTCTGCGTTCAGCCCATTCCTATTTGCCCTGGTGATTGATGCACTAACTCATCATATTCAAGGGGAGGTGCCATGGTGCATGCTATTTGCTAATGACATAGTTCTAATTGATGAGACACGAGGCGGCATCAACGAGAGGCTAGAGGTTTGGATACATGCCTTGAGTCTAAAGGTTTCAAGTTGAGCAGGATGAATACAGAATACCTCGAGTGCAAATTTGGGGTCGAGCCGACGGAAGCGAGAGTGGACGTGAGGCTTGACTCTCAAGTCATTCCCAAGAGGGGTAGTTTCAAGTACCTTGGGTCGGTTATTCAAGGGATCGGGGAGATCGACGAGGATATCATACACCGTATAGGGGTGGGGTGGATGAAGTGGAGGTTAGCGTCGGGAGTCTTGTGTGACAAGAAAATACCACCGTTACTAAAAGGTAAGTTTTATAGAGTAGTAGTTAGGCCTGCCATGTTGTATGTGACTGAGTGTTGGCTGGTTAAGAACTCATCCAGAAGATGAAAGTAGTAGAGATGAGGATGTTGAGGTGGATGTGCGGGCATACAAGGATGGATAAGATTAGGAATGAAGATATTCGAGAGAAGGTGGGCATGGCCCATGGAGGACAAGATGCGAGAAGCAAGACTCAGATAGTTCGGGCACATTCAGAGAAGGAGCACTGATGCACCTGTGAGTAGGTGTGAGCGACTAGCTGTGGTGGGCATGAGAAGTGGTAGAGGGCGACCTAAGAAGAATTGGGGAGAGGTGATCAGGCAGAACATGACGCGACTTTGGATTATTGAGGACATGGCCCTTGAGAGGGAATTGTGGAGGTCTAGCATTAAGGTTGTAGGTTAGGGGGAAGTTGTGAATATTTATACAGCGTACTAGAGTTGTCACGACCCGAATTTTCCATCCTCGGGAGTCGTGATGGCGCCTACTAATGCGATCTAGGCAATCCGACTGTTTGAACAAATTACCTTTTTATAAATTTTATATTCTTTAGCAATTATAAAGCAATAATGTGTAGACAGCGGAAATTATAATAAGCGAAAGAAATGCAGTAAACTATCTGAAATATGTATCTAGTACAAATGTTTGAGCCTCGACCACCCAGAACTGGTGTCACATTTTCACAGAAGATCTAAGAATACTATATACAAAGTCTGAAAGATAAAAGATACAATGTTTCTGAACTAAGTAAGTGAAATAGGAGTAAATGGATAGAGGGAGACGCTAGGGCCTGCGGACGCCTAGAGGACTACATTGGATCTCCGTGTGGACTGAAGGCAACCACCCAATCTACGGTCCAAAAGCTGCTGCTTCGGGATCTGCACACAGTGCAGAGTGTAGTATCAGCACAACTGACCCCATGTGCTGATAAGTACCTAGCCTAACCTCAGCGAAGTAGTGAGGAGTCTAGGAGTAGACTACCAAATAAACTTGTGCAATTTAACTATATATAGCGGAAAAGAAGAACAGTAATACACAATCAAGTATGAGAGGGGTAACATTCTGTGGGGGAACTATCAATTTAGAA
Organism: Nicotiana sylvestris; assembly: GCF_000393655.2. Lineage (NCBI taxonomy): Eukaryota > Viridiplantae > Streptophyta > Magnoliopsida > Solanales > Solanaceae > Nicotiana > Nicotiana sylvestris. Next base: position 46,935,385 of record NC_091068.1, read on the forward strand.
TAGAAAGACAACGGGGTAATTGAAAGAAACAACATATCTCAGATATCAACAAAGAATCAGAAATCAATAAGTGCACGGCATCACCCTTCGTGCTTTTACTCTCGTCCTCATCAAAGCAATCAAGTAATGAAAATGTGCACGGCATCACCCTTCGTGCTTTTACTTTCGTCCTCACCATATAATCAATATAATCAGCACGAAACTATACATCGTGCGGCACGACATCACCCTTCGTGCTTTACACTCTTTCCTCACAAATCATACACGGCATCACCCTTCCTGCTTTAACACTCTCTCACCAAAATAATATACGGCATCACCCTTCATGCTTTAACACTCTTCCTCACCCAAAAAATAATCACAAACAATAGGGCAAGGAAATAAATGAAATTATAATAAGAATCCCGGCAAGGGAACAATAGTTCAACAATCAAGTCCTGGCAAGGGAACAACATCAAAAGAAACATCAACATCCCGACAAGGGAGATAACATCAAAAGCAACAATATCCCAGCAAGAGAGGCCACGTAATAATTCTTTTTTTTCTCACTTTTACTTCACAACTCACTTCACAACTTGATCCAATGCTCCAAAAAGTTCAATTACCATTTATACTTTCACATTTCATTGTACAACTTGAGCCAACGTTCCTCAACGTTCAAATGTCTCAATTACTTCCACAAACTTTGCCCAACAATAGAAATCATCTTCAAAGCATGAATTATACAATGAAGTCATAATAAACACAATATAAGACTCACGGGCATGCTTGACACCATCGTATAGATACTTTTCACCATGCCTATACATCGTACTCGACAAATACCACATAGCAAATAGGACTCGACTCCTAATCCCTCAAGCTAAGGTTAGACCAAACACTTACCTCGATGTCACGAACACAATTCAAGTCTCTACTATCACTTAACCTCTTGATCCCATAATCAATTCGCTCGTATCTAGCCACAAGTTACTTAATTACATCAATAAATGCTAAATGAATCAATTCTAATGCATGAAAATGAGTTTTCTAAAGTTTTACCCAAAAAGTCAAAAAAAAACCCGGGCCCACATGGTCAAAACCCGAGGTTCGAACCAAAACCCGATTGCCCATTCCTCCACAAACTCAAATATATAATTTATTTTGAAATCAAACCTCAAATCAATGTCCAAATCCCCAATTTTCGAAAAACCTAGGTTCTACCCAAAACATCCAATTTCCCCCATGAAAATCATTGATTTTGAGTTGAAATCATGTGTAAAGAGGTTAATGATTGAAGGAAACGAGTTAAAATTGACTTACAATCGATTTGGAAGAAGAGTTGTCTTTGAAAAATCGCCCAAGAGTGTTTTGGTTTTGAAAGAGTGTGAAAAAATGAAAGATTTTCGGCTAAGTTATAAAATTGCAGGTTGCAGATGTCGCAATTGTGAACCCAGACTTCTGCTAAGTTCGCATTTGCAAAGTGGAATTGCGAACAATGTGTCACATTTGCGACGTCTGGCTAAAACTGGGGGATCGCATTTGCGATCAATTCCTCGCATTTGCGAGGTAAGCTGGCCTAGGCTATTGTTCGCATTTGCGACATAGCCTTCGCATTTGCGAGCCAGGCTTCGCAAATGCAACAGTTGAAATCTGCAATTCCTCAAGTCCAAAATCCACCCTGTGGCCTATCCAAAACTCACCCGAGCCCTCGGGGCTCCAAATCAAATATGCACACCAACCTAAAATATCATACGGACTCGCTCGTACATTCAAATCACTAAAATAACATCAACAACTATGAATTTAGCATCAAAATCATGAAATTTCTTAAGAACTTCAAGTTTTCCAAATTTCTCTCAAATAAGGTCTGATTCACATCATTTCAAGTCCGTTTCTTACCAAATTTTACAGGTTCGACTCAAATCATATATAAGACCTGTACCGGACTCCAAAACCAAAATACGGTCCCGATACCAATAGTTTCAAACATAAATTCTCTTCTTTACCTCATAATTAATTAAGCAAAACAATTTCTTTCAAAAATTTATTTCTCGGGCTTGGGACCTCGGAATTCGATTCCGGACATACGCCCAAGTTTCATATTTTTCTACGGACGCTCCGGGACCGTCAAATCACGGGTCCGGGTCCGTTCACCCAAAATGTTGACCGAAGTCAACTCAAACTCATTTTAAAGGAAAAATTCATCATTTTTCATAGATTTTCACATAATGGCTTTCCGGCTACGCGTCCGAACTGCGCACGCAATTCGAGGTGATGCCGAAAGAGAGAAGTTACTTTTAAAACAAGTGATGACCTTCTTGATGACCTAAAAGGTCATCACAAGAGTGAGACTAGCCAGTTAGGAGTTAGTTTTAGGATGCTAGTGGTCATCTACTGATGAAGGGCTTTATCTGCTGGTTATTATTATACTTTCCATCTATTTCGTATTTCTTATATTCCTATTATTTTATTATGATTCTATTGATGGTACTAATATATCGTCTCTTGTTGCTTTCTTGAGCCGAGGGTCTTCTGGAAACAGCCTCTCTGCCCCTTGGGGTAAGGGTAAGGTTTGCGTACACATTACCCTGCTCAGACCCCACTTGTAGGATTATATTGGGTCGTTGTTGTTGTGAATTTTGCATTTCTTTTGGCAAGAGAAATTAAGGTTAATATCATGGGATCCAATTAGAACTCATGGTACTGTCCAAAGGTTAATATCTTTATCATTTCCATTTTATGATTATTTTTCCTTCTGTTAAAAAAAAAGAAATATCATTTTATTTAATATTATTAACTAATCAAATGTCAATGAAGAAAATTTCAACCTCCTTGGTTATTCATAAGGATGAAATAAATTGGGACAATTTTTTGTTAATTTATTAGCGAGCTAATAATAATTGATACATGAAAAATTGATTAATGCACAACCTATTTTGGAACCTTACATATCTTACTTTATGTATATTAACATGGATATTTGGCATTTTAAAATTCAGAAGATATTTGAAGTTATTGGTGAATACAAACGAATAATTATTATTGAGTTTTTTTAATTATGGATGCCATCTATACTTTTGTTTGTGAAGTTCAGTGCTTGTATGCACTTGGAACAATTTCTATTACTAATCCATGCAATATATATTTTATTTATTTATTCTTCGGCCAATATACACATTTTAATCAGCTAAATACTTAAATATTTTATAACTTTTTCCTAAAATACTTTAAAAATTATTTAAAAATGTTCGAACACCTCAAAATATTTTTAGATTTTCAATATTGGGCTCGTGCACAGCACGAGCTTTACCTCCTCTAGTGTATGTGTGTGTATATATATATATATATCGAGTTTGTACATGTGGCGAGAAAAGGTGGGATAATTATTGATGCGTGTGTGGCGAGACATGATGGAAATTTACTTTATTATTGTGCACGCGACGAGACAAGGAGGGCTCTGTTAGGGATGATATGTGATAGCCAGGGACATATTCTTGATGATATTCGTGTGGTGGTGTGACTTTCTTATGTGTGTCATGCATATTACGTGATTTGTTATGTTATTTCCAATGTGCTATTCGGTGTCTATGATATTACTTGTTGACTTGAGCTGTGATACTACACTTACACGTGCATACACCGTAACTTGTCATTTATACCGGTGTAGGAGTATGAAACTTGATGTTCATTGATCATGTATATGTATTCTTGTATATCTGGTTTCTCTGCGTTATGGTTGGACAGGTAACCCATGACCACGCCGGACAAATTGGAATATTGAGCCTATTACTATACTGGACGGACTGTGATATTGATCATGTGATCACGTCAGGTGGATTGTGATACTAATTAAGACAGCGACCATGCCAAGCGGATTGTGATATTGGCACTTGAGTTGTCCGTGCAACACATGAGTTGTTTGTACGGTTGTGATTGATAAAGTGGACACCAAGTGCCATGTGTATATGATTTGTGATTTGGGGTTTGTGACTTATGATTATGAGGTGTGGTACCTCAGGGTAATTCTTGATATAAATGTTGTGTCGAAACGGTTGATGATTAAAACTATCGTTGTTTTCCTATAATTGCCTACACTTGTATTCTATTTGTGCTTTAATTATTTTATTATTTTATCACATGATATCCCTTCCTTGTCATTTATTTACTTTGCTTTTCCATTGTTAGCTATATATATATATATATATATATATATATATATATATATTATGCACATGTTATTTGCTTTAGTAAGTGTCTTGACCTGAACCTCGTCACTACTCCACCGAGGTTAGTCTTGATACTTACTGGGTACAGCTGTGATGTACTCATACTACGTTTCAACACACTTTTGTGTAGATCCAGGTACTTCGGAGCGTGCCGGACGTTAGATAGTTGTTGAGTTGCTGAGGAGACTTCAAGGTATACCTGTCATTTCACTCGTAGGCCTCGGAGTCACCTTCTATTGTCTTTCACTATTATTGTTTACCTTCATTTTAGAATACTATTGTAATTAGATATTTCTAGTAGACTTAATAGAGTTTATGAGTCCTTACTACCTATTTTGGGATTGTATAATTAATTGATCATTTTAAACTGGTCAGTTTTCACATATAAGTCTGAGTACGCATTCGTCATCTCGCGTACACGGCTTTCACGTAACACAAATAGCACAATAACTCAAATTCTAAGGGGTAGTTACCCCACACAAAGTTAGGCAAGATACTTACCTCAAAGAAGCCAAACCAATATTCTAAAATGACCTTCTCGTGTGAAACAAACCTCCGTACGACTCCAATCTAGCCAAAATAACTCAATATCATAAATAAAAACCGTAGGAAAAAATTTCAAATAATAAAACTTCAGTCTTTAATGAAAACTAAAACGCCAACCCCGAGTCCTCACCTTGTAACTTTACAATATTCACAAAATCCGAACACCCATTACAATGCGAGTCCAACCACACTAAAATTATCAAATTTTGACATCAAATCGGCCTTCAAATCTTTAATTTACGTTTTTGAAAGTTTTTATAAAAATTCTCAATTTTTCCAATTCAAATTGCTAATTTAATAATAAAAACAAAGATGGAATCATGAGCTATAATCAAATCCGGGTGAAGAACATTTAATCCAATCAAAGGCATGAAAAGTCCCTCCAAAATCGCCCAAAACCGATCTCTCTAACCCCAAAAAGTGATAAATATCATAATCTCTCGAAATAGAGTACTTTATATTCTGCCCAGTGAATTATACATCGCGATCGCGAAACATTCCTCGCGATCGTGAAGAACAAAACCTTCAGCTGCAAAATTGTGCTTGGCGAATGCGACACTAAGGTCGCGAACGCGGTGACCAAGATCGTCAAACTATACGCGAGTGCATTTGTGTGCTCGCGAACGCAAAGAGAAAATTGCCTGATGCCCTTCCCACCTTACTTCCGCGCGATCGTGCACCACTACATGCCAACGCAAAGACAATAGTTTTCCTGTCACGACCCAATTCCCGAACCCGGTCATGATGGCGCCTCTCGTGAAGACAAGGCAAGCCAGACCCAAACAGAACATTTCTTTTAAATAGTTAAATATTATAAACAGTTCTAAACATGATATAATAGCCATAATTTGCAGAAAATAACGATGACAATAGAAGAAACCATCCCGACACAGCCTAAACCGGGGTGTCACAAGTCACGAGCATCTATTAGAGTATAAATACAACTACACGGTCTGAATTATACAAAACAGGACTGATAAACAAAGGAAGAAATGCGGTGCCGCGAACGCTGGCGGTCACCTTGCTAAACTCCGATAACTTAGCCTCCGATCGGCTCAAAACCCACTACTGGGTGTTTAAATACCTACATCTGCACACAAGGTGCATGGAGTAAAGTGAGTACTCCAACTCAGTGAGTAATAAAGTTAAATAACAACTGAGCAGTAAGAAATCATGTAAGGCAACTAACATGTTATAGAGAGGCAGTGAAAAACCCTTCGAGAAAAATAGTGAAGCTGTGAAATCTTTAGAAATATCTTAGTTCAGTTTAAACCTCTTTTGAAAATGACTTTATCAACAGTTACGCAAATGAATGCAAAACAAATAGTGCAAATAAGCACGGAAATCCGCCCCTCGGGCGCAACACTCAATTAACAGATAATGCTAGGCAATCAGATAGATATCACATGAAGTAGCACAACAACAGATAATGGCAGACAATGAAATAAAGTAAACACATAGAACAGTACCAGCACCGCTGCGGCGTGTAGCCCGATCCATTTATCGTCGATGGCGCTCACTGGGGGTGTGCAAACTCCGGGAGGGGCCCCTTATGGCCCAAGCGCAAATATCAAGCCATCTCGTGGCATCAAATCTAGGCCCTAGGCCTCATATAAATCAGTATCTCACTGCTGCGGCGTGCAACCCGATCTAAGAATATCCTCACAATACAGGTCGTCGGCCTTACTCAGTCAAAATTCACATAAGCCCCTCGGGCAACAGTAAAACATGATGCTCAGCCCAAAATATTATTTAAAATACCATTTCAAGTGTTAGAGCAGAGTAAACATGGTTGAGTTTTGAAAACAGTAGAAAATAACATGACTGAGTTCAACTATATAATCAAATAGTTAGGAAATATCAAACAACAATCCCCGAAGGGTTCAAATAGCTGGCACTAGGCCCAAAGATGGCATTCAGCCCAAATAATGATGATAACAATTAGTTTTCAGTTAAATACGCGGTAAAATTACCAATCGGGACGGACCAAGTCACAATCCCCGATAGTGAAAGATCCCACGCTCGTCATCCAACACGTGTCTTACCTCGATACAGCACTACGATGTGCAATCGGGCGCACTTATTTTTGTGCGGACCACGTGAGTGAGTTCCAGGGCCTGCAACCCTTGTGGACCTGCTACGGCTATGATTTTTGCACTAAAACATCCCGGAACCTACCCAGAACTCCCGGAACTTCAAACCAATTGTGCCAACACATCCCATAACATCGTTCATACTTGATCAAAACTTCGGTACGCTCACAACAACATCGAATCACCAATCTAACATAGGATCCAATTCTAAGAACTCCAAGAACTCTTAAATTATGCTTTCGCTCAAAAAGTCTATCAAATCTCGTCCGAATGACCTGAAACTTTGCACACACATCCCAAATGACACAACGAAGCTACTGCAACTCTCGAAATTTCATTCCGACCTTTATATCAAAATCTCACCTATCAACCGGAAAGCGCCGAAATCTCAATTTCGCCAATCCAAGCCTAAACCTTTCACGGACTTCCAAAATGCATTCCGATCACACTCCTAAGTCCCAAATCACCTAACGGAGCTAACCAAATCATAAAAATTTCAATCCGAGATCAAATACACATAAGTCAAATCTTGGTCAAACCTTTCAAATTTTAAGCTTTCAACTAAGACTGTTCTTCCAAATTCATTTTGATTAACCTGAAACCCAACACCAACGATTTACATAAGTCATAATACACCACACGGGGTAAGTCATGCCCGAGAACTAGCGAGCAAAGTGCAAAAGCTCAAAATGACCGGTCGGGTCGTTACATCCTCCTCCACTTAAACATACGTTCGTCCGCGAACGTGCCCAAAGTTGTTCTAAAAGCCAACCAATTGCTGAATAACCTTACCATGCATATACCCGGGGGTGATCCCACGTTACCCTATTTCATATAGGTCCGATAACACACAGTAATTGAAATTTCACAACCCAATCTAACCCATAAGCCTTAGAACCACATTTTCACTTCTAAAATCATTCACAAGATCAGAGTCGCATATCTATATTCAGAATAAGTCCGAACAAGCTGTAATTACCCATACTTGCAATCTCAGATGCAATCATTTGATATACCACATGACTTAAACACTCGTAGTGATAACTTCTAATTACAACAACTGCACACAACACCCGAATACCAACAGAAAAACTCTTATCAACTAAAGTCTTACCCCAACACTTTCATATACTACCAATGATCACAAAAAAAACGCGGTAAGCCATAACCATTTTCCCAGATCAACCATTCATGAAGCCGCTTCCCTTTTTGGATAATACCATAATAATTTCCGAACCGAACCTCGATATTATCCTTCCAACAAGCTGAAATCAAATCCGTTCGTATTCATTAATGATCCCGACAATCTCCCCTAATCCAACACGCCATTCTGGTAACATGACACGTCAATAGAGGCCTAAGACACGACTTGCATAATACACGCACCAATAAGCAACGGTCCGAACCTACTCAAATCATGAAAATGACTTAAATGAAAGAGCTGTACCTCAAGCTCACCATATCCACCGCAACACAAGGCTGAGGACCCATCTCACATCATCGAAATAAAACACACAAATCTAACCCGAAGTATCATGCCTCCACAGAATCTTCGTTGCAATGCACGATTCTATCCAACCACTGTTCCACATGGAACACCTCAAGCCACTATGCTCGAAATCGACAATCATGCACAATTTGACAGTGAAACAAATAACATATACCACGCAAACCCGATAGGACATAACCGATACGCCATTCGCCGAGCAACACCCAATTACTTTTTCCCGCTCGACTTCCACTATGAACCCCAATAGAACCGCACCATATGTGCCCAAAACCCAAAAATCATAACGTCTCGCAACATAGGAAGGCAACTCATAGATCTCCCAGATCACTAGTAAGCTCAATAACGGTCGCATCAACCTATCCCTCAACAATACAGTTTGGGGCCAACTAAGCCGACTCCGCTAGAACACGCATCCACATTGGCCTGCCAACGAACTCCTTATCAAGGAAGTCTGAAGCTGCTCCTCCCACTACTATAACTCCTGCCGGATCCATACGATATGGTGCCCAGCACCAAGTCAATACCGAAATTAATAACCCTGCCCGGTGACATGCCCGACTACAAGAAACATATCCGGAGAGTCCCTCAACACCGGAACTGAATCAGTGGTAGAATACTCTGCACTGACATCCATCATGAAGGCTCAATTAAGAAAGGCAACCTTCCCAGCCGTCCGCTGGGTCCTTGAAATATAAACTACTCTACTAGAACATAATCCGACGCACCTCGCCACCCAACCCGTGGCATTTCCGGTATAGCCCCAAGCGCAATAGCCCAGAATAACGCAACACGGAGACAACCAGTCTGAACCCAATATCACGTCCAAGATCTAATCTACCAAGCCTCAAAAGATCCGCCCGGGTCTCCAAATCCTAATAGTCGCTAAACAGTGTCGATGCACATGGTCCACAACCACAACATAGCCTGAATATGAGAACTTCCGTCTCCAAATCCACATGGACCATGAATCACCATGTCCGATCCCAATTTCGCCATCCACATATATGCTACACCTTTAATACCCAATCATTTCACGAGAGATACTCTAAAATTCTTCTGTGCCACCAAGCAGACTCGAATATCAGCAGTCGATCTAGCCAGAAAGTGCCGCAATACTACCGAAGTGCCATCAACTTAGTCACATTGCCCTTTTCCTAAAACATACACCCTCGCCAAATCACCTCAGTTAGCATTACCATTTCTTTAATTATCCGAAGATCATTTCTCAAATCATCTGAAATTGCCCGTGCTGCCTAAGAATTTCTATGACTTTCCGCTCAGAATTGAACTGTAACCTTACACACGCGATTCTCAATCCTTCACAACATACCACATAACCCGTACCATCCTAGGATAACCATGAGAACTTCATATCCCTTCAGAATCACAAGCAACTATGCATTCCACTAACCAAGAACTCCCCATTGATTCCATCTAGAAGAGAACCACTATACATCCCATGCTCCTCATGCTAATAGGAAAAATATACCTCTCTAACTGTGGTGGAAACCATCAAGAACTCTCCGAGTTCCCTTTGCACAAATCAGACATGTCAGGACTGAATCCTTCTAACTCAACCAAGCTAAGCAAGCCATCAAAACCTAAGAGCATCGCCGCAAAATACCTGAAAGAACTTATTACCTCGAACACACACCAGGAATTAATCATATCCTTACCATATCGATTCAGTCTACTATAAAGCTACCCCATCTATCTAAATTTCCTTCTAATTCATCTTCAACTTTTTATTCTTTCTTAATTATTCCCAAAAGCACTACATTTGAAATACTTCGCTCTGAAGAACTTCCTACGGATCTAAATGTGTTACCTCCTAACATTAATACATAGAATCCCACAATTAATATAGAAAACACCACAAGTGTTGACGTCTTCCAAGGAAAACTCAGTTTCTATCCATAAGTACAACTTGAAAGCCTCCAATTATGCATGTAAAATTTTGAACACAGTAGGACCATTCTCTAGAGGCATCCACTCTACTCAAACCGCAGTTAGATTGATTAAATGAACCGAACAACCTGTGCTTCATTTGCACTCCAACATTGTAGAATGTGACCTCATTTCAATATAACCAAGCAACTTCCTGCCCCATGCACCGAGCATTCCTTACCAACCACAACTCAAGTCATTCCCTGATTCTTGTACACCTATAAGGCATAACATAACCTTTATTGAAATTTCCTTTACTCGATCCATAATTGATTCGCAAATACGCCTCAAACTGGAACCATTAGAGCACATAACTGTACAATCAACTATTCAATAGCGGACTCCCCCCACTTGGCGCAAGCCATAGATCGAAACACGCACCATAACTTATAACACGTATACTTTATTGCTTCCATAATACCATAGGGAGATTAGACTTAGTCCTTCATAAGCTCTTGAAATGCCGACCATCGGGTACTTTAACTTTATGCAAATCTCGCATTCACTCTCGTAGTAGTTAAGCCCACTCTATTAAGTGACCCAAATTTAAATTTCAACACATATGATTCACTTGTGAATGAGATTTTTTAACAGACAACATAAGGATCACACAATCTCAGAACACCATAGGAGACAACCTGCCTGCTTCGCCTTAATATAACATTTCTGTATACCTTCCACCGTCATACACATTACACAGTCGCTTAATCTTCCTGAGTCTGAACTCGTACCGCAACATAAAATTTACTTCACTCCAACTAGGAGACATGAAAAGATTCTTCACGTGCCCATAACTCGGGGCTACACCTCTAATTACAATGGAAATCAAACACATAATGGCTCATCTATCATCCAGCAGACCTTCCTCTCCATTTTCGAGTCATATAGATACATCTCGCAGTACTAACATACTCATCACGTAGCTACCCAGTCGTCATTCACACCAATAGGGCCAATACCGAACGTATAAGTTCAAAACACTTGCTCACACAATCAGCATCTCGATGCTCAAGCCATAGGCAAAGATCCAGCCTCAAGTCCTCCAAACAAACCCAACATAAACTCACAGAGATTGCATCTCGCCCCTCGATCGAGGGATCACAAGCCATCAAGGCACATCTGATACTGAGTGCTCATATGCATATGCAAATGCATGGAAGGAATTTCAAGAGTTATTTTTCAAGCTGAATCAAGGACGCACAATAAGAATTCAAGAATGTGAAGTTTTCCTAAAGGTTCTGTAGCCTCTCAGGGATAAATACAGACGTCTCCGTACCGATCCGCGAGACTCTACTAAACCTGCTCATGACTCGTGATACCTATGTAACCTAGGCTCTGATACCAACTTGTCACGACCCAATTCCCAAACTCGATCGTGATGGTGCCTCTCGTGAAGACAAGGCCATCCAGACCCAAACAGAACATTTATTTTAAATAGTTAAATATCATAAACAGCTCTAAACATGATATAATAGCCATAATTTGCGGAAAATAACGATGACAATAGAAGAAACCATCCCGACATAGCCCAAACCGGGGTGTCACAAGTCACGAGCATCTATTAGAGTATAAATACAACTACACGGTCTGAATTATACAAAATAGGACTGATAAACAAAAGGAAGAAATGTGGTGCCGCGAACGCTGGCGGTCACCTTGCTAAACTCCGATAACTTAGCCTCCGATCGGCTCAAAACCCGCTACTGGGTGTTTAAATACTTGCATCTGCATACAAGGTGCAGGGAGTAAAGTGAGTACTCCAACTCAGTGAGTAATAAAGGTAAATAATAACTGAGCAGTAAGAAATCACGTAAGGCAACCAACATGTTGTAGAAAGGCAGTGTAAAACCCTTTGAGAAAAATAGTGAAGCTGTGAGATCTTTAGAAATATCTTAGCTCAGTTTAAACCTCTTTTGAAAATGACTTTATCAACAGTTACGCAAATGAATGCAAAACAAATAGTGCAGATAAGCACAGAAATCTGCCCCTCGGGCGCAACACTCAATTAAAAGATAATGCCAGGCAATCAGATAGATATCACATGAAGTAGCAGAACAACAGATAATGGCAGACAATGAAATAAAGTAAACACATAGAACAGTACCAGCACCGCTGCGGCGTGCAGCCCGATCCATATATTGCTGCAGCGTGCAGCCCGATCCATTTATCGTCGACGACGCTCACTGGGGGTGTGCAGACTCCGGTATGGGCCCTTTACGGCCCAAGCGCAAATATCAAGCCATCTCTTGGCATCAAATCTAGGCCCTCAGCCTCATATAAATCAGTATCTCACTGCACCGGTCAGGTCGTTACATCTCCAAGCTTCGTGAATGCGGAGAACAAATACTGTCTGCCTCCAAATTACACTATGCACACGCAATAACATTGCCGCGGACGAAATGAAGGAAACAAGATAACAGAACTAGCATTTCAAAACATGAGAAAATGGCACGTAACTCATCCAAAACACATTCGGGGCCCATGGGGCCTCGTCCGTACATACCAACAAGTCCCAAAATATAATATGAACTTGCTCAAAGCCTCAAATCACATTAAACAATACCAAAGTCGCAAATCGCACATTGACTCAAGCCTAATGAACTAATAAACTTTCGACTTCTACTACCCGCGCCGAATCATATCAAATCAATTCGGAATGACCTCAAAATTTGCATTCAAGTCCCAAATAACACAACAGAGCTATACCAACTCCCAGAATTGCAATCTGAACCCGATATCAATAAAGTCATATCCTGGTCAAACCTCTCAAACTTCTATCAAGGTCATCACTTGTGTTGCAAGTGCATTCAGTTTTCTGAGGCCTAAAAACCTCCCTTTTACCCACCTTGATTTGTGTGCATGATCCGAACCTATATCCGGAAAGCCTTCTATGTGAAAATATGAGAAATAGAAATTTTAGAGTTAAAAAAAATTGATATGGTTGACTTTGGTCAACATTTTTAGCAAACGGACTCGGATCCGTATTTCGACGATCCCGAGAGGTTCACCGTAAAATATGGGACTTGGGCGTATGCTCGGAAACGAATTCCGAGGTCCCAAGCCTTAGAAATCAATTTTTGAAATAAATTATTTTACTAAATTATCTAAGAAATAAAGAAAAGAATTAATGTTTGAAACCATTGTTATGGGGCCCGTATCTTAGTTCCGGAGCCCGTTACAAACTAGTTATGGTATTTGAAAGATAACTATGAAATTTGGTGGAAACGGAGTTTATTTGACGTGAGTTGGATTTCCGGTTAGAGAGTTATGAACGATGAGAGTTCTTGATGAATATGTTGAGTTTCGTGGTTTAATTCATGATTTTACATGATATTTTGATGAGGTGATCGCATGAGTACGTCATACGATGTTTTTGAGGATTTTGTGTATATTTGGTTTGTAGCCCCGAGGGCTCAGGTGAGTTTCGAGTAGGTTCTACGATGCCTTAGGCCTAAAAACACAGTTGTTGCAGGTTCAGAGAATTTGCAGATCTCTGAACCAGCCAGTGCAGTCCGCACGAAAAAGTGTACGACCGCGGAGGGTCCAGTACAGTCCGTGGTCGGCCTTGTGCGGTTCCCCCTTTGAGGGTTGTGCGGCCGCAGTCCATTTTGTGCGGTCTGCATAGGGAACTGGACAAGAGTACCCTCAAGAAGGCCTGTGCGACCGTAGTCCATTTTGTGCGGTCCGCACAGGGCACTGGACCGCAGTACCCTCAGGAAGGCCTGTGCGGCCGCAGTCCGTTTTGTGCGGTCCGCACAGGAGGTCTGAGAAGGGTATAAATAGACGGGATTCTCAGTCATTATTCATTTTTCAAAACCTCAAAAACATAAGAGGCGATTTTTCAAACAACCTTTCTTCTCCAAATCAATTGTAAATCATTTTTAACTAATTTTCTTCAATCATTAACATCTTTTAACATGATTTCAACTTCAAATCAATGGTTTCCATGGGGAACATTGGGTGTTTGGGTAGAACCTAGGTTTTTCAAAAAAATGGGGATTTGGACCTCGATTTGAAGTCCAATTTTAAAACATATCACATATTTGGGTTCGTGGGTGAATGGGTAATCGGGTTTGGGTTCGAACCTTGGGTTTTGACCATGTGGGCTCAGGGGCGATTTTTGACTTTTTGGGTAAAACTTTAGAAAACTCATTTTCATGCATTCAAATTGATTCATTTAGCGTTTATTGATGTAATTAAGTAATCTATGACTAGATATGAGCGAATTGGCGGTGGAATCAAGGGGTAAAGCTATAATTGAAACTTGAGTTGTGTTCGAGGTATCGAGGTAAGTGTTTGGTCTAACCTTAGCTTAAGGGGTTAGGATTTGAGTCCTATTTGCTAATTACTTCTCGTTGAGTACGACGTATAGGCATGGTAACGAGTATCTATACGTTGTTGTCGAGCATGACCGTGAGTCCTAAATTGATACTTGTTGTATTCTTAAATGATACTATGAATGCTATAGTGGGTGAATTCTTGATAATGAGTAAAGACTTAAGTTTATTTTCGTGGAAGATACTTATGATTGAGAAATGGTGATAATTGAGATGAGTAGGAGTTGAGTTAAGATTGGTTATAGCCGATTCTTCCTTGCCAGGATGTATATACTTGTACTATTGAATTTTCTTGCTGTGATAGTGTAGTTTATTGTTGACACATTGCCAGGACTGTTATTATGATCACTATTGATGGTATATTTGGGACGGGTTGCGCGCCGCAACATTATTATATATATTTATGGATTGGGTTGCATGCCGCAATAAATATTATATTGGATCGAGTTGCACGCCGTAACAGATATTATATTGGATCGGGTTGCACACCGCAACAGATATTATATTGGATCGGGTTGCACGCCGTAACAGATATTATATTGGATCGGGTTGCACGCCGCAACAGTTATATATGTGGATCGGGTTGCACGCTGCAACAGTTATATATGTGGATCGGGTTGCGTGCCGCAACAATATTAAATGATTAGGGATCGGGTTGCGTGCCGCAACAGTATTGTTATTGTATTGTTGTAGATATTGAATTGTCGTGTCATATCTTATTAAGTTGTTGTTGGATTTAATATGTTCCCCGAAGCATGTACCCCCTCCTATTTAAATTGTTTATTCCTGTTTTTTTTTCGCCATATGTTATATAACTACATAGGTTTATCTGGAGCCTGGTCCTAGCTTCGTCACTACCTCGCCGGGGTTAGGCCAGACACTTACCAATATATGGGGTCGGTTGTGCTGATGCTACACTCTGCACTCTGTTCAGATACCGGAGCAGCATTGGATCAGTAGCTTGGGAGCTAGCCTTCAGTCCATCGAGATTCTGAGGTAGTCTTGTAGGCGTCCGCAGGCCCGACGTCTCTTCTATCTATTATCATGTTCTGTTATCACTTGTATCCGAGACAGACTGTGTTTCTTCCTTCAGACAATTGTATGTAGTAGTCGTAGACAGTCCATGAATGTTGTGACACCAGTTTCTAGGTAGAGGCATGTGTTGATTTCCGTATTATTTTAGTATATTTTGTCTAAGTCTTCCACCTAATCTCACATTCTGCTGTTATTTAAATGTTTATCACTTGTTAATATAAGTTGTAAAAAGGATTAAAACAATAGAGTTAAAGATTCCTAATTTTGTGGCTTGCCTAGCTTCTACAAGTAGGTGCCATCACGACTCCCGAGGGTGGGAAATCTGGGTCGTGATAAGTTGGTATCAGAGCTCTAGGTTACATAGGTCTCACAATTCACGAACAAGCTCAGTAGAGTCTGAGGGATCGGTACGGAGACGTTTGTATTTATCCCCTAGAGGCTACAGAGTTAGGAAAACTTCACATTTGTTCTTTCCTGTGGTGCGGTTTTGTTTCTCAATGCTAATTGAATTTCTACTCTGTTCTCTCGCAGATGGCGAGAACACGTTGATGATAGGCTATAATTGCATATTTTAGTCGCTTATTACGCTCTAATTTACTGTACTTTAATTGAGTTTGAGCTTTAATCGCTAGTGTTTTGCACTAAATATGTGTTTTATGCCTTGTAGGAGTGATTCCGATCTATGTAGACGTTATGGAATGAATTCAAGTGATTTGGAGCTTTGAAGTCTGAGTAAAAGCCCAAGATATTAAGCTGGGATCGTGTTCGGAGGTCGTGTACCAAGTCCGGATGTTAAAAGAGGACGAAATAAGTTCACTCTAAGAAAATTACACCGCCGCGCCGCATGGGACGCCGCAAAGCGCGGTGCAACAGTGTAAAATACTGCTTGATGCAAAAAGTTGAGGCTGCTGATAATTTCCATTAGCGCGGCGCATGGCGCGGTGCATGGTGCGGCACGCCTGTACAAATTTCACAGAACAGGAGTCCTATTTCGTGCAGGAGAAAGTGTTTTCATTTGGGCCCGACCCTATTTGGTATAAATACATATAAAAACGTTATTTTGAGGACTTTTGACAGATCTTAGCATGGAGAGACACAATTTGGAAAAAAAATACACACAAGAACATCTCAGATTTCTTCATCTTTTCTAGTATTTTTAATTATTCAAAACTTATGCAATTGTTTGATTTCATCATGAGTGGCTAAACACTCATTGTTTTGGGGTTGTGATTTAGCCATGAATATTGTTATTTAACGTTGACTTGAACTTGATTATAATTCACCAATATATGGTTGTTTCTTCAATTCTGTGTTTAATTGCTTAATTGTCTGGCCAACAGTTAGGTTCTATTTACTATTTATGCTATGCTTGGGAAAGCCGTGTTTAGATTAGAGAAGAATTGAAGAGAGCATGATCTTAACCCTTAAGGGGAGCAGATTTGTGGTTAGGATAGGAATATACCTAGTCACCGTGCTTAATTAAATATCGTGATATTATTGCATTCTTAATAGATTGATTTAATAGGAATATAGGCGTTAATCTATTGAGAATAGGTGAGTAGTACTTCGGGAGAAGGCTATGAGAGCATTTATCGATTAATTAGCAACCATGAGTGAATTATATGAAAGGGAGAGTTAATGAGAACACAATATGAATGGTGAATCGATCGCAACCCTGGAATATTTGTCTCTACTGAATACACAACAATCAACTTGTTACTTGATAATTTAGTTATTAGTTAGAATTGTAGTATAATATAATCATATTATTGGACTTTAATTTTAGCGATTTAGTAAGTAGTTTACACAAGTCTCTGTGGGTTCGACACTCAACTTATCATTATATTACTTGTCGACCACGTATACTTGCGTGTGCATTTGGGAGCAACACACGTGCTTCCTCATCTATCGCTCAGCAGCCCAAACCCCCAACAACAGCTCCCACGAGGGTCAGAGGGCGAGGCTGAGTCCGTTCTAGAGGCCGAGGTAGGGGAAGAGCTTAGCCACGAGCAGCAGCACCTGTGACGGAACCTCAGGTTGATTTTGGTGAGGGGGTTCAGGCCCCAGCAGTTCCGGTGGGCCCAGCTCAGGTCCCAGAGGGGTTTATTACTACTCCAGTCCTTTAGGATGCTCTGGTCCAATTAGTGGGTCTCATGGAGAGTGTCACCCGAGCAGGCTTGCTTCCTGTGGCACCAGCCATCTCTCAGGCTGGAGGAGGGGCCAAACTCCTGCTACACGCACTCCGGAGCAGGTAGCTCCCTAGATTTAGACTCCAGCGATTCGGCCATTTGGAGCAGTTCAGCCGAGTGTGATAGCTCAGATCGGCGATGGAGTAGCTATGTATGCCGATGCTTTGTGGAGGCTGGATAGGTTCACCAAGCTCTTCACTTCTACTTTCAGCGGTGCATCTGTTGAGGATCCCCAGGATTACCTAGACAGCTGCCATGAGGTTCTCAGGAACATGCGTATTGTTGAGACCAATGGGGTTGATTTTGCTACATTTTGCTTATCTGTATCCGCCAAGACTTGGTGAAGAGATTATTGCTTGGCTAGGCCAGCCAGATCGCCATCTTTGACTTGGGAGCAGTTTACAGTGTTGTTTCTGGAGAAGTTTCTCCCTATTACTCAGAGAGAGGCCTATTGGAGGCAGTTTGAGCGTCTCTAATAGCGTTCCATGACGGTTACCCAGTATGAGACCAGATTCATCGACATGGCTCGCCATGCCCTTGTCATCCTTCCTACCGAGAGAGAGGGTGAGGAGGTTTATTGATGGACTTATTCAGCCGATTCTTCTTTAGATGGCTAGGGAGGCTGGGAGTGAGATTACTTTTTTGGAGGCAGCCAATGTAGCCCGTAAAGTTGAGATGGTTCTGTCATAGGGAGGTGGTCATGGGTCAGACAAGAGGCCCCGCCATTCAAGCAGATTTAGTGGTACCTCGTCCGAAGGTAGAGAGTCATATGGTAGAGGCCATCCTCCTAGGCCTTTCCAGTCAGCACTTCAGGTTTCTCATGGTGCTTCAGGTAGCCGTGGTCCTCAGATGCAATATTCTGATCAACAGTCCTACAGTGCACCACCAGCTCCTATCAGTGCACCGCCGCTCCAGAGTTTTTGGGGTGGTCATTCAAGTTGCCAAGGTCAGTCTCAGTTTTCTCAACCGCAACACTCAGGTGGATGCTATGAGTGTGGTGAGTATGGTCATATTAGGAGGGCTTGTCCGAGATTGGTGGGTACTCAGTCGCAACAGCAAGGTCCTTGTGTTATGGTTCAAGCACCAGGTGTTCCACAACCTGCCCAGCCAGCTAGAGGTGGGGGTAGAGGTGCTAGAGGTGGAGGTATAGGATTTAGAGGTGGAGCTCAGACTGCTAGAGGTGGAGGTCAGTCAGCTATAGGTCATCCCAGAGATGTAGTCCAGGGTGGTGGGGCCCAGCCCTGATGTTATGCTCTTCCAGCCAGGCCCGAGGCTGAGGCTTCAGATGCAGTTATTACAGGTACGGTTCTGGTTTGTGATAGAGATACTTCAGTGTTATTTGATCCAGGGTCTACGTACTCGTATGTGACTTCTTATTTTGAACCATATCTGGTTATGCCTAGTGATTCTTTGAGTGATCCTGTTTATGTGTCTATGCCGGTGGGTGATTCGATTGTGGTAGATCGAGTCCATCGTTCATGTATAGTTGTGATCGGGGGTCTTGAGGCTCATGTAGATTTGTTGCTTCTGGATATGGTAGATTTCGATGTTATATTGGGAATGGACTGGTTATCATCTTACCACGCTATCCTGGACTGTCATGACAAGACTGTGACCTTAACTTCACCGGGTTTGCCTCGTTTAGAGTGGAGAGGGACTCCTGGTAATTCTACCCATAGTGTTATCTCTTATGTGAAGGCTCGACGCATGGTTGAGAAGGGGTATTTGGCCTATTTGGCATATGTACGTGATTCTAGTGCTGAGGTTCCTTCTATTGATTCTGTGCCCGTTGTTCGTGAGTTTCCTGGGGTTTTCTCTTCAGACTTGCCAGGTATGCCACCCGACAGGGATATTGATTTCTGCATTGATTTAGCTTCGGGCACTCAGCCAAATTCTATCCCGCCATATCGTATGGCCCGTCTGAGTTGAATGAGTTGAAGGAACAGTTGCAAGACTTGCTTGAGAAGGGTTTCATTAGACCCAGCGTTTCGCCGTGGGGTGCGTCGGTGTTGTTTGTCAAGAAAAAATACGGATCGATGAGGATGTGTATTGATTACCAGCAATTGAACAAGGTTACAATCAAAAATAAGTATCCATTGCCGAGTATTGATGATCTATTTGATCAGCTTCAGGGTGCCAAGGTATTTTCAAAGATTGATTTGAGATATGGCTACCATCAGTTGAGGATTAGGGCATCCGATGTCCCTAAGACACCTTTCCACACTCGGTACAGGCATTATTGTAAGCACGTGATTTTTGCCCTATATGAGAATTACTCCCAAAAAAAAATCAAAAATAAAATGATTTTCCTTGGTGTGCAATTTTGTGATATTTTTGAATAATTATTTGTATTTGTCTGTACATGTTTATTTGTTAAATTAATAAAAATACAAAAATATGTCGCATTTTGCATGTAGGATTTAATTCTACAATTGTTAGTAATTAAGTTTGTTTTACAAAAAATAAAAATTACAAAAATAGGCATCGTTTGCATTTTTAGCATTTAATGTCCAAAATATACAATTTTATGCTTAATTATTACTTAATTGTGCGTTAATTGTTATTGGGAGTTAATTTGCGCTTTTATAACTTACTTTAGTTCTTAATAATAATTTAAGGATTTTTAGAATTTAGGTTTAGAAAAAATAAAAGAAGAAAAGAGAGCAAAAATATAAAGAAAGTCAGAATTGGGCCTCTTCTTCGATTTCAAGCCACAGGCCCAAAAATGGCCCAACCTTCCCTATGACCCGGTCCATTCCAAACCGGGTCGACCCAGTCCAGTACCAACAACCCAACTCCCCCTCTTCATTTTCATTTTTCATTTTTACAAAACAAAAAAAACAAAACAAAAAAAGAAGAAAACCCTAGACTAAACACATCCCCCCCCCCCCCTTTCTCTCTTTCATCACCATATTCATCTTCTCCAAACTCCTCACATCACCTCCCATGGCAGCTTCCCTTCCTCCCCAGCCTCCATTGTCACCACGCACACACATACACACCTCGCCTCGTCTCCGAGCAGCCATAGCTGCTGCCCAAGCTCCTTTATCTTCGTCAATGAACAACGCCCCTCCCTGTCCGCCATTGACGAGCAGCAGTGCTGCTGCGATGACCCCTAGCTTCACGTGCTGCTTCTTGCTGCATTCTCACGTCCAAACGACCAGCAGCAACTAGATGCTTCATCTTCTTTGTCACGCTGCCTTAGCTCCGACCAACATCCATCGTTGCTCCTTCTTCTCCGGCAAGTCGCTGCTACTGTGCCGTGATGCTGCTGCTGCTCACATTGCTGTTTTCAGCTGCTACTGTGCCGCGTCTTCCTTCGTCTTCTTCGTCGAGCTCAAGCTTGAGCTCGACATCCATGGTCGCCACTCCTTCATTAAGCTTTCCGCCATGGCTGCTTCTGCTACGCCCAGCTCCAGCATCATTGCACCTTAACGTCAAGAGGAAGTTCTGGACAGAATTGTCGCACCATCTCTATTGATTTTCTTTGATTTCAATTTGAGTTTCGAAGTGATAAAATTCAAATGAGTGGAAGGTGACGAATTAGCGGGTGTTCGTTTGAATGTTCGGGGTTTTGAGAGTTTGTTTCAGTGCTCATTTGTATTATTCTTCGAACATGAAATTAATTGGAGCAGTCGTTCGTCCGGGCACATTCAAGTGATTTTGGTGCGATAATCGTTTCCGGACAGATGTGTTTTCATTCAAGTTCATCGTTGTTCATTTCCAGTTAGTTGGTTTTGAGTTTTACATTTTTTTTTTTTATATTCTCAAATCTAAAATCGGGAAATTTTTGTTTTGTTTCGTGTTCATTGTTTTGTTAATTTTTCAGTTTGTTTCATGTTTGTTTTATTGTTCTTGTTTGTTGTTTAGGTAGAAATTGTTAGTTTAATGTTTGTTAGATTCAAATTGAAATTTAATTAATTATTTCTTCAATTTGTTTCATGCGTTTTATGTATTTTTCAGAAATTGTTAATGTTGTTAGATTCAAGTTTAAATTCATAATTGTTTCTTCTTCGGCTTTGTTTTGTTATTTGTCTAAAAGAATGTAGTTGTAATAGGGAAATATGTTGGTTTAATCATTTGAATCCGTCATGTTTTGTTGTTTAAGTTGATTTAATTCTTGTTCATCTTTGTTTGAAGTTCATTTTAATCCAGTTGATTTAACATGAGTTTATGTTTTGGTTTTTGATTTGTTGATTTAGTTTGAATCATGTATTGTGTTGTTAATATTGTTGTTTCCTTGCTCATCAATTTTTGGTCTAAGTTAACCAGGATTGGTTCCCAATATGGTTAATTTATGCACATTAATTTGATGTTGTTCAATTTGTGTTCATGTGATTTGTTGTTGAATTGGTTCAGAAATCGTGTTCATGTGATTTGTTGTTTGAATTTGTGTAGAAATTGGTCATATTGGCTATATTTTGGTTGAGTTTGATTAATTGATTGGTTATAATTGGTAATTTGCAATAAGGTCGGAGGGGTAGTTTGGTAATTGAACATTTTGAATAATTCTTTATGTTAAGCATGGGGGACAAAATGTAATGGGGTGTGGGTGATATAGTTGTTTAATATAAATGGGGGACAAGACAAAATGTAGTGGAGGGGAATATGGTAATTTTTATGGTAGGCATGGGGGACAAAATGTAATGGGTTGGTTTGATATATTAGTTTAATATAGTGGGGGATGAGTGGGAAGATAATGGGTTTAGTAGGAGAAAGTGGTTGATTTTAATTGATTAAAGGGTTTGGGATGGGAAATAAATAGAGGTCTTGAATCAGATTTTTAGGGAGAATGGAGGAGAAGAAGAAGAGAATACAGAAAGAGGACAGATAGAGAGAGAGAGAGAGAAGAAAAAAAGAGCTGAATATTTAAGAGAGAAAGAAAATTCCGAAAAATATTAAAACTTTCAAGAAAAAAGAAAAGAAAAGAAAAAAAAATACAAATAAAAAAAGGAGCTGGAAATTAGAAGAGAGAGTAGTACACACCTGATAAATATTCTGATATACGGGTTTTAGAAATTAAGGGTTAAACATTAAATAGCCTTTCAAATCTGAAAATTCCCTTGGTCTCTGTCCGTTGTTTGTTGTCGGTATTTCTGGATTTTATTTTGATTTTCAAATCTGTTCCTGGGCTGTTGTTGCTGGGTTATTGTTGCTGTGTTGTATTGTTATTACTGCTGCTGATTCTCATCTTCCTTTTTGCTTCCAATATCAGGTACACAACTGACACGCTGGTTATTATAAACCGAAATATGAGGCATGAATACGAAACTGAAGAGTTGAAATTCTAAATTTAATTTAATTATATTCTGAATTTTATTTGTATGTATAAATTATTTAGCTTGCAAAAATCAGAATCATGTAGTTATTTAATATATATAGTGGAACATCCGACGATAGCTTAACGGATGAACTATCTATATATTGCCTAAAAATAAATAAATGGTGTAGTAATTCCGTCTAGTCAAAAATTCAAACGAATAGGCCATTTAGGAACTTGGTAGGAATATTGTTTAGTTAAATAATATTGGTTAATTTCAGCATGTAAATGGTCTAGGATTAAAATTAGATTGCTAAGTTTTTTTTTAATTTGACAAACTGCGAACATGCTTAGTATAATGTAACTAGGTAGTAACATGTGAATAAGATGGCCCAGGTCTAGTTTTATGTCATACACGTTGGGCCTGGGCCCGCAGTGGAAACGGACTATCCTGTTTGCATCATTTTCAGATTTTATGAATCATATTCGAAACCCATCTATAACAACTCAAGCATGTAAATAAATTAAGACATTTTCTCTTTTTATTTTGTAAAGACAAATTTAATAAGAGAAAAATGTAGGCATTTTAGGACTGTCCTTTAAAAATAAAATGAGATGAGCCTCGCCCAATAAAATACACCAATTGCGGGGCCCTCAATAAATGTTTAATTGAATATTTAGAATTCGGGATGGACTGTTTAGTGAATTCCACGGTCTTACCCAAAAATAATAATACGCTAATCGCTTTAGGCACGATTTTAATAATAATACATTCCTAAACACGGGTGTGCATTTCATGCGACCCAAATCCAAATCCCAAAACATCAAATAAAATGTGTTCCGGATTGTGGGTGCATTTTATGTGACGCAGTCCAAAGACGTGTTTTAAGTGATGTTCCCATTCTTTTAAAAAATAATAAAGTGGTAAAAAGTTAAAATTGGCACATCGGTTCATAATTGTATTAAAATCAGATAAATAAGCCGAATATGACAGTTGAGCGACCGTGCTAGAACCACGGAATTCGGGAATGCCTAACACCTTCTCCCGGGTTAACAGAATTCCTTATCCGGATTTCTGGTACGCAGACTGTAATATGGAGTCATTCTTTTCCTCGATTCGGGATTAAAATTGGTGACTTGGGACACCCTAAATCTCCCAAGTGGCGACTCTGAAATAAATAAATAAATCTCGTTTCGATTGTCCTTTAATTGGAGAAAACTCCCTTCACCCCCCGCGGGGGAGGAAAAAGGAGGTGTGACAGCTCTGGCGACTCTGCTGGGGATTAGACCCAGAATCTCTGGTTCAGAATTCAGAATTCGAGCTTGGAATAATTGTTGTATTTGGATTCATTTGATTTTGTTACATGATCTGTGCTTAATGTGCTAATTGACTGCTTTTACCGCTTTGATCTTATGTGAACTGTATATAAGCTGTGCCGAAACCCATCTCCTCTATGAGTCTTCTAAATCATGAAGAAGGGTGCACTTCGTGTGACTTCTTTTCTGTATAGTGTCTATATTCCCAATTTAGAACGAGGTTGGATAAGTTGCAAAGACGGTGAAACTTCTGTATTCCCGGTACGCTGCCTCCCCTCGGCTCGAGCTGTCCGCTCGGGTAAGCCAAGTCTAGAACAAATACCCAGGTTCTGAACCTAGAATAACTCAGCTTCATGCCGGATCCCTAATAGGAACGCTTATTTGCATCATGTGCATTTTGACTTAGGGGACTCAACACAGGGGTTGGGTCCGTCTAGGGCTAGCAACCTGAAATAAAGACCATCCTGATGCATCTTATTTGTTTTATGTGCATTTATTTGCTCGGTCTTGCATGTTGACCGGCTTCTGAGTCTCGGGAATGTAAAAAAAAATTAATTTAAAATAAAATAAAATAAAAAATAGCAAGTGGAGAGTTAGATGATTAATTTAGAAAAAATCAGTGTCCAAGTACTGTCGGAACGCCGCCGAAATTTTGAAAAAAATACATATATATTTTTACTTTTAGAATTATTTGTTTGCCTAGAAAGCAGAAAGTGTGTAGGAATGAGTCTTTTATTTTAATTTGCTTTATTTTCAAAAAAAATGAAAAATGAAAATAGTTTTTTTTTTGCTATAAAAAAAAGGAAAAAATTTGTTTGTTTTCAAAAATTAGTTAGTTTATAGCCCGAACTACGCGGGTTTGATTCTCATCGGATGTGAGATACGTAGGCAACCCTCATCGGGTCCAACCCCCCTTTTGCTAAAATAGCCAAAAACAAACAAATAAATAATAATAAAAAAACATGTCAAAATTTTAATTCTGTCATAAAGAAGTCGGGTGACGCTGTTTTGTCAAAACATAGCCGAATGTTCCCGAAAGGGATGCCGGAATGCTGACTTTACATAAACAGCCACCTTTGGGTCATTTTTTAAGATTTGGTCCAGTTGACCCACATAGTCTTAAAAATCTTTGTCCCCGAGATGTTGACGGGCCGTGTTTGCAATATTGAGTTTTTTAATTTGAAAAAACGATAAAAAGAGTCATAAATAAGTCAGGTGATGCTGTTTTGTCAAAACATGGCCGAATGTTCCCGAAAGGAACGCCGGAAGGCTGACTTTGCATAAACAACCACCTTTTGGGTCATGTTTAGGATTTTTGGTCCAGTTGACCCACACAGCCTTAAAAATCTTCGTCCCCGAGGCGCTGAAGGGTCGTGTTTGCAACACCAGGTTTTATTGTAATTTGAAAAGAAAAAAAACAAAGAGTCAGCGGTCGGGTGAATACCGTTTGGATTTTTAGTCAAAAATAAGCCGAGCCAGCTTCGGCCGCGTCTTGAACCGTTCTTGCCGAAACAGCCTTAGAGTATCTTTCAGTTGTCGAAAGGCTATTTTCGTAAAAGAATGGACACGTTTGTAAAGTGTCATAAAATAATCCTCCCCGGCCTCAAAATTCATGTGAAATTTGGAAGGGGCCACGTTTGCAAAAAATAACCGTTCGGTTGCATTTGTCAAACGGAGAAAGGAAGCCGGCCATTTGTTTTTGGAGTTTGTAAATCTTTTAATTAGAATATGTGGGTTGTTTGATTTTCGAGTTTGTAGGTCATCTTCAAACCTTTGAAACCCAATTTGTTTTAATATGAAAATTGAAAAAAAATGTTTTATTATTGTTTATCTTTTATTTGTCCGAACTACGCAAGGTCTGATTCATGCGGGGTCATGATACGTAGGCAATCTCCATAAGATTTGACCACAACAAAAAAAAATGAAAAAAAAATGAAAAAAGCGAAAAAAAAAAGACAGAAAAATGAAAAAAAGAAGAAGGAAAAACGATGTTGTCAATAATGAGGACCGACTGAGTCCATTCTAACCTGTTCTGTTTTGAATCACAAAGAAAGATAAGGTGGTTTGTTTGTGGTAAGCCGGAAATACAAGACTCAGAAGCACACTTTGCGGGGATTAGGCCTGATAACAGAAGCACTCGAATCCTATTGGGACTTATTGACTAAGGTTGATGATATTGAAGTTGGCAATGGTCTGGGCGATACTGATACGAAACTCAGTGGCTGAGATGCCAGTTTTGATAAAGTGGGAGGACGCTCCGTTCCTTGGTTAGCAAGAGAGAAGCTTTTGGTGGCTTATTTTGTTGTCATTTCTGTTGTCCGGATTATTCTTAGGGTTGTAATCCGGATATTGTCTTGCGTCAAACTTTCTTATCTTTCAATTTTGTCATAGCAGTTTGTTTAAGTTTTGTACAGTTTGTTTTAGGATTTTATTCTGGTTTGTTTTGTTTGTCTTGTTATTCAAACCATTCCACCGGTAGTCTAAAGCAAATCCGGTCTTTTATTATTTCCAGTCATCTTTTTGTTTGATCCTTTTATCATTTTGTTCAGCGCCGATTCTAGTAACATGACATGTGCGCACAATTGGGCCTAATCTTAAAAGTTAATCATAAAACCCCGAAAAATAAGGACGATTTGAGAATATTCGGAGCTCGAGTCATGTGGAACTAGGGCAAGTTAAACACAAAGAAAACCGTTAAAAGCAAGATTCGCCAAATTGGCATGAGGGTCGTTCATGATAATGAGAGTGTCACCCAATGGTGCTTTAGAAATGACAAACGAAAAGCAAATGTTGAATATAATTGTCAAAGTTCAGCACCATCGGAAGAGACTATAAATCTATGTTCAATTTTGTTGTTTGCATTTGGCATGTTTTGAAGACTGGAATGACGAAGACATTTTGTTCTGCTACCTAAACATTTTATCCTTCGCTACCCCTTTTGAGCCTTGTCTATTTTCTTCTTTCATACCCCTCTTTCGGAATCAGTAGCAAATAGTAGAAACACAAACATAAAAAGATAAGAAAAAAAAACAAAACGAAAAAAAGAGAAAAGAAAAGAAAAATGATAACAAAAAACAAAAGAAAGTCAGGAGAAAACAGAGGAAATGAGAACTACGTTCGACCTGATTCCTCAAAGAGGATACGTAGGCGCCTCACGGCTCGGTCATGGTGTAATAAAAATTAAAAAATATATATATATATATATATATAAATAAATAATCCCCAAGCAAGAAACTGGGGCAAGGGTTGCGCTTGTGGTGAGCAAATATGGTTTCGAAGGTTGTAATTTTGAACCTCAAATTGATTTGTCTTTGAGCCTTTGATACCCTTTCTTTCTAGCCCTATCCAAAAAACCCACATTACGGTCCAAAGAAAGACCTTCTGATCAGTCTTCAAAAGATGCCAAGTCAGACAAATGAGAGTCTTACCGGTGAACATAACACTCTGTTCCACAATAGAAAGGACTCTAATCTCCAGCAGAGAGAGTCATACCGGCAGCACTCCAAATCCCCAGCTGGAAAGTGATACAAATGAGAGAGTCTTATTGGTGAAAATCTTTACGGACACCATAAGGCGATACGAGCTGAGAAAAAACCAAAATGAGAGAGACTTGATAGTGAAAACCCTTCGGACACTACAAGTCGAATATGATTGAGAATTAGATGGGGAATTGTCAAGGGAAGGTCTTGCAAGACGATTGACGGAGGAGGATAGGCCACATATGCATGTCATGACCATTAGAGTTGGTATCTATGTTTGATAGGTTTTTATTTATAGTTTCTTTTGTTAAAGAGTCATCCTTTTTCTTTGTCTTTTATTCCGTTCCTTTTTATCTTTCTCCTTTCATAGAAAAATACCCCAGTAGAGTCTGTTTGGTCAGAACAAGTGAGAATTGACTTCAAAATATGCCATCAGCTTTACAATTATGCAAGATGGGATCTGTCTAGTACATCCAAGTGGTATAGTCAGCAAGGAACAAGCGCGAGGCCAGTGTCAAGAAAGATATCCCCGCAAAAGGGAATTGACAAAAGGATTGACGAATGTCAAGATGGATATCCTTGCCAAAACCAAAGGTTATAAACCTCAAGGCCAAGGCCCGTGAACAAAGCAAGGAGAGCAGTGAGCATGATTTGGGAAATTCATACTAGACTAAAAGGTCGGGGAAATGCCAGTTTCCGAGCTATGCCACAAAAGAAGAGGGATATCCCCAGCAGAAAGGGATTATCCCCAACAAATAGTATAATGCGGGAATACATTTCTGTCTTTTCATTTCATGTTCTAGGTCGCCCACCAGTATAATGCGGGAATACATTTCTGTCTTTTCATTTCATGTTCTAGGTCGCCCACCAGTATAATGCGGGAATACATTTCTGTCTTTTCATTTCATGTTCTAGGTCGCCCACCAGTATAATGCGGGAATACATTTCTGTCTTTTCATTTCATGTTCTAGGTCGCCCACCAGTATAATGCGGGAATACATTTCTGTCTTTTCATTTCATGTTCTAGGTCGCCCACCAGTATAATGCGGGAATACATTTCTGTCTTTTCATTTCATGTTCTAGGTCGCCCACCAGTATAATGCGGGAATACATTTCTGTCTTTTCATTTCATGTTCTAGGTCGCCCACCAGTATAATGCGGGAATACATTTCTGTCTTTTCATTTCATGTTCTAGGTCGCCCACCAGTATAATGCGGGAATACATTTCTGTCTTTTCATTTCATGTTCTAGGTCGCCCACCAGTATAATGCGGGAATACATTTCTGTCTTTTCATTTCATGTTCTAGGTCGCCCACCAGTATAATGCGGGAATACATTTCTGTCTTTTCATTTCATGTTCTAGGTCGCCCACCAGTATAATGCGGGAATACATTTCTGTCTTTTCATTTCATGTTCTAGGTCGCCCACCAGTATAATGCGGGAATACATTTCTGTCTTTTCATTTCATGTTCTAGGTCGCCCACCAGTATAATGCGGGAATACATTTCTGTCTTTTCATTTCATGTTCTAGGTCGCCCACCAGTATAATGCGGGAATACATTTCTGTCTTTTCATTTCATGTTCTAGGTCGCCCACCAGTATAATGCGGGAATACATTTCTGTCTTTTCATTTCATGTTCTAGGTCGCCCACCAGTATAATGCGGGAATACATTTCTGTCTTTTCATTTCATGTTCTAGGTCGCCCACCAGTATAATGCGGGAATACATTTCTGTCTTTTCATTTCATGTTCTAGGTCGCCCACCAGTATAATGCGGGAATACATTTCTGTCTTTTCATTTCATGTTCTAGGTCGCCCACCAGTATAATGCGGGAATACATTTCTGTCTTTTCATTTCATGTTCTAGGTCGCCCACCAGTATAATGCGGGAATACATTTCTGTCTTTTCATTTCATGTTCTAGGTCGCCCACCAGTATAATGCGGGAATACATTTCTGTCTTTTCATTTCATGTTCTAGGTCGCCCACCAGTATAATGCGGGAATACATTTCTGTCTTTTCATTTCATGTTCTAGGTCGCCCACCAGTATAATGCGGGAATACATTTCTGTCTTTTCATTTCATGTTCTAGGTCGCCCACCAGTATAATGCGGGAATACATTTCTGTCTTTTCATTTCATGTTCTAGGTCGCCCACCAGTATAATGCGGGAATACATTTCTGTCTTTTCATTTCATGTTCTAGGTCGCCCACCAGTATAATGCGGGAATACATTTCTGTCTTTTCATTTCATGTTCTAGGTCGCCCACCAGTATAATGCGGGAATACATTTCTGTCTTTTCATTTCATGTTCTAGGTCGCCCACCAGTATAATGCGGGAATACATTTCTGTCTTTTCATTTCATGTTCTAGGTCGCCCACCAGTATAATGCGGGAATACATTTCTGTCTTTTCATTTCATGTTCTAGGTCGCCCACCAGTATAATGCGGGAATACATTTCTGTCTTTTCATTTCATGTTCTAGGTCGCCCACCAGTATAATGCGGGAATACATTTCTGTCTTTTCATTTCATGTTCTAGGTCGCCCACCAGTATAATGCGGGAATACATTTCTGTCTTTTCATTTCATGTTCTAGGTCGCCCACCAGTATAATGCGGGAATACATTTCTGTCTTTTCATTTCATGTTCTAGGTCGCCCACCAGTATAATGCGGGAATACATTTCTGTCTTTTCATTTCATGTTCTAGGTCGCCCACCAGTATAATGCGGGAATACATTTCTGTCTTTTCATTTCATGTTCTAGGTCGCCCACCAGTATAATGCGGGAATACATTTCTGTCTTTTCATTTCATGTTCTAGGTCGCCCACCAGTATAATGCGGGAATACATTTCTGTCTTTTCATTTCATGTTCTAGGTCGCCCACCAGTATAATGCGGGAATACATTTCTGTCTTTTCATTTCATGTTCTAGGTCGCCCACCAGTATAATGCGGGAATACATTTCTGTCTTTTCATTTCATGTTCTAGGTCGCCCACCAGTATAATGCGGGAATACATTTCTGTCTTTTCATTTCATGTTCTAGGTCGCCCACCAGTATAATGCGGGAATACATTTCTGTCTTTTCATTTCATGTTCTAGGTCGCCCACCAGTATAATGCGGGAATACATTTCTGTCTTTTCATTTCATGTTCTAGGTCGCCCACCAGTATAATGCGGGAATACATTTCTGTCTTTTCATTTCATGTTCTAGGTCGCCCACCAGTATAATGCGGGAATACATTTCTGTCTTTTCATTTCATGTTCTAGGTCGCCCACCAGTATAATGCGGGAATACATTTCTGTCTTTTCATTTCATGTTCTAGGTCGCCCACCAGTATAATGCGGGAATACATTTCTGTCTTTTCATTTCATGTTCTAGGTCGCCCACCAGTATAATGCGGGAATACATTTCTGTCTTTTCATTTCAAATCTGATGAAGAAAGTCGTATCCCCAGAGGAACCGCCGAAAAGCTTAATGAAGAAAGCCATGTCCCCATCGGACCGAACAAAATAATGAAAACTGGTATTCAGAAAAGCAAAGGGCCAGAAGTCTCGGAAGAAAAGCGTCGGAAGAAAAGCACCGGAAGAAACGCAAGCAGACAAGAAAGAAAGGCAACAAGAACAAATTGCAGTCTAGCCTAGTTTCTTGTTTTCTTTTAAGCACGGTGTAACAAGGAGATCGGTAAGCAGTGGTAATAGCATGCAACAACAGTAACATTGCAGTCCCACGGTAATCCCAGCTACCAAAACTTCCCGAACTACATTGACCTGATTCCTGTTTAGCCCAGGATATGTAGGAAACCTTTGAAGCAAAGGTTCGGTTAAATCTTTTTCAAAAAAATGCTTCACACGGAGTACTCGGATGGGCAAAAATCGCTCGCTTTATCTTTGCACGAAAAACCTTCGTGTCTTCGGGCAAAGAGGGGCAGCTGTAAGCACGTGATTTTTTCCCTATATGAGAATTACTCCCAAAAAAATTCAAAAATAAAATGATTTTCCTTGGTGTGCAATTTTGTGATATTTTTGAATAATTATTTGTATTTGTCTGTGCATGTTTATTTGTTAAATTAATAAAAATACAAAAATATATCGCATTTTGCATGTAGGATTTAATTCTACAATTGTTAGTAATTAAGTTTGTTTTACAAAAAATAAAAATTACAAAAATAGGCATCGTTTGCATTTTTAGCATTTAATGTCCAAAAATACAATTTTATGCTTAATTATTACTTAATTGTGCGTTAATTATTATTGGGAGTTAATTTGCGCTTTTATAACTTACTTTAGTTCTTAATAATAATTTAAGGATTTTTAGAATTTAGTTTTAGAAAAAATAAAAGAAGAAAAGAGAGCAAAAATATAAAGAAAGTCGGAATTGGGCCTCTTCTTCGATTTCAAGCCACAGGCCCAAAAATGGCCCAACCTTCCCTATGACCCGGTCCATTCCAAACCGGGTCGACCTAGTCCAGTACCAACAACCCAACTCCCCCTCTTCATTTTCATTTTTCATTTTTACAAAACAAAAAAACAAAACAAAAAAAGAAGAAAACCCTAGACTAAACACATCCGCCCCCCCCCCTCTTTCTCTCCTTCATCACCATATTCATCTTCTCCAAACTCCTCACATCACCTCCCATGGCAGCTGCCCTTCCTCCCCAGCCTCCATTGTCACCACGCACACACATACACACCTCGCCTCGTCTCCGAGCAGCCATAGCTGCTGCCCAAGCTCCTTCATCTTCGTCAACGAACAACGCCCCTCCCTGTCCGCCATTGACGAGCAGCAGTGCTGCTGCGTCGACCCCTAGCTTCACGTGCTTCTTCTTGCTGCATTCTCACGTCCAAACGACCAGCAGCAACCAGATGCTTCATCTTCTTTGTCACGCTGCCTTAGCTCCGACCAACATCCATCGTTGCTCCTTCTTCTCCAGCAAGTCGCTGCTACTGTGCCGTGATGCTGCTGCTGCTCACATTGCTGTTTTCAGCTGCTACTGTGCCGCGTCTGCCTTCGTCTTCTTCGTCGAGCTCAAGCTTGAGCTCGACATCCATGGTCGCCACTCCTTCATTAAGCTTTCTGCCATGGCTGCTTCTGCTACGCCCAGCTCCAGCATCATTGCACCTTAACGTCAAGAGGAAGTTCTGGACAGAATTGTCGTACCATCTCTGTTGATTTTCTTTGATTTCAATTTGATTTTCGAAGTGATAAAATTCAAATGAGTGGAAGGTGACGAATTAGCGGGTGTTCGTTTGAATGTTCGGGGTTTTGAGAGTTTGTTTCAGTGCTCATTTGTATTATTCTTCGAACATCAAATTAATTGGAGCAGTCGTTCGTCCGGGCACATTCAAGTGATTTTGGTGCAATAATCAGTTCCGGACAGATGTGTTTTCATTCAAGTTCATCGTTGTTCATTTCCGGTTAGTTGGTTTTGAGTTTTACATTTTGTCCGTATTTTTTTTTTGATATTCTCAAATCTAAAATCGGGAAATTTTTGTTTTGTTTCGTGTTCATTGTTTTGTTAATTTTTCAGTTTGTTTCATGTTTGTTTTATTGTTCTTGTTTGTTGTTTAGGTAGAAATTGTTAGTTTAATGTTTGTTAGATTCAAATTGAAATTTAATTAATTATTTCTTCAATTTGTTTCATGCGTTTTATGTATTTTTCAGAAATTGTTAATGTTGTTAGATTCAAGTTTAAATTCATAATTGTTTCTTCTTCGGCTTTGTTTTGTTATTTGTCTAAAAGAATGTAGTTGTAATAGGGAAATATGTTGGTTTAATCATTTGAATCCGTCATGTTTTGTTTTTTAAGTTGATTTAATTCATGTTCATCTTGGTTTGAAGTTCATTTTAATCCAGTTGATTTAACATGAGTTTATGTTTTGGTTTTTGATTTGTTGATTTAGTTTGAATCATGTATTGTGTTGTTAATATTGTTGTTTCCTTGCTCATCAATTTTTGGTCTAAGTTAACCAGGATTGGTTCCCAATATGGTTAATTTATGCACATTAATTTGATGTTGTTCAATTTGTGTTCATGTGATTTGTTGTTGAATTGGTTCAGAAATCGTGTTCATGTGATTTGTTGTTTGAATTTGTGTAGAAATTGGTCATATTGGCTATATTTTGGTTGAGTTTGATTAATTGATTGGTTATAATTGGTAGTTTTAGTAAGGTCGGAGGGGTAGTTTGGTAATTGAACATTTTGAATAATTCTTTATGTTAAGCATGGGGGACAAAATGTAATGGGGTGTGGGTGATATAGTTGTTTAATATAAATGGGGGACAAGACAAAATGTAGTGGAGGGGAATATGGTAATTTTTATGGTAGGCATGAGGGACAAAATGTAATGGGTTGGTTTGATATATTAGTTTAATATAGTGGGGGATGAGTGGGAAGATAATGGGTTTAGTAGGAGAAAGTGGTTGATTTTAATTGATTAAAGGGTTTGGGATGAGAAATAAATAGAGGTCTTGAATCAGATTTTTAGGGAGAATGGAGGAGAAGAAGAAGAGAATACAGAAAGAGGACAGATAGAGAGAGAAAAAAAAAAGAGCTGAATATTTAAGAGAGAAAGAAAATTCCGAAAAATATTAAAACTTTCAAGAAAAAAGAAAAGAAAAGAAAAAAATACAAATAAAAAAAAGGAGCTGGAAATTAGAAGAGAGAGTAGTACACACCTGATAAATATTCTGATATACGGGTTTTAGAAATTAAGGGTTAAACATTAATTAGCTTTTCAAATCTGAAAATTCTCTTGGACTCTATCCGTTGTTTGTTGTCGGTGTTTCTGGATTTTATTTTGATTTTCAAATCTGTTCCTGGGCTGTTGTTGCTGGGCTGTTGTTGCTGTGCTGTATTGTTATTATTGCTGCTGATTCTCATCTTCCTTTTTTCTTCCAATATCAGGTACACAACTGACACGCTGGTTATTGTAAACCGAAATATGAAGCATGAATACGAAAATGAAGAGTTGAAATTCTAAATTTAATTTAATTATATTCTGAATTTTATTTGTATGTATAAATTATTTAGCTTGCAAAAATCAGAATCATGTAGCTATTTAATATATATAGTGGAACATCCGACGATAGCTTAACGGATGAACTATCTATATATTGCCTAAAAATAAATAAATGGTGTAGTAATTCCGTCTAGTCAAAAATTCAAACGAATAGGCCATTTAGGAACTTGGTAGGAATATTGTTTAGTTAAATAATATTAGTTAATTTCAGCATGTAAATGGTCTAGGATTAAAATTAGATTGCTAAGTTTTTTTTTAATTTGACAAACTGAGAACATGCTTAGTATAATGTAACTAGGTAGTAACATGCGAATAAGATGGCCCAGGTCTAGTTTTATGTCATACACGATGGGCCTGGGCCCGCAGTGGCAACAGACTGTCCTGTTTGCATCATTTTCAGATTTTATGAATCATATTCGAAACCCATCTATAACAACTCAAGCATGTAAATAAATTAAGACATTTTCTCTTTTTATTTTGTAAAGACAAATTTAATAAGAGAAAAATGTAGGCATCTAAGGACTGTCCTTTAAAAATAAAATGAGATGAGCCTCGCCCAATAAAATGCACTAATTGCGGGGCCCTCAATAAATGTTTAATTGAATATTTAGAATTCGGGATGGACTGTTTAGTGAATTCCACGGTCTTACCCAGAAATAATAATACGCTAATCGCTTTAGGCATGATTTTAATAATAATACATTCCTAAACACGGGTGTGCATTTCATGCGACCCAAATCCAAATCCCAAAACATAAAATAAAATGTGTTCCGGATTGTGGGTGCATTTCGTGTGACGCAGTCCAAAGACGTGTTTTAAGTGATGTTCACATTCTTTTAAAAATAATAAAGTGGTAAGAAGTTAAAATTGGCACATCGGTTCATAATTGTATTAAAATCAGATAAATAAGCTGAATATGACAGTTGAGCGACCGTGCTAGAACCACGGAATTCGGGAATGCCTAACACCTTCTCCCGGGTTAACAGAATTCCTTATCCGGATTTCTGGTACGCAGACTGTAATATGGAGTCATTCTTTTCCTCGATTCAGGATTAAAATTGGTGACTTGGGACACCCTAAATATCCCAAGTGGCGACTCTGAAATAAATAAATAAATCCCGTTTCGATTATCCTTTAATTGGAAAAAACTCCCTTCACCCCCCGCGGGGGCGGAAAAAGGAGGTGTGACAATTATGAGTTCTTGGTAATGTCATTCGGGTTGACAAATGCCCCAGCAGCTTTTATGGATTTGATGAACCAAGTGTTTACGCCTTATTTGGACTCATTCATGATAGTCTTCATTGATGATATCTTGATATATTCCCGCAGCCAGGAGGAGCACGAGCAGCATCTCAGAGTGGTTCTTCGGACTTTGAGGGATAGTTAGTTATATGCTAAGTTCTCAAAGTGTGAGTTCTGGTTGAGTTCAGTTGCATTTCTGGGTCATGTTGTATCAGCAGAGGGTATTCAGGTTGATCCGAAGAAGATTGAGGCAGTCAAGAACTGGCCCAGACCAGTATCAGCTACAGAGATTCGGAGTTTCTTGGGGTTGGCAGGCTACTGTCGTCGGTTTATGGAGGGGTTTTCATCCATTGCAGCCCCGATGACCAGGTTGACCCAGAAGGGTACCCAGTTCAGATGGTCGGACGAGTGTGAGGCGAGCTTTCAGAAGCCTCAAGACAGCTCTGACTACGGCACCAGTGTTGGTTTTGCCCACAGGTTCAGGGTCTTATACAGTTTATTTTGATGCATCTCGTATTGGGCGTGGTGCGGTGTTGGTGCAGTATGGCAAGGTCATTGCTTATGTTTCGCGACAGTTGAAGATTCATGAGAAGAACTATCTGATTCATGATTTGGAGTTGGCAGCCATTGTTCACGCATTGAAGATTTGGAAGCACTATCTATATGGCGTGGCATGTGAGGTGTTCACGGATCACAAGATCCTTCAGTATTTGTTCAAGCAAAAGGAGTTGAATTTGAGGCAGAAGAGGTGGTTGGAGTTGTTGAAAGATTATGATATCACCATCGTATATCATCCGGGAAAGGCCAATGTGGTGGCCGATACTTTGAGCAGGAAGTCAGCCAATATGGGCAGTCTTGCTTATATTCCGGTCGGTGAGAGACCGCTTGCTTAGGATGTTCAGGCTTTGGCAAATCAGTTCGTGAGGTTGGATGTCTCTAAGCCCAGCCGTGTACTAGCTTGCACAGTCACTCGTTCTTCGTTATTGGAGCGTATCCGAGATCGGCAGTATGATGATCCCCGTTTGTGTGTCCTTAAAGACACGGTGCAGCACGGAAGTGCTAAGCAGGTTACCTTAGATGATGATGGAGTTTTGAGATTGCAGGGTCGAGTTTATGTGCCTAATGTGGATGGGCTCCGAGATTTGTCTTAGAGGAAGCCCATAGTTCCCGGTACTCTATTCATCCGGGCGCCGCGAAGATGTATCAGGATTTGCGGCAGTATTATTGGTGGAGTAAAATGAAGAAGGACATCGTTGCATATGTGGCTCGGTGTTTAAATTGTCAGCAGGTTAAGTATGAGCATCAGAGGCCTGGTGGTTTATTTCAGAGGATTGAGCTTCCCGAGTGGAAGTGGGAGCGGATCACTATGGACTTTATTTTTGGACTCACGCAGACTCGGAGGAAGTTCGACGCAGTATGGGTCATTATTGATAGGCTGACCAAGTCAGCGCATTTCATTCCTGTGGAAGCCTCCTATTCATCCGAGAGGTTAGCTGAGATCTATATCCGGGAGATTGTTTATCTTCATGGTGTGCCTGTGTCCATCATTTCGGACCGAGGTACGCAGTTTACCTCGCATTTCTGGAGAGCAGTGCAGCGAGAGTTGGGCACTTAGGTTGAGTTGAGTACAGCATTTCATCCTCAGACGGATGGGCAGTCCGAGCGGACTATTCAGATTTTGGTGGATATGCTCTGAGCCTATGTCATCAACTTTAGAGGCTCGTGGGATTAGTTCTTGCCTTTAGCAGAGTTTGCCTACAACAACAGCTACCAATCGAGTATCCAGATAGCTCCTTATGAGGCTTTATATGGTTGGCGGTGTCGATCTCCGGTTGGATGGTTTGAGCCGGGAGAGGCTTGGTTGTTGGGTACAGATCTGGTTCAGGAGGCCTTGGATAAGGTCAGGATTATTCAGGATAGGCTTCGTACAGCTCAGTCCAGGCAAAAGAGTTATGCAGACCGCAAGGTTCGAGATGTGGTTTTTATGGCCGGTGAGCGGATATTGCTCCGAGTGTCGCCTATGAAGGGCGTGATGAGATTTGGGAAGAAGGGCAAGCTTAGCCCTAGGTTCATTGGCCCGTTTGAGATTCTTGATCGAGTGGGAGAGGTGGCTTATAGACTTGCTTTGCCGCCGAGCTTATCAGTCGTGCATCCAGTGTTTCATGTGTCCATGCTTCAGAAGTATCACAGAGATCTATCCCACGTGTTAGATTTCAGCACTGTCTAGTTGGACAAGGACTTATCTTATGAGGAGGAGCCGGTGGTTATTCTAGACCG
Organism: Nicotiana sylvestris; assembly: GCF_000393655.2. NCBI lineage: Eukaryota > Viridiplantae > Streptophyta > Magnoliopsida > Solanales > Solanaceae > Nicotiana > Nicotiana sylvestris. Next base: position 46,973,844 of record NC_091068.1, read on the forward strand.
ACAGGTTCGTCAGTTGCGATCAAAGAGTTTTCCTTCTGTTTGTGTTCAGTGGAGAGGTCAGCCTCCTGAGGCATCGACTTGGGAGTCCGAGTCCGATATGCGGAGCCGTTATTCTCATCTTTTTCCTGACTCAGGTACTTCTTTCTTATGTCCGTTCGAGGACGGATGATTGTTTTAGAGGTGGAGAATGTGATGACCGTGCATTCAGTGTTTCGAGGCCTAAAAACCTCCTTTTTACCCCACCTTAATTTGCGTGCGTTGTCTGGACCTATATCCGGAAAGCCTTCTATGTGAAAATATGAGAAATAGAAATTTTAGAGTTAAACAAAATTGATATGGTTGACTTTGGTCAACATTTTTAGCAAACGGATCCGGATCCGTATTCCGACGATCTCGGGAGGTCTGCAGTAAAATATGGGACTTGGGTGTATGCTCGGAAACGAATTCCGAGGTCCCAAGCCTTAGAAATCAATTTTTGAAAAAAATTGTTTTACTGAATTATCTAAGAAATAAAGAAAAGAATTAATGTTTGAAACCACTGTTATCGGGCCCGTATCTTGGTTCCGGAGCCCGGTACAAATTTGTTATGGTATTTGAAAGATAACTGTGAAATATGGTGAAAAACGGAGTTTATTGGATGTGAGATAGACTTCCGGTTGGAGAGTTATGAACGATGAGAGTTCTTGATAAATATGTTGAGTTTCGAGGTTTAATTCATGATTTTACATGTTATTTTGATGAGGTGAATGCACGAGCAGGTCATACGATGTTTTTGAGGATTTTGTGTATATTTGGTTTGGAGCCCTGAGGGCTCGGGTGAGTTTCGGGTAGGTTCCGGGATGCTTTAGGCCTGAAAACATAGTTGTTGCAGGTTCAGAAAATTTGCAGATCTCTGAACCCGCCAGTGCGGTTCGCACGAAAACGTGTGCGACCACGAAAGGCGCTAGTGCGGTCCGCGGTCGGCCTTGTACGGTGCGCGGTAGAGGGCTGTGCGGCCGCAGTCCATTTTGTGCGGTCCGCACAAGGCACTGGACCGCAGTAACCTCAGGAAGGCCTGTGCGGCTGCAGTCCATATTGTGCGGTCCGCACAGGGCATTGGACCGCAGTACCCTCAGGAAGGCCTGTGCGACCGCAGTCCGTTTTGTGCGGTCCGCACATGGGGTCTGAGAAGGGTATAAATAGATGGGATTTTCAGTCATTATTCATTTTTCAAAACCCCAAAAACATAAAAGGCGATTTTTCAAACAATCTTTCTTCTCCAAATCAATTGTAAGTCATTTTTAACTAGTTTTCTTCAATCATTAACATCTTTTAACATGATTTCAACTTCAAATCAATGATTTTCATGGGGAAAATTGGGTGTTTTGGGTAGAACCTAGATTTTTCAAAAATAAAATGGGGATTTGGACCTCGATTTGAGGTCGAATCACATATTTGGGTTCGTAGGGGAATGGATAATCTGGTTTGGGTTCGAACCTCGGGTTTTGACCATGTGAGCCCGGGGGTGATTTTTGACTTTTTGGGTAAAACTTTAGAAAACTCATTTTCATGCATTCAAATTGATTCATCTAGCGTTTATTGATGTAATTAAGTAATTTGTGACTAGATACGAGCGAATTGGCGGTGGAATCAAGGGGTAAAGCTATAATTGAAACTTGAGTTGTGTTCGAGGCATCGAGGTAAGTGTTTGGTCTAATCTTAGCTTGAGGGATTAGGAGTTGACTCCTATTTGCTAATTGCTTCTCGTTGAGTACGACGTATAGACATGGTGACGAGTATCTATATGTTGGTGTCGAGCATGACCGTGAGTCCTAAATTGATACTTGTTGTATTCTTAAATGATACTACGAATGCTATAGTGGGTGAATTCTTGATAATGAGTAAAGACTTAAGTTTATTTTCGTGGAAGATACTTATGATTGAGAAATGGTGATAATTGAGATGAGTAGGAGTTGAGTTAAGATTGGTTATAGTTGATTCTCCCTTGTCGGGACATATATACTTGTACTGTTGAATTTCCTTGTCGGGATAGTGTAGTTTATTGTTGACCCATTGCCAGGACTGTTATTATGATCACTATTGACGGTATATTTGGGACGGATTGCGCGCTGCAACATTATTATATATATTTATGGATCGGGTTGCATGCCGCAATAGATATTATATTGGATCGGGTTGCACGCCGCAACAGATATTATATTGGATCGGGTTGCACGCCGCAACAGATATTATATTGGATCGAGTTGCACACCGCAACAGTTATATATGTGGATCGGGTTGCACGCCGCAACAGTTATATATGTGGATCGGGTTGCACGTCGCATTAATATTAAATGATAGGGGATCGGGTTGCGCGCCGCAACAGTATTGTTATTGTATTGTTGTAGATATTGAATTGTCCTTTCATATCTTATTAAGTTGCTGTTGGATTTGGTATGTTCCCCGAAGCATGTACCCCCTCCCATTTAAACTGCTTATTCCTTTTTTATTTCCACCATATGTTATATAACTGCACAAGTTTATCTAGAGTCTGGTCCTAGCCTCGTCACTACCTCGCCGGGGTTAGGCTAGACATTTACCTGCACATGGGTCAGTTGTGCTGATACTCACTCTGCACTCTGTGCAGATACCGGAGCAACATTGGATTAGTAGCTTGGGAGCCAGCCTTCAGTCCACCGAGATTCCGAGGTAGTCCTGCAGGCGTCCGCAGGCCCGACGTCTCTTCTATCTATTATCATGTTCTGTTATCAATTGTATCCGAGACAGACTGTGTTTCTTTCCTTCAGACAATTGTATGTAGTAGTCATAGACGGTTCGTGAATGTTGTGACACCAGTTTTTGGGTAGAGGCATGTGTTGATTTCCGTATTATTTTGGTATATTTTGTCTAAGTCTTCCTCCTAATCTCACATTCCACTGTTATTTAAATGTTTATCACTTGTTAATATAAGTTGTAAAAAGGATTGAAACAAAAGAGTTAAAGATTCCTAATTTTGTGGCTTGCCTAGCTTCTACGAGTAGGCGCCATCACGACTTCCGAGAGTGGAAAATCCGGGTCGTGACACAAAATGCACCATATCAATCTATGGACCTCCAAATCTAAATCTGGACATACGCCTAAGTCCAAAATCACCATACGAAGCTATTGGAATCATCAAAATACAATTTCGGAGTCGTCTACACAAAAGTTAAACTCCAGTCAACTCTTGCCACTTAGGCTTCTAAAATAAGAATCATTCTTCCAAATCAATCCCAAATCATCCGAAAACCGAACTCGACTACACACTCAAGTTAAAATATATAATACGAAGCTTCTCGAGACCTTAAGCCACCGAACGAGGCGCTAATTCTCAAAATGACCGATCGGATCGTCACAATGGCCCAAAACCTTTCTAGTTCAGATTCATATTGGTGCTAACAAGATGGTATGTATTATTTGATTATGTGATCCCAACAATTCCTCTACCTTTGTTGGAGAATCACTTTCATCTTAATAGCGAACAGTTCCACTTCTTTCATTTTTAAGATATGAAGTATAGATTTTGCTTAGTATTTTGCTCTCTATTTACACTTGATTCAATTTCACTACTAGAAATCCGGAAAAAAATGACCACAAAAAGCGACCAAAGTTGGTCGCTTACAGGTCAAAAAACGACCAAAAAGCATCCAAACTGGCTTGGTCGCTATTTTGCTGGTCGCTTTACCTTAGACACCAAAGTTGGTCGCTAATTAGCGACCAACTTTGATCTCTAAGGTAAAAGGACCAAATATTCCGGGTTTTAAATGTAGAGACCAACTTTGGTCGCTTTAGTATTTTAATAATATAAATTTAGCAACCAAAGTTGGTCTCTATATTTAAATTACGTTATATATTTATTTATTATTAATCAAAATATAGCGACCAATTTTGTACTGTAAAAGAAATATTATATTTTAAAATCTAGAAAATAGCGACCAAAGTTGGTCGCTTTTTTAATTTTTTTTAAAAACATAAGCGACCAAAATTGGTCGCTAATTGCAAAAATTTAATTAGTTTTTAAACATATTTTCCAGAAATTATTATTTTAATAGAATAGCGAGCAAAGTTGGTCGCTTTATAAGAAATCTGGGTTAATTAGCGACAATCCTTAGTCGCTATTGCCCAGAAAATATTTTTTTTATAAGAAAAACGACCAACAAGCGACCAAAGTTGGTCGTTTTTCTGGGTATAAGTTTGGCAGAAATTGCCTGTTTTGGCAGCTACACCACCTGTCAACATACCAAATTTCCTATTACAAGCAACAACAACAACAATAATACCAACAACAACAACAACAACACAATAATAATAACAATAACATTAAAACCAACAAAGTATAAAGTTCAATACAACTAACACATTAAGCTAACAAAACTAAGTTAATGCTTATTACAAGCCCATTCAAAAATTGGTTCTATTATCAGTTCAAAGTATATAAAGTACTCAAGGAGTGTTCTTTCAACATCCTCGTCCGAAAGTTGGATTGTCTCGCCCTATTCATTAGGTGGCTGACTGCGTATGAATTCCTCCATGTCAGATGTGAAGCGAACCTATAAGAAAAATTACATTGAATTAGTATTTCAAAATTTATACAAAAGTATATCAAAATACTTAATGAAAAGTAAAAAACTTACATGTATAGTCGAGGCTCGGCCCTCGACCCATAAACTAAAAGTCCAATTCATATCCTAAAGGCTCAATTCATATCCTAAAAGTTTAATTCATACACAAAAATTTCAATTCATATCCTAAAGGTTCAATTCATATTCTAAAGGTTCAACTCATATCCACAAAAGTTCAATTCATATACTAAAATTTCAATTTATAAACTAAAATTCCAATACATAAACTAAAAGTCCAATTCATATTCTAAAGACTCAATTCATATCCTAAAAGTTCAATTATACACAAAAATTTCAATTCATATCCTAAAGGTTCAACTCATATCCACAAAAGTTCAATTCATATCCTAAAATTTTAATTATTAAACAAAAATTCCAATACATAAACTAAAAAACCAATTCATATCCTAAAGGTTCAACTCATATCCACAAAAGTTCAATTCATACACAAAAATTGCAATTCATATCCTAAAGGTTCAATTCATATCCTAAAGGTTCAACTCATATCCACAAAAGTTCAATTCATACACAAAAATTTCAATTCATCTCCTAAAGGTTCAACTCATATCCACAAAAGTTCAATTCATATCCTAAAATTTCAATTTGTAAACTAAAATTCCAATACATAAACTAAAAGTCCAATTCATAAATAAAAGTTCAATATTCATATCCTAAAGGTTCAATTCATATCCTGAAGGTTCTACTTATATCCACAAAAGTTCAATTCATACACAAAAATTGCAATTCATATCCTAAAAGTTCAACTCATATCCACAAAAGTTCAATTCATACACAAAAATTTCAATTCATCTCCTAAAGGTTCAACTCATATCCTAAAATTTTAATTTGTAAACTAAAATTCCAATACATCAACTAAAAGTCGAATTCATAAACTAAAAGTCCAATATTCGTATCCTAAAGGTTCAATTCATATCCTAAAGGTTCAACTCATATCCACAAAAGTTCAATTCATACACAAAAATTTCAATTCATATCCTAAAGGTTCAACTCATTTCCACAAAAGTTCAATTCATATCCTAAAATATCAATTTATAAACTAAAATTCCAATACATAAACTAAAAGTTCAATTCATAAACTAAAAGATTCAATTCATATCCTAAAGGTTCAACTCATATCCACAAAAGTTCAATTCATACACAAAAATTTCAATTCATATCCTAATGGTTCAATTCATATCCTAAAAGTTCAACTCATATCCACAAAAGTTCAACTCATACACAAAAATTTCAATTCATATCCTAAAGTTTTAATTCATATCCTAAAGGTTCAACTCATATCCATAAAAGTTCAATTCATATCCTAAAATTTCAATTTATAAACTAAAATTCCAATACATAAACTAAAAGTTCAGTTCATATCCTAAAGGTTCAACTCATATCTCAAAAGTTCAATTCATGCACAAAAATTTCAATTCATATCCTAAATGTGCAATTCATATCCTAAAAGTTCAATTCATACACAAAAATTTCAATTTATAAACTAAAATTTCAATTTATAAACTAAAATTCCAATATATAAACTAAACCCTAGATTCTAACTAAACTATCAAGACAATACAAAGTATAATTCAAATCTAACTAAACTAAATTCAACACTAATTAAACTAATTAGTTAATAAAATTAATTAACAAAGCTAACTAAAACAAGACCTAAACCCTAATCCTCAATAAAATACAATGTTCAAAGAATTTAAACAATAATTCATATCCTTAAACTACAATATTGAAATAATTGAAACAAAAACTAGAAATAACAAAGATTTAAGGTTATAATTCAAACCTAGTTTTTTTTTTAGGTGGAGAAGGAGAGAAAGGGGCAGCGGCAACAGTGGCAGCGATGGCAACGGCGGCTCCGGTGGTGGCTCAGGCGGTCACAGTGGTGGCGCGGGGTGGGGCGATTGATTTGTGTGAGGGAAATAGAGAAGGAGAGGGGAATGTGTTGAGAGAGAATTTGGGAAGAAAATAAGAGAATGGGAGGGGGAAACCCATTTTTGAGTCTGAAAACTTTGGTTGCTAACTTTGAATTATATTTATTTATATTTTATAATTTTTTTAAATAATAATATAATTAATAAAATTTTATAACTGGGTCTCAGATTAGCGACCAAAGTTGGTCTCTATCTACTTCCCCTTTCGTTAGCGGCCAACTTTGGTCGCTAATTTTAAATTATATTTTATATATATTTTTAAATAATAATATAATTATTAAAATTTTATAAGTGGATCTCACTTTAGCGATCAAAGTTGGTCGCTAATTTCAGTATTTCTTTGACCAAGTAAGTCTGATCAGTCCGATCAACATTTTGACCAAACTATCGACCAAAAAGCGACCAAGTATTTAGAATAATTATTTAATTATTTTCTCCAATTTAGCGACCAACGTTGGTCGCTTTTTTTGACAGACCAATTTTGGGCGCCAAATTTTGGTCACTTTTTTCCGGATTTCTAGTAGTGAAAACCATGAACCACGTTATGTAAGATTATCCATAAACGTAATTTTGGAGCAATCGATAGTACACGTTATATCGACAAACGCTTATCTTTGAATATTCCAATTCATCATTATATATTAATGTTCTTCAATGTCCTAATCTAAGATAATAAGTTAAAAGTAAGTTTTCAAGCAGCCATAAACAATAATCATAAAATTCTGATTAGGTCATTAGTCCTTAGTCAATAGTCAACAGTAAGACAAGTTGGATAAGTTTTTCTACACAGAAGAGCGGCGAAACAAGACAAAGTTGGTTTTCATTTCTTATTTTGGACAGACCAGTAGTTATCAATAGCCCTTTATCTTATTGTTTGAAGCCGAATTAATTAATCACGTAAACTGTTTAAATGGCTGATTCTTTGAGCCCCTGTGAATTAATCAATTTTAATTTAGCTATATGGATCATCATATATCTTTCTTGCTATTTCTCTCAGTTCTAGTTTTCAGTTTCTTTCCTCAGATTGAGCTCAGTGTAACTGCAAATTTTCCAGGCCATAAGATATTTGTTCCATTTAATCGTAGCAGTTTCCCAGTGGATTTCATATTTGGAACAGCCTCATCTGCTTATCAGGTTTGGAATTGAATCCTAATTAATAGCTGATCTTAATAAACTTAATTTAAGCTCCATTTTTATGCATAGCAGTGCTTGTTGTTTATTTGTAGTATGAAGGAGCAGCCAATAAAAATGGTAGAGGACCAAGTATCTGGGATACCTATACACATAAACAATCTGGTATCTCTTTTTCTGTCGAAGCCCTAACAGTGTAAAATATAAAAAGTGCTTTTCCTCTTTGAAATTGTAAAAATAATATGTTAATGTTTTGACTGCAAGTTTTGTGAAGGTTGTTTTGCTAAAACAAATCCTTTTTTTCAATTTGCAGAAAGAATAACTGATCGTAGCAATGGTGACGTAGCTGTAGATTTTTACCATCGTTACAAGGTATCACTCTTATTAATTACTTTTATGTTTTGATAGTAATAGTCAATCGAAAACACAATGAAGTAGAAGCTTTTATTACTCATGGAGATAATCCTCTTCTATTACATGATGTGTTTTGTAGGAAGACATAAAGCTAATGAAATTTGAAGGACTAAATGGTTTCAGATTTTCAATCTCATGGTCAAGAATTTTACCATGTAAGACTACTTATCAAGTTTCTGTTATTTCAAAACATCTTTAATTCCACTAATTGCATAGTACATGAAACCGTTGTCATCGTAAAAAATTTAAATTATGTTGCACGATTTTGAAAATTTGTAGCAAACCAGTTGTCTAGGTTATTGGTTTCCCTTGCCCCCATGCTATATGCAGTCAAATAAAGGAGTGTAAATATCGGAATGGGAAGGTTTGAATCCAAGGCAGAATAGTACAGACAAGGTATGGATAGAAGAATTATACAAATATATATATATATATATATATATATATATATATATATATATATATATATATATATATATGTATAGCGAACAGCAGTTTTCTTTTGTTTTCCTTTGCTTTGTTGAGGCTCGGATGGATCTCGGGAGCTCTACCTAGTAAGTATTTCTAGTTCAGCGAGCTTTGAGTGTTTTTAATTGTATTTTTTTGTGGTGATTAATAGTACTCCCTCCGTTTTAATTTAGATGAGGCAGTTTGACTTGGCATAAAGTTTAAGAAAAAATAAAGAAGACTTTTGAAATTTGTGGTCCTAAAAGCTTAAGGGGCAAAAGCTTAAGGGGTCATGGTATTTGTGTGACTATAAAAGTTTCTCATTAAAGATAAAGTATGTAAAATAAAATATTTAAAGTTGAATTGTATCCAACTATAGAAATGTGTTATTCTTTTTTGAACAAACTAATAAAGGAATTGTGTCATTTAAATTGAAATGGAGGGAATAATATTTTTCTTTTTGGCTAAAAAGAAGTACAGTAATTCTTTTAGTTCCTATGTCTGGCTCTGCGGCTTACTTGTTGTTAGGAAAAGTACAAAACTCAGAGTAACAATAAAAATAATATAGTAGGCATTTGGACATAAGAATTGTAAAATTCGAAAAAATGGTGAAAAAATTTTCAAGTGAAAATGGTATTTGAAATTTAGAGTTATGTTTGGACATAAATTCAGTTTGGGTGGTTTTTGAAGTTTTGTGAGTGATTTGAGTGAAAATTTTGAAAAACAACTTTTTGCAGTTTTTTAAATTTTCGAAAATTTCCAAAATGCATCTTCAAGTGAAAATTAAAAATTTTATGAACAAATGCTGATTTCAGAAAAAAATAATTTTTTTTTGGAAAAATGTTCCATCAAATTTTATGTCCAAACGGGCACATAATACACAGGCCAAAATAAGGAAAAAGGAACAAAAGAAATTTATTAACTAGCATCTCGCGGCTTGACACACTATTTTTTTTTTTTTAAAGGTAAACGAAAATTATATTCCTAAGCAAAAGATTACATAGTCAATACATAATCCCTGAGGACATTACTATTGCCTAAAGTGGCAAGGCTATTACAAGCAAAATAGGAAGATACTTAATACTTTTACTGATTCCTTGCTTGTTCCTCTTTAGTTCAAGATCAATAAAAGGGGGAGGACGAGCATGGTAAAAATATTTAGTTAGGATGAAGTGTTTAACAGCTTCCTTTGCTAGGAGGTGCACTACTTCATTTTCTTTTCCAAAGTTATGTCTCAGAATTGGGAGCTTCAGCTGGTGCATTAACAACTTGCAGTCAAGAGTAGTGTTAGATAAATATTGGTTGTCTTCATATATGAGTTTGATGATTCTGTGGAGTCTGTTCCAATTTCCATCTTGGGGAAATTCATCTCTTTTGCAAGCTTTAGTCCTTCTTGTAAAGCCATTAATTCATGTTACATGGTTGATTTTGCATGGCATGATTTATGAAAATCAAGGATCGTATCCATTGCTATTTCTAATGTTCCACCTAGTCTAGCTTTCATACTGGTGTTTGAAAAACTCCATCTATGTTTAATTTAATCGTACCAATAGAAGGGTATTTTTTTCCACTTAATCTCAATCTTGATCTTATGAACTTTAAAAGGGGTTTTTCAGTAAAGAAGTTAAATTCCCAGGCTTGTTGAATAACTTTTGAGGCATGAAGATCAAGGTCTAAGTTGTTGAAGTTGTTGTTATTCCTATTTTTCCAAAGGTTCCAAATAGAGAAAGGAAAAATGGTTTCCCGGCTTGTAGAATGACTAGTATTCTGAATGAATCTGTTTTTTAGGTTGATCAACCAGTGAGTGTTATTGTCGATAGGCTGAGTCGGAATACCCATATTGTTCCAAAAGTACATAGTAGCTGGGCAGCGTAGAAAAATATGCTGAATATCTTCCACATTTTCCTTACAAACCATGCAAGTGGCATCAATATTAATGCCAATATGTGCTAACAAGGCTCGACAAGTAATACGATTATGCATGCATTGTCAAAGAAAGTATTTGATTTTGTTAGGGCATGCAGTGGAGGTCCCAAATCCAGCTAAAGATAGTGTTAGTAGTGTTATTAGGATTTAAAAGCTTGTAACATAATTTTGTAGTAAAAAACCCATTGGCATTAGGGCCCCAACTCATAATGTCTCTTTTTAGGTCATTATTAGGTAAAGGGATCAAAGCAATATTATTAATAATTGTGGAGGGCAATTCAAAAGAAATATTTGATACGTCCCACTGACCATGCTTAATAAGCTTTTTATGGAAATATTTAGGTCATCCATACTAAGAGGACCATATATAGAGTTTCTAAGGGTATTAGAGTTGTAAATCCACTTAGAGGACCAGATATTAATTTTGGAGTAAAAGCATGGGTACCATAATGTGTCTTCGTTACAAACTTTTTAGCCTTTAAGAATAGCCTTCCAAATAAAAGAGGTGTTAAGTTTAGAATTTTTCCAGGGCATATTTTTGAGAAATAAGTTGTGCCCATAGGGTAGTAGGATTTTGCAAGAGTCTCCAAGTGAGGCTTGTTAACAAGGCGATGTTTTCGATGCAGCTGAGCGGATACCAAGACCACCCTCAACTTTATCCTTTGTGACAGTTTGTCAATTAACAAGGTGTAATTTTCTAGAAGTGTTGGTGGATCCTCAGATAAAATCTCCTTGGGTTTTATCGATTTGTTTTAGGATTTTGGTAGGAAGCAACATATATTGCATGGAATGGGTAGGAACAACACTTAAGGTACTTGTGGCCAATGTTGTCTATATTTAGGAAAAAAGCAAATCCAATGGGACAGTCTATTGCGCAATTTGTCTAATACAAATTGGAAGTCTTTAGGTTTTGGATTGTGATTAAGGATTGGGAAGTGAAGGTATTTACCAAAATCATAACTTAATCTCATACCAAAAAGATTTGTGAAATAAAAAGTAATTGACAAGGGACAATTTTTTTGAGAAGATGATTTTTAATGTTAAGAACTTTATGGAAAGCCCAGATTCTTAACAGAAAAGGTCCATGCATGATTTTATGTATTGACCAGTTTTTTGGTTAGTCTTTATTATTAGAGTAATATCATCCACAAATAGGATATGAGAGAATGAGGGACCCTTGCGGTTTGTTTTAATAGGATCCCAACGCATAATGTCTACTTAGTGGCTAATGAGACATGAGAGTTATTCAAGACAAAGGATAAAGATATATGGAGATATAGAATCTCCTTGGCGTATATCCCGATTGGGACTAAAGAAGTTTGTTCTAGAACAATTTACCAGGATCCCCATGGAGCTAGTGCAAATACAATGCATGATTAATTTAGCTATTTTATGGGGAAACTTAAAATATCTCAGAGTTCTATAGACAAAAGACCACTCCAGTCTATCAAAAGCCTTCTTTAGGTCTATTTTTATCATCATGTCAAACTTTGATCTTTTTGAAATACGGAGATTATTCATAATTTTCTGGATACTAATAGCGTTGTCACTAGCTCTTCTATTCTTAATGAAACTAGGTTGGATTGGAATAATAAGATATGGGAGGAATGGTTTGAGCCTATTAGCAATAATCTTAGTAATGATTTTATAAGAAGTATTATATAAACCGATTGGCTTGAAATTTTTAAGATTGTTTGCATTAGCAAATTTTGGTATGAGACATATATAAGTTTCATTAGTATCTGCAAGCAAGGTTTGGGTTTCAAACACATTATGACAATAATTAATAACTGAATCACCAATAATGTACCAATACTTTTGATAGAAAAAAAGGGTGTATACCATCTGAACCTGGAACCTTAATAGGTTTAAAGGGAAAAATAACCTTAGTAATTTCAATGTTTGATAAAGGCATATCAAAGCTAGTTAAATCTAAAGAGATATGGCATGTTGGGTCTCTCAGGATGACATTTCTGTGGGTGATTGATTTGGAAGTTTTAAAGGCGTTTTAAAAGTAAGTGTAGGTATGGTCTAGGATTAACTTTCGGTCTGAAATCCATTCGCCATTATCATTTGTGAAATATATAATAGCATTACGTCGTTTACGGTTAGAGGCCATTATGTGATAAAATTTTGTATTGGCATCACTATCATTTAGCCAAGAAATTCTAGAGCGGAGTTTCCAAAAATCATATTCCATTTTAAGAATACTATTGTACTCTAGTTGTAATTGAGATTCTAATTCTTGTAAGAAAAAGCTCTTCTAGCATGAAGGAGAAGATTGAATCCCATTAGACGAGCTAACAACCTTTTTTTTTGTTTTGAAAATATCCCCAAAAGTCTAATTTTTCCACTTGATAACTTCCTCTTTAAAGATTTTATGGCATTAATCAGGCCATTACTAGTCCAGCATTGCTTTACGATATTAATAAAGTCAGAGTGTCTCCACCAAATAGTTTCCAATCTAAAGAGTTTACCACTATAATTCACATTCTTAGGGTAAGCTGGATTAATAAGGGATCATGGTCTGAATAAGTCTAAGTGAGGTGTATAACTACTGCCTTAGGAATAAATTCAACCAATCATTATTAACAAAAATCATGTCAAGCCTTTCCATAATTAGGCCTTTAGACTTTTTTCTATGATTAGACCAAGTATATTTGCATCATTTATGTCCTAAATCCATAAGGTTATAATTGTCGATACAATTCCATAAAGAGTTACCAAGTATACGATTGATGGGGTTTCCTCCAAATTTATCCTTAATACTAAAAGTGTTATTAAAATCATCCCCTAATAGCCAAGGGCCCTTACAATTACTATGCATATTTTCTATGTTTTGCCGATTCATGTCTTTTATCTAGTTTAGTACTAGTATAGATAGAGGAAAATAGCCAAATAGTATGAGTAGGGAGTACCTCAACAATGGTATGAATTTCTTGGTTCCTCCTAACAAAGTTGTGAATTTTCACAATACTGGAATCCCACAAGATGACCATTCCACCAGCTTGTCCCTCCGTTGGGACCTTAATAATCTCCGAAAATGCGAAGTCATTTAAGAGGGAAACACGATTTTCCATACGAGTTTCCAACAATGCCATCATGCATGGTTTATGTGTATCGATAATTTCTCTAAAATTAACATGAAAGTTTTCATTGTTACTGCCACGTATGTTCCAGATAATGATATTAGTTGGTCGATACATCATCTCTGCTTGGTTGTTGATTGAGCCATTCTCCAGTCTTGCATGGAATACTGGGTTCTTCCTTAGTGAGGGAACAAGTATCATCGCATGGCTCCCCACTGTTGGATCCTGTGATAGCCTGATATCCATTGAACATTTGTACAGAGCCGAGGGACAACTGAAAATGTACCTCTTCTCTTGAATTTCCCTGAAGAGATACACCTTTACTTTGTTTAGGCTTGAAAATTACATTATTTCCTCTGATCTTAGCAAATTCATCTCTTATGCATTCCCCACTTGATTGTCTTCTAGTTCTGGTACATTGGGATGGGGTGCTTGAGGTGGTACATGGTTTGCTGGTGGTGGTGCATAGGCTTGGTTCTTGGCATGGTTTTGAGCTGTTGGCCATGACATGAAGATTGGGTTTAGGTTCGAGATCTCCTTTGGTGGGAAGAAAGGGCGGTCCATTGCTATATGTTCTATGGTTTCAAGGGGTTGAAGTGTGGAGGCAGATTTCACTGGTTCCTCATTGCCTGGGCTAGGTTTGCATCTATTGTAGGGGTTAGTGGGTAAAGAATATTGTTTAACTATACATGGTTGAGGTAGTTGCTCATGATCATGTGCATCCCCTCGAATACTTGTTGGGCTAGAAAGTGTGAATTATGGAGTATGATTACTGCCGTCTCCTGACCATCTAAGACCATGTTGAACGATATTGTATTGCCCATTAAAACTTGCTCTATCCAAGACAGTGATTGGTGGTCTTGAGGAAGGGAGTTGGATGAAGAAGGTCGTTTGGTTCCTGAGTGTTCAAATTTGGTGGTGGGTTGGCACACTAATCAATATATGCAGAAGTTGGCTATTATGACTGTTGAATATTTTAATTCGGCTTTATAGAGATCAGAGAACGTCAAATTTGTCATATACTGTTAGATAGAGCAAGTCTTATGTTTGGGTAAAGTTTTAAATTATATACAGTGATACTGTAACAAATTTAATATATTCGTATATTGTGACTTGTTATAATGCGTTAATTATTGTTTTTATTATATTATTAATTAATATTTATTATATATATATATTTACTTGTGATTACTTTATTTGTCAGTGTATAAAATTAATATACTTCAAGTTATTGACAAATTATAAGTGCGTATGCAGAATCTGATTTCTCAAAGGCGCTCTTGTGAACCAAATACAAAAATGAACACGAAGGGAACAACTTGGAATATGGTTTAGCAAATAACGTTGCCAGTAGCAATTTTTAAATATTTCATATTAGAGTTTTTGTCTTTTCAACTGGCCTTGGTTCCCTTTTAGATTCCGCAAAAGGAATAATTTTTGTGAAACTCTCTCCCCAATATTAATAAAATGGCGGCGCAAACGAAAAGAAATATTATTAGCACATGAGTAACAGGCAGGGAGTTGATAAAATTCGATTTTGTCACTGTAAAGAATGCTAACTATATCAAAATATTACGCTAAACTATTTGGAATACTCTACTAAGTCCCTAAGAACATCTTGTCCGTGCCCCATAATTATTATTTTTTGTTTAGTACCATCTGACATGCTTGCAGTTAAGATCTTGTAGCGTAGTGTTAAGAACAGCTAAAAGTAAATTCAATTTAATGATATTTTTAGAACAACTACGTATATTTTCTACATTTGATAAATATTACTTTCTAGTATCGCTGCAATTTTCTCTTCCATCTTTTTGCTGATTAGCTATTTATTTTCCTTTTGCTGGCGTAGTTCTTTTTCAATCATAGTGGCTTCTAACTAAATACTTAAACTAATATAATTTTGTTTTTACATTTCCACTTCTTTAAATTATAGTTACAATGCGCTAATTCTTATGTGTGATATACATCGGAGTTAAAATAGCACGGGCTAGCCAGTTTTCGGACTGGTCATTCAAAAATAGGCGGTGTTTGTAAAGTCATTGAAAAATAACCACTATTGCTGCAACATGGAAAGTTCCAGCATAATATACTGTAGATTTATGCACCTGTGTATGAACTTCCAGCATATTATGCTGGAACTCCAATGCTGAAAGTTCCAGCATAATATACTGGAGATTGGAGCACATGTGTATGAACCTCCAACATCAGTATATTAGTATATTATGCGGGAAGTCCGGTATATTATACTGGAATTCCAGTATATTATGCTGGAGTATTTTCCGGATTTTAAAAACAATATTTTCGTTCAGATTTATCTTTAGATGAAAAGTGGTAAAATTTTGATTACTTTTGAAATTGTAGCTATTTTTGAATAACCACTTGTAAATCTGGCTATATTTGAAATTCTCCCTGCATCTGCAGATGGGAAGCAAAGTAAGGGAGTAAACCAAGAGGGCATTACCTTCTACAAGAATCTCATCAATGAGCTCCTAGCAAATGGTAAAATTTCTCTCCTAGTCTTCTTTAATAGTAAATAATTCTATTTCCAATGAATAAGTTGAGATCATTTTTTGCTCTGAACCTCAGGAATACAGCCTTTGGTTACACTCTTCCATTGGGATACACCGCAAGCCCTTGAAGATGAGTATCTTGGCTTTTTAAGCCCTCATATTGTGTAAGTGAATCTCACCTACATTACTAAGACAATGCTTGGAACAATTAATTATTATTTTTATGTGTATTTCTAATTTCTGATAAAAATGAAATTATCAGATTCAGAAATGGTATTATTAGTACTAAAATCTTAATAACCGTACCTCTTTGTTAGTACAACTTTTTAAACCTCTTTGAATTCTCAAATTGCTAAAAGTTGTAAGAGAAAAATGTTATAACTAAAATTTGGGCCAAATCCACAAGACTCAATGGATGGATCTATCTCGGTCTCAATCTGTAGTTGCAAATGAGGTAGGTCAACTCTGAAATCTATTTTCAATATAGAGAGGAAAAATCATTGGAGTTCCCTGTTCCCACTTGTGATCAAGTCAAAAAGGGGTTTTACTACCCAAAAAAAAGATAAGAGTATAAGGGTATTTTGCCAAGCTTAAGCTAGCCAAACTAGCTTATAAGCACTTTTCGGCTTATCTACGTGTTTGATAAAGTTAAAAGTGCTTATAAGCTAAATGCTTATAAGTCAAAAATAAGCCCAAAAAACATAAGCTGGTCACCACCAGCTTATGAATTTTTAGCTTATAAACACTTAAAGTTTGATCAAAATTTTTACTATTTTATCTTTAAAATATTCCTTTTTAGAATAAAACTCATACATCGATATTCATTGCCTCAAGTATTCAACCTAAACCCTCCATCCCCCACCTCTTCAAGTCTGCAATTCTCATTGACTATTTATCCTTTGCATATTTATATTTATGTGATTATGCATATCAAATTTTTGGTGTATTGCTTTCTAAGTGTTGTGGTGATGAAGACAATGTTTGTTTCTCTTTAAATAATTTGTCCTATTTAAGTTTATTTACTGAGAAACTTTTGTCAATTTATTAGTTATTACTATAACTTATGATTATATGCTTATCATAAAATAAATTATATTTATTATAACAGTTATCTTATCTAAGCACAGTTATATTTAAAATAAAATGACAAATAGAATATTTTGTATTTGAATCGATCTGAATCTAAAATTTTGAAGAAATGACGCCCTTATAAGTGTAAACAGTTCTAAGGTTATTTTAGTCATTTTAACAGAAAAAGAGTTTATCTGTACTTTTTTATCAAATATTGCAGCAACTTATTATCAATTTTAGCACTTGTACCCAAACACGTAATTGCTTATTTATTAAATCAGTTTCAGCACTTAAATGTGCTTTTCATCACCAAATGTTTATCAGCTACTTCAAATCAGCTAATCCAAACAGACGCTATGTTGGCATTTACATACCATCTTAAATGTGTTAAGTTGTGCGAAAGGGCGGAAGTGCACAAATAGCCCCTTTTGAGTCATTGTTTATATTTTGCCCTTATGTAAAATATTTGCAAATATAACCTTTACGCTACACAGTTAAAAGAATGGGAAATTTGCACCATTTGATTTTGGACTAGACTAAAGTTGGTCATAGATTTTTGTAGTTATTCCACAATTGTAGACCACCAGGTCTATAGTTACCAACCAAGTTGAGTGATTGCTTGTAAAGTGGGAAGTTACAATTTGCAACTTTTTTAAAAAAGTGTACAAAATATAAATGGTCACCAAAAAAGCGACACCCGGTTAGACTCATCAAACACAAGAATAAACATCCTATCTATTGTTATTCTATTTCTTTTTTTTTTTTTTTGTGAAATTCAATCCAATTAGTGTTTTAGCTTCATTTGTAGCAATTTACTTATTTCTTTTCACAGCTCTCCTATATTTTGTACACTTTAGCTTAATTCAGTTAGTCAAAAAACGTCAAATGTTCATACGGTAACAGTCATGACTTCTGGTGCTAAATCTTTCGTGAAGAGTTCTAGAAAATTTTAAGGAGCAGAATCCCTAGTAACGGGGCTTCTTTGAAGTAATAAGAATATTTAAATTCCAATATTCATGGAAAAAGAATCATAATAAATGTAAAGAGGGGTATCTTTTACCCAATAGCAAAGAGTTTGAACCAAATTTAGATGTGAAAAATTATCCTCTAAAAAAGGAAATATTGAATGAATTGATCGTAATTATGAGATTTAAAGATCTTTTTGCCTTTGAAAGAAGATAAAGAAGATATTAATCGTAATACAAATGTGCGATAGATGGGAAATCATTGTATGGTGAATTCAATGACTGAATTTTCACCAACATATATAAAAAGAAACACACAATTGAAGTTGAAAAGCATAACTCTTTACTTGCAGGAGCGATTTTCGCGATTATGCTGACCTTTGCTTCAAAGAATTTGGCGATAAGATTAAGCTTTGGACCACAATCAATGAGCCATGGACTTATGCCTCTATTGGCTATGACTCGGGCAAATTCGCACCTGGAAGATGTTCTGCTTGGATGAACAATAGTTGCGTTGCTGGGGACTCTGCAACTGAACCTTATATAGTTGGCCACCATATGCTTCTTGCTCATGCTGAAGCAGCTAAAGTATATAGAACTAAATACAAGGTAAATGGACATGTTTTTTCCTTTTTGAGTCATGATATTATATTCAAGTCATCTCAACTGGAAATTTATTTAGTAGTCTTCTCACTAAAAATCTTTTTTCTTTTTTGCGTTTGATAAATTACATAGGCACTACAAAAGGGTGAGATAGGAATAGTGCTGGTGTCTCATTGGTTTGAACAATACTCCAAGACTAAAGAAGATGCGAAAGCAGCTAAGCGAGCCATCGACTTCATGTTTGGATGGTTAGTACATTTTTAACCTATAGAGTATGGTATTCCCTCCGTCCCAATTTAATTATGTGGCGGTGTTCGATTCCGCACTAAATTAAAGAAAGAAAGAAAGAAAGATTTTTGATACTTGTAATTTAAAATAAATCATAGAAACTTGAGTGACTAGAAATCAATTTATTAAAGGTATAATGGGAAGTTTATAGTTAAATTGTTTTTAAATAAGGAAATATAATATTCTTATTAGGACAGAGCAGAAAAAAACGATACATAAATTAAACAAATAGAGTATTATTTAGACCAGATGGTCATTTTTTTGGCATTATACACTTAAAAGTTGGCTGTTTTTCCAAAATTAGATCAGTGAGTGATTTTTTTTTTTGAATTTTAGACTTCAAATCAGGTAACCACGTTCGAACTCCATATCACTGGTCCAATTTTGGAAAAGTGGCCGACTTCAAAATACACCAAGAAAGTGACTATTCATGTTACACCAAGAAAGTGATTATTTGACCAGAGGAGTTGTTCTGATGGTAAACAACCTCCACTTCCAACCAAAAGGTTGTGAGTTCGAGTCTCCCCAAGAGCAAGGTGGGAAGTTCTTGGAGAGAAGGATGCCGGGGGTCTATTTGGAAACAGTCTCTCTACTCTACTTGGAGAGAAGCTCTTGTTGTTGTTGTTGTCTACTAAAGCCTAATATTCTCATTCATTGAGTCTAAGACTTTAAATATCTATTATTTTCTTGAACTTGAATGTAGGTTTATAGATCCATTAACCTATGGTGACTATCCAAAAAATATGCGTAGACTTGTGCAAGATCGCTTACCTAAATTTACGACCGAGCAAGCTGAGATGGTGAAAGGTTCCTATGATTTCTTGGGACTAAATTACTACACTTCGAATTATGCATCCAATATTGTTTCTCCATATAAAGTGAACATTAGCTACTCAAGAGATTCTCAAGTAAATGAAACAAGTGAGTTCTAAAAGTCTTTCATGACCTAAAATAGTGATTGAATATCCTTTTTAATCTTAATTTTTCCTATATATGTAACCTTTTGTTCTTCTTGTTTATCTTAAAAAATATTTTGCAGCGGAAAGAAATGGAAAACTCATTGGTGAACCGGTAAAAAACTTAGTACCTTTTTCCTCGCAAGCAAACGTTGTCTTTTGACTCTTATATTTTTTTTCTTTCATTTTGTTTCCTCATTTTTTTTCTTGAGTTTTAACTACAGACGGGCTCGAGTGTTTTCTTCGCGGTTCCAGAAGGACTTCATAAGTTTTTGGTCTACACGAAGAAAAAATACAAGAATCCCACAATTTACGTTACCGAGAATGGTATGACAAAGAACTAATCTACTATTGGTCTCTTATACAATAATTTGAAGGAATTCTTCCAACTTTCTTCGCAAAGTTTTTGATTTTTTTTATCAGGAATGAGTGATGCTAATGTTACCGAAGTTCAGCAAGGAGTCAATGATTTCCAACGAGTAGATTTTTACCGTCGTCATCTCTTGGCCCTTAATGCTTCCCTTAAGTGAGTCAATTAATCTTTGCCTAAATATATCCCTCTCACAAAAAAAGTTTTAGTTTAAATTTTCCTTAAGAAAATTTGTTAATGTTGTGTGTTCGTATCACATGTATACGGTTTATTTTTATTGTTAACTAAACTTAGATCTTCTACAACAGCACTTTTTTTGTGCTAATTTTGAAAATTAGTCGGAAAAGCAATATTATATACTTGAAAAAGTGAATGCTGATATTGATACTTTTGTTATAACAGGGATGGTGTGATTGTCAAGGGTTACTTTGCATGGTCGTTGTTGGATAATTTTGAATGGAATTCAGGTTACACACAGAGATTTGGGATTAATTTTATTGATTACACAGACAATTTAAAAAGATATCCCAAACTTTCTGCGCTTTGGCTCAAAAAATTTCTTCTTAAGTAGAGATATTTTGGAGTTCCATTGTTGTGGCTTAAACATAGGCACTATTGAACTGTATCTCCTCATTTTGCTTGCTTCATAATAAATGTGCGTATTAAATATCATATTTTTTTTCTTCTAATTATAGCATTATTATTATTATATTATAGCTAGATGTTGAATGCATCGAGGATGACTATACTTATCTTTATGATATGATAATACTTCTCGATACTTAATCACTTAGGGTGTGTTTGGTAGGAAAAAAAATATTTTTCGAAAAATATTTTTCAATTTTTTCTTATTTGGATGGCTTAAATGTTTTGGAAAATATTTTTCTCATGAATTCATTTTTCTCCAATTGGATGATGTGATTCTTCGAGTTAACAAAGAACCAACCCACCAGGATCAAGATCTTGAAACGAAAACGTGATTTGCGGACCAATTTTAAGAAGCAACATATCTCAAGTTTTAGAACTCGGAATATGGTGATTCAAAAACGAGGTGACAGATGATGATCTGAACGATAAGAAAGATTATTTACTCGTTCAAAATAAGTAAATATTGGTGTTGTACCGGTTCAATGAAAGTTTTTGTTAAGCTTGAAGAAGCACGAACTCAGAGAGCTTCACAGCCTACAATGGCGGAAGTAGTTAGAAGCTTCCAAAGGATCGAAGTTAAGGCAGAAGTGGAACTCTCAAATAGTGAAAAGAGAATCACTTTTCAATTATACATAAGCTAGAATATATACAATCAGATTAGCTAATGACAGCTAAGCAACAACTAATCAATCTCTAACCAATTAACTAACCGACCTCTAACTAATAGCTACAACTAACTATCAGAATGAACAGTGCAGCCTCTAACTAACTATTAACTAATTATCGGAAAGGAAAATAAAATACAGATTTCTCTTATAATCTTAATACCCCCCTCCCCCTCAAGTTGGAGGTGGAGAACACACTGCCAACTTGCCCAAGACAATGGAATGCTTGATCCCAGTGAAGGATTTGGTGAGAATGTCAGCGAGTTGATCACCAGTTCTAATATGTTGAAGTAGGATGAGGCCTTCTGTGAGCTTTGTCTTGATGAAGTGGCAATCAACCTCAATGTGTTTGGTACATTAGTGAAAACTGGATTCCTGGCAATGTGGAGAGCAGATTGACTGTCACAAAATACAGGGATAGGTAGAACAAGAGGGACAGTCAATTCTGTGAGCACACGATGCAGCCAAACAAGTTCACCAATGACCTTTCTAATGGATCTATACTCTTCTTCTGCTGAAGAAAGGGAGATGGTTTCCTGCTTCTTAGATTTCCAACTGATAGGACTGTTGCCCAAAAGAACAAGGTATCCTGACACTGACTTCCTGGAGTCAGGGCATGCAGCCCAATCAGAATCACAGTAGGCTTTTACTAAGAAATCATTATCACTTGACATGAAGAGACCCAAGGTGGGATCCTTGAGTAGGTATCTGAGCATATGGTATGCTGCCTGAAGATGAGGTTCTATAGGGTCCTGCATATATTGGCTTAGATGTTGTACCCCATAAGCTATGTCCAGTCTAGTATTGGTGAGGAAGTTTAACTTTCCAACTAGCTGCCTGTGAAAAATAGGATCAGATAGAGGTACTCCTTCCTTAGCTTTCAACTTTGTTGTGGGATCAAGTGGAGAAGACAAACTGGTAGCATGGAGACACTCATATTCTTTGAGGAGATCAAGAGTAAACTTCCTTTGTGAGATCAAGATTCCACCTTTTCTGTAGAGCACCTCAAGTCCCCAGAAGTAGTGTAATTTTTCCAAGACTTTGATTTTGAATTGGTCATGTAGGAAGGTTTTTAGCATTTGAATTTCAGTGAGATCATTTCCAGTTAATGGAACATCATCTACATAAACTCCCACAAATACCACACGATTAGATGTTCTCTTGTAAAAGAGAGAATAATCGTGCATAGAATGAATGTAGCCCCTGGAATACAAAGCTTCAGTGAGTTTATCATACCATTGTCTACTAGCTTGCTTTAGATCATAGAGGGATTTGTTCAATTTGCAAACCGGTTCTGGAGAAGAAACTACAAGCCCTTGGGGTAGCTTCATGTATACATCTTCATGCAAATCTCCATGGAGAAAAGCATTGTTCACATCTAATTGAAATAGCTCTCAGTTCTTCTTAGCTGCAGTAGCAATTAAAGCTCTAACAATGGTCATCTTTACTACTGGAGAAAAAGTTTCTGTGTAATCTATGCCAGCTTTTTGTGTATAGCCTTTTACAATTAATCTGGATTTATACCTTTTCACACTCCCATCTGCTTTATGCTTTACCTTGAAGACCCACTTGCAGCCTATGGCTTGTTTCCCAGCAGGTAAAGGACTAAAGTCCAATTGTTGTTTGCATGAAGGGCTTCAAATTCCTGAATCATGGCATGATGCCAGGCAGGATTGACTGCTGCTTCTTCATAAGACAAGGGATCTCTGTCATTACAGATGCTTTTTACAACCTGCTGACTATCAGCATTAAGGACATCATGAGCAATATGGTTGTTTTGGGTAAAAAGAGCATTGAGAGAAAAGGAAGGGTTGATCTGAGCGGCTTCAGCATGCTGAGATTATTTTAGGTTAGGTATATTACAAACATATTCAGACAAATAAGATGGGGTCTTAGATACTTGACTGGACACCCTTTGAATTGGCCTCGTAACAGAAGATGAGGGTTGGTCTACCCTAGAGGTGATTGAAGGGATTAAGTCTGGTGATGTGGTATTAAGTGTAGGAGGTGAATGTATAGTATGATTAGGTGACATTGGGATAGTTATGTGTGTGGTGCTACTAGGTGATGGTGCAGTAGAGTTATCTGTCTGAGAAGTTAAAGGATTGTGGACTGGGTAAGAACAGCAGTCAGTAGAATGATCTTGATGTGTGACAGAATTAGGCAAGAGAAAAGAGGAATTTGGTACAGGTGGGAGTGAAAAAGGGAGGATTGATTCATGAAAAATCACATCTCTAGACACACAAATTTTCTTAGTAGTTAAGTTCAGTACCTTATACCCCTTTACACCAAAAGGATATCCTATTAAAACATGTGGAGAAGTTCTTGGTTCAAATTTATCTCTGTGAGGCTTAGGGACAGTTGGATAACATAGGCAACCAAAACTACTTAAGTGTGAGTAGTTTGGTTTCTTTCCATACAGCAACTCAAAAGGGCACTTGTTTTTCAAGGGTACAATAGGTAATCGATTAATGAGAAAGGTTTCTGTAAGTACACACTCTCCCCTGTATTTCAATGGAAGTTTGGCTTGGAACAATAAGGCTCTGGCAGACTCCAATAAGTATTTGTGTTTTCTCTCTACTATGCCATTTTGTTGAAGTGTATAGGGGCAAGTTCTTTGGTGTTTCAATACCTTTTGACTGAAAGAATGAAGTGGCTTCATTGCTAGTGAATTCCAAGACATTGTCTGATCTGATACACTTTATTTTAGTGGTAAATTGTGTCTCAACCATGGATATGAAATTCCTGAGGGTGTGTAGTGCATTACTTTTGCAACTGAGTAGATGAGTCCAAGTGGATCTACTAAAGTCATCTACTATGGTGAGAAAGTAATTGAAATTGTCATGAGTGGACACATGATAAGGTCCCCACAAATCTATGTGTAGGAGGTCGAATATGGCAGTGCTGTTTGTAATCTTTGGAGGAAAAGGAAGTCTAGCTTGCCTGGGCATAGGGCATATAGAACAAAGGAAGGTTTGTCTTGGTGCAAAGTCTGCTGGTATATTGGATATCATTTTCATCTTTGCAAAAGGTACATGATCAAGTCTATAGTGTCATAACATGTTCATATCATTCACATCATTTAAAAAGAATTCAGAATTACAGTCCCACTATGTTTTATTGAAATGAGAATTATTTACAATAGGAAGTGGAGACACAGTATTCACAGTAGAACTGGGATGAAAGGGAAAAGAAACACATTGAGTATTTACAGATGGACTAGTTTGATAGGAATGAGAAAAACAAGGTGTTGTAGTAGCATGATCTGCATTCTTTTTTACTGCTGTAGGATTTCCTATATTCAGACAGTCTGAGCAGAGAAGGTACAATCAATCATGGACCTTACCAATCTCTAGAGGCCTCTTCAGAGAAGGGGCCAACAAAAAACAACATGTGTTAGAAAAGAAGGCTAGACACTTGAGATGTGCTGTCAAAGAGCTAATAGAAATGAGGTTGTATTTGAAAGTTGGGACAAACAGAACCTTGTATAGGAATATTTTAGGTGTAAGAGTCATAGTTCCTATTTCTGTGACCTTGACTTTGTAGCAATTTGGCAGTTTCACAAGTAAAGGATATGGGAAAGTGACTATGTTCTGTAAGTGTGTTTTGTTGAAGGTCATGTGGTGTGAGGCTCTTGAGTCCAGAATCCATAAGTCAGCCTTTGCTTGAAAACATTTGCATAACAGTTTGTCAAAATCTATAGAAGAAGTACAAGTTACAATACCTGCAAAATTTCCTGCAAAATTCACTATTGCATTGGCTGGATTCGTATTTGAACTGTCCCTTGTTCCATCATTGTGAAAGTGCTGCATGAGTCTCACCACTTGATCATATTGATCCTTTGAGAGGTTTACATTCTGGTTGTTGTTGCCTCCTTGATTCTCTAGATCTTCTCCTTGGTTTGACATTGTATCAGATGGCATAGCTTGTGCACCAGCCACAACATTTGTTGTAATGTTCCTTCCTCTATTGTTCTTGGGATACTAATTATAGTTGTTTGAGTTGTAGCTTTGAGCTCCTTGTCAATTAAAGTGTTGTGGATATCCATGAAGTTTGAAACACTTTTCCTTGGTATGACCTTGTTTCTTGCAGAAGTCACAATAGGGCCTAGGTCTGTTGTTCACTAAGAAATTTGTTCTGAATGATCTTGGAGCTGTAACGCTAGTGTTCATTGCACTAGACTCAAAATTCAACTGATTCCTTGGTCGAAACTCTTTGCTTTTCCTATTGCACTAGAAGGGAAAAAGCCTGTGCAATTGATGGCAAGGGATTCATCATCAAAATGCTCCCTCGAACTACAGTGTAGACCTCATTCAAGCCCATTAGAAATTGTATTAGTCTCTTGTCTTGCTCAACTTTGTGCATGTTCTCTTTTGCACCACAAGTGAACTGACAGTTACATACTGATTTAGCACTTAGATTGGTCAATTCCTCCCACAACTTCTTCATTTTAGTGTAGTATCCAGTGATGTCGAGCACTCCTTGGCTCAAGTCATTAATCTCCTTTTAGATCTGGTATAACTTTGCTCCATTTGTTTGATCATAACGATCTTCAAGTTATCTCCATAGCTCAACTGAAGTGTTCACATACTCCATACTATCTGCAATTTATTTTGCAAGTGAATTCAAAATCCACGAGGTTACCATGTCATCACACCTCCCCCATTGCCTAAAACTCGACGAATTCGAATTAGGTTTCACACATTCTCCAGTGATGAAGCCTAATTTGTTTTTAACAGAGAGAGATATCAATACACCTCTCCTCCATGAACGATATCCTAGTCCATCGAAAGGTACTGGAGCCAAAACTAGCTAAGGGCTATCAGAAGGATGAATGTAAAGTGGACTACTCACATCGATCGTCGATTGAATTTCTGTTGTTGTCGTGTTCGTAGTGTCTGCACCACATATCTCCATGTTTGCTTTAGCTCGAGATCAGGATTGAATAATAAGAAAGTTGATTGACTGAGAAAATGAGGACACAAAGATCCTCGATCAAATGAGTTGAAATGTGAGCCCTAACTTTGAATGTGAAGTGATCAATGGACTGCGATCTATGTTTTAGTGGATCGTCTTGTCAAAAGAGCAAGGCTCTGATACCATGTTAAGCTTGAAAAAGCACGAACTCAGAGAGCTTCACAGCCTACAATGGTGGAAGCAGTTAGAAGCTTCCAAAGGATAGAAGCTAAGGCAGAAGTGGAACTCTCAAATGAGTGAAAAGAGAATCACTTTTCAATTATGCATAAGCTGGAATATATACAATCAGATTAGCTAATGACAACTAAGCAACAGGTAAGCAATCTCTAACCAATTAACTAACCGACCTCTAACTAACAGCTACAACTAACTATCGGAATGAACAGTGCAACCTCTAACTAACTATTAACTAATTATCGGAAAGGAAAATAAAATACAGATTTCTCTTATAATCTTAATAGTTTTGATTCTATTATATCAAAAGAACGAATTTAGATTAAGAAACATATTCTTGAATGATCGAGAACTAAAAAATTCCTAAAGTCACCACTTGAAAATCTATTAACGTGATAAAGAAACACCACACGTAATTGAAAAAGAGATAAAAACTATCATCACCTTGCTTGGAATAGAAAACAAGGATAACGAAGACAAAATAGAGAAAAATACTCTATTGCAAATTAAGGTCAAAGCTCAAAAACGTGAATTCTCTTCTACAAGGCAAGATGGCCCTTTATATAGGCCTAGAGTCTCTTCTTTGATGACTACAATTCCTATTCTAATAAGGAAATAAAATAACTAAAGACAGGGAAAGTAAAATCTCTATTCTACAAAGAAAAGAAACTAGAATCCTACTAAAATAAAAATCCTTATTCTAAAAGAAATAAAATAAATCATATTTTAAGAAGGAATGAATTTTAACTTCTTGAAATCAATCTTGAGCTTCTTGCGCTTCTTGAAAATAAGTCCATATGTTTGGAGTTGAGCTCTAAAATATGATCTTTGCCACAATTAATAAAATTTAACATAGATTCTTTGTTTACATCATTGGAAAAAAATGTTTTCCCTATCAAGAGAAGGGAAAATAGTTTTTAAAATTATTTTACAACTTTCTCCATCTTATTCCCCATCCCCACCAACTCACCCACACACACCGTACCCCATCCCAACCCCACCCTCGCCCTACCCCCACACCCACCCCAACCCGCATCCCATCCTAAATAGAAATATTATTAATAGTACTTTCTTTTCATGTTATAGATAGAGTATATTTTTGTTTTTCATTTAAACAAATCATAAGTATTTTCTTTTCATGATATAAAAAAGGTATTTTTTTCATTTTAACAAAAAAGTACTTTTTTTTATGATGTAGAAAAAGTATTTTCTTTCATTCATTTCAAAATATGAGTATTTTATTTTCATGTTGTAGAAAGAGTAATTTCTTTTTCAACCAATAATATTTTCTTTTTAGTTATGGAGCACAAATTTCAACGTTGTTTTTGCGTAAAAAGGTAAAACAACACATTAGTTCCTTTGGGTTTGTGTGAATTTTTAGAAGAATAATTAAATTCTTGAAGAAAATTGTGATGACCCAAAAGGTCATCACTTGTTTTTAAAATGAATTCTGCATTCCGAAGCATTAAAAGCCACTTTCACAATCACCTCGATTTGCGTGCGCAATCCGGGTGCGTAGCGGTAAAGCTATTATGTAAAAATCTGTGAAAATGTTGAAGTTTTGCATTTAAAATGAGTTTAAGTTGACTTCGGTCTATATTTTTGGTAAACGGATCCGGACCCGTGATTGGATGGCCCCGGAGGGTCCGTAGGAAAATATAAGACTTGGACGTATGTCCGGAATCGAATTCCGAGATCCCAAGCCCGAAAAGGCCCGTATTTTGGTTCGGCGCCCGATACAGGTCTTATATGTGATTTAAGATAAGTCTGTGAAGTTTGGTAAGAAACAGACTTGAAACGACATGAATCGGATCATTTTTGAAAAAATTGAAAATTTGAAGTTCTTAAGAAAATTTCATGACTTTGATGCTAAATTCATAGTTGTTGATGTTATTTTAGTGATTTGAACACACGAGCGAGTCCGTATGATATTTTTAGGTTGGTGTGCATGTTTGGTTTGGAGCCCCGAGGGCTCGGGTGAGTTTTGATAGGCCACGTGGTGAATTTTTTGGACTTGAGGATTGCAGACTTTCAATTGTGCATTGCAGGCCTGCAGGCTTCGCATTTGCGAAGCCTGACTCACAAATGCGAGGGCCTCGTCGCAAATGCGATCCAAGGCCAGGTCAGCTACCTCTCAATTGCGAGGAAATCTATCGCAAATGCGATGCCTCCCCTCCTAGCCGGTAGTCGCAAATGCGATCCCTTGTTCGCATTTCCCAACTCGCAAATGCGAGAACCCCCTTCGCAAATGCGAACCTAGTAGAGGTCAGGGTTCGCAATTGCGAACCCTGTTCGCAATTTCCCATGCCTACAACCTGCAATTTTTATACTTAGCTGAAAATCAACCATTTTTCACATCCTTTCAAAACACAAACTCCCTAGGGCGATTTCTCAAGAACAACTCTTCTTCCAAATCGATTGTAAGTCAATTTTAACTCGTTTTATTCAATCATTAATATCTTTTAACATGATTTCAACTCAAAATCAATGATTTTCATGGGGAAAATTGGATGTTTTGGGTAGAACCTAGGTTTTTCAAAAATTGGGGATTTGGACCTCGATTTGAGGTACGATTTCAAAACAAATTATGTATTTGGGTTCGTGGTGGAATGGGTAATCGGGTTTTGGTTCGAACATCGGGTTTTGATCATGCGGGCCATGGGGCAATTTTTGACATTTTAGGTAAAACTTTGAAAAACTCATTTTCATGCATTGGGGTTGATTCATTTAGCGTTTATTGATGTAATTATGCAACTTATGGCTAGATACGGGCGAATTGGTGGTGGAATCAAGAAGTAAAGCGATAATTGAGACGTGAATTGTGTTCGTGGCATCGAGGCAAGTGTTTGGTCTAACCTTAGCTTGAGGAATTAGGAGTTGTGTCCTATTTGCTACTTGTTTCATGTTGAGTACGACGTATAGGCATAGTGACGAGTATCTATACGTTGGTGCCGAGCATGACCATGAGTCTTAAATTGTTATTTATTGTGTTCTTGAATAATACTACGGATGCTTAAGTTGATGATTCTCTGTATTGAGCAAGGTTTATGGTTATTCTCGTGGAAATTACTTATGACTGAGTATTAGTGTTAACTGAGGTAGTTAGGTGTTGGAACAAGTTTGGTTGTAGCTGTTTCTCCCTTGCCGGGACGTAGTTACTTATACTGTCGATTCCTTTGCCGAGATAGTGTAGTTCTTTATTGATCCCTTGCCGGAGCGTAGTTACTTATACTGTCGATTCCCTTGCCGGGATAGTGTAGTTCTTTATTGATCCCTTTCCGGGACTCTTGTTATGATTGTTGTTGATTGTATATGTGGATCGGGTTACACGCCGCAACAATGATATATGTGGATCGGGTTGCACGTCGTAACAATGATATATGTGGATTGGGTTGCACGCCGCAATAATATTATATGTGGGTCGGGTTGCACGCTGCAACAATGATATATTGGGATCGGGTTGCACGCCGCAACAGTGCTTTTATATATTAGGATCGGGTTGCAAACCGCAACAGTGTTATTATATATTGGGATCGGGTTGCGCGCCGCAACAATTGTTGATACAAAGTGTTTATAGATTGGATACAAGTTTCTTATTGTTTTGCCTTGAATTCTAAGTTGTCCTTATGCCATTACTCTTGATTTACTATTGATATTGATACACCCCCGCATCATGTACCCCCCTCCTGTCTTTACTTGCTTATTCCTGTTTTATTTTCCGCTGTATATTATATAACTGCACAGGTTCATTTGGTAGTCTGGTCCTAGCCTCGTCACTACTTCGCCGAGGTTAGGCTAGGCACTTACCAGCACATGGGGTCGGTTGTGCTGATACTACACTCTGCACTATGTGCAGAATCCCGGAGCAGCTATTGGACCATAGCATTCAGGTGGCTACCTTCAGTCCACACGGAGATCCAAGGTAGACCTGCAAGCGTCCGCAGGCCCTGGCGTCTCCTCTATCCTTTATTTCCTGTTTCATTTCTTTGATTCGAAAACAGTGTATCTTTATTTTCAGACTTTGTGTTTAGCACTCTTAGATCGTCTGTGGTACTGTGACACCAGTTCTGGGTAATTAAGACTTAAACAGTTGTATTAGATTCATATTTCAGATATTTTACTACATTTCTTCCACTTAATGAGATTTTCGCTATTTTTCACATTATTGCTTTATAAATGCTGAAAAGGGATAAAAATGGGTAAAGGTAATCTGTTTGATAATTGGCTTGCCTAGCTCGCATTAGTAGGCACCATCACGACTCCCGAATGCGGGGAAAATCGGGTCGTGACAAAAATGTAGTCCTGAAAATGTTGGGTATTTGGGGAGGGTGGGTGAGCAAGGGAGCACATGAAACACGAGGACTTTGGGGAAGGAGGGGGGGTGAAGAGAGTAGCATAAAAAATTAATTTTCTAAAAAATATTTTCTATTTTCTTACCAAACATTAGAAAATATTTTCCGGAAAAGGCTTTTCACTCACCCACCAAACAAGAGAAAATAAGTGATAAAACGACTCATTTTCCATGAAAATATTTTCTTGGAAAATAATGGAAAACATTTTACATTCGTACCAAACACAGCTTTAGTGTATGTCTGTTTCATGAGACGTCCCATATTTTTACAGCTAAGTGCCAATCCCATTACATAATTTATCATGATCTTCACCTTTCAAGAACGAATGAGTGATGAACTTTCTTAGAACGTCAAGTGATGATTACAAATGGTTGAGAGATGACAAGCCAATTGCTACAACGTTAGGAACTTTCTTAGAACAATGTTGATGATTATGGGTTGAGAGTTGAAAAGGCAATTGCTTGGATGTTGCTTCCAGTTTTTAACGCAGGCAATCTTACACTAAGCCTTCTAATTACTCACGTTTTATATGACATTTTTCTATGCTTTCCTTTTTCTTCTACATCTTCACTGGCACCTAGAAGGCGATAGTTATACGATAAGAAGTTATTTGGCCTTTTTTGCACTTTATTTTCTTTGACCACCACGGAGTTTCGATGGGTAGGTCCCAAATTGGACTAGTTGCTTCACGGGACATCGTCTCTTTTAATGTTATATATCCCAGTTGAGTTGAATTCTGTAAAATTAAAGAATTTTTGCCTTATCAAGTCATATAAAAATATTTGTACTGTAACGTCATATCAAAGATAATAGTTATAAATAATAGTTCTTGAAAAATAAAATTAAATAATTTACAACAAAATAAAATATACGAATGTCCTATTATCAAGAGATAACATCTTCTTTTCTTCTTTTGCGGGAGGGGTACCCTTTCGATCCATCTATTAGGATTATTTGGTTTCTCTACTTCTGGTCTTTCTTTATTCTTGGAATTTGCACCTAAAAGTTCTTTTATTGCATGTTGAAATTTATGATTAAACAGATCATAGAAATGTTGACCTTGCGTCTAAGGAGGTTTCATATTCGTTATCATTTGTGAGTTTAAATAGTTTTCTATTGGTTTCTACTAATACTAGAGAGATGATGTCCATGCGATGCACGCGCCCAATATGTTATGTGTCGCTTTTTTCAATTTTAGTGACAGTAATACAGTGCTTCGTTTAAAATAGAAAATAAACAACCATAATAAAAAGATGTTTAATACAATACTAGTATTAGTACCCGCGCGGACACTAATTATGTCAAATATTTAAGTTATTTGGATTGTATGTAAATAATTTTAAAATTTACACTTTCTCATTAATATAGATAATCATTGGATATTAACTACATGAAAAAAACTAACCATTTCTTCTATTTTTCTTTTTTGATATCATTCTTGCTGGTATCATTGGATCCTAAAAATAGTGAGGAAGCAAAATATTAACTCATACTTATGGCAAAATAATCAAATGTTGAGACAATGAATGACTCTTTGGATAAGACTTAACTCTTTTACTACTACTTAAACTCTTATTTGGTGTGTTGATATCTCTTAAAAAATATTTCTTTCTTAAAATTTCAGTTTCTAAAATATTATTTTTCAATAATAATTATTTTTATAATGATATAATTGAAAACATTATTCTTAATTCAAAACTCATTTTAGTTGGCTATCTAAAAATATAAAAATTCTTTAGCTAGTGAATTTTTTTTACTCCATTTTGATATATGATATTAACCATATTAAATATCTGAGTTATTTGAATTATATGTAAATAACCTTAACATTTAAACCTTCTAAATAATTATAGATAATCGTCAGATATTAATTAAGAAACACCACATGAAAAAAAACTAACATTTTCTGAATTCTCGTAGTGATAATTTTATTTTTGCAATATTTTCATAGGTTCCATTGGAACCTAAAAATATAAAGTGAAATAATAACTCATATTTATGGCAAATCACAAAGGTTGACACGATATAAACGATTCTTTGATTACGACGTGACTCTTATACTACGACTTGAACTCTTTTTTGGTATGATTTTATCTTTCAAAAAATATTTCTATTTTGAAATTTCAATTTCTAAAACTTTATATATCATATAATAATGATTATCTTGATAATGATGCAAGTGAAGATATTATCCTTAATTTAAAATTTACTTTAATCGGCTATCTAAAAATTTAAATGATTCGTTGGCCGGATTTATTTCAGTATGACTCCACTTTAAGTTTATCGATATCTCTAGCCCCAGAATTTGAATTTTTAATACCATGTATATACAAAATTTTTGTTCTTTAAATCATTAAACGTTAAATTAGTTGATTATTATTATTATTATAAAATATTACATATATTGTCTTAAAATTGTCAAGTAGTTTATTTTTCGACACCATACATGGCTTAACCTCAATGCAAACTACTCAAATTGCATTCCAATTCAAATTCGAATATCATATCAATTTGTTAGTAATAGTGCTTTTTTAAAAACGACACATAATGTAAATTAAAAAAATATTCTAAGATATCTTATCTTATAATCTATGTATTTGAGTGGAAAAAAAATATTTGAAATCGATGAGATTAACTTTCAAAATGTTTACACTCAACAAAGATGAAACATAAGAAGAAATTTGTTGTCATCTTTTATTTCTCGTTTTTAAATTTTTCTAACATTTTTTTCAATATATATTCTTTTATCTTATTTTTATGCCATTATTTCTTTTGTTACAAAAAATTAATTTATTTCACTATAAAAGGATGAGTTTTAATAAAAATTATCTACATATGAACTTTAATTATATTTTTAGTCTTTCGTTGAAATTATTTCATATTTTTCTTTTGCCTTTATCTAATCAGCCTAAATAGGTGCTCACCCGACCATTTAAATTAAAAAATTGAATGATGTGTAATTTATATATAATCCATATATAATATGTGTATAATCGTGTGTTGTCGGTATATCATCTATTTATATTAGCTATAAAAAGTAAACAATAAATATGATCGGATATTATGCAAATATTCCATAAGATTTCGATTTTTTTGAGTTTATCCATTATATAACTTCTATTATAATAATTTTAAAACTCTCTACTAATGTTCAAAAATATCTTATCTTTTTATTATATTTGAATTGATTTGTTTACATTTAAAAAAAAATATTTCACGTCATGCCATTTTTTTCTTTATATATACTCTTTGTTACATTTAAAAGTCACTACAGAAACTATCAATTAGAAACCATTTATCTCTTGTTGAGTTTGAAAAAAAAAAAACTTTCACATAATCTAAAGATTCAAAACTAATATTCTTTGACGAAAAAAATATTATACCCTTGCAATATTGGTTTGACTACAGCTAAATGAAGGGGTTTCAACTTATACCCTTCAATTCCTTGAATGTGCTAAATTGAAATTAATGATAACAATTGTATAGCCAAAGTTTTGTTATTTGTTTGAAGTCCATTTATGCAAATTGACTTTTCAAACAAATATTCTTCAAGAAGAAAAAAGAAACAACCTTTTTTTATTTTTAATATTGACTGATTTTGTGATGTTTCTTTCTCCAACATGTACGTTTACTTTATTATATATGTAAGTAAAATTTTTTTGGTTTTGTAAACTTTTTTTTGTTATTTAGATAAACATAGACGTGTAGCCTATATATTACATTTATTTTAAAAGAATTTTATTTTATTCAAATCTAGCTACAGTGTTTCAAAGAACTATACTTATAGGATTTTAAATGTGAAAGAGTTTTATAGTTTTATGGAGTAGTCTTTTTTTTTTTGGTAGAGGCAAAGTAGTATTTAAATAATTAGAAAAAATAACAAAAGTTCCTAACATGATTGCATATGATCATTAACCAAATTAAGCATGATAACATGATAAAAAATGATAAATTTTATTTTTAATTTAAATTCGAATTTTAGAACTTTATCTATAAATTCAAAATTATCTTTTAATTTATATATATAACTAAAATAGTCAAATATAGAATAAAGTCATCATATACTATTGACATTAATTAGCCTACCACTTGGCTTAACCATAATGTCAACTATATATGGTAACTTTCTTGTTTTAATATGTATGTATGTCTTTTAATTCATATATATAATTTATAGATAAGTTTTAAAATTCGAATTATTTAACTAAAATAGTCAAATATAGAATAAAGTTACCATATACTATTGATATTTATTAGCTTGCCACTTGGCTTAACCATAATGTCAATTATATATGGTAACTTTCTTGCTTATATATATATATATATTATATTTGTATTTAACTAAAATAGTCAAATATAGAATAAAGTTACCATATACTATTGATATTTATTAGCTTGCCACTTGGCTTAACCATAATCTCAGTTATATATGGTAACTTTCTTGCTTTAATATATATATGAGTATAACATGACTCTTTTTTTAACAATATGTGCAAAGATTGGTATACCTATAACCACTACTAGAAATTCGACCAAAACCGATCGTGGCCAACCGATCGACTTCGGTTGGTCAAAAAGCCTACCGAAAAATCAATTGAAGTCGGTTGGTTTTTTAAAATATTTTATTTTTTAATTTTTTTTACGAAACCGACCAACTTCGGACAATTTATTTTGGCGCAAAAATGCAAGAAATTATTTTAGCGTCCCGCAAAATTTATTTTTTAAGAAACCGACTGAAATAAGTCGGTTTTTTCAGTCAGTCATTTTAAAAAAACGACCGACTTCGATCGTTAATTATATATTTTAAAAAAAAATGACCGACTTTGGTTGCTTATTTTCGCGCGAAAATACAATTAAAAAGTACAAATAAAAAAAAGTTTTATTCCAAAATGTACTAATGGTCTAGTGGTAGAATAGTATCCTGTCACTGTATAGACCTTGGTTCGATTCCCATACGGTGCATTTTTAATTGCATAATTAAAAATACTGTCCGACTTCAGTTGTTTTTTTCAGCAAATATTTTCTTTTTTGGGTTGTTTGTGAAATTTAATTGACCGATCGAAATCGGTCGAAAATTGCAACCGACTTCGGTCGCTATTTATTACCGACCATCCTAATTTCAACATATTAAAGTCGTTCGGAAATTGGTTTGTTTTTTCAGTTTTCCGATCGATTTCAGTCGGTATTTCTGGACGGTTTTAGGTAGTTTTTTTAGTAGTGAACAACCGCCACAGTGCCACTGTGTAATTGCATCTTTTTTACCATGCTTCTTGTTGAAGTAGTCCTATTATCTATATTCTGTTGAACTCCAGAGTTGCCCATAGACCATCTTTGAACTTGCTATTAAGTAGATTTGTCTTGTAGGTTGGTACTGTATACCCTGCTTGACTCTGTAATATCTAGACAACCTTCTTTTTTTTGCCACAAAATTTGGAGGTGGCCGGTCCTGCTAACACATTATTTAGTTGGAAGCAAAACTGGATAGATATTCTTAAATATTTGTCTTTTAGATTAAGGATAACTGATTTAATATCAAACCTGAGAATATGTAACAGATTGATCTCCATATATAAATTATTCTTCAGGATGTAGGATGAGTGGAAAAGAAGAAGGGAGCTCACTACTTTTCCTTTTGAGATGGTTCATCAAAATAGAATAAACACCAAATCAGAGACAAACGTAGCATACCTACATTTGATCTTTTCATTGAAAACCGATTGTGCATATAATGTTCGGGTGATCCAGGCATTAATAGAGTTCATGCATGCATGATATGACTTGAATTAAGGAACAAAAGCGAATAACATACTCACTCGGTGTAAAAGCACCCGATCATCTCTCATCGCCTTCAATGAAAATGGCTTTTCATTATGCTGCAAAAATAATAATATCAGAAATGCAATTGAAAGTTGGATGCTTGTTCGAATGGGATGTTCGTCATTACTCCAGAAGTTATAAATGGTAATGTTGTTGTCCATGGATCACTATCATTGAGCAAAGAGTAAAACTCCATGCGAAAAGTATATATAGCTCTGATATATAAGGATCTGACCGGCCCGTTTTATGTATCTGTGCCCTATTCCCCTAAATGATATTTCCCCTATGCTTGTTTGAAGTTTTGTGACTGGTAGAGATGGTTGATTTCTCTTCGGGAAGGTTTTGAAGTGAATTGAGACACTTAGTCTTATATTGAAAGCTTAAGTTGCTAGAGTTGATCAAGGTTTGACTTTTGTGCAAACAACCTCGGATTGATGATTTGATGATTCCAATAGGTTCATATGGTGATTTCGGACATAGACGTATGTCTGAATTTTGATTTCGAGGTTCCTAGGGTGCTTTTATTTGTCGAAAGTTAGTAATTTAAAGGTTTGGAGAGTTTCCAAGTTTGACCGGGAGTTGACTCTGATGATATCGGGTTTGGATGGTTATTCCAAAATTTGGAATATGTCTGTTTTGCGAGGGAGTTGTGTGGAATGTTTGGTTATAATCCGGATTGGTTAGGTTTGAATCAGATGCTTGGTTTGAAGTTTGGAAACTATTGAATTTAAAAGAGGTCCAACTTGTGTTTTGATCGTTAATCAAAATATTTTAAGCCTTTAGATAGGTTCAGGTAGTATTTATGGACTTGTTGGCATGATTGGATGGAGTCCTAGTGTGACGATCCAAAAGGGTCATCACCTATTTCTAATTGAAATCTGTGTCTCCGAGGCCCTGAAAACCTCATTTAGAGTCACCTCGATTTGTGTGCGCAGTCCGGGCGCGTAGCCGGAAAGCTTAAATGTGAAATCTTGTGAAAATTGCTAAGTTTTGACCTCGAAATGAATAAATTTGACTTCGGTCAATATTTTAGGTAAACGGACCTGGACCCGTGATTTGACGATCCCGGAGGGTCCGTAGGAAAATATGGGACTCGGGCATATGCCTGGAATCGAATTCCGAGGTCCCCAGCCCGAATTATGAATTTTTAAGTGATATTATTCTCTGAAAATGTTTAAAGAAAATGGAAATGAAATCTGATTAGAAAGCAATGGTATCGGGTCAGTATTTTGTTTCCGGCGCCCGGTACGAGTCTTATATATGTTTTGAATCACTCCTGTAAAGTTTGGTAAAAAACGGACGTCGTTTGACGTGATCCGGACCCCAATTGGGAAAATTGATGTTTAAAAGGAAATCTAAGAAATTTCATGGATCTTGAGGCTCAATTCGATGTTCATGATGTTATATTGGTGATGTGATCACACAAATATGTTCGTAGGGTGTTTTTGAGGTAGTGTGCATGCTTGGTTTAGAGTTTCGAGGGCTCGGGTGAGTTTCTAGTAGGTTCCGGGATGCCTTAGGCTTTAAAAGATCAGATGTTGCAGGTTCAGGAATTTTGACAGGTCTCTAAACCCTTTTGTGTGGCCCGCAAGGAAACGCATGCGGCCGCGAAGAGGCCAGCGCGCCCGCGGTCGCCTTTGCGCGGTCCGCAGTGGGTGTTGTGCGGCCGCGGTCGGCTTGGTGCGGTCCGCACGGGGCAATGATCCGTAAGTATTCAGGGAGCCTGCGCAGCCGCGATCCTTCTTACGCGGTCCATGGTGGGAACTTCAGAGGGGTATAAATACACGTGAATTTCAGTTATTTTACACTTTTCAAAACCCTAAAACATAAGAGGCGATTTTCCAAAGAACTTTTCTTCTCCGAAACGATTGGTAAGTGATTTCTAACTTAGTTTCTTCACTTCTTAACATCTTTTAACATGATTTCAAATTCAAATCAAAGATTTTCATGGGGAAATTAGGTGATGTGGGTAGAACCAAGATTTTTCTAAAATTAGGGATTTGGACTTCAATTTGAGGTCCGATTTCAACACAAACCATATATTTGAATTTTTGGGGGAATGGGTAATCGGGTTTTAGTCTGAACCTCGGGTTGCGACCATGTGGGCCCGGGGGTAAATTTTGACTTTTGGGTAAAACTTTGGAAAACTCATTTTCATGCATTGGGGTTGATTCATTTAGCATTTATTAATGTGATTAAGTAACTTATGACTAGAGTCGAGCGGATTGGTGGTGGAATCAAGAGGTAAAGCTATAATTGAGCCTTGAGTGTTGTTCAAGGCATCGAGATAAGTGTTTGGTTTAACCCTAGCTTGAGGGATTAGGAGTTGAGTCATATTTGCTACTTGCTTCTTGTTAAGTACGACGTATAGGCATGGTCACGAGTATCTATACGTTGGTGTCAAGCATGACCGTGGGTCTTTACTTGAAAGTTGTTGTGTTTTTAAATGACACTTTGTATATTTTAATTAATGATCCTCTATGATTGAGTATTTCCATTAATTGAACTGAGTACTAGCAAAGTGAGATTGGTTATAGCTGATTCTCCCTTGCTGGGATGACTATTTCGATATCCTTGTTATATTACTTGTGTTCCCTTGCCGGGATTTCTTGTGATTGTGTGATATTATGAAATGGGAGAGGGTGGTACGCCTACTACAAGATATTATGAAATGGGAGCGGGTGGTACGCCTGCCACAAGATATTATAAAATGGGAGCGGGTGGTAGCCTACCACAAGATATAATGAAATGTGAGCGGGTGGTACGCCTACCACAAGATTGATAAAATGGGAGCGGGTGGTATGCCTACCACAAGATATTATGAAATGGGAGCGGGTGGTATGCCTACCACAAGATATAATTAAATGGAAGCAGGTGGTATGCCTACCACGAGATAGAATGAAATAGGAGCGGGTGGTACGCCTACCACAAGATTGATGAAATGGGAGCGGGTGGTACGCCTACCACGAGATATTATGAAATGGGAGCGGGTGGTATGCCTACCACAAGATATAATGAAATGGGAGCGGGTGGTACGCCTACGATGAGATAGAATGAAATGGGAGCGGGTGGTACGCCTACCACGAGATATGAGAAATGGGATCGGGTTGCACTCCTGCAACAAGAGGAAACTGAAAGTGAAAGTTGCCTTTATTTTCTTCGTATGTGATAGAAGTTATTGTGCTAGCTTCCTTATTATTCCCTGTTATTTCTTTTAACTGCTATCCCCGAAGCATGTTCCCCTTCCCCAGCTTTAACTGCTTATTACTTGTTTACTTTTCCGCCATATATTATATAACTGTACAGGTTTATCTGGAGTCTGGTCCTAGCCTCGTCACTACCTCGCCGGGGTTAGGCCAGACACTTACCAGTACATGGGGTCGGTTGTGCTGATACTACGCTTTGTGCTCTTTTGCACAGATCTAGGTTTTGGACAACAGCAGTAGCGCGGGAGCGAGCCTTCAGTCCAGTGAGACACTGAGGTAGCCTTGCAGGCGTTCGCAGGCCCGACGTCTCCTCTATCTTTTATTTCCGTCTGTTATCTCATATATTCGAGACAAATAGTTTATATTTTCTTTCAAACGATTGTATTTAGCACTCTTAGAAGTTCGTGAATAATGTGACACCGGTTCTTGGGTAGAGGCATATGTTGATTCTCACATTATTGTTCAGTTTTCTTTAAATTTAAGTCTTCCGCATATTTATTTAATTCCGTTGCTTTCATGCTATCGCCAATAATTGTTAAAAGAAGTAATTGTTAACGATGTAAGCAGTTAAGGATTGGCTTGACTAGCTCTCATTAGTAGGTGCCATCATGACTCCCGAGGGTGGGAAATCCGGATCGTGACAAGTTGGTATCAGAGCTCTAGGTTACATAGGTCTCACAACTCATGGACAAGCTCAATAGAGTCTCAGGGATCGGTACGGAGACATCTATATTTATCCCCCAGAGGCTACCGAGTTAGGAAAACTTCACTTTTGTTCTTTCTTGTCGTGCAGATTTGTTCCTCAAATGCTAATTGAACTTCTACTATGTTCTTCACAGATGGCGAGAACACGCACTTCCTCATCTATTGCTCAGCATCCCGAGCCCCCTACAACAGCTCCCACTAGGGGCAGAGGGCGAGGGCGAGGCCGTGCTAGAGGCCGAGGTAGGGGCAGAGCTCAGCCCCGAGCAGCGGCACCAGTGGCGGAGCCTCAGGTTAATTTTCAGGAGGAGGTTCCAGCCCCAACAGTTCCGGTAGGCCCATCTCAGGTCCCAAAGTGGTTTATCGCTACCCCAGTTCTTTAGGACACTCTGGTTCGATTGGTGGGCCTTATGGAGAGTGTCACCCGAGCAGGTTTGCTTCCTGTAGCACCAGCCACTTCTCAGGCTGGAGGTGGGGCTCAGACTCCTGCTACACGCACTCCGGAGTAGGTAGCTCCCCAGATTCAAGTTCTAGCGGTTCAGCCAGCGGTGGCAGTTCAGCCGGGTGTAGTGGCTCAGACCGGCGATGGAACGGCTATGTCCGCCGATGCTTTGTGGAGATTGGACAGATTCACCAAGATCTTCACTATTACATTTAGTGGAGCTCCTTCTGAGTATCCCCAAGATTTCTTATATAACTGCCACGAGGTTCTCAGGAACATGGGCATTGTTGAGACCAATGGGGTCGA
The DNA here is from genome assembly GCF_000393655.2 of Nicotiana sylvestris. Classification (NCBI taxonomy): domain Eukaryota; kingdom Viridiplantae; phylum Streptophyta; class Magnoliopsida; order Solanales; family Solanaceae; genus Nicotiana; species Nicotiana sylvestris. The sequence continues at coordinate 47,015,492 of NC_091068.1, forward strand.
TTTTGCTGCATTTCGCTTATCTGGATCCACCAAGACTTGGTGGAGGGATTATTGCTTAGCGAGACCAGCCATATCTCCATCTTTGACATGGGCGCAGTTTTCAGTGTTGTTTCTGGAGAAGTTTCTCCCCGTGACGCAGAGAGAAGCCTATCGGAGGCAGTTTGAGTGCCTTCAGTAGGGTTCCATGACGGTCACTCAGTATGAGACCAGGTTCATCGATCTAGCTCGCCATGCTCTTGTCATACTTCCTACCGAGAGAGAAAGAGAGTGAGGAGGTTTATTGATGGTCTTGTTCAGCCGATTCGTCTTCAGATGGCCAAGGAGGCCGGGAGTGAGATTACATTTTAGAAGGCGGCCAATGTGGCCCGCAGAGTTGAGATGGTTCTGTCACAGGGAGGTGGTCATGGGTCGGATAAGCAGCCCCATCATTTAGGTAGATTTAGTGGTACCTCGTCTGGAGGTAGAGATTCATATGGTAGAGGCCATCCTCCTAGGCTCTTTCAGTTAGCTCTTCAGGTCTCCCATGGTACTTCAGGTGGTCGTGGCTCTCAGACACACTATTTTGATCAGCAGCCTTACAGTGCACTATCAACACCTATCAGTGCACCGCCGCTTCAGAGTTTCCAGGTTCGTCAGCCCCAACAACCGAGGGCTTGTTTTACTTGTGGCGACACGAGGCACATTGCTAGGTATTGCCCTCGAGCTTCAAGCAGTTCTCCGCATCAAGGTTCTCGTGCTATGGTACAGGCACCAGATGTCCCACAGCCCGCCCAGTCAGCTAGAGGCGGGGACAGAGGTGTTAGAGGTGGAGGTAGAGGTCCTAGAGGTGGATCTCAAGCCGCCAGAGGTGGAGGCCAACCAGCAGTAGGCCGTCCCAGAGAGACAGTTCAGGGTGGTGGGGCCCAGCCCCGATGTTATGCACTTCCAGCCATGCCCAAGGTTGAGTCTTCAAATGTAGTTATTACAGGTACTATACTGGTTTGTGATAGAGATGCTTTAGTGCTATTTAATCCAGGGTCTACGTATTCGTACGTGTCATCTTATTTTGCCCCGTACATGGTCATGCCTAGTGATTCATTGAGTATTCCTGTTTATGTGTTTACACCGGTGGGTGATTCTATTGTGGTCGACCGAGTTCATCCTTCTTGTATTGTAGTGCTTGGGGGTTTTGAGACCCGTGTTGATTTGTTACTTTTAGACATGGTCGACTTTGATGTTATATTGGAATGGATTGGTTATCCCCGTACCATGCTATCTTGGATTGCCATGCCAAGATCGTGACCTTAGCCTTACCGGGTTTGCCCCGTTTAGAGTGGAGAGGGACTCCTGGTCATTCTACCCGAAGTGTTATTTTGTATGTGAAGGCTCGGCGTATGGTCGAGAAGGGGTGTTTGGCATATTTGTCTTATGTTCGTGACTCCAGTGCTGAGGTTCCCTATATTGATTATGTGCCCGTGGTTCATGAGTTTCCTGAGTTTTTCCCTTCAGACTTGCCGGGGATGCCACCCGATCGGGACATTGATTTTTGCATTGATCTAGCTCCGGGCACTCAGCCCATTTCTATTCCGCCATATCGTATGGACCCACCGGAGTTGAAAGAGTTAAAGGAACAGTTGCAGGATTTGCTTGAGAAGGGTTTCACTAGACCCAGCGTTTCGCCTTGGGGTGCGCCGGTTTTGTTTGTAAAAAAAAGGATGGTTCGATGAGAATGTGCATTGATTACCGGCAATTGAACAAGGTTACAATTAAGAATAAGTATCCATTGCCGAGGATTGATGATTTGTTCGATCAACTTCAGGGTTCCAAGGTATTTTCAAAGATTGACTTGAGATCTGGCTACCAGCAGTTGAGAATTAAGGCATCTGATGTCCCTAAAATAGCTTTCCGCACTCGGGACGGGCATTATAAGTTCTTGGTTATGTCATTCGAGTTGACCAATGCCCCAACAACATTTATGGAGTTGATGAACCGAGTGTTCAGGCCTTATTTGGACTTGTTCGTGATAGTCTTTATTAATGATATCCTGATATATTCCCGTAGCCAGGAGGAGTACGAGCAACACCTCAGAGTGGTTCTTCAGACTCTGAAGGATAGTCAGTTATATGCTAAGTTCTCGAAGTGTGAGTTCTGGTTGAGTTCAGTGGCATTCCTGGGTCACGTTGTATCAGTAGAGGGTATTCAGGTTGATCCAAAAAAGATTGAGGCAGTCAAGAACTGGCCTAGACCAGCATCAACTACAGAGATTCAGAGTTTCTTGGGATTGGCAGGCTACTATCATCGGTTCATAGAGGGGTTCTCATCTGTTGCAGCCCCGATGACCAGGTTGACCTAGAAGGGTCCCTAGTTCAGATGGTCGGACGAGTGTGAGGCGAGCTTTCAGAGGCTCAAGACAGCCCTGACTACCGTGCCAGTGTTAGTTTTGCCCACAGATTCAGGGCCTTACACCATTTATTGTAATGCATCTCGCATTGGACTTGGTGCAGTGTTGATGTAGGATGGCAAGGTCATTGCCTATGCTTCGAGGCAGTTGAAGGTTCATGAGAAGAACTATCCAGTGTATGATTTGGAGTTGGCAGCCATTGTTCACGCATTGAAGATTTGGAGGCATTACCTGTATGGCGTGGCATGTGAGCTGTTCACGGATCATAAGAGTCTTCAGTATTTGTTCAAGCAAAAAGAGTTGAATTTGAGGCAGAGGAGGTGGCTGGAGTTATTGAAAGATTATGACATCACTATCCTATATCACCTGGGAAAGGCCAACGTGGTGGTCGATGCTTTGAGTAGAAAGTCAGCCAGTATGGGTAGTCTTGCTTATATTCCAATCGGTGAGAGGCCGCTTGCTTTGGATGTTCAGGATTTGGCCAATCGATTTGTGAGGTTGGATATTTCTGAGCCTAGTCGAGTATTAGCTTGCACGGTCGCTCGTTCTTCGTTATTGGAGCGTATCCGTGATCGACAGTTTGATGATCCCCATTTGTGTGTCCTTAGAGACACGGTGTAGTGTGGGGGTGCCAAGCAGGTTACCTTAGGTAATGATGAAGTTCTGAGATTGTAGGGTCGAGTTTGTGTGCCTAATATAGATGGGCTTCGAGAGTTGATTTTAGAGGAGGCCCATAGTTCCCGGTACTCTATCCATCCGGGAGCCGCGAAGATGTATCAGGATTTGCGGCAGCATTATTGGTGGGGTAGAAAGAAGAAGGATATCGTTGCCTATGTGGCTCGGTGTTTGAATTGTCAGTAGGTTAAGTATGAGCATCAGAGGCCTGGTGGTTTATTTCAGAGGATTGAGCTTCTCGAGTGGAAGTGGGAGAGAATCACTATGGACTTTGTTACTGGACTTCCATTAACCCAGAAGAAGTTCAATGCAGTTTGGGTCATTGTTGATAGGCTGACCAAGTTAGCGCATTTCATTCCTGTGGCAGTCTCCTATTCGTCTGAGAGGTTAGCTGAGATCTATATCCGGGAGATTGTTCATCTTCATGGTGTGCCGATATCTATCATTTCGGACCGAGTTACGCAGTTCACCTTGCATTTCTGGGGAGCAGTTCAGCGAGGGTTAGGCACCCAGGTTGAGTTGAGTACAACATTTCATCCTCAGACGGATGGACAGTCCGAGCGGACTATTCAGATATTGGAGGATATGCTCCGAGCTTGTGTTATTGACTTTGGAGGTTCGTGGGATCAGTTCTTGCCTTTAGCAGAGTTTGCCTACAACAACAGCTACCAGTCGAGTATCCAGATGGCTCCTTATAAGGCTTTATATGGTAGGCGGTGTCGATCTCCGGTTGGATGGTTTGAGCCGGGAGAGGCTCGGTTGTTGGGTACAGATTTGGTTCAGGAGGCCTTGGACAAGGTCAGGATCATTCAGGATAGGCTTTGTACAGCTCAGTCCAGGCAAAAAAGCTATGCAGATCGTAAGGTTCGGGACGTGGCTTTTATGGTTGGTGAGCGGGTGTTGCTCCGAGTGTCGCCTATGAAGGGCGTGATGAGATTTTGGAAGAAGGGCAAGCTTAGCCCTAGGTTCATTGGTCCATTTGAGATCCTTGATCGAGTTGGAGAAGTGGCTTATAGACTTGCATTGCCGCCTAGCTTATCAGCCGTGCATCCAGTGTTTCATGTGTCCATGCTTTGAAAATATCACGGCGATCCATCCCACGTATTAGATTTCAGCACTGTCCAGTTGGACAAGGATTTGTTGTATGAGGAGGACCCGGTGGCTATTCTAGACCGACAGGTTCACCAGCTGAGGTCGAAGAGTTTTCCTTTGGTTCGTGTTCAGTGGAGAGTTCAGCCCCCTGAGGCATCGACCTGGGAGTCCGAGTCCGATATGCGGGATCAGTATCCTCATCTTTTCCCCGACTCAGGCACTTCCTTCTTCTGTCCGTTCGAGGATGAATGATTATTTTAGAGGTGGAGAATGTGACGACCCAAAAGGTTATCACCTGTTTCTAATTGAAATCTATGTCTCCGAGGCCCTGAAAACCTCATTTAGATTTGCCTCGATTTGTGTGCAGTCCGGGCGCGTAGCCAGAAAGCTTAAATGAGAAATCTTGTGAAAATTTCTAAGTTTTGACCTCGAAATGAATAAATTTGACTTCGGTCAAAATTTTAGTTAAACGGACCCTGACCCGTGATTTGACGATCCCGGAGGATCCGTAGGAAAATATGGGACTCAAGGGTATGCCCGGAATCGAATTCCGAGGTCCCCAGCCCGAGTTATGAATTTTTAAGTGAAATTGTTCTCTGAAAATGTTTAAAGAAAATGGAAATGAAATCTGATTAGAATGCAGTGGTATCGGGCCCGTATTTTGGTTCTGGCGCCCGGTACGAGTCTTATATATGTTTTGAATCACTCCTGTAAAGTTTGGTCAAAAACGGATGTCGTTTGACGTGATCTGGACCCAAATTGGGAAAATTGATGTTTAAAAGAAAATCTGAGAAATTTCATGGATCTTGAGGCTCAATTCGATGTTCATGATGTTATTTTGGTGATGTGATCACACGAATATGTTCGTAGGGTGTTTTTGAGGTAGTGTGCATGCTTTGTTTAGAGTTTCGAGGGCTCGGGTGAGTTTCTAGTAGGTTCTGGGATGCCTTAGGCTTTAAAAGATCAGATGTTGCAGGTTCACGAATTTTGACAGGTCTCTGAACCCTTTTGCACGGCCCGCGAGGAAACGCGTGCGGCCGCGAAGGGGCCAACGCGGCCGCGGTCGCCTTTGCGCAGTCCGCGGTGGGTGCTGTGCGGCCGCGGTCGGCTTGGTGCGGTCCGCACGGGGCAATGATCCGCAGGTCTTCAGGGAGCCTGCGCGGCCGCGATCCTTCTTGCGTGGTCCGCGGTGGGAACTTCAGAGGGGTATAAATACACGTGTATTTCAGTTATTTTACACTTTTCAAAACCCCAAAACATAAGAGGCGATTTTCCAAAGAACTTTTCTTCTCCGAAACGATTGGTAAGTGATTTCTAACTTATTTTCTTCACTTCTTAACATCTTTTAACATGATTTCAACTTCAAATCAAAGATTTTCATGGGGAAATTGGGTGATGTGGGTAGAACCTAAGTTTTTCTAAAATTAGGGATTTGGACCTCAATTTAAGGTCTGATTTCAAAACAAACCATATATTTGAATTTGTGGGGAATGGGTAATCGGGTTTTGGTCTGAACCTCAGGTTGCGACCACGTGGGCCCGGAGGTGAATTTTGACTTTTGGGTAAAACTTTGGAAAACTCATTTTCATGCATTGGGGTTGATTCATTTAGCATTTATTAATGTGATTAAGTAACTTATGACTAGATTCGAGCGAATTGGTGGTGGAATCAAGAGGTAAAGCTAAAATTTAGACTTGAGTGGTGTTCAAGGCATCGAGGTAAGTATTTGGTTTAACCCTAGCTTGAGGGATTAGGAGTTGAGTCATATTTGCTACTTGCTTCTTGTTGAGTACGACGTATAGGCATGGTGACGAGTATCTATACATTGGTGTCAAACATGACCGTGGGTCTTAACTTGAAAGTTGTTGTGTTTTTGAATGACACCTTGTATACTTTAATTAATGATCCTCTATGATTAAGTATTTCCATTAATTGAACTGAGTACTAGCAAAGTGAGATTGGTTATAACTGATTCTCCCTTGTCGGGATGACTATTTCGATATCCTTGTTCCCTTACCGGGAAGTTATTATATTACTTGTGTTCCCTTGCCGGGATTTCTTGTGATTGTGTGATATTATGAAATGGGAGCGGGTGGTACGCCTACCACAAGATATTATGAAATGGAAGCGGGTGGTACGCCTACCACAAGATATTATGAAATGGGAGCGGGCGGTACGCCTACCACAAGATATAATAAAATGGGAGCGGGTGGTACGCCTACCACAAAATTGATGAAATAGGAGCGGGTGGTATGCCTACCCCAAGATATTATGAAATAGGAGCGGGTGGTATGCCTAGCACAAGATATAATGAAATGGGAGCGGGTGGTACGCCTACCACGAGATAAAATGAAATGGGAGCGGGTGGTACGCCTACCACAAGATTGATGAAATGGGAGCGGGTGGTGCGCCTACCACGAGATATTATGAAATGGGAGCGGGTGGTACGCCTACCACAAGATATAATGAAATGGGAGCGGGTGGTACGCCTTCCACGAGATAGAATGAAATGGGAGCGGGTGGTACGCCTACTACGAGATATGAGAAATGGGATCGGGTTGCATTCCTGCAACAAGAGGAAACTGAAAGTGAAAGTTGCCTTTATTTTCTTCATTTGTGATAGAAGTTATAGTGCTAGCTTCCTTATTATTCCCTGTTATTTCTTTTAACTGCTATCCCCGAAGCATGTTCCTCTTCCCCAGCTTTAACTGCTTATTACTTATTTACTTTTCCGCGATATATTATATTACTGTATAGGTTTATCTGGAGTCTGGTCCTAGCCTCGTCACTACCTCACCGGGGTTAGGCCAGACACTTACCAGCACATGGGGCCGGTTGTGCTGATACTACGCTCTGTGCTCTTTTGCACAAATCCAGGTTTTGGACAGCAGCAGTAGCGCGGGAGCCAGCCTTCAGTCCAGTGAGACACTGAGGTAGCCTTGCAGGCGTTCGCAGGCCTGACGTCTCCTCTATCTTTTATTTTCGTATGTTATCTCATATATTTGAGACAAATAGTTTATATTTTCTTTCAAACAGTTGTATTTAGCACTCTTAGAAGTTCGTGAATAATGTGACACCAGTTCTTGGGTAGAGGCATATGTTGATTCTCGCATTATTATTCAGTTTTCTTTAAATTTAAGTCTTCCGCATATTTATTTAATTCCGTTGCTTTCATGCTATCGCCGATAATTGTTAAAAGAAGTAATTATTAACGATGTAAGCAGTTAAGGATTGGCTTGCCTAGCTCTCATAAGTAGGAGCCATCACGATTCCCGAGGGTGGGAAATTCGGGTCGTGACACTAGGTGGCTCGACTGCGTTTCGGACCACCCAGAGCATTATTAGTGTTGTAAAATATTTGCTGGTGTCGGGTCTTCGTCGCAATTATGGAGGCAGGGTCACGATCGCGATCGCAGAGTGTATTTTGGATCTACCTATCTTCTTTGTATTCACGACAAAGTCATAGCATTCACGGTGGTTTGGGGACTTGCTCATAACAATCGCGCCAGGAAGGTCACATCTGCGTTTGAGAGCTAGGAGCTGGTGGGTTTGCCTTCACGTTTGCGAGGTTCAGGCTGCATTCATGAAGGGAGGCATTTTGGTCATTGCGATCGCGAGGTAGGTGTCATGAATGCGAAGGGTTATTTCTGGGCATTGACTTTTTTATGCTTCGCAAATGCAAGGCACGTGCCGCGTTCACTAAGGTTACCCTTGGGCATGCCATTGAAGTGTTATATTTCGGGATTTTACCCCTGGAGGCTTATCTTACTATATAAAGTGGTGGCTTTTGTCTCCAAGCCTCATTTTCGACCCATATCATACTAAACTTCTCTCTAGACCTCCTAAATATATCCTTAGGTTTTGGAAGCCAAATGAAATGTGTAGAAGGTGAGTGGATTCAAGCCTTAGGACCCCGAACTAGTCGATAGTTTGCCTCTTTTTCTCTTCGTGGTTGATTGAGGAAGACATAGCAACGAAGTAAGCTCTGAAACATGGGGATTTGTGTGATATAATGTGTTTTTTTTCACCCCTCTACTTTGGTTGAGTCATTTTTAGTCCATAGCAAGCCTAGATATTGGAGGAAATATGTTAAACTTGAAGTTGGGAGAATGTGTAAGGTGTTGTCCATATGGGACTGTTCTGGAAGGTTTTTTAGCTAGGCTTCAGCTAGTTCTTGATGTATTATCTTGGATGCGTTATTGTTGATTTTTTTTCTTGTTGTGTTTGGTGTTGGTTTGAATTAGAAGGAAGTGATATAGGTGCTACCCAATTTTCTAAAAATCGTAGGTATGTTGTTGTTCATTGTTGGACTGTTTGGGAGGCTTAATATGATTATTATTGATATTGTTTGGGATGTCTAGTGATTGTTCTAACTTGTGGGAATTCATACAAATAGGGAAGGTGCTGCCCATTTTATCGTAAAATAGGTTTTGGTCAATATATAATAGTTGTGACGCTTAAACGATAATGATTATATCATTTTTCTTATTCTAGACTAAGGAGCCGTGACATTTGCATAACTTGAGGTTGGGCAGTAGATACAAGGTATGTGAGGCTATCCCTTTCTTTCTTTTACATGACTCCGATTGTACGTAACATAAATGAACGAGCTTCCAAAGATACTCCACTCTTAGAAGCTAACAGTACTTACATTGTTTCCCTTTTTATGGAGTGATTGATGTTGATATTGTTTCTATTATTTTTATGTTATCAAATGTTGTTAGTATTTTCTGATTCTTATAATATTCATGATAATGAGTTAGCTCTAATAATGTATACGAAGGTTACCAACCTTACGTCACTCCAAAAGGTTCATAATGTGATTCCATGAGTCCAATATGCATTATATACATGTACCTATTTTACTCTACCGAGCTGCACTATAATCAACCAGGTACTACACCTACTGTGCAACCATTGAATAATTGATTTTTACCGAGCTCCTCGTGGCCGGGTATGATATGATGATGATGATTCCCACAAAGGCATATGTTTTTAGAAGTATACATATATATATATATATATCATGCATTTCACGTCAGTCACCCTCAGAGGTACTCAGATGTTATAGGTTGTATCTTCTTTATCTCTCTTTACATTACTGTTCTTATTTATGCTTTCCTACATTATATACTCTGTACTTTATTCGTACTAAAATCTCTTTTATTTGTGGACGCTACATATCATGCTATAGATCCTGATGGACACGTTGACGGACCTCCCAGTAGGCTACTAGTTTAGCAAGAAGTGTTGTTGCACTCCACTTGGCTAGGAGTTTCCTTTCAAGTCAGTATACTTATGTACATATATTTATGGGTATGGAGGGGCCATGTCCCGATCTTATGTTGTTTATGTACTTATTACAGGCGTACAGACATTGTCACACCTCCTTTTTCTACCTCGAGAGGGATATAAGGGAGTTTTTTCCAATTTAAGGGACAATCGAAACGAGATTATTTATATTAAACTCATAGTCGCCGGTTTAAAATCCCGAATTGAGGAAATTTGACTCTATTTACGGTCTACGAACACATAAATCCGGGCAAGGAATTCTGTTAACCCAGGAGAAGGTGTTAGGCATTTCCGGGTTCCGTGGGTTTACCACGGTCGCTTTAATCATACTTGGCTTAATTATATTGTCTAGTGACATAGTCAGAAGCAATGGATGTTGTAAACGCACAAGTGAAACAGGAATGAGTATAGGTTTTGGGGGATGTAATTTCGATCTAAACCCGGAAACCCATATCTTTATATACGAAATTACTTCGTCCTTTTTTTTTTAGCCCTTTTTCGTTTGTCCATCTTTTTTTCTCCCATGCTTTCCGTTGGTCAACAACCAACCAAAGTGCTCTATACTTCTTCACTACTCGTACAGGCTTGACGGAGTTAAGCTGTATTGAGGGAATCGTTTTGTCTCAATCAATCAAGAATGCCTCAACTGGATAAATTCACTTATTTCACACAATTCTTCTGGTCATGCCTTTTCCTCTTTACTTTCTATATTCCTATATGCAATGATGGAGATGGAGTACTTGGGATCAGCAGAATTCTAAAACTACGGAACCAACTGGTTTCACACCGGGAGAACAAGATCCGGAGCAACGACCCCAACTGTTTGGAAGATATCTTGAGAAAAGGTTTTAGCACCGGTGTATCCTATATGTACTCAAGTTTATTCGAAGTATCCCAATGGTGTAACGCCGTCGACTTCTTGGGAAAAAGGAGGAAGATGACTTTAATCTCTTGTTTCGGAGAAATAAGTGGCTCACGAGGAATGGAAAGAAACATATTATATTTGATCTCTAAGTCCGTACATAGCAATCCTGGGTGGGTCATCACTTGTAGGAATGACATAATGCTAATCCATGTTCCACACGGCCAAGGAAGCATCGGTTTTTAATCTCATTATGACTTGGTCGTTCGGAAGAGCAATTAATTCGATCAGAATAGTGGAATGGAAGGCAGTAAAAGAATTTAAATGAAAACTAAGACATACTACTCAAACAACGTAAAATCACAAATCAACCAACACGCGCACCAAGCTATCATAACACAATGAAATGAGAATGAAAATTGAGATATAGACCTTTTATTGATGAACGCAGCTGAAAATTGCAAGTCAATAGGACTAAACAAAGCAACAATCCTTGAACTGAAACGCCGAAATCGCAAACCGAAACTCGACATAGAAGCGTCGAAAATGAGCAGCAATAATCCTGGGAAATAAGGGAGCGACAAGCATCCCCGGAACGAGGAGGTCACTAAAACCAGCATTTTTGGCGCATCCAGCATCAAAATGCAATGGATTGGCGTCGTGTGTCAGCTTGGAATACTCAATAATGTCAGCATCTGAAAATGTCCTTGCTTGCTTTAAAATGCTTCCGCTTTTTAACAAATTCGAGGAAGTGGACAACGAGAAAAAGCCATATGAAGAAGAAATGGAAGATGACAGGATACATTTTATAAGCTTCTTTCTCAAACTTCAAAGGCAACACAAAATGATAATAAGGCACTGAAAGTGGTTATGTGAACCCACTGACAGATTTTTATTAAATACGAATGGACAAAGAGCGATTGAAAGATATATGAAATTCTAAAGTCTTTTTGAATCAAATCGTCGAACAGATTGTGTACGACCTGCGGCTTGGAAGATCCCTTTGCCAAAAATGGAGATGGCTGCCGTTTTTTGTTGTCTAGGGTCTTAGCTAGGTCTAGGTCTAGGTATTAAGACGTAGAAAAAGGGTCCTTTTAAAGTATTAGAGTTTTATAGGTATTGGGCTCGGATCTATGGGCTAAGTGTAATTGGGCTTGGATTTAGGGAATTGGGTTGGACCATGTCTTTTGGGTTTGAATCTAGGCTAGGAAGACCAAATAGTACAATGTATCTATAAAAATATAAAAATCACTCTAAAGTAAAATAAACTAATATAAAACTACTTTTTTTTTTTTGTATTTTCAAATGTTATATTACTATAAATATAAATATACTAATTGACTTTAACCTAAAGATGAAAAATATTTTTTTAATTTTTTTTTTGTTGTAAAAAAGTAAAATAGTCAACACTATTTACAATAGCGATACTAAACCTAAATTAAATATTTACGCTAAAATGTGTAAAATCTTGGGGAGAGTCAAAAATTACATGTCTACAGACATATGTCATGTGTATAGATATTTTGTTCGGCCTTGTAGGCCCGTATATCTCATGTATATCATTTTGGGGTAGTCCTTTGTCGATTATTCTTATGTTTTACTCAGATTGTCTCATGACGGCCCTTCCGACCCATTTATGCATGATAGTATGCTTAAGGATATGTTAGGTTGGTGCTCAAAATGTAAGGCCCGGTTGCCCCTCGCGGCCCTCCAGTTTGGATCATGACGTTTTTGGACTCGCTTTTGAAATCTAATCACATATTTAGACTCAGTTGGTTATGGGTCATTGAGATTTGGTATTGGATTCGGATTTCGGGCATGCAAGTCCAGGTTGACTTTTTTGAAATTCATCAAAGATCAATGCTTTATGGATTATGATCGCTTTCTATTGCATTGTATGACTTATTTGGTTGATTATTGGCTCGAATTTGTGTGATTGAAAGGCTAGAGCGAGGTTTTTCTTAACGTTATTTGAGGTGGGAGGCTAGTCTGGATGAGGTAAATATCTTATCTAATCTTGTTGAGGGAATAACCCTTAGAATATGACTTTATTTGTCTAATTGAAATGTGTGAGAACTGACATATATGCAAGGTGACGAGCGTATATATGAGTGCTATGTATGATTTTTGACCGAAATAGTCTTTAGGCCATATCATGCCTTGTTTTGGATATTGTGATTCCTGCTATCATGCTTATTATGTTTGTACGATTACGTGAACCTCTTGAATCAAGCAAGAGATCATGTTTATGTGTTGATTTCTTGTTTGAGCATGATATTTGCTATTTTATGGCATATCCGCCTTATTTTAGCTGTAGTTATACACTTCGCACATGCATACACCTTAGCATGCTATTTTCCTTAGTCCATAAGTATGTGACTCGATACCCGTTGATTTTATACATGTATTCTTATATATACTTTCTTGTGATGGACTGGCCGGTTGAAAGCATGTGAGTTGTGCGTGCATCACAAGAGTTGTCCATGAGGTTGTTATTATTATGGCACGTGAGTTATCCATGCATCACGTGAGTTATCGTGCGGTTGTTAGGATTATGGCACGTGAGTTGTCTGTGCAGTGATTATGCATGTGAGTTGTCCGTGCAGCATGTTGATAATAATCCATCCCCTTAGGTCTCCCTCTCATGTTTCTCTCTTGATGGCGTACATGCAAGTTGTGATAAACCGACAGATTTCTAATTGACACAGATTATGAAAACTGATAAGTTGTTGGATTATATGCATCTCTTCTCTATTTGCAAACTCCTTGGATGTATACATATATTTTACTACATATCTTCACTATATGCTCTTTGCGAAATGTATACATGTCTTTCATGCATATCTTCTCTTTTCTATATATTGCCTTATTTGATGGAATGATTCATGGTGCATATATTATCTATTTGTTAGTCCGTGTAACTTGACTTATTTATTCATTTATATCTTTTTTATATGCAATTCTTGACGTGTTATTTGATATCAAATGTATATCTTTTCCATATGCTAAATCTTTTGTTGGTTATAATGCTTGTGCATATATATTCTCTATGTGCACCGGTGGCTTTATCTAGACTTCAGGCTTAGATTTCGATACTGTTGCTGGGTGCATGTATATATTATTGTGTTTTGCAGGTTATGTAGAGTGCGTATTCTTAACCTGAAACCTCGTCACTACTTCAACAAGGTTAGTTAGGATCTTACTGAGTTCATGTAGTCGGTTGCTCATACTACACTCTGCACCATGCGTGCAGTGCTGAGCTACTGTGATGACGACTGCTAGCATAGAAGTTGTAGCTGCGATCCAGGTTCAAGCTACCATTTGTTCATTGTAGTTCAGGACTTATAATTTTGTTTATGTAAACTTCAAATCGATGTTGTATTATTCCTTAGTACCAGAGTTGTATTCTTAATCTTAGTAGCTCATGACTTGTACTACCAGTCCTTGGGATATTGTATGGAGTTCAACCATTTTATTTATGAATTATTGATGATCTTTCACTCTGAGTCATGTCATTTGTTGTTTGGGTTACCTAGCGGGTTGGATTAGGTGTTATCACGACTTGGTGGGCTTTTCGGTCATGACATGAGAAATTTAGGATTTTTCCAAAATTAGCGATTTTTGAAGAAATACACAGGTAAGGAGATTTGTACAGATGAGAGAAAGCCTATTGTAGTATTGTTGCCTCTTTTGGGTTAGTGGCCGCTGGAAACCGACCTGGTGGAGTGGACCTATGGTGACTAGAGTATGTATATATATATATATATATATATATATATATATAGTTTTTATAACTAAAATAGCTAACACCCAAGTTTTAATAATATTAAATTGGCCCTCGACCACCCCTTAAGCCATTAAACCACATCTTAGCAATTTTGGGCCCAAAAATAAGTGAAAAATACAAATAAAAATAAAAATCATTTTCTTTAATCAAGTTTTAAAAAGGTCTTTTTAGCAATTCTTCTTAAAAAATTATACTCCTTCTGTTTTAATTTATGTGAACCCATTTGACTGGGTACAGAGTTTAAGAAAAGAAAGAAGACTTTTGAATTTGTGGTGTAAAATGAGGCACATATATTTTGTGTGGCTATAAATCATTGTATAAATGTAAAATGTTTTCAAATAAGAAAAGGGATCATTCTTTTTGGCACTTGATAAAAAATGAAATAGGTTGACATAAATGAATTGAAAACGGAGGGAGTATAAAAGATACGATATTGTTGGTGTGTTCCATGTTTTGTTCTGTGGATGACACGGATTCTTGAAATAGCAGTTGACTGATTGTTCGTAGGTTAGCACACCATTTTGACCTTTACGAAACTTCCCTTTCTTATTGGCAAGAAAAACTCTGAGTTAAGATCTAATCAGCCAATTATCCAGTTGTTATCAAGAAACTAATGTATGTCTAGCTTTGACTGCCCAATTTTACTACTTTTTTCTTTTAGAACTGTTTGGGTCAATATTTGTTTTCTCTTAAAACTTTCCTATTGTCCACGCCACCAACTAACTTCTCGTTGGGTGCATGTATCTAACCCCCTGGTAGTTGGCTCCCCCTATTAAAAGTACCTTAGTCAACACAAAACGTGTAATTTTCTTCGTACATTTCTCTTATTTTGAATATATAATTTTTTCCATACACGTTTAACTTCCAACTCTATATAAAGAGGTGAGCTTCAAAGGGAAGCATTCAGATGAACTCAAGCTATACTTGGCCTTGAGTTGAGACCATAAGCTAGAGAACTTCTAATCCGAATTTATTACATTATATAGAAAAAATAATTTTAGAAGAGACTATGGCAATAAAAGGATCTATAGTAAATCCAGTAGAGTTAGCTTTTCTCTGCACATTTGTAATATTTGCCAATTGCATCGCCTCTACTTCGATAAATCGCAATAGTTTTCCCGATGGTTTTTTGATTGGTGCATCATCTTCTGCCTATCAAGTAGGTTTTCAGGGCATATGCAAGTTCGTATTTAACTTCAGACTCATTCAATATGTATTTCTATAATAAATTTCCTTTCCTCTCCATTTCAGTATGAAGGTGCAGCATATGAAGATGGTAAAGGACCTAGTATTTGGGATAATTTCACTCACAAATTTCCAGGTTTACATCTTTCTTTCTATTTCTTTGTCTCTTTTCTTTTGTTGTCTGTATTAATTATATATCCTCATTTATCTTAATTTCTTGGGCGTTGCAGGAAAAATATCAGAGGGAAATAACGGGGATGTAGGAGACAACTTTTATCATATGTATAAGGTAACATATGTTCATCTTTTCAATTTTGTAATTCTCTTTTTAGTAAGACGAGAATTGTTTGGTTTCTCTTTAATTAAATCCGACTTTTCGATTGTGGAAATATGTAACAGGATGATGTTAAGCTCATGAAGTTTGTGGGGTTGGATGCTTTCAGATTTTCAATCTCATGGTCAAGAATATTACCTCGTATGTGACTATTGATCATATCTAAAAATCAATTACTTAGATCGTCGGTTCAAGAAAACGCTTATAATTATGTCTTGCGAAAATGCTATCGCTTTTTGCTTAAAAGTTGTTCTTGATTCAGGTGGCAAGTTAAGTGGAGGAGTCAACAAGGAAGGCATTGCATTTTATAACAATCTCATCAATGAACTTCTATCTAATGGTTTGTACTTTTATTTGTAAAATCAATCATAGTACTTTCTTTCTCTTTCTACCTTGTCCTCAATCTTTTTCTTTTTCTGTTTCTCCTCTAATTCGATATATAAATGAACAGGTATACAACCATTTGTGACTATATATCACTGGGATCTTCCGCAAACACTAGAAGACGAGTATAGCGGCTTTCTGAGCCCTCTCGTTGTGTAAGTTCTTCCTCACCTCACCTTAATTTTCTTGAACTGCAAGACCACCTTATTTAAAAAGTTAAACTGACGCGCCTCCTATTATAACGTGTTGAACTGTGTGATAATGTATCATCTAAAAAGTTAAATTTAAAAGCAAGAATGTTATTCAAATTGCAGAAATGATTTTGTGAACTTCGCGGAACTTTGCTTCAAAGAATTCGGAGATAGAGTGAAGCATTGGATCACTATGAATGAGCCTTATATTTTTACAAATGGTGGCTATGACTCAGGAAATTCTGCGCCTGGTCGATGTTCCCCTTGGCAATCCAATGCTTGTGCTAACGGAAACTCCGCAACTGAGCCTTATGTTGTTGCACACCATTTGATTCTTTGTCACGCTGCCACAGTAAGTCTATACAAAGAGAAATACCAAGAATCTCAAAAGGGAGAGATAGGAATAACACTTGTGTCTCAATGGTTGGTACCATATTCCAATAGTGAACTTGATATCAAAGCAGCGCAAAGATACATTGACTTCATGTACGGATGGTAAGTATTACTTATGACGGATTTAACTCATATATAGTGACATTTATAAATGATTAATACACGATATATTAGTTTATTTTAACGTGTTGTAGAAGGTAATATATCTTATATTTCATAATATTAATCTCTTTTTCTATTTCAAAACGGTTACCATGTGGTTAATTATATGTTAATTGACCATAAGTATATAGAAGTTAAACTCAAAAATGATTAAACATACTTTTAGGTACTGACGAAACCAGAAATTTTACGAAGGGTGTTCAAAATTTAATATATATGTAATATACTTTTATATATACTCGGTGTAATTTTCTGGCCACGCCACTGTTTTTGGTTAATGAGAGTTAAATCAATCATAGCTTGTATACAGGTACAAGACTAATTTCAAGTTAAAAATCTTTCATCGCTAACAATATAATCTTATTTCCTATAGGTTCATGGATCCATTGGTGTATGGAAAATATCCTTCAATTATGCGTACAATTGTGGGAGAAAGGTTACCGAATTTTACACGGGAGCAAGCTAAGATGGTGAAAGGGTCCTTTGACTTCATAGGACTAAATTACTACACCTCAAATTATGCAGCTCATCTCCCTCCCACAAACAATATTAATGTCAGCAGTGCAACAGACCCTCATGTCCACGTTACAGGTAAACTACTCGAAAATTGAAATAAATAAGGAAAACTTCAATATTTCCTCGGTATAGAGAATATCAACTTATTTTGTTTTTGCATCTTCTGTTGTTAGGTGAAAGAGATGGAGTACCTATTGGGGATCCTGTAAGTTCAGCGCATAACTAGTAAATGCTAAAATTATTTTTTAAATAATCAAAAAGATTCATAGAATTTACGAGACATTTTTTGGTGGTGCAGACTGCAGTGAGCTTTTTCTTTGACTATCCAAAAGGACTTCGAGATCTTCTAGTCTACACGAAGGAAAAGTACAATGACCCAACCATTTATATTACAGAGACTGGTATGTCAAATTCGTCATCTCTTTTAACTGTACAAACTATATATTGCTACTTTTTCTGTTTTATTTTATATGGCCTATTTTCTTTTTAATATATTTTAAAAAGAAAAATATTTCTTTATATCAAAAATTTTTTAATTTGAAATTTCGGATTTTACCTTTCATAACATGTTCTTGAAGCGATTAAAAATAATACTAACATATTTAAGATCACAAAGTATTTTTTCATATGTCAAAAGTTTTTTTCTTTTTCTTTCTTGAACTAATTCATAATCTTATAAAAAAGGGGAGTATATATACACACTTGCTCGGGCAAAGAAAAATGACATGACCTTCAACTTCTAATTAATACTTATTGAGTCTATTACATATTAATGTTTCCATGAATTTTCAGGACTGGCTGATCGTAAGAATGTAATGAAAGATGCCATAAAGGATCGTCAGAGAGTGAACTTTTATCGTGGCCACCTTTTGGCAGCTCAAGAAGCCATAGAGTAAGTTCATACACGATCTTCAAAAACATCATAAACTACCATTTTCAATTTTGTTTTATAATTAAAAAAATTTCTGTTTTATAATTACTTGGCAGGCTTGGTGTGAAGGTTAATGGTTTCTTTGCCTGGTCATTTCTTGATACATTTGAATGGACTGACGGTTACAAGTTAAGATTTGGAATGTGCTATGTGGATTACACTGATGGATTAAAGAGATACCCCAAATATTCAGCTCTTTGGTTCAGAAAACACTTTCACAAGGAGGCTTTTAAACTTCACTATCGTCCTAGGCGTATGAGTTCATGGATTCCACGCATCTTGCGTTCATACATGTGATCTCTATTTTTTAGTTATTTTTCTTCTTTTGCCCCATTCTTTTTAGGAATTAAGTCTAAGGTTCTAGTTGCAGACATGATGTATTTGTTCATTATTTCGTAAATATGCAACTATACAGTAGATGAATTCTTTGATTGGAGATCGTATGCTCTCATGTAATTTCAAACGACACTGCATTTTATAAAATAGACAAGTCGATATTGATGAGCGCCGAAAAAGCTCTAACATAAGATACTTTTATCTAAGAGTTTACACAATATATATATATATATATATATATATTGTATTAAAAGCATGAAGCCCTTAACTTTAAAGTTAAATTACTAAAATATCCTTCTAAATTATTCAAATACCTTACTTTATAAACAATCAAAAAAACTGATGCATAAAAGGTGGTGTCAGTTGGAATTACTCCCAAAGTCCTAACTAATCTCTAAAAGGTGTGTTGAATAGTTTGGCATCCTTTAGAATTAGAAGTATCTTTTCTTTAAGCCTCCTTGATCCAATTGAGTCATAATGATTGGGAAAGACTATAACGCCGACTTGGACACGTTAGGCAAACCATTCAAATAGCTTACAAGCTGATGAATATGATTACTAATTTTATTTTTCCAAGAGGTGAGTCTTTCATTTCCTTTTAGTTTCTTAGTTCTCTTTTATGCGTATTATTGGTCATTCTCCTAATTTTTTCATCACTAGGTGAATGACAGTTTGGTTTTAAAACTTCTGTTAGAATTCAAAGCAAATTTGTGTTCTGTATTTTGCTTTTAATCTTGCATGACTACAAGTGTTAACAATTTCTATATTTTCTTATATGTTCGTATCTTTTTTACATTTTGGATTAAATTACTATTATTTCTACGGGTATTTGTAGTGATTGGCTAATCATTTAAAGTTCCTTTCAAATCCAATATATATCGGTCATTCGTTCTATGGGATTACTATTCTAATTGTTGTTCAGCCAATTCATGAAATTTTCAAGTCACCGTCAAAAATTTGATTTAACTTTATTTTTTTTCTTTATTACTCTGATTTCATTCTAGAGTTAATTTCTTGTAATAATCAAATGCTACAACATTTGTTTTCAATTTATGAAGTTTACAACTAAACAAAGCCTTATAATTATGAACTGAATTTGTCTAAATGCTACTCTAGGATTTCTATGTAGTTTGTGTTGCGGAAGCCAAATGTATATAGTGTGAATAAGTCACAACTACTATACCAAAAATTATGACAGCCACCAAATAATAAATAAGACAATAAAGCAACAATAAAGGGAACACCAGAATTTACGAGGTTCGGCTAATTTTGCCTACTCCTCGGACACAACCAATATTTTATTTCACTCCAAAAATACAAGTGAAATAATACTAAAGAGAGAAGATACAAATGCCTTAAACAGATGAGAAGGCAAATGAGAGGTGTGTTTAAATCCTAAACATTAAGCCTTCTTTTATAAGGGGAAAATCCCCCCAACTATTCATTTCCCACCGATGTGGGACAAACATTTCTGCCAACTACTTTAACAAATCTCCACCTTGGCAAAATTCCACATCTTCAATTTTCTCTCAATAACAAATTTTGATTGTGTCTTCATCTTCAATCTTCAGTTTTCAACAATGTTGATCAAATCCAAACAATGTTGAAACTTGACCGCAGTCACCACCTTTGTCAGCATATCAGCAGGATTCTCCGTAGTATGAATTTTCTTCACCGTGACTCCACCTTCTTCTATGATTTCTCGTACGAAATGATACCGAACATCAATGTGCTTCGTCCTTGCATGATAAACTTGGTTCTTCGCTAATTGAATAGCACTTTGACTATCACAAAAAATTGTGATACCTTTTTGTTCAACACCAAGCTCCTTTAGCAATCCTTGAAGCCAAATTGCCTCTTTCACAGCCTCTGTAATAGCCATGTACTCTGCCTCTGTTGTAGACAAAGCAACTGTTGACTGCAAAGTAGACTTCCAACTAACTGGTGCCTTTGCAAAAGTAAACACATAACCAGTAGTTGATCTTCGTTTGTCCAGATCACCCGCAAAATCTGAGTCACAATATCCAACTACAGACTGATTGTCTTCCTGCTCAAAAACTAACCCGACATCTACAGTATTATGAATATACCGTAGAATCCACTTCACAGCTTGCCAATGCTCCTTCCCTGGATTGTGCATATATCTGCTAATAACTCCAACAGCTTGTGAAATGTCAGGCCTTGTGCAAACCATTGCATACATCAAGCTACCAACAGCATTTGCGTATGGTACCTTTGACATATACTCTCGTTCAGCTTCATCCATTGGCGACATAATAGTACTTAGCTTAAAATGGGAAGCAAGTGGAGTACTAACTGGCTTAGTCTTGTCATCTATGCCAAAACGTTGAAGTACTCTCTTCAAATATTCCTTTTGAGATAAACAGAGTTTCTTTGAACGTCTATCTCTAATTATCTCCATGCCAAGAATTTTCTTTGCCTCACCCAAATCCTTCATCTCGAACTCCTTCTTCAGTTGAATCTTCAACTTATCAATTTCTTCCGAATTCTTGGAAGCTATCAACATATCATCAACATATAGGAGAAGATATATAAAGGAACCATCTTTAAGCCTGCGCAAATACACACAATGATCGTATTTGCTTCTCTTGTACCCTTGCTGCAACATAAACTTGTCAAATCGTTTGTACCATTGTCTAGAAGATTGTTTCAAACCGTACAACGATTTTTCAAGTTTGCACACCATATTTTCTTTTCCAGCAACTTTGAATCCTTCTGGCTGAGTCATGTAGATTTCCTCCTCCAAGTTTCCATGTAAAAACGCAGTTTTTACATCCATCTGAACTAGTTCCAAATCCAATTGTGCTACCAAAGCCAACATAATTCTAATGGAGGAATGTTTTACAACTGGAGAAAACACTTCATTGTAATCAATTCCCTCCTTTTGAGCATATCCTTTGGCCACCAATCTTGCTTTGTAGCGAACATCTACTTGGTTAGGAAATCCTTCTTTCTTTGCAAATACCCATTTGCACCCAATTGCTTTCTTTCCCTTCGGGAGATTGGCCAATCTCCATGTATGATTCTGATGAAGGGACTGTATTTCATCATTCATGGAAATCCTCCACTTATCTTCTTCTGAACTTTGGACAGCGTCTTTATAAGTAGTAGGAACATCATCAGCTACAATTGAGGTTGCACAAGCAACCGTCTCTATGAGACGAACAGGTTTCGTTATTGTTCTTTTTGGCCTGCTGGTTGCTATTGATTCAAGTTGTTGTTGAGATTCCTGAGTTGGAATCTCCTCTACTGGCTCTCCTTCCAGAGGGTAATCTTCATTTGTTTCCTCCTCTGCTTCTTGTGTAGGAAAAATAAATTTTCCCTCAAACTCCACCTGCTTAGAAGCACCTTCATTTTGTTTGGTATCTTCTGTTACCTTATTTACCATAGCAAATTCATCAAAGGTAACATCTCTGCTGAATATTACTTTCTTTGTCATAGGACACCATAAGCGATATCCTTTGACTCCAGAAGTAATTCCCATAAAAATAGCCTTCTTTGCCCTTGGATCCAATTTTGACTCCGTCACATGATAATATGCAGTTGAGCCAAACACGTGCAAAGAGTTATAATCTACAACAGGTTTTCCATACCATTTTTCAAATTGTGTCTTGCCATCAATAGCAGCAGATGGTAAGCGATTAATGAGGTGGCATGCATATGTAATTGCCTCAGCCCAAAATTCTTTGCCCAAGCCAGCATTGGACAACATACACCGTACCTTCTCCAGCAAGGTCCGGTTCATACGTTCTGCCACTCCATTCTGTTGTGGTGTATGTCTAACAGTGAAGTGTCGGACGATGCCATCATTTTCACAGACCTTATTGAAATGATCATTTTTGTATTCACCTCCATTGTCTGTGCGAATACACTTGATCCTCTTGCCTGTTTGATTCTCCACCATCGTCTTCCATTTGAGAAAAATTCCCAACACTTCATCTTTGCTCTTCATTGTATACACCCATACTCTTCGGGAAAAATCATCAACAAAGGTTACAAAATAGTGCTTCCCACCCAATGAAGGTGTTTTGGAAGGACCCCAAACATCAGAGTGTACATAATCCAAAATGCCTTTAGTATTATGGATCGCTGTACCAAATTTAACCCTTGTCTGTTTCCCTTTGACACAATGCTCACAAAACTCCAAGTTGCAAGCCTTTACTCCTTTTAACAATCCTTGATCTGATAGAGTTTTCAAGGATTTTCCTCTAGCATGTCCCAAGCCCATGTGCCATAGCTTGGTTGCTTCTGCCTCTTTGTCGTCACTGGATGTCACTGTCGCTGTCCCAATAATTGTACTGCCACGATAGCGGTACATATTATTATTCTTCCGATTAGCCTTCATTACCACTAGTGCACCGGAGCATACTCTCATCACTCCATTTTCTGCAATGATTTTGAACCCTTTTGATTCTAGGGCTCCCACAGAGATGAGATTCTTCTTCAAATCCGGTACATATCGAACATCTGTTAATGTTCTGATCATTCCATCATGGTTCCTTAATCGTATTGAACCAATGCCATATGAGGTAAGAGGGCTGTTATCCGCTGTGTGGACGACTCCATATTCTCCTTCTTGAAATTCCACGAACCAGTCCCTGTTGGGACACATATGATAGCTACAAGCCGAGTCCATCAACCATATGTCTGATGATGTTGATGACTCTGTTGTAACTAATGAGAAGTCTGAATCATCACAATCAGCTACATTTGAATCCATAATGGCCTTTCCATTGTTATGTTTGGCCTTATTCTTCAACTTCGGACAGTCTTTCTTCCAGTGCCCTTTTTCTCGACAAAAGGCACATTCATCTTTGCTGGGTCTGGATCTTGACTTGGATCT
Organism: Nicotiana sylvestris; assembly: GCF_000393655.2. Lineage (NCBI taxonomy): Eukaryota > Viridiplantae > Streptophyta > Magnoliopsida > Solanales > Solanaceae > Nicotiana > Nicotiana sylvestris. Next base: position 47,038,875 of record NC_091068.1, read on the forward strand.
TCCCTTCTTTGTCCTCATTTGACTTTGAGGACGACCCCTCACAAATAGTGCTTCTCCTTCTCCGCCCTTCTGTTTTTCTCGCTTTCTTTGTTCATAGCTGTACAAAGCCGAACAAACTTCTCTGAGAGAAACTTCGTCATTTCCATGGAGTAGAGTAGTTTCAAGGTGCTCGTACTCATCAGGAAGTGACGCCAACAACATCAAGGCCAAGTCACCATCATCATAAGTTGTATCCATATTTTGCAAATCTGTGACCAACTTATTGAAACTGGTGATATGTTCATTCATCGTGGTACCAGGAACATAGGTGAAGTGAAACAGTCTCTTCTTCATGTACAATTTATTTTGACTGTTTTTCTTCAAAAATTTATCCTCCAGTGCTTTCCATAATCTACTTGCAGAAGTTTCCTTTGTGTATGGATATTTCTGCTCTCTAGCAAGGTAGGATCGAATGGTACCGCAAGCAACACGATTGATAATTCTCCAATCTTCTTCTCCAATAGCATCTGGTCTCTTTTCTTCAATAGCAAGATCTAGCCCTTGTTGAAAAAGGACATCTAGAACCTCGCCTTGCCACATCCCAAAATGTCCGGACCCGTCAAATATTTCTACCGCAAATTTCGCATTTGACACAATTCTTGTCATAAGCGAAGATGCCAATGATGACGTATTGTTGACACTTGATGTAGATTCTTCTTGTTTATTGTCTCCCATCTTTGACACAAATATTATTTAATAGCTGACGACACAATCAAGATTATTTCCTTTCTGGTGTGGAAGATCAGACTAAGCTGCAACCACAGAGCATACTAAGACAGAATCTTGACACAGTTACCAAGATAAATCTTTTCTGATGTGGAAGATCAGACTATGCTGCAACCACAGAGCATACTAAGACAGTACCTTGGCTCTGATACCAATTGTTGCGGAAGCCAAATGTATATAGTGTGAATAAGTCACAACTACTATACCAAAAATTATGACAGCCACCAAATAATAAATAAGACAATAAAGCAACAATAAAGGGAACACCAGAATTTACGAGGTTCGGCTAATTTTGCCTACTCCTCGGACACAACCAATATTTTATTTCACTCCAAAAATACAAGTGAAATAATACTAAAGAGAGAAGATACAAATGCCTTAAACAGATGAGAAGGCAAATGAGAGGTGTGTTTAAATCCTAAACATTAAGCCTTCTTTTATAGGGGGAAAATCCCCCCAACTTTTGTTTTCCCACCGATGTGGGACAAACATTTTGCCAATTTCAACAAATCTCCACCTTGGCAAAATTCCACATCTTCAATTTTCTCTCAATAACAAATTTTGGTTGTGTCTTCATCTTCAATCTCTTAAAGACATTTCTTCGCTAGGTCGGATACAATTTCTATGGGTCGTACCTTTTGATATCCATTTTTTTCTACTGTATGTGGGAGAATTGCATACTTTACACATCTCTACCCACTACAAGAAATATAGGCTACAACCACATTTAATTGACGACATTTATAACAAATGTCATTAAACAGTTACTTTTCTGACATTTAGAGCAATATGTGGTTAAATGAACGTCATTTAGCAAGAAAAGTCATTAAATATTATGACATTTGATTCAAATGATGTATTTTTCACTATGTTTATCGACATTTGCAGCAAACAGTGGAAAATTTATACGCAGTTGAATTTAAATCGCTCATTCCTTTCTTTTTATTTTCCCTATCTCCAGCCCCCTTTCAGAACCCTCCTCCTTTGAAATCCTAAATTCTACGAGATAGCATCCATCATTCTCTGTTCATCTTGCTCGAAAAAGGCCATGCTATTTATGTCATATTTTACAGAATCATAGGTGATGGCAACCTCCACCTCCGTTCTCTTCTCTCGCCTCTTTAGAAGACCCCTTCCAAACCTCTGTGAACAAATTCAAGTCGAACAGAAATCGAATATGCAGTCAATGTCTTCTTCACCTTCAAGACATTCGAAGTTCATAGTCTTCTGACCTTGCCAGAAGGAGAAGCCAGAGTTAAAGTCAATGTAATCGGTGCGAGGTTTTTTATTGAGACTTTGAGGAATCTTCAATTAATTTTCTTCTTTTAATTTGAAATTGTGGGTTGTTCATATTAAAAGATAGGTTTGTGATTCATTCACTTTGGATATGAATGAATTCTGGATAGTTGATGTATCCTATTTCATATATGTGTGCCGCATTCCGATAGATGAGATATTGCCACATGTCAGTGTATTACCTTTCTATAATTGAATTAGAGCACATAATTATATTGTGCATTTTAATTGATACGAAATTTACCTTTTCAACTGTATAGTAGTATATTGCCTTCCAACTGTTTGAGAGAATGCTTGAAAGTTCTGGATAAGTTATCAAATGGATTTTGATAAAGAATCCATTAGAGGTTCATGTGTGTATGTAATATTTGTTTATTATCCACGTTTATTTAGAGGCCAACATGCTGATTGAACTACATGGAGTCCACTTGAGGCTATGTAGCTGCCAAGTTCCACTTAATCTTCCGGATTGGTTAGTTCTTTTAATCTATCCCATTAGGTTGTTGGGTTATCCCTTTGAAATTGTTATGTATATTATTTTAGCTTGATCATTTACTTTGCTCTGCACCCTTCTGTGTGGTAATCAATTGTACTTGTTATACTGGTGTTTACTTGCATTGCCTCTGTTGGTTTATCATGTGTCACAATCTATACTAAACAAATAGTTTGCTGCATTATCTTGTTTAAAACTATGTCGCAAAGGCAACAAGGCCATTGTGCCTATATTAATGCTTTTCTTACTTTTTAAATATTGTTTTTTTTGTTCGTTTCCTAACTAGTTTAGTATAATTCTTTTCTTTTTAGTTATTGGAGACAACACTTCTGAAGGATGTGAGCTACTATAGTGTGGGTGAATCCTTGGCGTGGTGATATACTGATACCAAATCTTCTCCATCAAAGAACACGGACACTAAAGCTTCAAATTGTATAGGCTATTTTGGAGATGTTAACAAAGAGAAAAGTTACAATTATATATACTGTAGTGGACTATTGTTTTTAAATTCATTTAAATTATCGGTGGTGTATGACACTTGAAACTTTTGACATGAATGTGAATGTTTGCGGTATTGGGAAGAGCAAATAAATATATTTGTTGTTTTCTTCTTTTCTATATTGTATGTATTATATGTAAAGGAAAATATAATAAATGTATTGTTTTCAATTTTAACTGTGCGTCTATATTTTTTTTAATTTACAAATAATTTGCTGACATTTTTATACGTCACAAATTATATGGTTATGAACTCAAATGGGTGACATTTGATAAAAAGTCAGTAGATAAGTGTCACTAAGCATTTACTGACATTTACTTAAATGTAGGAAAATTTCCGACATTGAAATTTTTGACATTTGGCATAAATGTAAAATAAACGTCGGTAATTGATTATGTGACATTTATGTGACCTAATACAACATTTATTTAATGTCGCCATAGCTCATATTTCTTGTAGTGATCATATTTATTATATTATGCAAAGAAGATCCTTAGGCCAGTCTGTCTTAAGATTTCATGTAACCACTTGTATCCTTTGTATATTTAGTCTACTGATTTGTAAGAGAGACAAGGTTCCTATAATGAAGAGCTCTCCCCCCGTCAAATGGCTAAAATACTGCACCTGTTGCCAAAGTGCACTCATAGACTATGCATTCTATAAAGAGCAAATAAAGAGATTTTTATGCGTCTTCCTGTTTGGCCCAATCAAGATTGAAACTGATTGACATCATGTATCATGAGTACTATTTGTTAGAATAGTCATAGCTTTATGTTGCAACATATATGCAACGAATTATACAATCATAAGAATAAACTTTCTATTTGAAAAAAAAAATTTTTATGGCAGTACTGGTGCATCATATATATATATATATATATATATATATATACTTTCAACTACAAAAATTGTCTTGCCAGGTAGAGCTAGGATTTGAAACTTATGCGTTCGATAGTTTAATTCATTTAAGTTATTGAATTCTAAATTAATAACTTTTTCATATTCAATAAATTTGTAAAAATAAATACAGAGTTTAAACTAAAGCTATTGCGTGCTAGCTCCGCTCATGCTTGCCAAGATTGTTGATGTTGATGCAACCACTTTTGAGGAAGAAGAAAATTTGCAAAGATACGAATGAAAGATAACAAAAAAGAAAAAAAATAGTTATCTTTCTTGATAGTAAAATAAATTATAAACTAAATTGATATCTAAAGTTGTATTTGTCTGAAAAATATTATTGTTGGTGTGTCAATCTACAAGAGTTCTGTTCATGACAGAGTAACTGAAACGGATGAAAGAACGTAAATCCATCATCCGTAAGAAAGTATTAGCTAAAATACAGTAAATCAGATATTAAATTTTTTACATGTATTTAATTAAAATCTTGACCTCGACAAGAAAGTCACCATACTATAATCACGTTGATCATTCACAGAAACTTATACTTTATTCTTTTTAAAAATTAAAAGAGCTTCCATTGATCATTGATGTGGTCTTGTAGAAAAATTACAATCCGAGTTTAGCATACCAAATTTTGTAAATGATCATTGAGGGAAAAATACAAAAGATGTCCTATCCAAAACAATTTTGCAATGATTTGTTTTATTAATATTGATATTATTTTACAACACCATATAATAAAGGACTTGTCATACACGTGCAACGCACGTGACGAGAGACTAGTATATATTATAAATGTGAAGATCTAAGTCTAAAGCTGAAAGACCAAATTAACCCTATAAAGTTTGAGTGATTATAATACCTTTTAAAAATTAAATGAATTATTATTAATTATTTCATATTTTGGTTAACCAAAATTATGTTCGTTGATGTGTAAATTTTGGAGAATTTGAAAAGATGCATTGAATAATTCAATAGGCCAGATTCATTTGACTATTATAAAATGCCAAACAATCATTATGAAAAAAGTGAAAAACAAAGTAAAGATCATGGATATCAAGGGTCGCACACTACTAAAAAATTGGTCTACAGTAATGGTTGAAAAATCGTTTCAACAGACTGCAAAACCGTTGTCATAGGGATATTGGAACGGTTTAAAGACCGTCATATCAGCCGGCGTACCCATAAGTCTACTGGAACGGTTCTTGCAACGGTTTGCATCGCCGCGACAATAGATAAGTCTATCGCAACAGTTTTCTCTTTCTCTTCTCTGTTGGAACGGTTATTTTTTTCAATTGGAACGGTTCAAAACCGTTACTGCATTGTTTATACAACGGTTTTTAACCGTTACCATATTATTTAAAGCAACACTTATGTAAGCTATTGGTACGGTTATGTTGGATATAGCCACAGTTTCTTTAGGCTATGGTAACGGTTATATTTGTATTTGGAACAGTTTATGGGACCGATTGCAACGGTTTACATTGTCCACTGGAATGTCATTTGTGTCCTATTGCAACGGTTCTGGTAGGCTATTGTATCAGTTCAGTTAAAACCAATATAGCACCTGTTATAAATAAATATTTATACATATAATAAATTATAATAACACTAAAATTTAAATATATCATAAAATGAAACTATTAATAATAAAAAATTATCCATAAAGCAAATGTTCTACCCCATGAGTGCATTAGTTTAGTACATTTCAAAAGAGTAAATAAGTTTCAAAAATATTGGTAACAAAAGATTCCTAGAACATTCATCTATAACAATACAAAATTCATTTCAAGTAAGGTCTAGTTCTTCATCGTCTTCATCATCCATTTCTTGATCTACTCCACCTACAAAAGAGGATAAATAAAGTTATTACCCTTCAACAGAATCCGGTCTAAGAATACTCAAGCATTTAACTGTTTTCGTTCTTCTTTTATTAATCCAACTTATTCATCTCAACAAACTATACGCAACATTATAACAATATGATATTATTACCAAAGACCAAGACTTTCAAACTATCAAGCTATGATGGCAAAGTAAAGAATAATTCATAAAAAGAATCACAAACATAATTACAAAACCAGCACAAAACATCAACTATTTAAACCGTTCTTTCAGATGATCAATGACCATTATATTGCCTCTCAGTAAGTACATTAGAGTGATAAACATTTAGGTGATACATTGCCTATGGCACCAATTCCTTTAACTCAGGATGTGCAGCAATTAACGAGCGATCTACTCCCTCGAGAGTAGTGAATACTCGTGCTTGTTCCAGAGCCTCATTGTTACCAGCATGTGATACTAGGTAGAAGAGGAGAATCAATCCATTCAATTTTGATTGTTCATTTCCTCTCAACAGTCTTATCACAGGAGGAACACCTCTGAATTCGATAATTGTTTTTGAGTGCTCCATACCCAAGAAATTCTAAGGACAAGTAAACTTCCCAAGTGAGGCAGCAGCTTCTGCTGCCATGTCTAGGTTCCTATTACTAAGTTGCTCGACTTTTCCATTTGTTCATCTCCAGTATTAAACAAAGCATATCGATGTGTTTCAAATCATAACTGCGAATCCATGAGAAAAGTATTTTTTTTCTTACTTCCAATTGGATGGCCTATATTAGGGAATATAGTTGACAGATTTTGAGAGCACTCATCATCCACAGTTTGGTACCTACTAAAATTTGTCTTAACGCCATCATGTAGATATCTCGAACAAAAAGTCAAGCACTCATCGGCCACAAACCCCTCTGCTTTTGACGCTTCTGGACAAGATCGATTACATACAAATTCCTTGTACTTACATAGGTTCCTCTCAATGGAATACATCCAACGGAGATGAGCCGGACCCCCAAGTTTAATTTCATTCATCAAATGAATAGGCAAATGTGGCATTATGTCAAAAAATGTTGGATGGAAAATCTTTTCAAGCTCGCATATTATTTCAACAATTTCCGACTGCATTGTTTCAAGATCTCTTCGCCTTATGACCTTACTACATATAGCTCTAAAAAAAATTCTCAACCTAATCAAGGCCAATGAAACATGTTTGGGCAACACTTTTCTAACAGCAACTTGGAGCAAGTAATGCATTATAAAATGAGCGTCATGACTCTTGTACCCTGATATTTTCATCTCCTTCACTTGCACGCATTCTGAAATATTGGAAGCACACCCTTTGGTAATTTAGCATTTTTTATGACAATACAAAATAAATTTTTCTGTTTTGGTTCCATGTAGAAACAAGATTTAGCCACACTTATAGTTCCATCACTATTTATTCTTGGTTGTAGCTCCTTTCGTATCCCCATTTCTTGAAAGTCATAGCGAGATTTTTCATGATCCTTTGATTTTCCATGTATTTCTAATAAAGTCCCAAGCAAACTATCACATATTTTTTTCTCGATGTGCATCCAATCAAGATTGTGCCTCAATTTGTTATGCACCCAATATGGCAATTCAAAAAAAATGGTTCTTTTTTTCCACGGACCCTCATCACTCCGAGGCCTTTTTTTAGGGCTCTTTCCAAAGATATTGTTGAATTCAAGCAGCTCTTCAAAGACTTCTTCACCCGACAAGGGAGCAGGTCTATGTTCCTCCTTACCATCAAAAGACTTCTTATCTCTTTGGAATGGATGATCACGAGGCAAAAATCTTCGATGGCCCAAGTAACACATCTTGTGACTATGTTTGAGATATTGAGAACATGTGTCATAATTGCAAGTGGGGCATACTAATCTCCCCTTAGTGATCCATCTTGAAAGCATTGCTAATGCTGGAAAGTCACTAACTGTCCACAATAAGGCAGCACACATTCGGAAAGATTGGTTGGTTTCAGCATCAAATATGTCTATCCCAGTTTCTCATAGCTCCTTCAATTCTTCAATTAATGGACGAAGGTACACATCGATATCATTTCCAGGAGATGATGGACCAGGAATGATCATAGACAATATTATATACTCCGGCTTCATGCACATCCACAGTGATAAATTATAGTTCATTAACATAACAGGCCACGTGCTATGAGAAATGCTCATGGTCCGAAACGAGTTGAAACCATCACTTGAGAGACCCAATCTAACATTCCGAGGGTCTCTAGAGAAGTCTGGATGCAAAGAATCAAAAGCCTTCCAAGCTTCCCATCAGCAGGATGCTTATATTCCCATCACTGGGTCGCTCATTATCATGTCATCTCATTGCAGCAGCTGTTTCAGGACACATGAATATCCTCTGAAGCCTATGCTTTAAAGAAAAATACCTTAAAACCTTTGTAGGGATTTTAGAGCTTGCTTTAGTCAAAGGACCGACACTCTTCCATCTTGAAGACCCACAAATAGAGCAATTATCCATATTCGTATTTTCTTTCCAAAATAACATGCAATCATTAGGGCATGCATGTATTTTTTCATAATGAAGACCCAAATCTTTTATCATGTTTCTAGCTTTGTTGAAAGATTTCGGTACCTGAGCAAATGGAAATGCCTCTTTTATCAACTCTAACAAATCAGAGAAAGCCACATTACTCAACCCATGCAATGATTTAAGCAAGTACAATCGAATAGTGAAACTCAGTTTGCTAAAATTTTCACACCCCGGATATAACTCTTGTTTTCCTTCCTCCAGCAATTTGAAAAACTTCTTTGCATCTTCAGATAGTCTTTCCCCAGCTTCTTCTTCATCCCTTCCTGACCCTCTATATTTCTAAATGTATCATGAAGTAGTCCATCAATATCGTCACGCAAGGTAGAACCTTCATCATCATTGCTTGGATGAGGTGTATTTCTCGAGAAAAATCCTTCCCCATGAAAAACCCATTTGGTATAACCCTCAACAAACCCATGAACAACCAAATGATCCTCCACCACATTTCTATAATATCAATAGCGATTCATGCACTTTTTGCAAGGGCATAATATTTCATTCCTTGGGCGGCTCGTTCAAATGACTTATCAAGAAAATCATTCACTCCACGGATATACTCATCCATCCATCTCAGGAGATTCATCCAACTTTTATCACCATTATCCATAGATATCCTATACGATAAAAGTAAATCAACAAAACTAATCAAATAAACCAAAAGCATACTAATTTAACATTGACCACTACTTTTAAGGCAAGACCCTCTACACTATAACAAGCACGTGAGCATCTGAAGACAACAAATTGTTAATGTTTGATGGAACTAAGGACTTGACTACATAATTGCATGCATGCTTTCCATTTCCAAAGAGTTGAGCACCTATGCCCGTGAAATTGTTACACTTTTGTATTAATAGAAGCATAAATCCAATGAAAGACCAAGTTAAACAAAATACAACATAGTCTCATCACAACCCATCAGAATAATATAATATATACGGTAGGAGAATAATAATTTACTAAAAAAAAGAATATGTCACCAAAGTCCAGATTCTTAACATGAGTTCTGCTAAAATCACGAGTAACAAGTATTCTCTAAGATTCAAACCCTTGAATTTTGGCAATTCTGAAGAACTTTATATGCGTAAAAGCTATATTGGTTCATCACAACTTACTGTAATAGCTCTTGCAATGTTGTTAACCACGACATTTCTTTCATGGACAACTATTCTAGGATATTATTTACCTTTTCCATAGTTATATTAAAGGGCTAAAGAGAATAAAAGAATTTTAGATTTAAGACCAGATAAACTTCAAACATGTTAAAGATTTTCCTCTATTAGAGTTTTTCTGGGGTATGGGCAATTAAAGCAGTTAAGAGAGAAATTTCACCACCATATATTAGTGCAGTTATGATAGATAAATCACGTGCTTGATTCAAGCTTCATATAAGATGTAATATAAAGCACTCATATACAAAATTTTATGATCTTTTGCACGGGCGTGAAATTATTCGTCAGTTAATTGCTTACCAACAAGCTGCTTGCATGTAGCTCGCCAATAAACATATACCATAATGGCTTTTAAAGCATATACTTACATAATTGATAAGGTAAGAAAATGAGCATGGAATAACTATTTTCTCTTTATTGTCTTAAGCTTAGATGCATGCGTTGATTCATGAAATCATGCTTCAATTCACAATATTATTTGAAAATGAGAGTTCATAGAACCTAACAAGCAGGAACATATAGTATATATCCAGTTTAGAGAAAAGTATACAATGAAAAAGAGAGGGATAATAGGAGTTTGGCCTTGTTAAAGCAATAATCTGGAACCTTTCTTTAATAAAGCAACAATCTTAGACTTTCACATGTAAGAGCTTTCTAAGCTAGAAGCAATAAGTATTATGTAAACAGGTGGAGCTGTATTAACTCACCAAACATCATCGGCGTCCCTAGTTTGACATATGTTGGGGGACTTCGTACTGCAGGATTTCGCATAAACATTTAAACAAACTAGCACAGAGAACATGGTTTATTCTGTTGCAGTAAGAATAATTGTTTATTCTGAAGAACATGATTTTGGTGGGATATAAACACAGAGATTTGAATACTTGCTGAAAACTAACTGCTAGACCCGACTTATACAAAATCTCCAAAGCTGCTTCAGTCATCTCCCAAAATGCTTTGGTATTTTGTGTGCCTTAACTAAGTTAGAAAATTAATTCGAGAAACTAGGCTAGAATATACACTGAAGTGAAATCATATACATTGCTCACACCATAAAGCTTAAAGGAAAAAAGAACGATTATAGAATATAATGCCCAAATTACAAAAAAAAAATTTACCTGAAGTTGATTTCTCACTCATTACCTTTTGGGTCGAAACTTTCTCGCGATTTAAAATATTTTCTACACACCATAATCGCTGCCTTTAAATATTCCTCTATTCTTCAGATCCTTCGAATGAAACAAGTGGAGTTTGGAACTTTGGGGGTTTGGGAGTTTTGGGTTAGCAATCGAGATTTGGGGATTTTTAGTTAACAAATAGATTTGAGGATTTGGGAATTTAGGACCAAATGCAGATGAGATGAAAGTAAATCACCAGCAATGAGATTTGAGGAAGTTTTCTGGTGATTTGCGAATAAACCAAATGCTGGGGATTTGGGACGGTGATTTGCGAATGAGGGATTTGTGCTGGTGATTTGAGGAAGGTTAGAATTTAGGTTTGGAACGTTTGCTGCCAAGAATACGAGCTTGATGAGGAAGACGGGAGCATTGGAAGTGTCAAATAAATTTTAATATAGTTATTATATTTACCAAAATAAAATAAATAAGAATAAAAGGAAAAAGGGGTTATATTGGCGGGTTTAGCAAAATTCAGGGGGAAAAATGAGGAGGGAACAAAATACCCGTTCCTATATTACAAAATTTCTAAAATCGTTACTACAAATAGTCTTATTGGGACGGTTGATAACACCGATCCTATAAAGAAGACCTATGGTAACGGTGAACTGTCAACGAGAACGGTTTAGTATCTAAAGTGTGCTGGTTTCATCCAAACTCTATTGTAACGGTTGTAACCGTTACCGTACCTAATCTATTGCAACGGTTTAATAACCGTTGCCAAAACAACTGTTCCTGTAGGCCTATTTTCCAGTAGTGGCAGGAGTAACGTCTCATAGGCTGCCCTCGTCAGACCATTCGTATATTGGTTTTTGTTGCTCTTTTTATTCTCATTATTTTAGTTATGAAAGTTCCAACATGTGCATCACATTTCTCCATTTTTCTTATTTATTTCCTATATTCTTGTAAATCTCCACCTTATATAATATCAACATGCCTTCTGAAATTCCGTTCATGAAATTGTTTCCAGGAACTACTTGAAGAAATAATAAGAAGCTTCATAAGAACCAACAAGGGTTGTGGTGGAGTGATAAGTACTCTTTTATCCTTAACCAGAGGTCTCGAGTTCAAGCTCCTGGGTATGGAATCGTCTTTGTCAGAGAGCGCTTTACCTCTAATGTGGGACTTTCCGGCACGAATCCAAATTTAGTCGGATCCCAATGTGTCCGGTACCCAAAAAAAGAAGCTTCATCAGAGGACAAAACTCGAATGCTTTAAAGGTAAATGACTTATCAAGGATCTGTGTAAATGAAACTTGTTGGCAATTGATACATTCTTATATTTGTATTCCTTGTTTTCTTTCTTTATTTTAATTCCTATGTTAGCTTGATATTGCAGTTGAAATTAGATATGATCAATCCAGTAGAAGGTTAATTCCGCATACCCATATTGCTTCTGAATATTTAGTGTTAGGCATATTATTTCGTATATAATAGGTTTCTCTCAAACTATTCTTGTCCTATTATTATTATTATTATTATTATTATTATCATCATCTCAGATTCATAATTAAATGGTTGTAAAACTATTTGTTACATAAGATATGGTAATAATGAGCAGCATGATGGTGCATGTAGAAGATATTAAAGACGTCCATTTGAACTCTTAGATACGAGATGAAGTTGTTTCGCCATATTGCTCTTAAAACATAGGCATCTAATGTAGGTGTTGCTGACACATCTAACCGAAAAAGTGTCGAATGGTATTTAGTATTTCTTTACCGCTATGCTTAATAATGCAGGAAAGCAGGACTCATGTGTTCATTATATTGTATTACAAAGAAAACTTTATATGCTCAACAAACAGTTCCTTTATAACATATGTTTCTTTTAATTTATTCTTATTACACATTTTAAATATCTAAGTGAAGTTAAATAGGTAATTACTCAATTCACAAGTTCATACCCCAATAAAATTGCATTCAACTGTCAAGTCAGTCCAATAGACTCGTCGTTTCATCATTTTGAGTTTTTATTTTTTCATTTAAATATTGTCTCACACATATTTTAATAAATATTTATGTCATTTTAAAAGTTTATACGACTTAATATGGGCTATACGTACAATGCATGTGTCCAAAAACTAGTATATACACGCACATATACACACTCTTTCTGTCAGTATATATTTTTTATACTATCCGGTCAGTTGTAACTCAATTACAGTTATTAACAATTTTTAGGGAAACTTACGCGACACATCAAATATTACACTGTATTTATCATTCGTAGCTATACTTTCAGCAAATTTACCATTTGTAGCTATATTTGATTTTTTATAGCAAATCCATGAAATAAGAGATTAATTATTTTGAACTGAAATAAAAGAGCAACAAGCTCTCATAGATGTAACGATCCATCTAGTCGTTTTGAGCATTTGCACTTCGCTCGGTAGTATGGGGGAATGAGTAGGTCTATATGATGTATTAGTACTTGTCTGCAAAATTTGAGTTCATTCCGAGTTGATTTGATATGTTTTGGCGCGAGTTCTTGGAAGCCGAAAGTTCGTTAAGTTTCATTTGAGGTACGTTTCGTCGTTTCGATGTTGTTATGCGTGATTGAAGGCCTCGAGCAAGTCTGTGTTATGTTATGGGACTTTTTGATATGTTCCTATAGGGTCCTTAGGGGCTCAGATGAGTTTTGGATAGGTTTGGGTTGTGTTGTGCTTGTTTTTCTTATGTTTCGACGTCATTTTTTCAAGCATAAATGGTACCGCATTGAACAAATGAGTTTCGATTTTTATTTTGATTGAAGCATTAGATACGTATCATAATTACAGAGCCATAGCAAAAAGAATCGTCCAATTTAGACATTGTATGGGGAATTTATGGTCATTTTACTAAGAATTGGGTTGTTAGATTTTTTTCAAATTAATTACGAAATTGCCACTGACTTCGTATTTAAAAATCTGACTATCTCCAAATATTGAAACCAACATATTTCCTTCATTATAAGGTCAAATGGAGTGATTCAAAAGGCTAACTTAACTGAAATTTCAAGAAATCCATTGGAGGCACCAAAAGCAAGTTTTAGGATAGTTTAGCGTGCAAAACGAGGCAGAACAGCTGGGCAAAAATACTTAATATCGAATGTTTGTTTATTTTGTCATATTTTGAGTTGGGGAGCTCAGATTTGGACAATTTTTGGAGACGATTTTCACCATATGGGTTGGATAAGTATTCTATACTCGATTTTGCTTATATTTCATGAATCCATCTTCGTTTCTGGCATTTTGATTGATGATTTCAAAGTAAAATTTGGAGGTTTTGTCTAAAATTTTATTAAGTGAATTTTTGAGTTTTGAACATTGATTCGGAGTTGAATTTGAGTGAAACTAGTATGGTTGGACTCATAATTGAACGGGTTGTTGGATTTTGTGAGTTTTGTTGGGTTCCGAGGTGAGGGCCCACGTTGGACTTTTTGGATGATTTTGGGCTTTTGATTAAAGATTTAACATTTATATTGGGTTTGTTTCTTTGGCATTATTTGATGTATTTGAGTTATTTTTAGATAGTTTTGAGCCGTTCGGAGGTCGGTATGCACGAGATGGCATTTTTGGAGCATCGCTTGGCTTGCTCGGTGTTAGAATTGGCTTGTTCGAGGTAAGTAGCACTTCTAAACTTGGTGCTGAGGGTATGAAACCCCGAATTACGTGTTATGTGTTTGGTGTTGAGGTGACGCACATTCTAGGTGATGGGCGTGTGGGCATGCACCGTGTGAATTTTGACTCTATTATTCCTGTGTTAATGTGCAGTTACCTGATCTTATCTGTAACCGTAAAATCTCTACGTACTAGAGCTATTGAGCTGTGATCCATGTTAGAAACCATGTCTAAGCTTCATACTTATTTTGTTGGGACCTGCTGAGGTCATTTCTGTTGTTGAATTATTTGTTTAAATTATAATTTCATACTCAGTCATTTTGATTCATTTCATATCATATCCAAGTTTCTGGTTCTATTTATTGACACATTGTATTATCATTTTGGGCTAGTTTCATAGCATTGTGAGCCCGAGAGACTGGAGAGATTGATGACTAAGTGAAGCCGAGGGCCTGAGTGTGAGTGATATTATGGGATCAGACTGCACGCCGCAGCATGTTATATTGATTACATTCATGGGATCGAGCTGCACGCCGCAACAGTTATACTAATTTATGATAGCGTTTGGGCTAAAGGAGTCCCTCCGGAGTCCGCTCATACCCCAAGTGAGCGCGGTTGATTATATTGAGGGATGGATCTTCCCTGGACATGGATCTTGTCCGAAGCATTTATATACCTAGGGATGGATCTTCCTACGGGATGGATTTGGCCCTACTCAGTACTGAGTGATCGATGGTCAGTTGATGTATATATTCCGGGATGGATCTTCCCTGGGCTGGATTGGCCATATACAGTACTTAGTGATTGAGCATGATGAGTGGAAAGTGTGAGACAATGAGATTGAGTACTTTGAGAGTGTGAGTACATAAGTTAATCTCTAAGATATATTGCATTGACATACACACAAGATATACAAGCATAGAGATACATTTTCCTCATGTTGTACGGTATCACATCATTCATGGCTTCTCACACATATTGACATATGGGCATAAAGAGGTATTTTACACTTGCTATCTGGAAAGAAAATGAAACATCTTATTTATTATTGAAAGAATTTTTGGGAAAAATTACAATTTTCAAACTTACTCGTATTTTGGACGATTTTAGTAAAGGATTTGGCTTTTCACTGATATACTTGAAGAGCGGAACTATTTTTCGGGAAACTATGAAAAGTTGAGCATTTTATCTCTGAGTTACGTCTTTTGTTATTTGCTATACATTGTTATGAACTGTTGTTGGCTATTGGTGTTGGACCCGACCTTTATTCCAGCTCGTCACTACTTTCAACCTAAGGTTAGGTTTGTTACTTATTGAATACATGAGGTCGGTGGTATCATACTACACTTCTGCACCTTGCATGCAGATGTTGGCTGCTGATGTTGCTGTGATCGACGAGAGTTAGATTTGAAGATGTACTTGTGTTTTGGTTGTAGCTGCCCATTGTTCATGGTAGCCTTAAAAATATAAAACTTTGTTTATGTACTTTTCAAAAAGATGATATATTTATTTCATAACAGTTTTGTAAATTCTAATCTTAGAAGTTCGCTACCAGTCCTTGGGAAATATATAGGATTTAGATAGTTTTCTTTTACTTAATTGTCTTATTAAATTTCATTGAAATTGGATAGTTGTTAATTGGTTTACCTAGCGGGTTGAGTTAGGTTCCACCACGACTAGTTGGACTTTGGGTTGTGACAATAGCTCAGTTGGTTAGAGTGCTCGCTTGCAAAACATACACCTACTTACATAAAAAATCAACATTGCCGGAAAATCTAATTTTTCAGTGCAATACTTTTTTTACTCCACAGTTTTTTTAAATTTCAAATTTAATAAATATTGACCCCATTGTGAGAGGATCGACTCGACCCGAATCAATGAAATCGTAAATTTTAATAGAAGAATTTTTATTCTTAAGGAGTTTTATACGAAAGAAGTTTGTAAAATTATGTGAGGAGAATCTAGTACTGAAATTGGCCACTAAGCTGAATTGTCAACATAAGGGAAGGTTTATTCGTAACATAATGACTCGAGCGATCATTTTATTTATTTGAGCCTCGTTCCACTGTTTGATGCTTACGGTACGCTTATTTGTTATTTTGTGACTTGCAGGGATGGTTGGTTTGGTTTCGATGGTTCCAATAGGTTTATATGGTAATTTTGGACTTGAGTGTATGTTTGAATTTTGATTTGGTGGTTCCTAGGATGTTTTGGCTCTATTTGCCGAAAGTTGGCAATTTGAAAGATTGAAAAGTTCATAGGTTTGACCGGGAGTTGAATTTTATGATATCGTACTAGGGTTGCTTTTATAGAACTTGGAAATCATTTAGTGCTTTGGAACTTGTGCGTGAAGTTTGGCTAGAATCTGAAATGTTTAGGCATATTCAGATATGTCTGATGTAACTGGAAAGTTTGAAAGTTGTGAGAGCTATTTTGATATTATATTCATAGATTTGATATTATTCGTAGTATTTAGAGCATTTGGATAAGTTTGGATAATATAGTCGGACTTGTTAGTATGATTGGATGGGATCTCGGGGGCTTGGGTGTGTTTTAGAATAATTTCGGAGCATTTTTTGTGACTTTAAGAAGAACCGGTTCCGGTGCGATCGCTCCTACGGAGCCGCCTGTACGGGGGGTTTTATTTTTTTTATAGAAGCGGGTTTGGAAGTAGCTCAGGTTGATCACATTTGCATTGATGTTGCGTAGGTGCGAGACCGCTTGTGCAAGGGTGTTTGCACCGAAGCGAATCCGCAGGTGTGGATGATGTTTGCAGGAGTGAAGGTCATTTGATTGAGGTGATCTCGCACCTGCGAGTGTGTTGTCGCAGATACGATGTTTCCGAAGTGACCAAGTTGTCCGTAGATGCTAAAATCACTGGCAGAATATTATATTTCGAAGGTTTGGCTCAATTTCATTAGTTTGAGTTTTGGGGCTTGCCATAGGATTCACCATACTTTTGAGGGTAAGTGATTTCTACTTGAATTGGCTAATATATCTTATTTCCCCAGGGATTTATTACACATAGATTTTGAGATTTGAAAGAAAATATTGGGTGATGTTTTGCCTACAATTTTGGAGAACGTAGAATTTGGCACTCAATTTGGGCTCAATTTTAGAATTTAATTACATATATGGACTCGTGAGATTATGGGTAGGCATGATCTACCCCTTGACTTGGGTTTTAATCATATGTGCTCGAGTTAACTTTTGTTATCTTTTTAGAAATTGAATAAATAATAAAGCTTTAATATTTGAAATTGATTCCTATAGCCTTGTTTCACGTTATTGAGTTAGTTTTTGCTAGACCCGTGAGGAGGCTGATTTGAGAGGCAAGGGATTCTTGGAGTATTGGCTCTCGCTCGTTCGAGGTAAGTACCTTGCCTAGGCTTCGCTTAAGTTATTTCCCCACAGGCTATGCTTCTTGTTTTATGTCGGGGATGATGCTTATTCCATGTTATGAGTGTACATATGTGCACCGTGGTTGTTCATGATTCAGATAGATTTTGGGATATTATATGCCTTGTTTTGCTGTCATACCTCTTGGATACTGTGTTTCCTTCACTTGTATGACTAAGTGTTATTAATGCTAGAAATCATGACTTGATTATTTCTTATCTAGTTGAGACATGATAGGACTATTTTTGCTATATTGAGCTATTTTCCTTAGCCGTAATCATATTTTTCAGTTATGATATTATATCCGTGTGCTATATCTTTGTCTCTATACTCTTTATATATTATCTTAAATATTATTAGTGCCCTTGTATGTGTGACACATGTTTGACCTAACTTGTGGCATGTCGGTATATTCTCTGTGGTATTTTGGTTATGATACTATGAGATATTGGAACGTTGAGACTTGAGGGGATTGATGACTGATCTTGGGCCATCGAACCGTGTTGATATTGATAGTAAGGTGGCGCTTGCATCAAGGGCCAATATTGGGTTGAGTTATATTAGTCGTTAACTTTTGATCTAATCCGTGCTTGGGCTCGGATCAGCCTCCTCCGGAGTTAGGTGATAACCTATATTACTTTGGGTCCTATGAGTGCATGCACACCATATGTGCTTAGTGAGAAACTTATGTAAGGCACCTGTATAGTGCTGGTTTTGTGTGTGTGATAATTCAGGGTACTTGTAGTAGCCACCGTGAGGGTGCTGAGAGTATGAATGTGGGGTATTCGTGTCAATCTCTATGAATGTGCTGAGATTGTGTATACTTAATAATTAAATTGTAGTGTTATTGATTTTGGCATGTATACTTGATATACATGCATAGAGTTGTATTTTGCTCATTGTAATTGACATTTTATGTCTCTATTTGATGTTTAGTGCTTGAAGTCACAACTTAACTCGAGAAATCCATATCTAGGTGATTTCTGTGAAAAAAGTTGATGCGTTGAATGATGTACCTGAAAAACATGCTTTTTCTCCTCTTTTGTGTTAGAGTTGAACCTGTTATTATTTGAGCTACTTTTTTCTTTACATGCCACTATTATGTTGTTATTGTTATTGTTGGCTGTTGAACGTTCACATTCGACTTTGCCAACCTCATCACTTCTTTCAAGATAAGGTAAATCTAGTTACTTATTGAGTACATGGAGTCGGTCGTATTCATACTACACTCTGTACATATTGTACAAATTCATGTATTGCTGATAATAGTGGTTGCTAGTGAGCTGTTATTCGGATTTGCTTGAAGATTTCGAGGTAGCCCTGGTATTCCGTATGCAAGCCTTGAAGTCCCCCCCTTTATCCTATACTGTTACTATTTAGTCTTTCAGGTAGTATTCTATTTTGTTCAGATTTTGTATTTAGTACTCTATAGAGCTGAAGTACTCGGTGACACCAGACTTTGGATGGATTCAGTTGTATTATCATAATAGCTTCAGTTAATTATGCTATTCCTCAATTTGAGACTATTTCTTATTGTTGTTGAAGTTTAATTCTACATATCTATTGTTGGATTACCTATCAAGTGGTGTTAGGCGCCATCATGACACTACTGGAATTTTTGTTAGTGAAAAATTGCTATTAGAGTACTAGGTTTATATAGGTCCCACGAGTCATTATTAACCCTAGTAGAGTCCTGCGGATCGGTACAGAAACATCTATACTTATCTTCGAGAGGCTATGTGATTGTTAGGAAAGCTTCTTTTTTTTGCTTTCTTTATCGTGCAGGTTTGTTATCCCTAATTTTGAATCTTTGCTCTTCAATTCTCTCACAGATAGTGAGGAAACGTTCTTGTAGCACTACTGAGCAGGCGCCAGTACCCCAGGTCGGGGCCGTGAGTGGCCGAGCCCGAGCTCGAGGTAGAGGCAGGGGTGGAGCACACGCTGCAGTTAAGGTCCCTACTCGAGAAACCACTATAGAGCCAGTAGTAGCTCTCGTTGAGGAGCAGACTCCTGATTATGTTGAGCCGGCGGGTCTAGATCAGGTTACCCTGGGTGTATTTTCTATGTCAGTTGTTCAGGACACTTTGGTACATCTGGTTGACTTATTTGAGAGTTTGGCTCAGGAGGGGGTGTTTCCAAGTGCACCAGCTACTTCTCAGGCAGTGGCAGAGCACAGACTTTAGATATTCATACTCCCAAGCAGATTGATCAGCATTGCCAGACATTGGGAGTGGCTCTAGTTATTGCAGCACTACCAATAGTTATTGTCGGACCAGTTGTTGAACCTGCTTTGTCTGCGGATAAGTAGAAGATGTTGGAGAGATTCAGGTGGATGGATCCTCCATATTTTGATATTTCTCCTACAACAGATCCCCAGGAATTTCTTGATGGTTGCTATGAGATTCTTCAAAATCTTGGATTTGTAGAGTCCAATGGAGTATATTTCACTCTGTTTTAGCTCAGAGGACCAGTTAAAAGGTGGTGGCAGTCATATGTGTAGGGCAGAGCAATTTTCTCCCCTCTCTTACTTGGACTCAATTCTTTAGGGTCATTCTTGAAATGTTTGTGCCAACACTAGGAGAGATGAGCATCTTCAGCATGGTCAGATGTTAGATACTGATTATGAGATAAGGATTTACGGAGTTATCCTGTCATGCTACTGTTTTGATTCCTTCTAAGGAGGAGATAATGAGGAGATTCATTGATGGCCTTCATCATGGTATCCGACTTGCTATGGCTAGAGAGGCAGAGACCGGGACTTCATTTCACCATGCTGTGAAGATAGCGCATCGTATTGAGGGAACTTGCGATGAGACTAGAGAGATTATATAGGGTAGGACAAGAGGTCCCAACATTAAGTTGTTTTTCATGGCGCTTCATTTGGAGGCCGAGGTCGATTTGGGAGAGGCTATTCTAGCAGGCCAGTTTATCATGCACCACCACCCAACCGAGGAACTCATGTGCAGTCTTAACTCAGTGCAGTTCCAACACGAAGTTCTCAGTGCGCTCAAGTTATTCAGAGTTCATCTATACCAGGTTCTTCTGGTGGATATTCTAGTTCATAGTGTTCGATTTAGGCCACATAGTCTTTTTCGGTCAGTGGTCACTATGAGTGTGGAGACTTAGGGTACATTAGAAGATATTACCCCCACTTTCATAAAGGTTCAGGTTAGCCAGGAGGTTAAATACGATTCTTATGCCGGTTGCTACACCACCCGCTCAACCAGCCCGGGTAGAGGACTTCCAGGACGTGGTCATTCTAGAGGTAAAGCTCGGTCTAGTGGAGGTCAAGTTAGATTCTATGCGATCCCATGGAGGATCGAGGTCATCACTTTTGATGTAGTCATTACAGGTATTGTTTTTGTGTGCTATAGAGATGCTTCAGTATTATTTAATTATGTCACTACTTATTCATATGTTTCGTCGTACTTTTCTTCTTGTATGGATATGTCATGTGATTTTCTTGTTACCCCTATCATGTATATTCACCAATTGAATATTAGGGCTTTGGACATCCCTTAGACGGCTTTCAGGACTCGTTATGGGCATTATCAGTATTTAGTGATGTCTTTAGGTTTCCCCAATGCCACAACAACTTTCATGAATTTGATGAACAATGTGTTCTAGTCTTATTTGGATTCTTTTGTTCTTGTGTTCATTGATGATATATTGGTATATTCCTATAGTAGGGAGGAGCACGAGCAACATTTGAGGATTGTGCTTCACACTTTGAGGTAGAAGAAGTTGTATGCTATGTTCTCAAAGTGTGAGTTTTGGCGGGATTCATTGGCATTTTTGGGCCACATGGAGTCTAGTGATGAATCAAGGTTGATCTGAATAAGATTGTGGTAGGTCAGAGTTGGACCAAACCTGCTACTGGCTATAGATATCTGAAGTTTCTTAGGTTTTATTGGCTACTACCCTCGCTTTGTAGATGAATTTTAATCTGTTGCAATTCCATAGACCAAATTGACTCAGAAGGGGCACTATTAGATGGTCTGATGAGTGTAAGGGTAACTTTCAGAAGCTCAAAACTGCTTTGACTATAGCTCCAGTTTAAGTATTTCCCTCAGGGTCGGGAATGTACATTGTTTATTGTGATGCTTTGTGCATTAGGTGTGTATTGATACAGGAAATTTGTGTGATTGCTTACGCATGAAGCTGGTTGAATCCCCATGAGAAGAATAATTTATTACATAATTTTGAGTTAGCAGCTATTGTGCACACACTCAAGATTTGGATGTATTATTTGTATGGAGTGTCTTGTGGGGTTTACACGGATAATCAGAGTCTTCAGTATTTGTTTAAACAAAAGGAATTGAATTTGAGGTAGCAGAGGTGGTTGGAGTTGCTAAGATATTATGATATCAATATCTTGTATCATCCGAGTAAGGCTAGTATAGTTGCATATACCTTGAGTAGAAAGATGGAGAATATGGGGAGTTTGACATTTATTTGAGCTATGGAGACGCCTTTAGGTATGGATTTTCAGGCTTTGGCCAATAGGTTCGTGAGATTGGATATTTCTAAGCTAAGCAGAGTTCTTGCTTGTATTGTTGCGTAGTCAACTTCGCTTAAGCCCATCAAGGCTCGTTACTATGATGATCCTTATTTTCTTGTCCTTAAAGATACAGTGCAGCAAGGTGGTGCTAAGGATGCGACTATTGGGGATGATGGTGTATTGTGACGTAAGAATCGGATTTGTGTTCATAATGTTAATGCTTTGAGGGAGTTGATTATTAAGGAGGCCCACAGTTCGCGGTATTCTATCCATCTAGGTGCTACAAAGATGTATCATGATATGAAGAAGCATTATAGGTGGAGAAAGATGAAGACGGACATTGTTGGGCATGTTTCACGATGTTTGAATTATAAGCAAGAAACCAGGTGGTTTGCTTCAGAGGATTGATATACCGAAGTGAAAGTAGGAGCACATTACTATGGACTTTTGTGGTAGGGTTGCCAGGGTCTTTGAGGAAGTTTTACGCCATTTAGGTCATTATTGATTGGTTGACCAAGTCGGCACATTTCATTCTGGTTCTAGCATCCTACACTCTAGAGAAGTTAGCTTAGATCTACATCAGAGGGATTGTTCGCTTGCATGGTGTACCTGTTTCTCTCATCTCGGAATGCGACACGAAGTTTACATCACAGTTTTGGAGAGTTGTTCAGCGTGAGTTGGGCATGTAGGTGCATGTAAGTACTACATTTCACCTTTAGATAGATGGACAGTTCGAGCAGACGATTCAAATTTTGGAGGATATGTTGAGGTCATGTGTTATTGATTTTAGAGGCTAGTGGGATCCGTTTCTACCGTTAGCGGAGTTTTCACAACAACAACTCTAAATATAGTATCTAGATCGCTCCGTATGAGGATTATATGGGAAGCAATGTCGTTCTCCAGTTGGTTTGAGCCTGGTGAAGCTCGGTTGTTTGGCATAAATTTGGTTAGTGATGCTTTGGATAAGGTGAAATCGATTTAGAAGCGGCTTACTAGATCGCACTCCAAGCAAAAGAGTTATGTTGATAAGTATGAGCATGTAATTTTTGCCCATGTATGAAATTGCTAATAAAAATAGTCTAAATTGTTTTAATTGCTTTTATATAATTTCAAAAGATTTTTCTCTATTTTTATTTGATTAGTTTTTATTTATTTGCATTATTCAATAATTGGAAGTACTTTAAATCATAAAAATCATCAAAAATATTTTTATCTTGCATTCATTGCATTCTAATAGTTTAATCACATCCCTAAATGATATCTCTTCGAGGGCATCAGTCCAAGATCTACTTTTCACCATCCGATTAGATCTGATCCAAACCATAAAGGAAGAGTACAAGGAAGGGGGACAAAAGCTACAGTATTGTTGCCTCTATACTTTGGCTATATAATCATCTCTCTGCACCTCCATTGCCTTATGATGGCAGCCTCATGCTGAGTGGTGTGGCTCCCAGCAAGGTCTCATGAGGGCGAATGATCTCATAGCCGTTAGGATATTTCCCGAAGGCATAAGACATATAAAAAACACTTACTGTGCTAGACTTTACCTTACAATTTCTATTGATGCATGAAAAACCTCATCTTCTAGCAGTCATGTAAAAAATAAGAACTAGCAAGAACTAAGTACTCTATGATTGTCATAGAGTTTATAACACACTTTACGACGATATTACATATGATAATGCTTTGAAAATGATAAAATACAACATTGTAGAAATTAGAGTAATGCCCCTCATTCATCATATTTGTGAGTTCTTCAATTTGATGTTCCTTAAATTCCTCTTCAATTATGTTCAATAATTCTTCAAAGTTCTTCATTTTCTCTCAGATCGAATGGACCTTGTAGATGTGGTAGGGGCAGCCCCTTTTTGCTTTGCAGCTCTCATTGGGAGTTGCCTTACTGCTACTCCTTCATTCACCTTCTTTTTTTCACTATGCATAGAAGATAAATATGCACTTCTAGCCGTACAATATGCAAGCAATCCATCTTCCTCTCCTTCGTCATAAATGGCAACGCGAAAGTTGGCCTCTAGTTGTTGATTAGCTAGTTCTTGTGCAACCATCCATAATGGTTCATTCCTCTTCAAAACTATAGCGTTATACTTTGTTGTAGAACTTTTAAATTCAACTTTTTTGGTGAGGTTCTTACCCAAAGATTTTTGCCCATGTGCAGCCATATTTGAGGCGTTCGAGGTTGCAAGTTGAGATGTTCACTTTTGGACTCTCCAACGCATTAATAAGTGCCCTCTCTTTAACTGAAATTTTGTTACTCTTATTTGATGATGTTGTTCACCTTGAAAATGGTATTAACAATTATATTTGATTTGTGGTTCTAAAAATACGTGATTTATTTTGATACTAGTTGTTATGTGAATAATGCTAAATGTAAATGATCAAGAAATGATAAGCAGACCAGTGAGGTCTCAAGATTGAGGGCCTCGATCTCAGCGATGTAGGACCTCGAGGGAAGCCTTTAACGGTTGATAGTGGGTAACAAACGAAGAACAATAAATGAACAATGAATGAAAAACAATGAATGAACACAATAAATGAGGAGCAATAAATGAGGACAATGTAATAAATTTGTAGAATAATTGTTGAGCAAGTTGAGGCAAGAAAAACAAAGAATGTTCTATTGTATTCAATATTCGTGTGTGTTACAATATGAAAAAAGTGTACCCCCAAGAATGCTTGGGGCCCTTTATATAGGAGGTGTTAATCCTAACACAGTACAAGTCTAATCAAGACAGAAAAAATGCTATTGGTATAGCTGTGTAATAGACTTGTATGGGCTTGTACTATCTTTATAGACCTCATCAACTCTAACCACACGTCCTTGGGAGTTTTCCCGCCTTTCCATGACGGTCATCGATTTTATACTGCCTCGAGGTTGACCGTAGTGAACCTTCGATGTGCTCCCTCGAGGGACGCACTTCGGGGTCACACTTCATATTCTACTTCGAGCTTCTCAAGGTTGGGCGTGGAGTGTCATGGTTGCCCCAAAGTCGAACTCCTCGATTTAGACCGTATACAGATAGTCCCCGCGTTTCTTAGAATAGAATGAGATGAAACAAATTTGACCTCAATTTTCTTGAGCCTCTCGTGATGATGTCGTGCTCGTGACATAAGAGTTCGGAGCGACTGAAATGTTCCATCGGTTCGTCTCCCCAGAAGCATTAAATATACCACCGGTACATTTTCCCAAAAGTGTTGATTGCACCATCGATCTGTTTCCCCATAAGCATTGATTGCGTCGTTGATCTGTTTCCCCAAAAGCATTGATTGCGTCGTCGGTTACGCCACTATCTCTCTATAAATGTGGTTCACTCATTATTTCTTCAATAGACTTTAGCCCTTTCCTTTCTCTATATCCTCCTCCAAACTCCTATTTTTATGGTTCAAACCTGTGATCGCGAGGTCATACGACATCAACTTTGTCAGTTATGCCATGACTCTTTTTCAAAGCTTTTCCCCATTGAGTGAGATTATACTGAGTTGTCGTTGTTGTTGTTATTTTTGGCCTGAAATAATGAGATAAGAGCACCAAATTCTTTTCGTATCAGAAGATATGTGGCCCATATATCGCTGCTCATCTCTCTTAACTTCAACCTGGTGTGGCGAATCATTCCTTTTTCTTTCCATGGAGTGAGGTGGCACTATCTACTAACTTTTTCATCCCACACCGGTACAATGTCTCAAGAAGTGGCTTCATAATAGTAGTGCTGACGTAATCCATACTCGCCAAGTTTTTCACCAAGCCACAATTTTCTTTGCCTGTTAAAAGCTTTTGCTCTTTGATAGGATATAGCCTTTTCTTCATCTATTGCTGTTTCGGAGGAGGTTCTCGAAGACGCCGCTTTAAAGATCGAAATGGAGTCCTCGAGGAAGAGGTTCTCGAAGATGTTGCTCTTGAGGATATACACTCGAAAGTAGATTAGGCCTTTGGTTGCTATTTTTTGTTTCTTTGTTTCATTGTAAGGGCCCCTTATGAGCTTTGTAAACATCTCTAATTAATATAAGAATTTCATCATTTTGCCTTCGATTTGTGTTGAACTTGATTCTGCCTTTGTTTGTGGAGAATCCAAGTGTATGACTCTAACGATTAGTCCGAATATTTGACCCGGAACATAATAAACTCTTAGGTTTTTAGTTGATTAGTATGATGCTTCTTGAAGTCTTTTGTTATCCCTCGGACTAAGCTTGGATTGATTTGATGCGAACTTTGGTCACCAGGACTTGTGAGTCTGAGTTGAGTGAGAGCTGGGTCTCAATTCTTGAAATAAAGCTAGCCTGTTGATAGCCCTCGAGTGAGAATTTTCTCGAACTCAGGTAGCTTTGGACTTAATAGTCGAGTGAGCGTTTGCTCGAACTCAAAATAAAGGTAGGCCCGAGGCTTTGTAAATAGTCCCCTAGTGAGAACTTGTCCTAACTCGGATAGCCCTTGGGCTTAATAGTCGAGTGAGAGTTTGATCGCACTCGAAACAAAGATAGCCCTGAGGCTTTATAAATAGTCCCCAAGTAAGAAGTTGCTTAAACTTGGGTAGCCCTTGGGCTTAACAGGCGAGTGAGCGTTCGCTTGAACTCTAAATAAAGATAGCCCTAAGGCTTTGTAAATAGTCCTCGAGTGAGAACTTGCTCGGTGTGAGTCTGAGCTTAAGAAAACTTTAGAGGAAAAGGACGCCGCAAAATCCTTATATACACAAAAAGTGCTGGAGATTCATAATCTTCGAGCTGAGTTGGTGCAAGTGTGCCAAGATTGAGCTGAATACATTGAGAAGGTAAAATAGCTCCTTAGAGTTAGTCACATACTTGTTTTGTTTTAGTGGCTGACATCGTTAAATTTCTCAGTTCAGATAAAAGAAGTCGATGCCCTGAAGTTGAGGCAAGGTATGGATGATCTCTCTTATGAAAAGGACACCCTAAAAGAGCAGCTAGCTTTGTTCGAACGACAGCTTCGAAGCACGAAGGAGGATAGCCTAGCTCGGGGCCTTGAAATCAAGGAGCTAAAACCTGATCTGCTGCTGAGCTGGCCGAGCTTGAATTGACCCGAGCCCAAGATCATGCCCGATAAAGATCTCAGAGATAGAATCTCGAGGATGTACATGCAAGGGGTATCGATTTGTCTGTTGAGATTG
This sequence comes from Nicotiana sylvestris, assembly GCF_000393655.2. Lineage (NCBI taxonomy): Eukaryota > Viridiplantae > Streptophyta > Magnoliopsida > Solanales > Solanaceae > Nicotiana > Nicotiana sylvestris. The sequence continues at coordinate 47,066,235 of NC_091068.1, forward strand.
AGAGGGTGAAGGATCTAAAGGAAAAATCGGCAGCTCTACTTTCTTTCGATGACGGTTCAGCTAGTGGTTCAGAGGTTGATGAAGATGAATGTGAAGTCCCCGAGGGGGAGGAAGCCATTGATGTTCCGGGGGTCGAGGGCCAAGCCGTTGAAGGCACAACTTCCGAGGGAGCTCTGTCTGGTCAAGTGACCCCGGTGGTAGATTAAGTTTTTATTTGTTCCTTTTTTTGTGTAAGGGCTCCAGGCGTGAGCCTTGCAAATATGTCTTTGTGGAACTTTGTTATATATATAAGGATCTTTGATTTTCGTCATTTCTTGTCTTCCTATTGTCTTTTTGGAATAAACTTTGATGTTTGTCGATAACCGGTCCGATGAGTCGGACTTATAATATAAACCCCTCAGGTTTTCATGCTCGATGAATGATTGATAACAGTTGAACGTTCGGGGTTTGATCCTCGAGTCAAATTTCAATCCGGGGCTATCGACCCTCAAGTTTTCAACACATTGGCCTTTAGGCTCTTTAGATCGGCCCTTAGGATCTTTAGGTTGGCCCTTAGGCTCTTACACATTGGCCCTTAGGCTCTTTAGGCTGGCCCTTAGGCTCTTACGCATTGGCCCTTAGGCTCTTTAGGCTGACCCTTAGGCTCTTTTTAGATTGGGTCGATGCGACCTCTAATATGGCTATATTTTTCCCTCATTTTGGCTAAAGACTTTTGAAGTTTTGATTATGCCTTGGCATGTTTTATGTTCATTCGACTCTTCGACAGCTCAAACGAGAACCTCGATTATGAGTCGATATGTGACGATGGTTGAGTACCTCGGGAGGTTCGCTCGATGGCTGAGTTTTCGAAACCTTTTTATCGAAGGCTGATTGTTTTGAAGCCTTTTTATCAAAGGTTGATTGTTTTCGAAGCCTTTTTATTGTTTAGAGCTGATATTATCGAAGCTCCTTTGCTTATGACAAGGGTAGCCTGATTAACCGATTCTTTTCGAAGTATTTTTGAAGGCCTTTAGTTTTATAACGGCAGTCGAACGTCTCTGAGCTGCGTTAATTTGGTCGTAGCCTTTTAGTTGGACCGTAGTCTTTATGTTTGGGCATAGTCTTTAGTTCCCGGGTGCGGTAATCTTGGCATCTATATCGAGGGTATGCCTTTTTAGGGGACTTACAAGTTCAAATATATAGCCTTGGCCTTAACATCGGGGTTATGCCTTATTAAGGTCTTATAGATTTGAGTAGCCTTTGCCTTAACATCGGGGTTATGCCTTATTAAGGTCTTATAGATTTGAGTATGCCTCGTTGAGGTCTTATAAGCTCGTTATTGCCTTATTGAGGTCTTATAAGTTTGGGCATGCCTTGTTGAGGTCTTTACAGATTTGATGCTGCCTTACTGAGGTCTTATGAGCTCGAGGTTGCCTTATTGAGGTCTTACAGATTCGAGTTTTTTATGGCTTCGATGAGTTAACTGTCAGTGACAGTCCCCGAGTGTTTGAGGATTTTTGGCCCTTGAGCCATTTTTCGTGAAAGTAGTAAACTTCTTTGAGCCACACAATGTTTTGACAAGCGGAGTGGCTTCTTTGATTACTTGATATATGTGTACATGTTCTTGCCTTCAGAGGCTCGATTGTTTCTATATGGACACGGTTCATTCGATCGTTTAGCCCAATGCAATGTTTTCCTATCGAGCTCCCTTTAGGCATAACTCGATTTTTTCGAAAAGATAACCTTCGAGGGGGATGCCTCCCAGTATTCATGGCTGATTGAGAAGAAGCCTTGAATACTTGTTGCGTTCTCCTTAGGTAGCATATAGATGTTGCCTCATTAAAAACCTTGCCAGTAAAATCCATTTGTGATAAAAACCGGTCGAAGGGAAAAAGAGTGCAACGCATGCTTTAAAACCCAAGGTCTTCAAGTCGAAGGATGCTTCGACGTCCCACATCGAACACCTATAAGAAATTAGTATGAGACATAAAGTAAAAAGGGAGAAGGTTATACCTTAGCAATAATAGTGTTTGAGCATCGATATGTTCCAATCGTTTTGAAGTTGCTCGCCTTCCATGGTGCCAAGTTTGTAGGACCCTTTGGCTACTACTCCGAGAATACGGTATAGTCCTTCCCAGCTCGGGCCTAGCTTCCCTTCATTTGGGTTTCGAGTGTTGAGTGTGACTTTCCTTAGGACCAAGTCCTCGACTCCAAAGTATCGGAGGTTTGTTCTCTTGTTATAATATCTCTGGATCTTTTGTTTTTGGGCGGCCATTCGGACCAGTGCAACCTCTCGCTTTTCATCTAGTAGCTCGAGGGCTATAGTCATGGCCTTGCTGTTCGAATCCTCAGTGGCATGTCAAAATTTGCCACTTGGTTCTCTGACCTTGACCGGTATCAAAGCCCCAGACCTGTATACCAAAGATAACGGAGTCTCTCCTGTGCTTGACTTCGAAGTTGTTCGGTATGGCCATAGTACTTCGGGCAATACCTCTCTCCATTTCCCTTCACATTTTCTAACCTTTTTTTCATGTTTTGGATGATGGTCTTGTTTGTGGACTCGGCCTGTCCATTTTCACATGGGTGATAGGGCGTTGATAGGATCCTCTTGATTTTATGATCCTCGAAGAATTTCGTCACCTTGCTTCCTATGAACTGCTTCCCATTATCACATGTAATCTCGGAGTGGATCCCGAATCGGCATATGATGTGGTCCCAAATGAAGTCAATGACTTCTTTTTCTCTTATCTTCTCGAGGGCCTGCTCTTCCACCTATTTCGAGAAATAGTCAGTCATAAACAGAATTAATCTAGTTTTACCTGGCGCCATTAGTAGGGGGCCGACGATGTCTGTCCTCCATTTCATGAACGTCCATGGTGAGAAGACTGAATATAGCTGTTCACTGGGTTGGTGAATCATTAGCGCAAACCTTTGGCATTTGTCACACCTTCGAATGATTTCCTTGGTGTCCTTCTCCATGCTGTCCCAATAGTAGTCTGCTTTGATCACCTTTCAAACCAAAGAATCGGCGCCGGAATGATTTCCACAAGTGCCCTGGTGGATTTCTAGAAGTACATAATCAGTGTCCCCTAGTCCCAAGCATATCCCCAAAGGTCCGTCAAAGGTCCTTCTATATAGTGTTCCATTCTTGTCGAGTGAAAATCGAGTTGCTTTGGCTCAAAAGGCCCACGATTCTTTTGGGTCTACGGGCAGCTTCCCATTTCTCAAATAGTCGATGTATTTATTCCTCCAATCCCATGTTAGACTTGTTGAGTTGATCTCAGCGTGGCCTTCTTCGATCACTAACTTGGATAACTGTACAACAGCCCCTAGGAGTATATCATCTTCTTCGACGGACGACCCCAGGTTCGCGACATCGGCCTCGCTATTCTCATCTCAACGAATGTGGACCAGAGTCCATTCTTTGAAGCGATGCAATATGACTTGAAGTTTGTCTACGTATCTTTGCATCCTATCTTCTCCAACCTCGAAGCTCCCATTTACTTGGTTGACTACTCTGAGGGAGTCGCATTTTGCTTCAATGACTTCTGCTCCTAGGCTCTTGGCCAGCTCAAGACCTGCAATCATAGCCTCGCTGTTAGTAAATTTTGAAGTTTTTATAGATTGCCTAATCACGCCGCCTGTAGGCAGTTTCAGAATGATGTCGAGCCCTGAACTTCTCACGTTCGAGACACCATCAGTGAATAGGGTCCATACCCCTGATGATGTGCCTATTTTTAGCAAGAGTTCTTTCTCTACCTCGGGCACGAGGGAAGGCGCAAAATTGACGATGAAGTCCGCCAAAATTTGGGACTTGATAGCCGCTCGGGGTTGGTACTCGATGTCATACCCTCCGAGCTCGATGGCCTATTTGGCCAATCTGCCTGTAATTTAGGTTTGTGCAAAATGTTTTGAAGAGGGTATGCTGTTAAAACACATATACGATGGCATAGAAAATAAGGTTTTAATTTTCGAAATGAACTTATTAATGCAAGAGCTAATTTTTCTAAGTGTGGATACCTGGTTTCAGCATCTCATAGAGTCCGACTTACGTAATAAACAGGGAATTGCATACCTTGTTCTTCCCGAACCAACACACCGCTTACCGTCACTTCGGATACGGCCAGATATAGGTACAACGCTTCATATTCCTTCGAGGTGTAGAGCAAAGGCGGGTTCGAGTGATACCTCTTTAATTCCTCTAAAGCATGTTGGCATTCCGGAGTCCACTTAAATTTGTTTTTCTTCTTGAGAAAGGAGAAGAAATGATGACTCCAATTTGACAATCTCGAGATGAACTGGCCTAAGGTCACTATCCCCCTGGTCAGTCGCTGTACGACCTTCACATTGTTCACCACTGTAATTTCTTCAATGGCTTTAATTTTGTCGGGGTTGATCTCGATCCCCCTATGTGACACCATGAAGCCTAAAAATTTGCCTGATCCTACTCCGAAGGCACATTTCTCGGGGTTGAGCTTCATGTTGTTGCTTCTAAGGATGTCGAAAGTTTCCTGCAAATGAGTCAAATGGTCCTCTACGCGCAGGGACTTAACTAGAATATCATCAATGTAGACTTCCATAGATTGGCCTATTTAATGTTCAAACATCTTATTAACGAGGCGTTGGTACATAGCTCCTTCATTTTTTAGCCCAAATGGCATCACATTATAACAATATATACAGTACTTCGTGATGAACGAAGTCTTTTCCCTATCCTCTGGGTTCATTTGAATTTGATTATACACTAAGTAGGCGTCAAGAAAAGTGAGGATCTCGTGGCCGGCCGTCGCATCGGTCAAGCGATCAATGTTGGGCAATGGGAATGAGTATTTGGGGAATGCTTTATTCATGTCTTTATAATCCACGTACATTCTTAATTTATTTTCCTTTTGGGAACCACTACTACATTAGCCAACCATTTGGGGTATTTTACCTCCCTAATTGATCCTATTTTGAGGAGTTTTGTTACCTCGTCCTTGATGAACGCATGTTTTACCTCAGACTGAGGCCTCCTCTTTTGCTTCACTAGTTTGAACCTGGGATCGACACTTAGCTGATGGGTGGTTATTTCTGGCGGGATCTCTGTTATGTCTAAATGGGACCAAGCAAAGAAATCAATGTTGTTAATAAGAAATTAGATGAGTTTTTTCCTGAGTTCGGGGTTTATCCCGTTCTCAGGTATACCTTTCAATCTAGAGGGTGCTCAGTCAAGACGGCCTATTCGAGGTCTTCGACCGTTGATTTTGTTGCATCCGACTCCTCGGGAGCAACTAAGGTCTGAGGAGCGAGGAAATCTTCTTCGTCATCTTCGTTTGCATGCTCGCAGACCACAAGTTTCTCGGGGGCCAGCCTATTTCCTGACTCGTCCTGGACGGGGAGTGTTACATCCTGCATTTTCATAATGTTGAAATTTCATCGTAAGTTAATCGACGTAAGTTTGCGAATGAGATTATTAGCATTATTTTATTTTAAACAAGTGATGAGTAAATTCGTGAAGTTGAGAGGGTAAGCAAATCGAAGAAGATGAGTTTTGTCGAAATTTGACATTTTGGGATAAAATACGGTCCAAGCTATCATATTTATGGACCAGTACGTTACAAGGTACCATATGACCATAATAGTAAGATGTATAAAGTGTGTTAAAAGTGAGTAGCATTTTAAGTAATTTGATATAATTTTTAATTATGTGGATAAGTGGGTTAATTAATAATTTTGGTGGGAAAATTAACTAAGAAATTGAATTTTTTGGATAAAGCCTAAGGGGACACCATCTTCATGTGCCAGCAAGATGAATTTGGAACCAAAAATGAAAATGGTGACACTTGGACTAAAAGGCAAGGTGGCATGTTAGGAGGATTTTGGAAAATTATCCTTATCAAGTGTAGGGCCCACACCACTTAGATAAAAGGCCTCTTAAGACCACAAAATTGAGGTTTATGACTACATTCATACAAGATTATCAAAGATCTCTTTATCTACAAGTAATGGGAGTTCTTGGATTAGCAAAGGAATTCATACGAAATTATACTTGGTAATAGCAACGGGATTTTACGATTCTAAGGGTGTACGGTGCATTCTTTCTCAAGAATATCATATAGATTTTCCCTACTTCGATCTGTCATTACGTGTTGTCGCAATCAACAGGTGTTAAAGGAATTGTCAAGAGAATCGGTTCAAGTATATTAAGGCTATCCCTTCTTTCTTTTGGCATGATCCATACGATAAAACGAAACGAGCAAATGCGAAATTTCCATAAATGACTCTATTCATAGAAATACTAGAGATGCTTATGTTCTTGATTCCCCATGTGTCATATTATTCTATCATCTCTTCATGGGTCTCAGAAAAATACATAAGTCGAAAAAAGTTTACTTTATGATATTACTCAAAGGCATAATGGTCTTATGACATTCCAAGAGATTTTATTAACGTACTTCTCATGCATTGCATTCATGTATATTGACCCATGACCAAATGGCATTATATACGCGTATATATGTATATGGGATATCGAAAAAGGTTACGGCGTTATATACGTACCACCACCTGATCAGCTGGTATACGTTGATGATTTGCCCATAGTGGCCGAGATGATATGATGGGATACCCTCAGAGGCTTGATGATGTTATGAACACATATACCCATGCATGGTATGGTTATGCATATGCATGCCATTTTAAATATTAAAGGTTTCACAGAGCTATTCAAACTTACATGTCGAGTCTTTTACTCTATGTTTTTCTCATGTCTATTGTGCACTGATTTTCATTCCTTAGGTACTCGGTACATTATTTGTACTAATGTCCCTTTTGCCTGGGGATGCTGTGTTTCATGCCCGCATGTCCCAATAGATAGGCCGAGAGTCCTCCAAGTAGGCTATCAGCTTAGCGGAAGATGTTGGTGCGCTCCATTTGCTCCAGAGTTGCTTATTTGGTCAGTATGATTAGTACATGCATTGCTTGTTATGGCGGGGCTCTATCCAAACCTTTATAAAAACTATGTATTCTTAGAGGTTTGTAGACATATGTCATGTACGTAAAAGATTGTATGGCATTTTCAGCATATGTTCAGTATACGAGTGGTTATTTTGGTCTTATAGGCCCGTACTTCATATGTATAAGTTTGTATTCCCTCATGATTTACTCCCGCTCATTTACCTATGATAGAAAGATATGAAAGATACGTTATGTTGGTACTCGGTTGAATAAGGTACCGGGTGCCCGTCGCGGCCTATCGGTTTGGGTTGTCATAGGGAGAGTAGATGTTGGTGCCATGTCGTTTACCGCTAACATCTCCTTTGCTATATGTTGTTCCCCGTACACCATTTTTATACCATCTTTTGTTGGGAACTTCATCATCTGATGAAGAGTTGATGGTACAACCCTCATGTTGTGTATCCACAGCCTTCCAAGTAGGGTATTGTACCTCATGTCACCTTCGATGGTATGAAACTTGGTATCTTGGATTGTACCGACCACGTTGACCGAGAGGATGATCTCTCCTTTTGTTGTTTCACTTGCCACGTTGAACCAATTGTGGACTCGAGAGGTGGGCATGATCTGATCAAGCAGTCCGAGATGCTCCACCACCTTCGACCTGTTATGTTTGCCGAGCTACTGGGATCCATAAGCACACATTTAATTTGAACGTTATTCAAAAGAGAAGAAAATACCAGTGCATTATTGTGTGGTTAGGACAAGGCCTTGATGTCTTCTTATCTAAATGTAAGGGCGTCCTCAGGTATATAGCTTCGAGTTTGCGTTTCCATTGCGATGGACACTTTGGTCCATTTGAACATGGGTCCCTGTGGGGCGTCGGTTCCTCCAACGATCATGTGAATGATGTGCTGAGTTTTTTCCGGTCCATTCTTTCCGTTCACCTCTCTTTCTTAAAAGTGGTTCTTGGCTCGATCGCTGAGGAATTCTTGAAGGTGCCCTTTGTTGATCAGTCAGGCCACCTCCTCTCTGAGTTATATACAATCCTCGGTCCTATGACTGTGAATGCTATGGTATTCGCACGTCAAGTTGGGGTTCCTTTGGGAAGGATCTGACTGTGCGGGCTTTGACCATCTGGTATCCTTGATTCTACCCATGGCTGATACGATGTCTGAGACATCGATGTTGAAGTTATATTCCGACAATCGGGGTGCCTCTATTGGCCTCGAATGCCTGTGAACCCGGTTTTGCTCATAAGTTTCCGGGAATTTTGTCCTTGATCTACTCTTCGATCATTTCGAGGTATATTCCACCTCGAAGTGTCTCTTCGTTCCTTGGAGTATGGCTGATACCTTTCTTTGTCTGATTTCGACTCCCTTAGTTCCTTTGCTAGGAGCCTGCTTGGATATACTGAGCCAGAGGGGGCTCCCAATTGGTCATCTTCAACCTTGATCTTCGATTGATATTTGTTATGTACATCTGCCCAAGTCACGGCGGGATACTCAACTAAGTTCTGCTTTAGCTGCTTCGAAGTTATCGAGCTTCGCTTGTTCAAGCCCTGAGTGAAGGTTTGTACTGCCCAGTCATCGGAGACCTGTGGTAATTCCATTCGCTCCATTTGGAAGCGAGATACCAATTCCCTCAGCATCTCGTTCTCCCTTTGTTTGATCTTGAAGACGTCAGACTTCCTTGTAGCAACTTTGATAGCACCAATATGTGCCTTCACAAAAGAATCTGCCAACATGGCAAACAAATCCATCGAGTTCGGAGGTAGGTTGTGATACCATATCATGGCTTCCTTTGACAGTGTTTCTTAAAATTTCTTCAGCAAGACAGATTCAATCTCGTCATCCTTTAAGTCATTCCCTTTTACAGCATAAGTATAAAAGGTAATGTGCTCATTAGGGTCCGTGGTCCCGTTATACTTCGAAACTTCGGGCATTCTGAATTTCTTCGGGATGGGCTTCGCAGCCACACTTGATGGGAATGGTTTATGCACGAACTTCTTTGAATCTACACCCTCCAGAATTGAGGGTGCGCCCGGGATCTGATCGAACCTCGAGTTATAAGTCTCCACCTTTTTATCGTTAGCCTCTATTTTCTTTTCTCCTGACTCAATTTTTTTTGTCAATTCCTTGAGCATTTTCACAATTATGGGGTCAGTCCGCGAGCTGCTTTCATCGGGTCTTTCTAGCACTGGTTCGTGCTGCATGTTTATTGGCTCGGTTGTGTTAGGGATTCTGTTTTGACTTTGAAGTTTAGCGATGGCGACTTGCTGAGCTTGTAGCATCTCGAATATCACTTGGAGGCTGACTCATTCTTCTTCCATTCCTCGTGCTTCTTGGCCTCCAACCTGGGCTTCTCTGCGTCATTCCTTATGGGGTCTGCGCCTGATTGCGAGCTTAGAGCATTGTGGTAGTTGATATCAACTGGCTCCACGTTTGGCACTCCCTCAGGGTTTATAGGTGGTACATTGAGCCATGTGCCACTGTTTTCTCCAAGTCCTTCACTGTCATGAAGAGGTGCATTTAGTGTGCTAGACATGATTAAGCCTGAAATCAAAAAATCTTTGACAAGAAAAAGTGTGAAGGATAACGTGTGTTATCAGAAAACTAGCACCAAAACAATCACTATTATTTTTAGCCCCACGATGGGCGCCAAACTGTTTACCTTGAAAATGGTATTTACAATTATATTTGATTTGTGGTTCTAAAAATACGTGATTTATCTTAATACTAGTTGTTATATGAATAATGTTAAATATAAATGAGCAAGAAATGATAAGCAGACCAATGAGGTCTCAAGATTGAGGGCCTCGAGCTCAGCGATGTAGGACCTCGAGGGCAGCCTTTAATGGTTGATAGTGGGTAACAAACGAAGAACAATAAATGAACAATGAATGAAGAACAATGAATGAACACAATAAATGTGGAGCAATAAATGAAGAACAATGTAATAAATTTGTAGAATAATTGTTGAGCAAGTTTAGGCAAGAAACACAGAGAATATTCTATTGTATTCAATATTCGTGTGTGTTACAAAGTGAAAAAAAGTGTGCCCCCAAGAATGTTTGGGTCCCCTTTATATAGGAGGGGTGAATCCCAACACAGTACAAGTCTAATCATGACAGAAAAAATGCTATTGGTATAGCTGTATAACAGACTTGTACGGGCTTGTACTATCTTTACAGACTTCATCAGCTCTAACCGCGCGTCCTTGGGAGTTTTCCCGCCTTTCCATGACGGTCATCGATTTTATACTGCCTCGAGGTTGACCGTAGTGAACCTTCGATGTGCTCCCTCGAGGGACGCACCTCGGGGTCACACTTCACATTCTGCTTCGAACTTCTCGAGGTTGGGCGTGGAGTGTCACGGTAGCCCCAAAGTCGAACTCCTCAATTTTTACCGTATATAGATGTAAGAGCTGTTCCTTTTACAGCATGATCAAGCACGTTTGCAGAACCTCCTGTAGATTTTAAAGCACCAGTGATCTGCGCTTCTCAGGTGGTTTTGGTGTTGTTACCACACTCCAACTGTTCTGTTGCTTTTCACGTCCTGCAGAAAGTTCAATCTCCTTCACGCCTACTGTGTTGTTCATGATCTGCTGCCCTGCTGGAATTAAAGCCTTGTGGACATCCTCAACATTCTGCTGAAAACTCAAAACAGCTGCTGCATTTTGCTTCAGCCTACTCGATAAAAACACAGGAGCTTTTGGACTGCTTGACAAAACATTAGAGGAATTATAGGCCTGTTCATCATGCATCTGTCAGAAATTACCGTCTCTTCTAGAAACTTCTAGTGTGACCCACATATAAGGTAATAAATTATTTATCTTGTCTCCCAAAGGAAGTAATATATCAGATAATATTCTGTAGTTATGCATATATGATAGTTTCTTTGATGGAAAGAAATTACCATATATTAGGAGTCCTTAGGTTATTAAAATTTATGGAGAAGTCCTTAGGGCTAAAGTATTTGCCTAAGAGTCCCTAGCCTACCTATAAATATGCCTGTGACTCCATCAGTCTGGCATCTTACGATAGGCACAGCTAGAAGACTCCTTAGGTTCTTCCAAGGAATTCCCCACATCACATGAACAACCATGGCTGAAGGTACATTCCTATTAATATTCCGCTGCGTTGGCTCTGTGTTTATATTCGAATTTCAACATATGGTATCAGAGCCTTCCTTTAACCGTGTTGTTCAGTATAATGTTCTACCAAGATTAATATAAAAGGATTTGAGTATATATTTCTGTCACCGAAAAGGTTTGTATTTGCTCAAAACACTGTCCAGTATATGTGTCAGTTCTATAAGTTTATGTTGGAGTAAATACGGTTGACATCCTTTAATTTTGCGGGGAAATTAATATATATGCATGGCTTATAGGCTTACTATCATTATTTGTTTTGTTAAGTGTTTGGTAACCTTTGCGGACTGATTCCTGATTTAACTCAGTTACAAATTGGTCCTTTTTAATATTCTTGGTACAATCGAAACTTTTCTGTGACACGACAATAGCTTTGATTTTTTTAAAAGTTTCTTTTAAGATATGGTGACATAATTGTTTGACAAAATAATTCTTATGTGTTGATGCTACACCTGTCATGAATTGTTGTGTATGCCTCAAGCCAACATAATGTAGATTAATTAATCAGTCTCTGGTTGTTTCGTTTGGAAGGTGCTTTTGTCAGTTGATATCAAAGATAGATTTATATGATGGGATTCTAAGTTGTTTTCCTCTGTTAATTTAGCAATCACTTGGCAATAATTAGTGTGCCAACTGGAGAACTTTTAAAATATTTTTTATAGTTCAAAACTTTTCTGCAAATGCGTGTATGCAAAAAAGTAGTACTAATTTAAGTAGGATACTTATATTCATATGGTATTACGTTCATTCATGAGACCATCTTTGAATATGTTGTGATTTTGATTCATGAGCTGAGTACTTATTTTCCAGTATTTAATTTCAAGTCCTTATTTCGATCTTGTTCTGGATTGAAACTGAAACAATCTGTGCGTGATGTATAGAAAATAACATGATTAAATTATGTTTGTATTACTATTGTTTAGAAGTGTTCTTATAATATTTAAATTAATTATAAGAACTAATTCTGGGTTATGGCATGGTGCCTTTTTAAATGCGTGTATCTATCAACATTGCGTATAAGTTGATTATTTGAACAAATAATTGTAAGATGTCATTAGGAGTTTTCTTTTATATCGCGTATTTAGGTAGTAGCCACAACATCCTGAATACTTGATATAAAAGAAATTAAGTTGTTCAATCACATAAAATTTAGTGATTAATATTATAATGACATCTATTTAGTCCAATTATCTCATTAAAATGGTAACTCGGCCCTACAGGGAGGTAACCATTTTGGTGAGATTAATCGGAATGAGATAGTAAATCTTTAAGTTGAAAATTATCTTATGCCCACAGGTACAGATTAATTTCTATGTGTTTTGGTTTACTAGTCTAATAAAGTAAAGTAAATTCTATGTATGGGTTGCAACCTATGCTCACGGGAGGGTTTAGAATTTACTTAGAATCGGTATTTGCCACGATTTACCTTTGATGGATTGTACTTCATAGCTTATGTATGTTTATCCTTGCTTTGCAGTATTTACAGCTTTTCCTACCGCTATTTTTAATGAGAATGCTCGAATTCCAATGCTTTCTGGTGACAATTATACTGAATGGAAGGAGAAAGTCCTTCTCACTTTAGGGTGCTCGGATCTAGACCTGGCACTCCGTGTGGATGAACCACCTATTCCCACGGAATCAAGTACGCCAGCTGCTAAGGCCAATTATGAGCGGTGGGAGCGATCTAATCGCTTAAGTTTAATGCTCATAAAAGCTTACATAAGCCAAAGCATTAGGGGTTCTATCCCTAATAGCGATAAGGTCAAAGCTTAGATGAAGGCAATTGATGAACAATTTGTAAGCTCTGACAAGGCATTGGCCAGCACCCTTATGAAGAGGCTCTTAAGTATAACTTTCGACAGAAGTTGTACAGTGCGTGATATGGAGATAAGAGATATTGCTGCTAAACTTAAGTCCCTTGTGGTTGATATGTCTGAACCATTTCTTGTGCATTTCATTCTCAACTCACTTCCTGCGGAATATGTTCCGTTCAAGATTTTTTACAACACACATAAGGATAAATGGTCAATCAATGAACTTTTGACCATGTGTGTTCAAGAAGAAGAGAGGTTGAAGCATGAGACACATGAAAGTGTTAACATGGTGACTCATGGTAAGAGAAATGCAAAACAGGGCAAAAGTGTTCCCATGAAGAAGAAAAATACCTTTGACAAAGATGCTTGTCGTTTCTGTAAGAAGAAGGGACACTGAAAGAAGGATTGCCTGAAATACAAGAAATGACTTGAGAAGAAAGGTAATTTTACCTTTGTATGTTATGAATCTAATTTTACTAAAGTTTCTGATAATACATGGTGGATTGATTCTGGTGCTACAATTCACATTGCCAAAATCATGCAGGGCTTTCTAACTCAGAGGAAGCCGATAGGAAGTGAACAATACGTCTATTCTGGCAATAGGATGCGTTCACGTGTGGAACATGGGGACTTATAGGCTCATTTTGAAGGATGGTTTTCACCTAGATTTAGAAAATACTTTTTATGTTCCAGAATATTCTAGAAATTTAATTTCTCTTTCAAGACTATCGATTAGTGGATATGATTTGAATTTTCATTATCCTTCTGTGAAACTTTTGAAAGATAATAAAGTTATTGGTTTTGGAAATTTGAATGGAAATTTATATAAACTTCAGCTAGACCCCACATTTGAATGTAATGTTTTAACTTTGCATGATAAAGAAATTGGCACTAAGTGATGTATTATCAATGAGAATTCATCTAGTCTTTGGCACAAAAGATTGGGACAAATCTCTATTGATAGAGTCAAAAGGGTAGTTAATGATGGAGTTCTAAAAGCCATAAATTTTTCTGACTTTGGGACTTGTGTGGACTGCATAAAGGGTAAGCAGACCAACAAATCAACTAAAGGTGCCAAAAGGAGTTCTCAATTACTTGAGATCATACATATAGACATATGTGGACCTTTTCCTACCCCTTGCTTGAATGGTGAGAGATATTTTATCTCGTTTATTGATGACTATTCAAGATATATATATCTCTATTTTCTGTTTAACAAATCAGAAGCACTTGATGCTTTTAAAGTTTACAAAACAGAAGTAGAGAAACAAACTTGTGCTCAGATCAAAATTGTAAGATTTGATAGGAGTGGAGAATATTATGGTAGGTACATAGATAAGGGACAAGTTAAGGGTCCATTTGCTGAGTTTCTTAAAAGTGAAGGTATAATTGCTCAATATACCATGCCAGGAACACCACAACAAAATGGAATGTCAGAAAGAAGGAACCAGACATTAATGGACATGGTAAGAAGCATGATTAGCATATCAAGTTTACCTTTATCCTTGTGGAGTGAAGCCTTAAAAACCGCTGTGTATATTTTAAATAGGGTTCCATCCAAGGCTGTCCCCAAGACACCTTTTGAGTTATGGAAAGGATGGAAATCTAGTTTAAATCATTTACACATTTGGGGATGTCCAACTGAAGTGAGGGTTTATAACCCACAACTAAAGAAGTTGGATGAAAGAACAATAAGCGGTTATTTTATAGGCTATGCATTTAACTCTAAGGGATTTAGGTTTTATTGTCCTTCTCATTCTCCTAAAATTGTTGAAGCTAGAAATGCTAAATTTCCTGAGGAACATGAAGAAAGTGGGAGTGGTTTGACTTAAAGGGTGGAGTTGGAAGAAATAAGGGAACCACCTGTGGTACCTTTATATATTGGGAACTTGAATGTTGCTTAGAAAATTTCTCATGAATTATCTGAACAACAACAAGTTCAAGAGCCACCACCACTTGAGGAGCCACATGAAGATCAACCCGGTTTACATGAACCCACTGAAGAAGTGTCTGAACTAGTGGGAGTGAGAAAATCCTCAAGAATTCGAAAATCAGCAATTTCTAGTGACTATGTTGTATAACTCCAAGAGTTTGATTATGATATTGAACTACAAGATGATCCATGCTCGTTTTCACAAGCCATGAGTGGAGAAAACTCCACACTTTGGTATGATGCCATGAAAGAGGAGTTAGAATCTATGGCTAAAAACAAAGTCTGGGATCTCGTCGAATTACCAAAGGGATCATCTACCATAGGTTCAAAGTGGGTCTTTAAAACTAAAAGAGACTCATCAGGTAATATCGAATGATATAAAGCCAGACTTGTAGCCAAGAGTTTTACTCAAAGGGAAGACATTGATTACCATGAAACCTTCTCTCCAGTATCAAAGAAGGATTCATTGAGAATAATCATGACATTAGTAGCTCATTTTGATTTAGAGTTACATCAAATGGATGTGAAAACTACTTTCCTGAATGGAGATCTTGAAGAGGAAGTATACATGAGTCAACCTGAAGGATTTTGTGATAAGGACAAAAGTCACCTTGTTTTCAAGTTGAATAAATCCATTTATGGGCTAAAGCAGGCTTCCCACTAATGGTATATTAAATTTCATAAAGTTGTTTCTTCATTTGGATTTATTGAGAACATCATTGATCAGTGTATATACCTTAAGATAAGTGGGAGCAAATATATTTTTCTATTCCTATATGTGGATGATATTTTGCTTGCAAGTAGTGATTTGGGATTGTTGCACGAGACTAAACAGTTCCTTATCCAGAATTTTGAGATGAAGGATATGTGTGAAGCCTCTTATGTCATTGGCATAGAGATTCACAGAGACAGATCCCAAAAATTACTTGGACTGTCTCAAAAGGCCTACATTCAAGAATTCCGGAAAGATTCGGGATGAAGAATTTTTCACCTACAGCAGCACCCATAATTAAATGTGACAAATTCTCATTGAATCAATGTCCACAAAATGCATTGGAAAAGGAACAAATGAAAGACATTCCCTATGCTTCCCTTGTTGGGAGTCTTATGTATGCACATGTCTGTACTAGACCTGATATTGCTTTTGCGGTAGCAATGCTTGGCAGATATCAAAGTAACCCCGGTTTTGACCATTAGAAAGCTAGTAAAAGGGTCTTGTGATATTTGCAATGAACCGAGGATTTTAAGCTCACATACAAATGCTCTGACTCATTGGAGGTGATTGGATATTCAGACTCTGATCTGGGTGGATGCAAAGACACTGGTAAATCTACTTCAAAATATATTTTCCTTCTTGCTGGAGGTGCTATGTCTTGGAGAAGTGACAAGCAGACCATTG
Source organism: Nicotiana sylvestris (assembly GCF_000393655.2). NCBI lineage: Eukaryota > Viridiplantae > Streptophyta > Magnoliopsida > Solanales > Solanaceae > Nicotiana > Nicotiana sylvestris. The sequence goes on from NC_091068.1 coordinate 47,082,445, forward strand.
TTGCAACATTCACAATGGAAGCTAAATTTATAGTATGCTATGAAGCTACACCGCAGGCATTATGGTTGAAAAACTTTATTTCCGGCCTTAGAATAATTCTATTTCAAGGCCATTGATAATTTTTTGTGATAATTCAGCTACAGTTTCCTTTTCTAAGAATAATAAAAGTGACAGCCGAAGCAAGGACATCGACATAAAGTATTTGATGGTTAGAGACTATGTGAAGAAGCAAAATGTGAATTTTGAGCATGTTAGTGCTACTTAATGATTGCAGATCCTCTGACTAAGGGTCTGCCGACTAATATTTTCAAGGATCATGTAACCCATATGGGGCTTAGTAACTTAATTTAGTCTTGCTTTGCTCTCTAACAGTTTGTCTAGACATTATGTTTATTTTGATATACATGACAGCGCACACTTTTGGTTTTTCATGTATTATTTGTGATCATTGGATCAATAAAGTTGGACTCTGAATGACTTATATTAAGTTCGTTCATAAAGTTGTTAGACACTTTATTAGAATATATTGTGCATTGTAATACACGGAAGGAAATATTTGTTTAAAAGCATGACCGCAATGATTCGTGTAATAATATATTCTAGTTAAAGTGATTGTCACATAACTTTTAGTTGAGTGGTAAAGTTTATGGCCATATGTTTATCTCTCATAAAGGATTATCTGATTTTAATATGTGGGCCAAGTGGGAGAATGTTAGAAATTACCGTCTCTTCTAGAGACTTCTAGTGTGTCCCACATATAAGGTAATAAATTATTTACCTTGTCTCCCAAAGGAAATAATATATCAGATAATATTCTGTAGTTATGCATATATGATAGTTTCTTTGATAGAAAGAAATTACCATATATTAGGAGTCCCTAGGGTAATTATAATTTATGGAGAAGTCCCTAGGGCTAAAGTATTTGCCTAAGAGTCCCTAGCCTACCTATAAATATGCATGTGACTCCATCAGTCTGGCATCCTACGATAGGCACAGGCTAGAAGACTCCTTAGGTTCTTCCAAGGAATTCCCCACATCACTTGAACAACCATGGCTGAAGGTACGTTCCTATTAATATTCAGCTGCGTTGGCTCTATGTTTGTATTCGAATTTCAATAGCATCTTCAATGTTTCATCGCGCACCTGCTGCACCTTCTTCTTCTTCCCTGTTGTTACGTTTGAAATTGGTGTATTGATCTTTTGTGCATTGATTGGACTGATATTTTGATCCTCACAAACCTCGTAATTGTCCAGTGAAACAATACATGAATACTCAAATTATTCATGCAAGAGTTTTTTTCCCACTATTTTTAGCATTATAAAAAAATTTCATGAAAAAACATGTCACATATTTATGAAAAATATGAGGTAAAATTTTTATATCTTTCCTCCACTGGAGTTAAGTAAGTAGAAAAATACTTTACCCTTTTATCTCTTAAAGAGAGTGAATTTCTATCTTGATATCCGCTAGTTTGTGAGTGAACTTCTATCTTGATATCCGCTATTTTTTCAACTGCATAAAAAAAAATTGAATTTCCTTAAAATTGTTGGTGAAATTACAAGTAATTACAGTTAAAAAATAAGATGAAGAAAAATAAATAAATATTCTTCAGGCTGAGGCACGGCTATCTCGCTCTCTTTAAGGAGATTCAAGCCCACTGTGGTAGCATCTTCACCGGTCCAACAGTAATACTTTTGACTTGTCTCCTCAAAGATATAACAGCCCGACAACGTCATATAACTCGAACAAACTCTGGACAAGTTTGTTGAGTTTCGAGTCCAAAGCTCCACCAAAATGAACACCTTCCTTCAACAAAAGTAATATTCTTTTGTAGAGAACAAGTTGCAGATTTAGATTTTCTCCTTCTCATAACTCTCTTTTTCACTATACCAAATTCAATTTTTCCATACACACTACCATATTTTTTCATCAACAACACAAGGAAGATCAAACACCACTATTTAAAGGTATAAAATTTCTTTAGTAGAATAATATCAAAGTAATGAGATAATAAAATTGTAGAACACAGGTTGATGGTTATAAAATATAAGCTTTAGTAGGTAATAAGTGGTAGATCATGGCATTAGTGGTTTCATGAGTTACACCAAAATAATGACTATTTTCTTGCCAATTTATAACCACTATCTCAGAAAAAATAATGCACTTTGTCACACCTCCTTTTTCCGCGCCCGAGGGGGCGCAGGGGAGTTTTTCCAATTAAAGGACAATCGAAACGGGATTGGTTTAATTATTTCAGAGTCGCCACTTGGGAGATTTAGGGTGTCCCAAGTCACCAATTTTAATCCCGAATCGAGGAAAAGAATGACTCTATATTATGGTCTGCGTACCAAAAATCCGGATAAGGAATTCTGTTAACCCGGGAGAAGGTGTTAGGCATTCCCGAGTTCCGTGGTTCTAGCACGGTCGCTCAACTGTTATATTTGGCTTGATTATCTGATTTTATACATGTTAAACCTATGTGCAAGTTTTAAACTCTTGACCGCTTTTATTATTATTATTATTATTGTTTTTACAAGAATGTGAACATCGCTTAAAACACGTCTTTGGACTGCGTCACATGAAATGCACCCACAATCCGGAACGCATTTTATTTGATGTTTTGAGATTTGGATTTGGGTCACATGAAATGCACACCCAAGTTTAAGAAAGTAAATTATTAAACACGCGCCTAAAGAGACTATCGCGTTATTATTTTTGCGGAGGCCGTGAAATTCGCTAAACGACCCTCCTGAATTCTAAGTAATTTTAAACAAGTATTTACTGAGGGCCCCGCAATTTGTGTTTTTTATTCGGCGAGGCTCATCTCATTCTTATTTTTTAAAAGGAATTTGCAACGTCATGGAAATGCATCTCATACCACGTCACAGTCAATGTACCCGTGATTAAAGACACATTTCGATTTCGTTGAGATTTAGATTTGGGTCACATAAATGTGCACCCGAATTTAGGAAAATTAAATTATTAAAGGCGCGCCTAGAGCAACTAGCGCATTATTATTTTGGGTAGGGCCGTGAAATTTGCTAATGGCCCGTCCCGGAATCTAAGTATTTAATATATACACTTTAGAGGGCCCCGCAATTTGTCCCTTTTATTTGGCGAGGCTCGTCTCATTTTACTTATTATTTTTTTTATTATTTATTATTTATTTTTTATATTTTTTTTATATATTATTATTATTATTATTATTATTTTTAAAAAAAAGACAAGGCTAAAATGACTACATTTCTTTGCTATTTCGCGAGGTCATGGATCGTAGATTAAACTTATTTGATGAAACGAGTATTTTTCCGCGGGATTAAATTACTACTATGATTTTAACACTGCTACTACATGTTCAAACAACTATTAAGACAAACATTGAGATAACAACAATCTGAGCGTGAAGAAACAAAATGCCGAATAACTACTTAACATGACGGAACAAAAGAAATACATTCCCGAACAAATTTCAATATCATACGGAGTTAATTAACAAGGAATAGCAACTTACAAACATCATGTGAATATGTCTCGCTCATTTGCATACTATTCGCATGAACTAGGATTGTATTTCAACAAACACATATATATATTACTAACATAAAACATGAAGGACACGGGCAGGGATACCTACTTGCGATCGACGTCCGGTGCGTTGGACCTGCGACGAAACCTCGGACAACAACCTCGACGTACCGAACCTCGACGGAAAACAGAAAACTCGGCACGGCGGGATCGCAGCGACCCACAACTGCTCGCGAAACGCAGTTACGACTGCTTGGAGGTTGATGACCTTGGACTGAAAATGGCGGACTGAAAATGGCGGACTTGACGACGGGGGAAACTGTTGGTCGTGGTGTTGGGTTGTGGTGAGGAGCTGGTGGGTTCGGACGTGTGGGCGTAGGGTTTTTGTTCTACTTTCTTCAGGAAGAAGAAGCAGCTATGGAGGAGTGGTCATGGTCGACGGAGGGAAGGTGACACAGCAGCAGCGGCAGCAACAGCTGCTGCTCGACGGGGCCGGTGGTTTGCGCGTCGGGGGAAGCTGGTTCGGGTGGTTTTGACGATGGTTTTAGGGTGTAGGACTGGTTGGCTTGGACAGTGAGGGTTTGGGGCAGTAACGACGGAGATGAGTTGGTGGGTCTTTCGCGTGGTTTGTTGACGATGGCGGAGGAGGGGGTTCGACGATGGAGGTGGTTGTTTCGTCGTTGGTTGGAACTGGTTGGTTTTATGGAGGTGGACAGTGGAGGTGTGTCGGTGGGGTAGCTGTTTGGACAGGGTTAAGGTCGACGGGAAGGTGAGGATGCCGACGCAGCTTCGACGAGCAGCTGGGGACGAGGTGATGGTGTTTGGGTGTTGGTTATGGTGGTTAGAGCAGTTGACGGAGGGAGCTGTTTGGGGATTGTTGTCGACGAAGTTTGGGAGGAGACGGCTCGTTTGGTGGTGGTTATGGAGGAATTGGGTTTGACAGTAGGGTTTTGACGTAGCTGGATGGGAGGGCGTCGTTCAGTAGGGTTTTTTGTAGGTTTCTTTCTTTCTTCTTCTTCAAGAAGAAAGAGGAACAGTACCCTCTTTTTAAAATTTTTTTTTTCCAGTCCCTCTTTCGTTCCTTCCCTTTTTCAATTCCCAATCCGTGTTTTTGTAATACTTTGCCCATGAAAATGAGCCCCACGCGTGGTGGGGTTCGAGGCATATGTCCCCCACGCGTGGTGGGGTTCCCCATGTGTCCTGGACACTGTTTATTATGGGCTAGGTCCGAAAATTAGGCCTAAAACCGGGTAGTTTAAACCCGAATATTATTCTTTTGCCCGGACCCGAGAAATAGGAACACGTTGCTTAACTAGTCCTATGTAAGCAAAATAACTACCAAAAGATAAGACTAGTATTTAAACAAAACTATATCTTTTTTAAATATTTTTCAAGGTTTAAAATAGCTACAAAATATTAATAAAACTATATTTTTTGTAATTTTCGTTTTAAAATATTAAGATAAAATATGAGGTAATATTTTTGTATTTTTTCAAAGTTAAAAATGCCTATAAAACTTTAATAGAATTATTATTTTTGTATTTTTTCGAAATTATATAAGGTACAAAAATAAAGTGCAATTTTTGTATTTTTCAAGTTTATGAGAAATACATAAACTAAAATTTATATATATATTTTTTGAAATTTTCTTTTTGCAACGAAATAAAGTAAAAATAGTTAAAATAGCTATACTAGACCCAATTTCACATATTCATGCTAAAAATGTGAAAATTCTCGGGGAGGGTCAAAAATCACGTGCTTACAGCTGCCCCTCTTTGACTGGAAACACGAAGAGTTTTCCGACAAAGAACGACTAGACGTGTTTTTGACCCGACCATTACTTGGACGGACTACACTTAAGGAAAGGGAGGGATTGTGACCGAGCCCTGGTATCTGAGCTGCCTACATATCCTTGGTTATACAGGAATCAGGCCACGTGTAGTTCGGGATGAGAGAGATAGTGAAGTTATACCGAGGTGGAGAGCCGATCGAGGTGCCGTTCCATCGAGGTTCCGGTCCGCAGTCCTGTCATTACAACAAAAATGAAAAACTGAAAAAGACTAACTAAGCCTATCAGCTACTAGTTACAAGGTTTCCTATCTCTTAAGTCTTCTGAAACTTGGTCTTGAGTCTTGAATGGTGCTTCATACAGACTTTGGATTTGAATCTTGATACTTGCTAGTTGTAGGCGCTAGTTCTTGAACAGACCACATTTGTTCTCCACTTCCGTATTTTTCTCCCTTTTTGTTTTTCTTCTTTTTCTTCTTTTTTTTTTTGTTTTTGTTTTTTGTGACTAGCTTTTGTTGACCCTCTCAGACTGTTGACTCGCATTCTTGGGGCGAGCTTCTTGTTGCTTCTATCTTGGATTGAGTGTTGGGGACTTCTATCGTAGCCTTCTGCCTTCCAATGGGTCACTGCTTGATTTTGAAAAATGTTCTCCGTTCTACAGGCGGGTCCCTGACAATCAAAACAAACAAAACAAACAAAATTTCCTAACCCAGTTTGTACTGGGAAGGTTTGTGAGTCGTTAGCAAAATTGTAACTCACTTACACTACTGATGCAATGATGAGAGTGAACTAAAGGCTAGGATGTGCATCTCCTATGAGTAAAACCAAAACTCTTGCTAGCAAATGTGTCTGCTAAAGTAAAACCTCAATGACTCAAACTAGAAAGTGTGTCTTCTATGGTTGAATCGGAATGAGCTAAACTAGGAAGTGCGTCTCCTAAGGGTGAAAACTTCAGTGACTAGAACTAGGAAGTGCGTCTCCTATGAATAAAATCTCGATTAGGAAGTGCGTCTCCTACGGGTAAACTTCAAAAAACTGGAAGTGCGTCTCCTATAGTAAAACTGAACTTAGGAGGAAATGCATCTCCTATGGGTAAAGACGTGGAATGTATGCCTCTATTATCTGGGCGGGCTCCCAATTTCAACACTTGAAATAAAAGACTGAATGTATGCCTCTGTTATCTGGGCGGGCTCCCAATTTCAACACTTAAAATTAAAGAGACTGAATGTATTCCTCTGTTATTATGGGCGGGCTCCCAATTTCAACACTTGAAAGTAAAAACTGAATGTATGCCTCTGTTATCTGGGCGGGCTCCCAATTTCAACACTTAAAAAATAAAAAGACTGAATGTATGCCTCTGTTATCTGGGCGGGCTCCCAATTTCAACACTTAAAATAAAAGAGACTGAATGTATTCCTCTGTTATTATGGGCGGGCTCCCAATTTCAACACTTGAAAGTAAAAACTGAATGTATGCCTCTGTTATCTGGGCGGGCTCCCAATTTCAACACTTAAAAAATAAAAAGACTGAATGTATGCCTCTGTTATCTGGGCGGGCTCCCAATTTCAACACTTAAAATAAAAGACTGAATGTATGCCTCTATTATCTGGGCGGGCTCCCAACTTCGACACTTGAAAATAAAAAGACTGAATTTATGCCTCTGTTATCTGGGCGGGCTCCCAATTTCAACACTTAAAAGTAAAGACTGAAACCAACATATCCTATTTGAGGGCGGATGAACCCAACATATCCTATTTGAGGGCGGGAATGTATTCCTCTCGTTATACAGGTGGGCGCCTGGGTTTAGGAAAATGACTCTTTTTTTCTTTTCTTTTTTTTTTTTCAAAAATGTTTTTTTTAGCATCTTAGGAGAAAGATTCATCGGACTAAGATTTTGATCCTAGGAGAAGGTTCGTCAGACTAGGTCTCTATCTTAGGAGAAAAATTCGTCAGACTAAGATTTTGATCCTAGGAGAAGGTTCATCAGACTAGGTCTTTTAATTTTTGGTATCTCAGGAGAAAGATTCATCAGACTGAGATTTTGATCCTAGGAGAAGGTTCGTCAGACTAGGTCTCTATCTTAGGAGAAAAATTCGTCAGACTAAGATTTTGATCCTAGGAGAAGGTTCGTCAGACTAGGTCATTTTTTGTTTTTGGTATCTCAGGAGAAAGATTCATCAGACTGAGATTTTGATCCTAGGAGAAGGTTCGTCAGACTAGGTCTCTATCTTAGGAGAAAAATTCGTCAGACTAAGATTTTGATCCTAGGAGAAGGTTCGTCAGACTAGGTCATTTTTTGTTTTTGGTATCTCAGGAGAAAGATTCATCAGACTGAGATTTTGATCCTAGGAGAAGGTTCGTCAGACTAGGTCTCTATCTTAGGAGAAAAATTCATCGGACTAAGATTTTGATCCTAGGAGAAGGTTCGTCAGACTAGGTCATTTTTTGTTTTTGGTATCTCAGGAGAAAGATTCATCAGACTGAGATTTGATCCTAGGAGAAGGTTCGTCAGACTAGGTCTCTATCTTAGGAGAAAAATTCATCGGACTAAGATTTTGATCCTAGGAGAAGGTTCGTCAGACTAGGTCATTTTTTGTTTTTGGTATCTCAGGAGAAAGATTCATCAGACTGAGATTTGATCCTAGGAGAAGGTTCGTCAGACTAGGTCTCTATCTTAGGAGAAAAATTCATCGGACTAAGATTTTGATCCTAGGAGAAGGTTCATCAGACTAGGTTTTTTCTTTTTTGTTTGTTATCTTTAACAACCACTTAGGAGGAAATGCGTCTCCTACGGGTGAAACTAAAACTTAAACTTAGGAGGAAATGCGTCTCCTATGGGTAAAACTTAAACTTAGGAGGAAATGCGTCTCCTATGGGTAAACTTAAACTTAGGAGGAAATGCATCTCCTATGGGTAAACTTAAACTTAGGAGGAAATGCATCTCCTATGGGTAAAACTAAAACAAAACGAGGAGGAAATGCGTCTCCAATGGGTGAACTCTAACGATTTCAAACTAGGAAGTGCGTCTCCTATTAATGAAACCTTTGCTTTCTCTTTTTTTTTTTTTATTTTGAATTATTTACTTACCTGTGTTGTCCTCCCTCGAAACTGTTGGGGATTATTTAGATGGGGATGGCTTTTACCTTTTTAACTTTTTCATTATTATCTTTTTATTCCTCTTTTTTTTTTGATTTTTTTTTTAACAACCACTTAGGAGGAAATGCATCTCCTACGGGTGAAACTAAAATGAACTTAGGAGGAAATGCGTCTCCTAGGGGGTAAACTTAAACTTAGGAGGAAATGCGTCTCCTATGGGTAAAACTAAAACAAACTTAGGAGGAAATGCATCTCCTATGGGTAAAGACACAAAATGTATTCCCTTATTATACAGGTGGGCGCCTAATGGTAAAGACACAAAATGTATTCCCTTATTATACAGGTGGGCGCCTAATGGTAAAGACACAAAATGTATTCCCTTATTATACAGGTGGGCGCCTAAAATATGAAATGCGCAGACAAAAGTATTCCTCTCGTTATTCAGGTGGGCGCCTGTCAAGAAATTTAAAGACTGAAATGTATTCCTCTCGTTATTCAGGTGGGCGCATGTCTTTAACAATAACTTTGAAAATAAAATCCTATTCGAGGGCGGATGAACCCAAAATATCCTATTCAAGGGCGGATGAACCCGACAGATCCTATTTGAGGGCGGATGAACCCAACAGATCCAATTTGAGGACGGATGAACCCAACATATCCTATTTGAGGGAGGATGAACCCAACAAATCCTATTTGAGGGCGGATGAACCCAACAAATCCTATTTGAGGGCGGATGAACCCGACAGATCCTATTTGAGGGCGGATGAACCCGACAGATCCTATTTGAGGGCGGATTAACCCAACATATCCTATTTGAGGGCGGATTAACCCAACATATCCTTAAGACTTGAAGATGTCTTACCTCGAATACTTGCTGGGGATTGGGATGAATTTTCATTTTCTACCTTCCCCATTTTTTATTATTTATTCTTTTTTTTTTAAATTTATTTATTATTATTATTATTATTATTATTAGCTTCCTCCTTTGAAGTCTAACCGTTGAGGATACCGACTTTCCAACCTTGTGTTAGACCCCTCGCAACCGCTAGGGATAACACTTTTGAGGAATTATTTACTTACCTGCTAGGGATAACACTGTTGGGTAAAATGTTATCAGCTGGGGGTACCTGACTTCCAGAAAATTTTCTAAATGGAAGGAAAATTTTCTGCCCCAGTTTGATAATATCCCTTGTGGCATGCAGTTCTGGCATCAATGCCATTTCCTTTACCTGTTTCAAATCAAACAAAATTGTTAGTTTAAAACATGGTGGTTGGTTGTGATACTCCCAACGGGATGGCTTTTCCTCTTTTCCTTCCTTGCTTTGCGTTGCACAACTTGTTGGGGACGATTTTATTTGCTGGGTACAATCCCTTTCTGATGGGGATATCCCTCTTCTTTTGTGGCATAGCTCGGAAACTGGCATTTCCCCGACCTTTTAGTCTAGTATGGATTTCGCCAAATCATGCTCACTGCTCTCCTTGCTTTGTTCACGGGCCTTGGCCTTTGAGGTTTATAACCTTGGTTTTGGCAAGGATATCTCTCTTGACGCTCGTCAATCCTTTTGTCAATTCCCTTTGCTGGGGATATCTTTTTTGACACTGGCCTCGCGCTTGTTCCTCGCTGACTATACCATTTGGATATACTAGTCAGATCTCATCTTGGAAAGCTGATGGCATATTTTGAAGTCATTTCATACTTGTTCTGACCGGACAGACTCTATTGGGGAAATTTTTTATGAAAGGAGAAAGATAACAGAAACAAAATAAAAGACAAAGGAAACGATGACTCTTTTACAAAAGAAACTATAAATAAAAACCTATCAAACGCAGATACCGACTCTAATGGCCATGACATGCGTATGTGGCCTATCCTCTGCCGTCAATCATCTTTTAAGATCTTCCATTGGCGATTCCCCATCTGATTCTCACTCTTATTCGACTTGTAGTGCCCGAAGGGTTTTCACTATCAAGCCTCTCTCATTTTGGTTTTCTCTCAGCTTTTATCGCCTTATGGTGTCTGTGAAGGTTTTCACCAATAAGACTCTCTCATTTGTATCACTTTCCAGCTGGGAATTTGGAGTGTTGCCGGCATGACTCTTTTTGTTGGAGATTAGAGTCCTTTCTGTTGTGGAAACAGAATGTTATGTTCGCCGGTAAGAATCTTATTTGTCTGACTTGGCATCTTTTGAAGACTGGTCAGAAGGTCTTTCTTTGGACCGTAATGTGGGTTTTGGATAGGGCTAGAAAGAAAGGGTATTAAAGGCTCAAAAATGAATCGATTTCGGGTTATTAATTACAACCTTCGGAATTAGATTTATTTACAACAAACGCAACTTTTGCCCCAGTTTCTTGCTTGGGGATATTTTGATTGTTTTTTTTTTCATTTTTCAAAACTATGACCGATCCGTGAAGCGCCTACGTATCCTCATTGAGGAATCAGGTCAAACGTAGTTCCCAATTCCTCTTTTCATTTGACTTTCCCTTTTTTGCTTTTTGTTATCATTTTTCTCTCTTCCTTTCTCATTTCTCCTTTCTTTTTGTCGTTTTTTTTCTTTTTCTTTTATTCTTCTTTTTCCATTTTGTTGTTTTCTTTTCTTTCTTTTCTCTTACCCGCCATGCTTGCGTATTTTATTCGTTGCTACTAATTCCGAACGAGGGGTACGAAAGAAAATAAATAAGGCTCAAAAGGGGTTAACGAAGGATAAAGTGTTTGGGTAGCAGAACAAAATGCCTTCGTCATTCCAGTCTTCAAAACATGCCAAGTGCAAACAACACAATTTAAATTTGTACTCTCTTTTGAGGGTGCTGGACTTGACAATTATATTCAACATTTGTTTGTTCATCTGTCACTTCTAAAGCACCGTTGGGCGACACTCTCATTCTCCTTATTATGAATGACCCTCATGCCAATTTAGGCGAATCTTTCTTTAACGGTTTTGTGTTTAACTTGCCCCAGTTCCACATGACTCGGGCTCCAAATAATCTCAAACCGTTCTTATTTCCTTTAAATGGATTGATCGCCTTTCTGGGGTTTTATGATTAACTTTAAAGACTAGGCCCAAATTGGGTGCGCATGTCATGTCCCTAGAATCGGCATTGAATAAAAAATGATAAAAGGACTAAACAAAACTTGAAATAAAAAGGACCGGATTTTGCATTAGATTACCGGTGAAATGGTTTGAATGACCAGACAAACAAAACAACCAGAATAAAATTCTAACCCAGCCTCGACAAAACTTAAACAAACTTATATGTCAAAATGGAAAGATAGGAAGGTTTGACACAAGACAATACTTGGATTACAACCCTAAGAATAATCCGAACAGGAATGACAACAAAATAAGCCACCAACAGCTTCTTTCTTGCTAACCAAGGAACGGAGCGTCCTCCCACTTTATCAAACTTGGCATCTTAGCCACTGAGCTTTGCATTAGTATTGTCAAGACCATTGCCAACTTCAATATCATTACCCTTAGTCAACAAGTTCCCAATAGGACTGGAATGCTTCTATCATCAGGCCTGATCCCCGCAGAGTGTGCATCATGAGGTGCAAGTAAAGGATTTCGGGTGTCATTGTCCGGCTTACCACAAACCAACCACCTTAACTTATTTGCAAAACAAACAGGTTAGAATGGACTCAGTAAAGTCGGTCCTCATTATTGACAACATCTTTTTCTTTTTCTTTTTCGATGTTTTTTTTTCTTTTTTTTCTTTTCTTTCTCTTTTCTTTTTTTTCATTGTTTTTTCCTTTTTTTTTCTTTCTCTTTTCTTTTTTTTTCATTTTGCTCTTTTTCATTTTTCTTTTTTTTGTTGTGGTCGAATCTTATGGAGATTGCCTACGTATCATGACCCCGCATGAATCAGACCTTGCGTAGTTCGGGCCAATAAGAGATAAACCATAACAAACAATTTTTCTTTTCACTTTTCATATTAAAACAAAGTGGGTTTCAAAGGTTTAAAGATGACCTACCAACTTGAAAATCAAACAACCCGCCTATTTTAATCAAAAGATTTATAAACTCAAAAACAAAAGGCTAACTCCCTTTCTCTGTTCGACAAATGCAACCAAATGGTTATTTTTGCCAATGTGGCCCCTTCCAAATTTCACATGAATTTTGAGGCCGGGGAGGATTATTTTATGACACTTTTACAAACTTGTCCGTTCTTTTACGAAAATAACCTTTCGACAACTGAAAGACACTCTAAGGATATTTCGGCAAGAACGGTTTAAGACGCGGCCGAAGCTGGCTCGGCTTATTATGACAAAATTCAAACGGTATTCACCTGACCGTCGACTCCTTTTTTCAAATTATAAGAAAAACTTGGTGTTGCAAAACACGGCCCTTCAGCGTCTCGGGGACGAAGTTTTTTAAGGCTGTGTGGGTCCATATCTCAAAATGACCCAAAGGTGGTTGTTTATGCCAAGTCAGCCTTCCGGCATCCCTTTCGGGAACATTCGGCTATTTATGACAAAACAACATCACCTGACTTATTTATAACTCTTTTTTATTGTTTTTCAAATTAGAAAAGTCAATATTGCAAACACGGCCTTTCAACGTCTCGGGGACGAAGATTTTTAGGCTGTGGGGGTCAACTGGACCAAGTCTTAAAAATGACCCAAAAGTGGCTGTTTATGCAAAGCCAGCCTTCCGGCGTCCCTTTCGGGAACATTCGGCTATGTCTTGATAAAACAGCGTCACCCGACTTCTTTATGAAATTTGACATATATATTTTATTTATTTGTTTTTTGGCTATTTTAGCAAAAGGTGGGTTGGACATCACCAGACTTATTTATGAAAAGATTAAATTTTTTGATTTTTGGCTATTTTAGCAAAAGGTGGGGTTGGACCCGATGAGGGTTGCCTACGTATCTCACGTCCGGTGAGAATCAAACCCGCGTAGTTCGGGCAAACAAACTGTTTTTGAAAGGACCCTTTTCCATTTTCTATTCTTTTTTTTTATTATTATTATTTTCACAACAATCAAATAGACTATTACTCTATTATTTTTCATTTATAACAAACAAACGAATTAACGAAAAACATAAAACATTCCTTCTTTTTGAGAAGGTGGGGGTTGGACCCGATGAGGGTTGCCTACGTATCTCATATCCGGTGAGAATCAAACCCGCGTAGTTCGGTCAAATAAGAATAAGTAGGCAAATAATAATAAGCAGATGAACTAATTTTTTTTGAATTTTCGTTTAAAAGAACTACTTTAAAAGAAGCGAGGAAATATTATTTTTTGATTGATTTTCTTTTTAAAAGAAAGACTAATATTTTTGAATTTTCGTTTTTTTTTATTTATTTTTTTTTAAAAAAGAAAAGAAGAAAATATTTTTCGGAATTTTACCTTCAATATAAGAAATGCTTCTAAAATGTTTTTTTTTTGAATTTTGAATTTTCTAACGAAGAATCAAAATATTTTCGGATTTATCTATTTTATCTTTTTGAATTTTGAACTTTCTTTTGAATTTTTTTTTGGATTATATATATACTTATTTTTGGAACAAATAATAAAATCACATTCAACGCCGGACTCTTTTTATTTTTATTTCTGGCATTTTCATAGACAAACAAAGTAAGATCAAATAAAACATTTTTTTTAAAAAAAAACAGACTCTTTTTCATTTTCGTTTAATGGCAAAACAAACTATTTTCTTTAATATTTTTTTTTAAAAAACCAGGCAGAACAATGATGATTTTTTTTATTTTTCCTTTGCTTTTAATATAACAAACTAACAAGACATTTTTCATTTTCAAAATTTCGGCAGAGTTTCGACTCTACTCGGACTTCTATGCTGTTATTTTCTCCTTTTTTCACGATTTTCTTATATGTGGAAAATGATGACAACATACAAAATCTTTTTGAATTTTCATGCTTTGTTTTTATTTGTATTTTTATTTTTTTATATTTATTATTTCTTTCAAAAATGCGGCATGGGAGACATAACGATTTCCAAGACTTCTTGGATTCCGTAAATGCTCCCCATGCGCTTTTCCCAACATATGAAGCGTGGGGGACATATGGGAATTCCAAGACTTCTTGGATTCCACAAATGTTCCCCATGTGCTTTCCCAAAAAGCAAGCGTGGGGGACATAGGAAATTCCAAGGCTTCTTGGATTCCACAAATGTTCCCCATGCTTTGATTAATATAATAGCATGCTTAATAATAAAAAAAATCGTGCAACTTTCTTATTTAACGTGATTAGCATGATAAGAAGTGTCATTTGTCCGCAAATATCATTGGTCCGCCAAATGACTCATTCACCCTTGAATAAATATAACATGTAGCACATGGGATGCCAAAGATGGTCTATTATTTTCAGGTTGCTTGTCCTAGACGGACCCAACCCCTGTGTTGAGTCCCCTAAGTCAAATGCACATGATGCAAATAAACGTTCCTACTAGGGATCCGGCATGTGGCTTTGTTATACTAAGTTCATAACCTGGGTATTTGTTCTAGACCTGGCTTACCCGAGCGGACAACTCGAGCCAAGGATGGGAGCTGTGTACCGGTAACCAAAAGGCCATCCGATTTTGCAACTCCTCCGAATCCTCGTTCTATTTTGGCATATGACACTAACAGAAAGAAGCCACGACCAGCGTGCGCTCCTCAAGAGAGAAAAGAAGGGTTTCGGCACAGTTTATATGTACAGTTCAAACAATATCAAAGCAGTAAAAGCAGCATTTAGCACATTAGGCTCGAAACATGTAATCAAATCAGATAATAAATAAAGACAAATAATAACAATTACACTAAGCTCGAATTCCTAACCCCGAACCAGTGGTTCTGGGTTATTGTCCCCAGCAGAGTCGCCAGAGCTGTCACACCTCCTTTTTCCGCGCCCGGGGGGCGCAGGGGGAGTTTTTTCCAATTAAAGGACAATCGAAACGGGATTGGTTTAATTATTTCAGAGTCGCCACTTGGGAGATTTAGGGTGTCCCAAGTCACCAATTTTAATCCCGAATCGAGGAAAAGAATGACTCTATATTATGGTCTGCGTACCAAAAATCCGGATAAGGAATTCTGTTAACCCGGGAGAAGGTGTTAGGCATTCCCGAGTTCCGTGGTTCTAGCACGGTCGCTCAACTGTTATATTTGGCTTGATTATCTGATTTTATACATGTTAAACCTATGTGCAAGTTTTAAACTCTTGACCGCTTTTATTATTATTTTTTACGAGAATTGCAACGTCGTGAAAATATATCTCGAACCACGTTACATCAATGCACCCGTGGTTATTTGATGTTTTGAGATTTGGATTTGGGTCACATGAAATGCACACCCAAGTTTAAGAAAGTAAATTATTAAACACGCGCCTAAAGAGACTATCGCGTTATTATTTTTGTGGAGGCCGTGAAATTCGCTAAACGACCCTCCTGAATTCTAAGTAATTTTAAACAAGTATTTACTGAGGGCCCCGCAATTTGTGTTTTTTATTCGGCGAGGCTCATCTCATTCTTATTTTTTAAAAGGAATTTGCAACGTCATGGAAATGCATCTCATACCACGTCACAGTCAGTGTACCCGTGATTAAAGACACATTTCGATTTCGTTGAGATTTAGATTTGGGTCACATAAATGTGCACCCGAATTTAGGAAAATTAAATTATTAAAGGCGCGCCTAGAGCAACTAGCGCATTATTATTTTGGGTAGGGCCGTGAAATTTGCTAATGGCCCGTCCCGGAATCTAAGTATTTAATATATACACTTTAGAGGGCCCCGCAATTTGTCCCTTTTATTTGGCGAGGCTCGTCTCATTTTACTTATTATTTTTTTTATTATTTATTATTTATTTTTTATATTTTTTTTATATATTATTATTATTATTTTTTTTTAAAAAAAAGACAAGGCTAAAATGACTACATTTCTTTGCTATTACGCGAGGTCATGGATCGTAGATTAAACTTATTTGATGAAACGAGTATTTTTCCGCGGGATTAAATTACTACTATGATTTTAACACTGCTACTACATGTTCAAACAACTATTAAGACAAACATTGAGATAACAACCAATCTGAGCGTGAAGAAACAAAATGCCGAATAACTACTTAACATGACGGAACAAAAGAAATACATTCCCGAACAAATTTCAATATCATACGGAGTTAATTAACAAGGAATAGCAACTTACAAACATCATGTGAATATGTCTCGCTCATTTGCATACTATTCGCATGAACTAGGATTGTATTTCAACAAACACATATATATATTACTAACATAAAACATGAAGGACACGGGCAGAGATACCTACTTGCGATCGACGTCCGGTGCGTTGGACCTGCGACGAAACCTCGGACAACAACCTCGACGTACCGAACCTCGACGGAAAACAGAAAACTCGACACGGCAGGATCGCAGCGACCCACAACTGCTCGCGAAACGCAGTTACGACTGCTTGGAGGTTGATGACCTTGGACTGAAAATGGCGGACTGAAAATGGCGGACTTGACGACGGGGGGAAACTGTTGGTCGTGGTTTTGGGTTGTGGTGAGGAGCTGGTGGGTTCGGACGTGTGGGCGTAGGGTTTTTGTTCTACTTTCTTCAGGATGAAGAAGCAGTTATGGAGGAGTGGTCATGGTCGACGGAGGGAAGGTGACACAGCAGCAGCGGCAGCAACAGTTGCTGCTCGACGGGGCCGGTGGTTCGCGCGTCGGGGGAAGCTGGTTCGGGTGGTTTTGACGATGGTTTTAGGGTGTAGGACTGGTTGGCTTGGACAGTGAGGGTTTGGGGCAGTAACGACGGAGATGAGTTGGTGGGTCTTTCGCGTGGTTTGTTGACGATGGCGGAGGAGGGGGTTCGACGATGGAGGTGGTTGTTTCGTCGTTGGTTGGAACTGGTTGGTTTTATGGAGGTGGACAGTGGAGGTGTGTCGGTGGGGTAGCTGTTTGGACAGGGTTAAGGTCGACGGGAAGGTGAGGATGCCGACGCAGCTTCGACGAGCAGCTGGGGACGAGGTGATGGTGTTTGGGTGTTGGTTATGGTGGTTAGAGCAGTTGACGGAGGGAGCTGTTTGGGGATTGTTGTCGACGAAGTTTGGGAGGAGACGGCTCGTTTGGTGGTGGTTATGGAGGAATTGGGTTTGACAGTAGGGTTTTGACGTAGCTGGATGGGAGGGCGTCGTTCAGTAGGGTTTTTTGTAGGTTTCTTTCTTTCTTCTTCTTCAAGAAGAAAGAGGAACAGTACCCTCTTTTTAAATTTTTTTTTTCCAGTCCCTCTTTCGTTCCTTCCCTTTTTCAATTCCCAGTCCGTGTTTTTGTAATACTTTGCCCATGAAAATGAGCCCCACGCGTGGTGGGGTTCGAGGCATATGTCCCCCACGCGTGGTGGGGTTCCCCATGTGTCCTGGACACTGTTTATTATGGGCTAGGTCCGAAAATTAGGCCTAAAACCGGGTAGTTTAAACCCGAATATTATTCTTTTGCCCGGACCCGAGAAATAGGAACACGTTGCTTAACTAGTCCTATGTAAGCAAAATAACTACCAAAAGATAAGACTAGTATTTAAACAAAACTATATCTTTTTTAAATATTTTTCAAGGTTTAAAATAGCTACAAAATATTAATAAAACTATATTTTTTGTAATTTTCGTTTTAAAATATTAAGATAAAATATGAGGTAATATTTTTGTATTTTTTCAAAGTTAAAAATGCCTATAAAACTTTAATAGAATTATTATTTTTGTATTTTTTCGAAATTATATAAGGTACAAAAATAAAGTGCAATTTTTGTATTTTTCAAGTTTATGAGAAATACATAAACTAAAATTTATATATATATTTTTTGAAATTTTCTTTTTGCAACGAAATAAAGTAAAAATAGTTAAAATAGCTATACTAGACCCAATTTCACATATTCATGCTAAAAATGTGAAAATTCTCGGGGAGGGTCAAAAATCACGTGCTTACACACTTTAATATTAAAATGCACTAACACCAACATTCACCACGCTACATCATTTTGTAAAATAGGTATTCACTATGTTATTCATTTTTTAAATTTTTGAAAAAATTTCAGTTATAGTGTCCTGTTTTTGTGTGTGTTTTGTGCTTTAAGAAACGATGCCGAATATATCAACACTGATTTAATGCAACAAAGTGTGGCAAATCGATCACATATTTGTACATGATATCACATATATAAATTGATATTTCTTTTTAATGATATATACCATTAACATACCATTTAAACGTTATGTTAAATGATATATATAATATCATGGAGTAGTGTTGTATAAAAAAAAGGTATATTACTGTATCTATATATTAGATATATATAGTAAATATGATATATGATATTTAATAACCTCTCAACTGCTTATATATATATATGGGAAGACAACCAATAAGATGAGATTTTTCTTTTCTTTTAGCATGATCAGGCCGGGTAAGTATATCTATCTCTATGATGAACAAGAGATTGAAGCTAAAACATGTATCATGGTAGACACTCTAAGATTGATATTTCCATGGGTCAAAATTGGGCTTCATCGTCATGGGTTCATTTGGGCTGTTGATTTGTAATGGGTTAACTTGGGCTAGCCCAAATCAAGCCATCTTCAATACTGGTCCAGCCCAAACAGATTAAAATTTGGACAGGCTAGGCATGTCAAATGGGTTCGGATTAGTTTTGCCACCCTTACTTATAGTGCAGTTTCAGGCATTGGTCCTAGCAAAGTCAGGAGAGGTGATTAGCTTGGACATCTGAGAGATTCAAGGTAGTTTTGCATACCCGTTCATAGACTCTGGTGTCACCTTTCCTATTTTTTTTACTGTTTATTTGAATCAGATATTGTTGTACTTCATTTTAGACTCTATAATTAATACTCTTTAATAGCTCATGTACTTAGTAATACCTATTTTGGGAGGTTTTTATGTCAGTCTTATTATTTTTGACTTATTGTGTTGTTATAGGAGCTTGGACTCTTTATTTATGATATATTTTTTTTATATGTCTAGTTTTCTTCATTTTTATTTCTATCTATGAGTTAGGCGTCATCACAATCCCTTTAATTGAGATTTTGGGTTCTGACAATTGATTCAAAGAAGGTATCGAACCAGGTCGGCTCAACGGGCATATCTGCTCTGACGCCTTTGACCCAGATCGGGGGCGACTTTCATTGGCATATATGAATACTTCAGAAAACAGCAAGGCGAAAAAATTTCTATCGACGGCAAAAAACACGGAAATTAAAGAGTGTCAGTGGTATAGTTAGAGAAAGAGAAGTCACCATTGAGTACCGAGTAAATAATGATTAATTAAGAATTAAAAACAATGAAGGGGTACAATGTTTTTGATTCTCTCTTGCATGTTTGACGCATTTTCACGTGCACGCATGAATGACTCAACGTCAT
Source organism: Nicotiana sylvestris (assembly GCF_000393655.2). NCBI lineage: Eukaryota > Viridiplantae > Streptophyta > Magnoliopsida > Solanales > Solanaceae > Nicotiana > Nicotiana sylvestris. The sequence goes on from NC_091068.1 coordinate 47,102,220, forward strand.
AACCGTCGGATAGTATCAAATTAAAATTACAATTCAATAAAATTAAAAATTTAGGAGATAATCGTTGTACGGTATTAATTTAAAATTACTGTTTAATTATGAAATTACTAAAAAGTCTAGCGGCTGAAACCGTTGTTACCATTGTCTTCGCAAATGAAGGAACCGCAGCATAAAAAAAAAAAAAAAAAAAAAATAGGGGAAACGCAGCATGAAACTTTAGAAATGTTCAGTCTTCTTTCAACATTTTCTCGTTTATTCTTAAATGAAACCCTAATACAAAAACCAATCATGTGTAATCAACCATCATTCAGGTTAATTAATAAAAACAATAAAATCTCAAAACAGAAAAATCAAAAAAATATTAACATGAAAGTAAAGGCGATCCACACAAACAATCGTTGTTAGAGAAGGATGAAGCCTCCAGGGAGTTGAAAAAAGATCCTTCAGGAATAGATCCACAAAGGTGGTTGTTGCTCAAATCCAAATGTCCAACGTACTTAGCAGATGACAACGTTTTAGGAATCGAACCTCCAAGGTTGTTGTACGATAAATCCAGGTGTGTAAAATACGTTGTTGGAACAAAAATATCAGGTAAAATTCCCTCTAAAGAATTTCGACTTAAGTTGAGAATATTTAATCCGGAGCTAGTAAGTAGATTCGTAGGGATTGAACCCGAGATCTGGTTGCTGTCTAAGTTTAGAACTGTGAGAATCGGCATGGAACCTAACTCAGCCGGTATTGAACCGGAAATTTGGTTCGTTGATAAATCCAGATCGACTAGCCGGTAAAGTTTTGCTATTGAAGTCGGGATGGAACCAGAAATTTGGTTATTGTTCATTATTGCTCGGCTCAGCATGCTCATTTTTCCAATATCCGATGGGATTTCTCCAGTGAGCATATTGGTGCTGAGATCGAGGTGGATTAATTTTCCTAGGCTGACAATAGAAGGAGGAATAGAGCCAGAAATTTGATTTTCACCAAGGTTAAGGATTGTGAGTTCATTCAATTGACCAATGTCTGATGGAATGTCTCCAGAGATTTTGTTTCCAATGAGGTCAAGAATACGAAGGTTTTGAAGCGAAGCGAGGCAAGTTGGAATCTCACCACTGATGTCCTTCCAATCAGCAACAACAAGAGTTGTGAGCATGTCAAGCTTGCAGAGAGATGGAGAGAGAGAACCTGTCATCTGTAGTGTTAGAAAATACAGTAAATAATATTTGGCACGTACAATAAATATGAATGTGAAAAATAGAGAAATACTGTAAGTATTAAGTAAATAGTGTACTTGTATTTTCAAAGATCTCATAACCATGAATAATAGCTAAATTTAAACTATAGGTCAGTTATATACCTATCGTGTATCTAGAACATCTAAATTTCTTGAAATTAAATAGACGAATCGAACCAATGAAACAAAAATAGTGTAAACATTAAGTGGCGATTTCAATAATGTTAAAGCACTTCAGAATCGTAAATCTATTAAATTTAAATTCTAAATCCGTTTCTACCTGTCATGTAACCAGAACGTCCGGCTTTCTCGAAAATTGGATCTTCGGATTCGCCTCGGAGGACAATATTGGCAACTCGTAGTGTAATGGGATCACAACTTATTCCATACCAGTCCGAGCAATTGGTGCCTGTCCAAGTGTTGAAGATGCCCAAGTAAGGCTCGTTAAGAGCTGCCTTGAAATCTAGCAATGCCGCTATGTCCTCCGGCGAGCAGCCATTAGCGGGAAAGGCAACGGCCACTATAATGAGAGTCACCAAGAACGCTCCTGTGAGTCCCATCTCTCTACTAAAATGGAAAGCTGTGATTTTCTTTAGCTTTTCTCTCTATAAGCAAAGCTGCTAATAATAAAAAAAGCAGAAGCGATGGTGTTTCCTCTCTCCAAAGTCTTTGTGACAACGAAGAATATGAAAGTGGAAGGGATATGAACAGAACTGTTATATACACATTTTCTTCGTAGTAAGATGATTGACACATATTCAAACCAAGTCAACTTCATGTCTAACTTTTAACATGTGCTCCCTTTATTTTATTTTATTTTATTTTATGTGACTGGACACGAGTTATAAAAAAAAATAAAAAAATTTGCTACGTGGCAAAAATATCTTTAGCACTTATAATCTTAAATATATGTTTTAATATTTTTGAGCTTGTAATATATTCTTATTAAGAGTAAAATATAAAATTTCAGATATAAAATTGTATGGTTTTTAAAAAAAATCAAAGAGTGTCACATCAAATGGAATACATTTGGGGATATTTTTTTCCTTTTAATATGAGAAAAATTACCACTTATAGTATTTTTTAGTATAGCTTTTGAATATTAAATTTAAATAAAAGATAAATTAATTTAGTGCCATTAAATTTCAAACATTAGCCACATCTAACTTTTAATAAATGAAAAGTGTCATTTTGTTTCATTTTATTTGATATTTTTTAATTTTAAGTACATTCCAAAAAGAATTAATACCTTTATATAAAAAGCTACTTTCTTACATTAGACATTTTATTTACCTATACTAACATATTTTTATAACCATAGAAATGCCATGACATATTTAAAGCTATAAATTTTTAGGGTATTTTAAATATATTTTAAAGAAAAAAATTCTCTTAAACTTTGTGTCTAGTGATTATAACACGAAATGAAGAGAGTTTCTATTAAAAAAAGATTAAGATGAAATGGAAGGACAATATATAAAATTGGGACCAAAAATCCCTGAATGTTTTCCCCCTTTTTCTTATCCTTTTTTTCTTTTCTTTTATTTTGCTTATTTTGAGAGTTGAAGTAATGGTTAGCATTGTTGTATACATATGCACTAAAGGAGGAAGCACATGGGACGGTGTGGTTCATTATGTTCCTAGCAAAAGGAAGTGGGAGCATGTTCCTATTGTTTGCTTTGTAACTTGTATGGATTCGCATTGATCAGCAAACTCCGCATAAACCTGGATCTTCGTTTCTTATCAAATTTTCTTATAGCTGATTCATTTTGCAACAGAATCAATTATATGGTACTTGTTATTTATAATGTTTTTCAAAGTCATTTTAAGGTTTTATAGATCAATTTATCATGGAAGACAGTGTTCTTGCCGCGTTAAATTAGTTCAAGAGTTTCTGACACTTTCTTTTTGATACAGATAAAATTTTCATTATTAGGGGAGAGTGATAAAAATACTATGATAGCACATGGACTAATGTGCCATATTATACTTTGATTGGGTCTTGATCTGTTAAATAATAGAAAATCAAAATAGCACATTAGCTCATGTGCTATCAGCAGATTGAACTTTTGCATTAGTTTTGAGTACTTTTTTACTTTTACTTAAACTCTCTTACAAAAATATCAGAGTGATAACTTTCAAATTAGAATTTATATCTGAGGAAGGATTCTGGATCTAGGTATATTTTTTGTCACAACTCAAAATTAGAGAGGCGTGATCGGCACTCAATAGAACCTCGCGCTTGTCAAGCGAACCTCTACCTTCAACATAATAAAGGAGGACAAAATACATAATGGAGTTTCGAGCGACTCTATATGATGAAACATTTGCAAATGGAATATCGGACAGCCCTGTATGCAATCATGCAGCAGTTTATATCGAGAGAATACAAAACACGTATGCAACAAATAGCCCATGGACATCATTATATGAGAAGTACTCACATGTAACATATATCACAAACAGCTCATAAACTCTACATAAAACACAAGGATGTCAAGAGAATCTAAAGAATTCATAATACAAAATGAATTGGCACCCGTTAAGCGTCCAAAGAAAGGAAATTACAAAAATGCTGCAACCGAGCCTAGTATGGGCTAACCGCAAAAGAATAGAAGTGGGTCTCTAACTTGTAGAGAGAGGTAGTAAGCGCAAAACTCACTGAATATTATCCATCTTCTCTAAAACTTAGGTTAAGTATTTTTACAGAAAACATGCATGTTTAATACTTCATCCGTTTCAATTTATATGAACCTGTTTGAGTGGGTACGGAGTTTAAAAAAAATGAAAGACTTTTGAAATTTGTGGTCCTGAACAAGTCAAAAATTAGTCCAGAGTATTTGTGTGGTTATAAAAGCTTCTAATTAAGGGCAAAATTGGAAGTTTAAGCTAAATTGTTTCCAAATTTAAAAATGGGTCATTCTTTTTGGAACGGATTAAAAAGAAAATAGGTTCACATAAAGTAGAACGGGGAGTATAAAATTTATCTTTGAAGTGTGAACATGATAAAACTAGCATAAAATGCTTAATCAAGTACATAATCTTGCCCTTAGACCTTATCATTTTATCAGTTTGGCACTCAAGTGCCCATAAAGCAATTAAAACAGGTACCATATTCTAAACTTAAGAAGGCTTTCCCTCTAGATGGTTACATCTAGTAGTACGCATACATGTTAACGTTCGACCAACCACTAATTCGATTAGGACAACCTACTATAGCACCATACGATAAGGTATGCTAGCTACCTCAAATATGCACTACAATCTGGTTTAGGTATCCAATAACCCGCCATCGATATGGTTCGACTTATTTTCCCACAAAAGTATGTGTGGTCTCTAGATAATCCCCGTTGGAAATCGAGTTTTGATGCTCAACAAATTTGTTACCTGCTGAGTTTCAAACCTTGGGTCCACTCGTGGTTTCTGTACAACTCAGAGTTCTAACGAGAATGGGATTCACTTTCGCGCCCGACAAGGATGTATTTGTACTATGCTGACAAGCCACGTGATAACGGTAGGGATATCTTGGCAAATTTTCATGAGTTGAGATTAGACCAAGATTTAAGGAAGTAGTTATAGAAGTAAATTTTACTTCTTCAAAATATTGAAGGAAAGTCCTTTTACTTCCTTTATTTCCTTTATATGTCTTTTGCATAGGTTGCACACGTACACACAAATGTGAGTTTCTTGTGAGCAGCAACTTTGCAAGAACCAAGAGCAAGACAAATTGAAGAACCAAATTTCAGATATTGATTCGATTTTAGTTTATTTTGTCTTGATCATGTATTAGGTACTTTGAGTTATAATCTTACTTTGCTTGTATCTGAAGCTACTTTTATGAACCCTTGAGTGACAATCGTTTGCTCTAAACTAAGAATCTAGTTTGGAGTGAGTAGCTAGATCAGTTTGATTGTTGGTTGTCGAGTGACTACATTTAGTCCCCTAGGTTCTAAAAAAAATTTGGAGTGAAGTTTTTGAGGAAAATCTTAGATTTGGGTCATGATATTTACTCCCTTGAGCAACGAGGTTTTTCACATAAAATTCATGTCTTCTTTATTTTTCGTATTTATTAGTTACAAGATTTGTAAGAACCAGTTTGAGAAACAGGTTCGGAGGAAAATATAAAATTCTAGTAGAAATTTCAATTGGCCGATACACCATTCATCGCTCCTCTAGTTTATAAGTGGTGCATAATTTGAAGAATTGTTATTAGAGCAGGCTCTCAATTTTGAGGCTTACTCCTTTGAGAGATTAAAAAAATGAGTGCACCATCAGGGATTAATGAGGGTCATGTTGTGATTCTCAGATCAATATGAAGATTATTTGGGAGGAAAAACAACTCTATTTCACAAGAATAGAATTACAGAGAATTTACACCAAGAATTTCTCTCTACAAAAAAACCTCACCAAACTCTCTTTTTGTTCTCACAATCTCTTCCTGGATTGTATTTCAATCTCTCTGGATTGATTTTTCTGTGTAAAACATAAGGCTCTATTTATAGCCTTAAAGAAGGTGGTTGGTGGTTGAATTCTTCATTCAACAATGGAGGCTTCAACAATGGTGGCTTCTAGAATGGGTTGGTGGCTTCAACAATGGTGGGCTTCTAGAATTGGTAGTTGGCAGCAGCTGAACTTATCAATTCTCCCCCTTCAGCTGCATTCCAACGCAGCTACTATTTGAAAGTTATTCCAACTATGTCTCTGCACAACTCTAACTTTTCTTGAGTGACCACCTTTGTTAACATGTCTGCTGGATTCTCCTTCGTATGGATCTTCACTAGTTTCAACAGTTGTTGATTCATCACCTCGCGTATCCAGTGATAGCGAATGTCGATGTGCTTTGTCCGAGAATGATACATTGAGTTTTTGCTTAAATCAATTGCACTTTGACTATCACAATGTATCTTATACTCTGTTTGATTTATCCCTAGTTCTTGGAGAAACCGCTTTAGCCACAACATTTCTTTTCCAGCTTCCGCTACAGCAATATACTCTGCTTCAGTTGTGGATAGTGCAACACACTTCTGCAATCTTGACTGCCATGACACAGCTCCCCCTGCAAAAGTATAAACATATCCTGAGGTTGATTTTCTTCCATCAGGATCTCCGGCCATATCTGAATCTGTATAGCCTTCCAAGACTGGATCAGCTCCCCCAAAGCACAGACTTGATTTTGAAGTACCTTTAAGATACCTGAAAATCCACTTAACTGCCTCCCAATGTTTCTTTCCAGGGTTAGAAAGAAAACGACTTACCACACCTACCGCATGTGCGATATCTGGCCTCGTGCAAACCATGGCATACATCAGACTTCCAACTGCTGAAGAATATGGAATTGTAGACATCTCCTCAATCTCTTTCTTGGATGAGGGGCACAACTCTTGCTCAACTTGAAGTGATTTGCCAAAGGGACACCTACCGGTTTGGCATTACTCATATTGAACCGTTTGATCACCCGTTCAATGTAATTTTCTTGAGATAGCCATAACTTCTTGTTTCTCCTATCTCGAGTTATCTGCAATCCCAAAATATGTTGAGCTGGACCTAAGTCTTTCATTTCAAAGGACTTAGAGAGTTCTTTCTTCAACTATCTAATTTTTGTTGCATCTTGTCCGACGATAAACATGTCGTCTACATAAAGTAGAAGTACAACAAAATTGCCATCCGAAAATTTCTGAATGTAAACACACTGATCTGCAGCAGTCCTTTTATATCCTTGACTTACCATAAATGAGTCAAACTTTTTGTACCACTGCCTCGGTGCTTGCTTTAGGCCATATAAACTTTTCGTAAGCTTATAGACGAGGTTTTCTTTTCCTGAAACCTCAAAACCTTCCGGCTGCTCCATATAGATTTCTTCATTTAGATCACCATGAAGAAATGCTGTCTTGACATCCATTTGTTCAAGCTCCAAATTCAAACTGGCTACCAATCCAAGGATGATGCGGATTGAAGTCAATTTTACAACTGGTGAAAATATTTCATCAAAGTCAATTCCCTTTTTCTGTAGGAATCCTTTGACTACTAACCGGGCTTTGTGCTTCACCACCTTTCCGCTGCCATCTTTCTTCAGCTTGAATACCCATTTACTCTTCAGTACCTTCTTTCCTTGTGGAAGTTTCACAATCTCATAAGTGTTGTTTTTCTGTAAAGAGTTCATCTCTTCGGTCATTGCTTGCAGCCATTTTTCTTTATCCTTATGAGATATAGCTTCATGGAAACTCTCTGGTTCTCCATCTTCAGAAAGTAGAATATACTCGGTTTCTGGGTATCGAGTTGATGGAATCTGACCTCGTTCAGATCGACGAGGTTGTTGATTATTAGCTTCAGGATGTGTACCGTCATCGTTCCCCTGTGATGGTTCTGTAGTTTCCTGAGGGGTTTGTGCCTCCCCCTGCCAAACATCCTCCTGTTCTGCTTCTGGTACTGCTTCATGCTCCCCCATGCTATTTGTGTCAAACTGCAATGGTAGTGGATCTGGACCAACTTTTTGGGCACTGGAACCTCTTTCATAAGACATTGTGGGCTTTTCAATGTCTTCAATTGTCTGGTTTTCGTGGAATACAACATCCCTACTTCTGATCACCGTCTTCTGTATTGGATCCCATAATCTATACCCAAATTCTTCATCTCCATAGCCTATGAAGATACATGGTATAGTTCTACCATCAAGCTTCTTCCTGAGCTCCTTGGATACATGTGCATGTGCTAAACAACCGAATACCCTTAAGTGAGAATATGAGGGATTCTTACCAGACCATATTTTCTCTGGAACCTCAAAATTCAACGGGGCTGATGGTGACCGGTTGATTAGGTAGCAGGCGGCGCGAACAGCTTCTCCCCAGAATGGCTTAGGCAGCTTTGCCATACTGATCATACTTCTGACTCTTTCCATAATTGTCCGGTTCATTCTCTCGGCTACTCCATTGTGTTGTGGGGTGCGTGGGACCGTCTTTTCATGTCGAATCCCTTGTCTCTTGCAATAGGAATCGAACTCCTTGGAAGTATACTCGCCTCCATTATCTGAGCGAAGGCATTTTAATTTCTTTCCCGTTTCACGCTCTACCATGGCATGAAATATCTTGAAATAATCAAAAGCCTGGTCCTTTGTCTTTAAGAAGTACACCCACACCTTTCGAGAAACATCATCAATGAAAGTCAGAAAATACCTATTGCCGCCAAGTGACTTCTCCTCCATGGGACCACAAATATCAGAGTGTACCAGACTGAGTAACTCTGATTTTCTGGTTGAAGAAAATGTAAAAGAGACTCTATGTTGCTTTCCGAATAAGCAATGATTACAAGGGTCTAAAGCAGCATTCTTGTCCATTCTGATAAGCTGCTTTTTCATTAGTATTGATATCCCCTTTTCACTCATGTGACCGAGTCTCTGGTGCCACAGGTTTTGAGACGCCTCTTTTTCCATAACATTGAGGCTGTCTGAACATACCTTCACATGAGTTTTATATAAGTTTCCACAAATATGTCCTCGAGCGAGAATCATAACCCCTTTCAGCAATTTCCATGTGCCTTTTCCGAAATAACTTTCATAGCCCTGTTTGTCAAGATCTATACCTGATATTAGGTTTAGACGAAGATCTGTCACATGACGGACATCCTTTAATATCATTTTACTCCCGATATTTGTTTGTATTTTGATATCACCAATTCCAACTATCTCACAGGAAAAAGTGTTCCCCATCTTCACTACTCCAAAGTCTCCTGCTTTGTATGTTGTGAAGAAATCTTTTCGGGATGTGGCGTGGTATGATGCTGCAGTATCTACCACCCATTCGTTTTATTCTTGACTTGAGACGTGAAGGCATGTCTCTTCTTGGATGGAACAAATGGCTACCTCTCCGTGGGTAGTGACTAATGCATCTCCATCCTTTTGCTTCAACTGCTCTTTCTCCTTATGCAATTTTCTGCAGTTCTTCTTTAAATGGACCTTTATTCCACAGTGGTAGCACGCATATGATGACTTCCTACCATCTGTGGATTTTCCCCTACTCTTGCTTCTGCCTCTCCTCTTATCTTGACTTCTTTCTTGTTGTCTCCCTCTTTCTGTAATAAGGGCATGCGACTCACCATGATCGATGTCCTTTCTTCTGGCTTCTTCATTAAATAAGGCATCTTTAACCATAGACATGGTCAGATTTCCACTAGGAGCTGAATTACTGAGAGAGACTACCAGCGTCTCCCAACTATCAGGAAGAGAACTAAGAAGTAGTAGGGCTTGCATCTCATCCCCGAGCGGCATGTCAACAGACGATAATTGATTTATCAAGCTCTGAAACTCACTGGTATGCTCGGCAACTGAAGTTCCGTGCTTTAACTTCAAATTTACCAAACGCCTCATCAACAAGGCTTTGTTCCTAGCGGTCTTGGCTTGATACATCCCTTCTAACTTCACCCAGAGGGCATACGCATCTGTCTCTTGTGCAACATGATGAAAAACGCTATCGTCAATCCATTGTCGAATTTGACCGATAGTTTTTCTGTTTAATTTCTTCCACTCTTCTTCTTTGGTGGAATCGGGGTTCCTACCCTTTGCTTCTATGGGATCAAACAAATCTTTACAACTGACGAGATCTTCCATCCGAGGTCTCCACAATGTGTAATTTGTGGCAGTAAGCTTTATCATAGCTCCAGATGATGATGACTCTTCCATTATGTCTTTAAATGGCTTGGTCAAAATTTTGGAGCAGAATCTCACCAAACGGAACTCACCAATGCGTCCATAATGGTGAAAAATGGTAGGATTGACTCTTCTTAGGTCAAAATAGGGCCTCCAGAAAATTTTCAAAATTTATACCAAACTTTTGGGGTTAAATCGAAAATATACTAAACTTGTGGGGAAGATTTATAATTTCAGTAACTTCAGGGGTTATTTCATAAATTTCTAAAAATTATGATGACTAGGCGCTGACTAGATGCTGACCGAATGCTGACTGGGCGCTGACTAGATGCTGACTGGATGATGACGTGGCGCTGACTAGATGCTGACTGGATGATTACGTGGCGCTGACTGGGCAGTTACTATTCATCATCTTCTTCCTTGGGCAGAAGAAAAAAAATTGCCATAACTTCTTCGTTTTAGCTTTGTTTGGCCTCCGGAAAATTGCGTTGAATTCGTATCGACGCAAGGAATCTAATGAAATGATCAAAACACACCGAAGATCACGTTTTCGAAAAACGTAAATCCGGGTTGAAATTTTCAGTGTTCCGATATTTCTCGATGAACACAGAATCGAAGGCTCTGATACCACTTGTTGTGATTCTCAGATCAATATGAAGATTATTTGGGAGGAAAAACAACTCTATTTCACAAGAATAGAATTACAGAGAATTTACACCAAGAATTTCTCTCTACAAAAAAAATCTCACCAAACTCTCTTTTTGTTCTCACAATCTCTTCCTGGATTATATTTCAATCTCTCTGGATTGAATTTTCTGTGTAAAACATAAGGCTCTATTTATAGCCTTAAAGAAGGTGGTTGATGGTTGAATTCTTCATTCAACAATGGAGGCTTCAACCATAGTGGCTTCTAGAATGGGTTGGTGGCTTCAACAATGGTGGGCTTCTAGAATTGGTAGTTGGCAGCAGCTGAACTTATCACATGCTATCACACGTCCTTCTTTGTTCAATGAAAAGTACTATAGGTGGTGGAAAGCTATGATAGAGAAATTATTAACTACTGAAGATTACGAGTTATGAAATATATTCTGGATGGACCAAATATCTTGATCAAACTTGATGCCTTAGGAAGAGAAGTTCCAAGGAATGAAGTGAATTTACTGATATTGATCGCAAACTTATGGAGAAATTTTCTAAAGCCAAAATGACACTTATTTGTGGCTTGGCTTGTTGAGAATAACAGAGTTTCGACATGTGCTGATGCAAAGGAGATTTAGGAAACCTTGCAAACTTCACATGAAGGAACATCTCAAGTAAAGCAATCTAAAATTGAGATGCTCTTAAGCTATGAAATGTTCACCATGAAAGACTCTGAACCAATACAAGATATGATCACTAGGTTCACGGTCATTAAAAATTAGTTGAGAGCACTTGAAAAAACTTTTACATATAAGGAGTTGGTGATAGAAATTCTCAGAATACTTGTTGTCTCATGGGAAAGCAAAGTCATTGCAATTCAGGAAGCAAAGGAACTGAGTACAATCACTCTAGATGAACTTGTTTGAAATTTGAGAACATATGAGATAAGAAAAATGGAGTTGAAGAAAGATGACTCCAAGAGATACAAAGGGCTGATACTCAAGGTATTCAAAGATGCTGGTTATGATGAAGAACAAGAAATTGATATAAGTCTATTGGCCAGACAATTCAAGAGGTTCGTGAAAAATTCAAAAGGAACTTGAAAAAGAGGTTCCAATCAAACCAAAGGCTCTAGAAAGGACAAACATTAATGGCTGCAATAAATGTGGGGAGTTTGACTGTAGTCAAGGTTTGCTAAGAGTAGAAAATTTAACGGGAAAAGGAGCATGTAATGAAATAAAAGAATGACCTAAAGAAGGTCTGTGGTTCTAGATCTGGTTACAATAAAGCTCAGGTAGCTAAAATAAAGGCCGCAGAGTAGGCCATGAAGCAAGCATTCCTAGCTGCATACGAAGAAGACAATGGTGACAATCAAGATGAATATAAAAAGACAGATGAGCCACTGTCCTTATTTGCAATGTAAAAGGAGAGAACTAACAAATCTAGCCAGAGGGAGACCCAATAAATAGTCCACCTTCGTTCACTAGAGAACATTTTTTTGGTGGAAGGATAGAATAAAAATCTTTTTGCAAGATGAGGACTTTGACCTATGGATGTGTAAGGCCCCATAAATTTCCGGCAAGTAATTTAATATCCCGTTGTTACATCCTGCATTTCGTATGTTAAAGTTAGTCGTAAGTTGATCGACATAAACCCGGGAATGAGATTATTTTTAAGATTATAAATATTTATGCTATTTGTAACAAGTGATAAGTAAGTATTATAAAGGTCAGAGGGTTAAAGAATCAAAGAAATTGAGTATCGCCGAAGTTTGTCATTTTGTGATAAAATACGAACCAAGCTATAATACCCCATATTTATGGACTAGTGCCATACAAGGTACCACACGATCATGATAGTAAAATGTATAAAGTATGTTAAAAATGAGTACTATTTTAAGTAATTTGAGATAATTCTTAATTATGTGAATAATTGGGTAATTAATAAATTTTAGTGGGAGATCATTAAAAATCTTTGGATAAAGTCAGATAATCTCACGTGGCAGCTTTTGCCTTAAAAACATTGTGACTCTTACGTTCATTAAATAGGTGGCATGAATCAAAATGAGTCTTAGAGAAGGGATAGTGGCGGTGGCAGTATTTAAAGCAAGAAAATATAAGAGTTATTTCCTTTCCTTCCATTCACTTTTTGTAGGATATACTTATAACATATATATCAAGCAACGTTGTTAGCAAGAGAAATACATTTGTTGCTTCTTCTCGAAAAGATTAGAAAAGACCTTTGAGAAATTTGAGCTACAAAGGTATATATATCTCTTTACACTAAAGCAAAACGTGAAGAAGACTAGTTTTGGCATACAAAATTGAGGAGATTGTTCACATATACAAGTAGGAAGTTGCCATTAAAGGTATGTTAAGGCTAGACCTTCTTTCCTTTTTGGCATGATCCAAGTAACGATACGTAAACGTAATGCTATTTCATAAGTGTTTCTACTCTTAGCAGTTAAGGATGTCTACGTTATTCACTCTTGTAAAATGATATTCAAGCATGTCTAAGTATGTTTCTAGTTATCTATTGAGGCATATGATAAAGATGTTAATATTTATAATATAGTGACACATGCATCTTCACTTACCACCGAGCTACGACCGACTGGGCAGTTACACATTTATCACCGAGCTATGGCCGGTCAGGCAGTCATGCATTTACCATCGCGCTACGGCCGGTTAGGAAGCCATGCATTTACCATCGTGCTACGACCGGTTGGGCAGTTACACATTTATCACCGAGCTACGGCCGGTCGGACAGTCATGCGTTTACCACCGCGCTACGGCCGGTCAGACAGTTATCACTGATCAGTTGGGCAGTTAACTTCACGATAATGATGTAATCAGAACCATTATATTGTAGTTTTATTTATAGATACGAGATGAGTTTTATTATATGTGTTATGGCCCTCAGTGACAAGTCAGAAGTAATAAGTTGACTCTTATCCCTCACCGAGATAGTATCTTATTATTACGTTTCATTTCTGCCTTATATACCTAGTACATTTTTCACACTAACGTCTTTTTTCCTAGGGCGCTGTGTTTCATGCCACGTAGGTGTAGATAGGTGAGGTGAGGTCCATCCATTGTAGACTGCCTCTAGATATCCGCTTTCGGTTGGTGAGCTCCACTTCTTCTTGGAGTATTGCCGAGTTACGTTCTATATATGTTATTTTGTTTTATGAGGATGTCGGGAAACCTGTCCTGACTTATATATTATGGTCATGTTTTCTTAGAGGTTTTGCATAAAGTGTCGTGTGTATAGTTTTAGGCATGACATGTCAACGACCTCGTCGGCCCCTATGTATTTATATAAATCTTTTTCAATTAGTTATGTGAGTTAAGTTATAAAATTGTTAATTATATACATAGATGTGGCATATCATGGCCCGTGATGAATCTTATAGTAAAGAAGGATAAGATACGTAGTGCTCGGTTGAGTAGGAACCAGGTGCCAGTCGTGGCCCTCCAATTGGTTCGTGACAAACTTGGTATTAGAGCAGATCTGTCCTAGGATTGTCTGCAAGCCGTGTCTAGTAAAGTCTTGTTTATAAATATGTTGTGCACCATATTGTATAAGCAGAAAACTACAGGGCATGTAGGGACCGGTTACCCTTCCTTCTTGATATTAGATCGTGCAAAAGAGCAGAGTCATAGGGAATAAAGCCCTTGACCTTTGACTTGTTTTATAAATACAGTGATGCCTATGACCAGGAAAGCTACAACTAGTCAGAAGGTTAAAGCAGTGGCAAATACAGGCATAAGTAGAGTACCATTGTCTAGTAAGGGCCAGAGTGGGGCCCCGAGGGGAAATATGACACCCTCGCATAGTTCTCCGATTTTGCCAGCACCCGAGGAGATGAAGAGGAAGACAATACCTCTACTTATTGTACAGGATAAGGATATGGATATGTGGAATGCATTTCGGTTGTTGACTAGATTGGTAGCCACTCAGGCGCAGCACCAGATAGGTATAGGTGTTAGTTATGTTGACATGGTTATTAGCGCGAGAGTTCGATACTTCATCAAACTGGACCCTCCAGTGTTTACCGGATCCAACAAGGATGAGGACCCGCAAACTTTATTGATAGGATGCAGAGGACTTTGAGGGTGATGCATGCTTCAGAATCAAAGTCAGTAGAGTTAGCTTCTTACCGATTGAAAGATATTGTGCTTCAGTAGTATGAAACTTGGGAATTGTCTAGAGGAACAAATGCACCTCCAGCAGTATAGGAAGAGTTCCCAGGGGCTTTCTTGTGTCATTACTTGCCGGCAGAGATTTGTCAGGCAAGGGTAGATAGTTTCTTGGCTATTAAACAAGGGAATATGAGTGTGCGGGAGTATAGTCTCCTGTTTAATTCCTTGGAGAGGTATGCCCCCTCGATTGTGGCTGAAATAAGCGACCGAGTGCATCGGTTTGTTGTAGGACTTGGGCCGCACCTGATTAATGAGTGTTTCACGGCCGCTCTGCTTGATGGTATGGATATTTCCCGCATCCAAGCTTACGCTTAGATTTTGGAAGATCGAAAACGACAACAATACGAGAATCGTGATGAGGGTCAGCATAAGAAGGCTAGGTCTCCAAGACAACCCGAGGATTTTCTGGGCGATTTTATGCCACCATATCCTGTTGATAGTGTCCGACAGTTGCAGAGGCTGCATTATGAGGGATTTGTCTATTCAGAATCTTCTTACATCTCGAGAATTTCAGGTTTTCAGAATCGAAGGGATTCAGCGCAGATGAGGGCGGCTCCTCCGCGGTGCAGTCAATTCGGTAAAGCTCATTCTGGACAATGTCGTCGGGGATATAATGTATGCTATACCAGTAGAGACCCTAGTCATTACATGAGGGATTGTCGTATGAAGGACAGAAAGGGGATGGCTCAGCCCACCAGATCTATAACAGTCTCCTCCTCTTCAGCACGACCTCTCGAGCAAGGCCCTCAGGCATCAACTGTTAGAGGTAGAGGCAGGGGTGGAACATCTAGCTCCGGCGGTAGTCAGAACTGCATGTATGCTTTTGCAGGCCATCAGGACCCAGAGGCTACACCGGATGAGGTGTCAGGTACTGCGACTATGGGTAATATTCGATCTTATTAAAGCAAATTGCCCAATTAATATGATTAATATAAGAGTGAGTTGGGGAATGTTAGTATAATGGAATAGAAAGTTACGAATCCGATTATTAAGATTACAACTTGTAAGTGTTAGCGCCTAGAAGATAGATTAACAAAATCATAGGAGACGAATGGATTTGGAAGTAGTTTTATGGAGGGACGATGTCCTGACCCCCTGAGAGCCTGATATTTGTTTCATTGGAGTATAGCCTCGGAAGATATATACATTTATAATTGACGAGTATGCTATGTACCTCTTGCAAGTTTAAACATTCGAGGGCAAATGTTTCTAAGGGGGGAAGGATGTTACATCCTGCATTTCGTATGTTAAAGTTTTGTCGTAAGTTAATTGACATAGACTCGGGAATGAGATTATTTTTGAGGTTATAAGCATTTATGCTATTTGTAATAAGTGATAAGTAAGTATTGTAAAGGTCAGAGGGTTAACGAATCGAAGAAATTGAGTATCGCCGAAGTTTGTCATTTTTTGATAAAATATTATTCAAGCTATAATACCCCGTATTTATGAACTAGTGCCATACAAGGTACCACACGACCATGATAATAAGGTGTTTAAAGTATGCTAAAATTGATTAGTATTTGAAGTAATTTGAGATAATTCTTAATTATGTGAATAATTAATAAATTTTAGTGGGAGATAATTAAAAATCTTTTGATAAAGTTAGATAATCTCATGTAGCAGTTTTTGCCTTAAAAGAATTATGATTCTTACATTCATTAAATAGGTGGGATGAATCGAAATGAGTCTTGGAAAAGGGATAGTGGCGGTGGCAATATTTAAAGCAAGGAAATAAAGTTATTTCCTTTCCTTCCATTCACTTTTTGGAGGATATACTTATAACATATATATCAAGCAACGTTGTTAGCAAGAGAAATACATTTGTGGCTTCTTCTCAACAAGATTAGAAATGGCCCTTGGAAAATTTGAGCTACAAAGGTAGATATATCTCTTTACACTAAAGCAAAACGTGAAGAAGACTAGTTTTGGCATACAAGATTGAGGAGATTGTTCACATACAAGTAGGAATTATGTTAAGGCTAGCCCTTTATGCCTTTTTGGCATGATCTAAATAACGATACATAAAAGTAATGCTATTTCATGAGTGTTTCTACTTTTAGCAGTTAAGGATGTTTACGTTATTCATTCCTGTAAAATGATATTCAAGCATGTCTAAGTATGTTTCTAGTTCTCTATTGAGGCATATGATAAAGATGTTAATATTTATAATATAGTGACACATGCATCTTCACTTACCACCGAGCTACGACCGATTGGGCAGTTACATATTTACTATCGAGCTACGACCGGTCAAGCAGTCATGCATTTACCACCACGCTACGGCCGGTTGGGCAGTTACACAATTACCACCGAGCTACGGCTGGTCGGGTAGTCATGCATTTACCACTGGGTTATGACCTGTTGGGTAGTTACACATTTACCATCGAGCTACAGCCGGTCGGGCAGTCATGCATTTACCACCGCACTACGGGGGGTCAGGTAGTTATCACTGATCAATTGGGCAGTTAACTTCATGATAATTATGTAATTAGAACTATTATATTGTAGTTTTATTTATAGATACGAGATAGGTTTTATTATATGTGTTTTGGCCCTCAGCGACAAGTCAGAAGTTATAAGTTTACTCTTATCCCTCCCCGAGATAGTATCTTATTACTACGTTTTATTTCTGCCTTACATACTCAGTACATTCTTCGCACTAACGTCCCTTTTACTGGGGCGCTGTGTTTCATGCCACACAGGTATAGATAGGCGAGGTGAGGACCATCCGCTGTAGGCTGCCTCCAGATATTCGCTTTTGGTTGGTGAGCTCCACTTCTTCCTGGAGTATTGCCGAGTCACGTTCTATATATGTTATTTGGCTTTATAAGGATGTCAGAAAACCTATCCCAACTTATATATTATGGTCATGTTTTCTTAAAGGTTTTGCAGACAATGTCCTGTGTATAGTTTTAGGTATGACATGTCACCGGCATCGTCGGCCCCTATGTATCTATATAAATATTTTTGAATTAGCTATGTTAGTTAAGTTCTAATATTGTTAATTATATACATAGATGTGGCCTATTATGGCCCGTGATGAGTTTTATTGTAAAGATGGATAAGGTACGTGGCGCTCGGTTAAATAGGCACCGGGTGCCAGTCGTGGACCTCCGATTGGGTCATGACACCCGTGGTGCCAAGGTAGGCTAATGTATTGTATTTTCAGACTTTTTGGATTGAATAGTGCATTGAGGAGTTAAATGGTCTCAACCTCGAGAAGCCTGGTCTGTAGCGCGCTAGACCGTGCTATATCCCTCGTGAAGCTTGGCCAATAGTGCGCTAGACCGTGCTATATCCCTCGTGAAGCCTGGTCTGTAGCTTGCTGCAGAGCTCGCGAAGACTGGTCTGTAGATCACTGCAGAGCATGCCAAGCCTGGCCTGTATCATGGTTTGAATTTTGAACGGTCTATTCTTCTATTTTTATAACCCGAACCTATCTCAATAAATAGACGTAAGGGACCATTTTTGAAGGGAATATCTAATATTTTTAGAGAGAGGAGGTGCCCTAGAGTGAGAGGAGAAATACCTACGCTAATTATTCATCAAAATCTTTCTTAAGCCTTGAAATTTAACAATAAAGCTCACAAGTTCTTCATCTAAGAAGTAAGGTTCCATACTCTGGTTTCCAATTTCAAATTTGGGTAGAAGATGGGAAAATGAGGAATATGATTCTTGGGTGTGAGAGTATTATTCATATATGCATATACCAATAAGGCTTGTGACAAGATTGTTGAGCTTAAATGGGTAAATATTGGATTGTAGGATGAAAGAATCCAACCTAAAAGAACCTTGAAATTATGATGCATACCTAGTGTTTGAGAAAATGCTTAAATGAGGTGAAACCACGAATATCTTCCTAATTATGGTTCACTTTTATTATGTTTCTAAATAGATTGAAGTTTCTAAGATTTTCGGAACATTGTATTAATGTAAGGAAAGCTCAAGAAATGTATATTGGCTAAACTTCCCTCTTAGAATTGAATCCCACAATGTTGTTTTAAGCCCCGAGTTGTTCATTATAAATTGACTATTCCGAATAAGCTTTGTGCCGAAAGAGATATATTCAATAGGTGTTCCGAATTCTCTTATTATATTATGTTATCCTTCAGGAATGTGTTCAAAGTATGGGTTGTGTATTGCCCTTTTGGGGAAAAGTATTTCAAGAATAAATGGCGGATTACTCGTTTATGATTTTAACTTTCATTTCGATTGACAATCATTTTACTCCATTTCGTGAACGGAAATCCATTGTGTTTAAAGTCTTCATTTCCACTGAACTTAAAGTTGTGATTTCCAGAATATTCTATATGTTTATGTTTATAATGATGATCCTTGAAAGTAAAGAAATGAAAGTGTGGAATATGAAATACGACCATTATTCCATGAAAGAAGAATCATATGTGTGGCCAAGAGAGCCAATGAAATAATGATGTTGTAAATGGTTGAAGTACGTATGAAGTGATATATGGTGTGAAAGGTTATAAGATGAACGTAATTGTAATTTTGTTTCCAATGTGTTATAAGCTCTTATGTTCTTATGAGTAAAGGCTATGGTGTTCCTAAGTGTTTTAAATGTTATTAATGTCTTATGATCATCCATGGAAAGTACAAGTAAGTGATAGTGTGAACATGAAATGTGGCCGCGTGCCAACATGAGAATTATGAGGCATTGCATGTTCCAATGGTTTCAATCATAGTATGTATGCTTCTAAAATAATAAATGCAAATGACTTCGATGTTAAGTCCCCAAGAATCATGAACTTATCTAAGGACCTTAAGATTACAAGCGAGTGAATAATGAGAAGGAAGGGAGATGTCCTACGCTAAATGATGATGAACCTTAAGAAAAGCAATTGGGCCCATGTGCCATTGAAATTGACTTATTGATTAACCATGCAAGTGATAATGTAATGAGCAGTGTTTTTCCATGATGAGCATGAACATGAAGTGTTCAAATAATCCGTCAACTTACGACATTAAATGTAATGTTACTCATGTTGCTTTGAGTTTATATATAGTCATGTGCATAATGATGTGAATGAACCATATGGACGGTCTATGAAATGCATAAGTGTATTGTATATGTGATCCTATGGACGGTCTATGAAACGCATAGGTGTATTGTGTATGTAATCCTATGGACGGTCTATGAAATGCATATGTGTATTATGTATGTGATACTAGGACGGTCTATGAAATGCATATGTGTATTGTGTATGTGATCCTATGGACGAGCTATGAAATGTATAAGTGTTATGGAATCTTATGGACGCTCTATGAAACACTTAGGTGTATTGTATATGTGATCCTATGGACGGTCTATGAAACACATAGGTGTATTGTGTATGGAATCCTATGGACGGTCTATGAAACGCATAGGTGTATTATATATGTGATATTATGGAAGGTCTGTGAAATGTGTAGGTGTATTGTGTATGGATTCCTATGGACGGTCTATGAAATGCATAGGTATACTGTATATGTGATCCTATGGACGGTCTATGAAACACGTACGTGTATTGTGTATGGAATCCTATGGACGGTCTATGAAATGCATAGGTTTATTGTATATGTGATCCTATGGACAGTATATGAAACACATAGATGTATTGTGTATGGAATCCTATGGACGGTGGATGAAACGCATAGGTGTATTGTATATGTGATCCTATGGATGGCCTATGAAACATCTAAGTGCATTGTGTATGGAATCCTATGGATGGTCTATGAATGCATAGGTGTATTGTATATGTGATCCTATGGACGGTCTATGAAACACATTGATGTATTGCATATGTGATCCTGTGGACGGTCTATGAAACACATAGGTGTATTGTATATGTGATCCTATAGACGACCAATAAAATACATAAGTGCATTGTGTATGGAATCCTATGGACGGTATATGAAATGTATAGGTGTATTGTATATGTGATCCCATGGACAGTCTATGAAACACATTGATGTATTGTATATGTGATCCTATGGACGGTCTATGAAACACATAGGTCTATTGTATATGTGATCCTATGGACGGTCTATGAAACGCATAGGTGTATTGTGTATGGAATCCTATGGACAGTCTTTGAAATGCATATGTGTATTATATATGTGATCCTATGGATGGTCTATGAAACACATAGGTGTATTGTATATGGTATCCTATGGATGGTCTATGAAATGCATAGATGTATTATGTATGTGATCCTATGGATGACCTATGAAATGCATGGGTGTATTGTGTATGGAATCCTATGGATGGTCTATGAAATGCATAGGTGTATTGTATATGTGATCCTATGGACGGTCTATGAATCACATAGGTGTATTGTATATGTGATGCTATGGACGGACTATAAAACACATATGTGTATTGTGTATGGAATCCTATGGATGGTCTATGAAGCGCATATGCGTATTGTGTATGGAATCCTATGGACGGTCTATGAAGAACATAGGTGTATTGTATGTAGAATTCTATGGACGGTATATCAAACACATAGGTGTATTGTATATGTGATCCTATGAACGGTCTATGAATCGCATAGGTATACGGTATGAATAAATACTATGGACGGTCTATGAAATGCATAGGTGTATAATATTGGTGAACACTATGGACGGTCTATGAAACGCATAGGTGTATAATGTGCATAGTAAAAGAGGTCTATGGCGGTCTAGTATAACGCATAGCAAACACAAAGCATAGGGGTCACTTTCATTGCCATTGTTTGCACATGTTGTTACATTTACATTATATTTTGTATCCAACACATAATTCATATGGCTTAATTTATCGCAAAAGAAGTTCATAATGGTGTAAGTATAATAAGACTTGAAATGTGATTCCGTGGGATGTTTTGTTGTTTCTTGATGTACTTTATTTGCCTCTTATTTGAGTTGCTGTATTTCCATATGTGGTTTTATCTACCTTACATTCGTGTACTATTCCACATGTATTCACGTCCCTTTTTTTGGGGGTGCTGCTTCTTTTAATGGATGCATGTATACTTCCAGGATGAGCCCGCAACAGTTCTAGTGGGTGTTTGAGTCTAGTTTGTTTTATGTACTTAGGTATCTATTGCCATAGAAGCTCCATGTACACTGTGGGTCATGTAATTAAAGTTTTGAGGGATTTTCTTCACTACTCAGCTTATGGTGAGCCCGCAACAGTTCTAGTAGGTGTTTGAGTCTAGTTTGTTTTATGTACTTAGGTATCTATTGCCATAGAAGCTCCATGTACACTGCGGGTCATGTAATTAACGTTTTGAGTTTTGTCATGTATTTATGTTCACAGTCTTTACAGCTATTTATAAAGCTATGTATCCATCATGAGAAGAATTTTAGGCCATTGATCCAAATGTATTCATGTTAAAAGTAAAGATCTAATTATGTTATGGTAAATCATGCATGAATAAAGAAGGTTGATGTAACGTAGGCTTTCTTGACCAGGTTTACTCTGTTGAGTGTCGGTCGCGCTCCCCGAGGTCGTAGCTTGACAAGCTTGGTATCAGAGCATGGTTTAGTAATCCTAGGGTGTCATGGAGCTATGTCAGTAGAGTCCCTCTTATCGGTGTGTTGACGGCCACACTTATAATAGGGAGGCTATAACGACATTTAGGAATTATTTCTCTTCTTATATCTTTGATCGTGCGTTAAGGTTCTGAGTTAGTCCAGGAGTTCCTTTTTCAATGTCAAGGAATGTTTGTACGCCGTGATACAAAATGATAAAAGCCTAAGGATTAAAGGAATGACGCACATAGCAGGCATAATGTGTGAAGTGACCAATTGTCCTCGTATTGGAAGAAGGAAAAGTTAAGGATACGACCAAGGTAAGCAAGGTTATTAAGTTGGCCTCGAGAGTTATGGTTGGTGTTGTTTTCATGTATATGGTGAAATGTGTGTTATCTATGTGTTGATAGGATTGATTTATGAGATTCTCTGACAGGTTGATATGCCCAATTACTAGGGAAACTCTGACGAAATATTTGAAAAATTTGGGAGTTAGTCAAATTTGGAAGCTTGCGATGTGTGAGAGAAGAGATGTGTTATGTTAGGTATTTAGGGAAGACTCTACTCCTCATTCTAGGATGAATGATCCTAAGTGGAGGAGTATATAAGGCCCCGTAAATTTTCGGCAAGTAATTTAAAGTGTCGTGGAGCCAAGGCAGGCTAATGTATTGTATTTTCGAACTTTTTGGGTTGAACAGTGCATTGGGGAGTTGAATTGTTTCGACCTCGTGAAGCCTGGTATGTAGCGTGCTAGACCGTGATATATCCCTCACGAAACCTGGTCTGTAGCACGCTAGAGAGTGCTATATCCCTCATGAATCTTGGTATGTAGCTCACTGCAGAGCTCGCGAAGCCTATTTTGTAGCTCGTTGCAGAGCTTGCCTAGCCTAGTCTATAGTGTGGTCCAGATTTTGGAGGCTCCATTGTTCTATTTTTATAACCTAACCCTATCTCAATAAATAGACGTAAGGGGCCATTTTTGAAGGGAATATTTGATATTTTTAGTGAAATAAAGTGCCCCGGAGTGAAGATAAATCCCTAAGCTAATTTTTCATCAAAATCTTTCTCAAGCCTTAAAATTCAACAAGAAAGCTCACAAGTTCTTCATCTAAGAGGTAAGGTACCATACCCTGGTTTCCAATTTCGTATTTGGGTAGAAGATGGGTAAAGATAGAGTATGATTCTTGGGTGTGAGAGTATTATTTATACATGCATGTACCAATAAGGTTTGTGGGAAGATTGTTCAGCTCAAATGGGTAAAAATTGGGTTGTGGGATGAAGGAATCCACTGTAGAAGGACCTTGAAATCATGATGCATACCTAGTTTTTGATAAAATGTTCAAATGAGCTGAAACCACGAATATCTTCCTAATTATGGTTCACTTTTGTTATTTTTCTAAATAGATTGAAGTTTCTATGCTTTCTGGAACATTGTAGTAATGTAAGTGTTTACCCTAAAAATCGAGTAAAAATTAAACTTGTAATGTAGTTTTAAGGATATGTGATTTTACTTAATACCAACTGATCTAGAGATAAGTGATGAAATTGACAAGAATGTAAAACAAACCGATGTTTGAATAGCGTCCTCGAGCTAATAGAACCTCGAGAGTAGTAAAGCAAGAACAGTTAAGAACAATAAATTGATGAACAATAGAGAAAATTTTTATTGCCTTGATCTGTATTAATGTAAGGTGTTTACAAATGATGGGGACCCCTCTTTATATACTAGAGGAATCCTAATTATGGTACAATACTAATTACGGAAGTAAATCCCCTGATTGATACAAATAACCGTCCTTGATTTGGTCTATTCCGAGAATTTCGCCGTGATCTTCGACTGGTTACGAATATCTCACCTTTCCATTATTACACTTCACTCGAAGTTAGTCATACTCAATCTCGATTACTGCTGGCCTCGGTATGGACGGACACTTAGATTCTTGGACTCAAACCTCATCTTCATGCTATAGCCCGATCTATTACGAGGTTGACCTTCGATATGATCCTCTGGTCTCGATTAAATAGCAAAATCAGGCAAGCCCGATTTTAACCATATATAGATAGTCCCCTCGTTTCTTGGAATGTAATGAGGAGAAATGAAAAGAGTCTTCGATTACCATGACGTCATCATTGTGATGTAGGTGATGGAAATGACTGAAGCATCGTGTCAGTACAGTTCCCAAAACAATTAATTAGTGTCAGTTGGTGGTCGGCCATTAGCAACCTTGAACCGTCACTGCGAAACCCATAAATAGATCCCTTTTCCATTTTCTGACTTTTACCTTCAATCTCTTCCGCTCTAATCTCCAATATTTCTTTGCATTTCCCAAGTTCTTCTTCTATAAATTGTCTAATCTCTTATTAATATGCCAATCTCCCATTACCGGTTATTACGCATTCTGGAAAAATGGCTAAGACTTCCAAAGCTGTCCCTCATAAAGAAAATGCCTCTTCATCAAAACCCGTCGGTGCCGCGGTGGTGGCGGAATATCCTCTTACTGACTTCGTTCCGAAAAAGCATGCATCTGCCTCCGATTTTAAGGTGGAAAACACGCCCTTGACACCGGGGTGGTGTAAGCCCATGTTGAGGTATATATGTATAATTACTGAGCGCCTCCTTGAGAAGGTAAAAGAGGAGTACAACTGGGTCGGCAAGGATGTTGTAGTGCCTAGCCCTGAAGAATCCATCACTACTTACAAGGAAGGGTAATTGGCCGTCTACACCTACCCCTTCACAATAAGTCCCTTGGACCCTATCATCGCTGCCTTCTGCAAGAGGTACGACGTCACTCTGGGCCAGATCCATCCATCATTTTGGAGGATCATTCTGCTTCTCCAATTCTTCATAAGTAAGATCGAGGAACATCCTTTTACCCTCGATCATCTCATACACCTCTACGACCCTTGGCTCTATTGAGGAGGCATGATCAAGCTTATCGTAGAGCTACCAAACCGTTGTTCTCAAGTATATATGAGACTCTAGACTGAGGTTAGATGGGCAGGTACATGCGAATAAGGACCTCAGACCTAATCCATGCTGGAAATATGTCATTCCGCGAGAGGTGGAACATGGAATGTAAGTGTTTTCTTGGCCTTCCTAGTACCTATTATTGTCGTTCCTGCTTTCTTCTCTTCCCCTCATCTAAAAGGTTTTTTTATGTTGCATCCAAGGCTATTGTGCCGGAAATGATCCCTGACCTAAGGCAATGGGTCGAGGGGTTGGTGTCTCAAAAAGTCTACTCCGAGCGCGCCTGGATGGAGTTATCAAGAGGCCGATGGGAGGCTCGAACCATGGTAATTTTTTGTTTGAAAAGTTTCCATTCGTGCTTTATTTTTGTATTTATTAAATTTTCTCATTTTGCAGGTCTTGGGAAGGATGTGCCGATGAGGCCCCCTTCTGCTGAAGAAATGGCGCTACTTTCTGTGTCTACCCCGAAGCAAGGCAAGGAGATGAAAAGAAAAGAGGCTCCGAGCTCCTCAAGCCCAGAGAAGAAAAAACCAGCTAGAAGGCCCCGCAAACCAAAGGGGGAGGTCATCCCCTTGACTCTAGAGTCCGTTCACCAGTTAGCGGATGAGACCAAAGACGAGGATGAAGAAGAAGGTTTCGATTTTGTACGTCGTGTGCGGGCCAACATCCAGGTTCAAATAATCACTGAACAAGCGTGGATCGAAGCCGTTTTGCCCCGACCTACCGAGTCAACCAAAGTTGAGGGTGCCTCATCTCAAGATAGAGAGGGCATCAAGGAGCCAGTTGAGAATGGGGTAGAAACCAAGTTCGAGGTTCCCCAGAATGAAGGTGATGCCTCCAAAAATCTGCTTGGGGCGCTAGTAGCCAGGGATTCCTCTCCATTCCCTCCATTTCGGATTCGATGATTCGTGATGTCCATGCTGCGGAGACTTGTCATGGAGAGGGAGCCCAAGGTGAGGAAGACTTTTTTCATGGCTATTTTGCCGACGTGGAAGACATAACTGGTTTGGGCGGTTTGGTCGCACCAAAGAAAAGCTCGAATAAGGTTCGTCGAGCTGTATATTGACCAATCAGTTCCCGGCTCCCAGTGTTGATCAATACCGGAAACGGCCTCTTATCATCTCAATCCCAAAGGATACATAAGTTTTTTCTACCCCCATATGGGTAGAAAGTTACCTTCGATGTTTGGTCACTGAGAAGGACCAACCCAAAATGGATGCAGTGGATGTTGCCTACTTGTTCAATGAGGCCCAACATGCCCTGAATCGGGTAAGTCCAAGGGTCATTGTAATTACATGATTTTTGTCTCATACATATTCCTAACATTACTTCTTTTCTTGCAGGCTTCGGTGTTGCCTCACGGGGCCTTTTTTCGAACCCAAGAGGAATGCAAGGTCGAGGTTCAAGGTTTTCCTGAGAAGTGCAACACTTATAAAATTCTCAGTGAAAAGCATTAGGTGGACCTGTTGGAGGCACGGAATGCACATAAAGAGATAACTGAGCAGGTATTCCCAATTATTCATGATAGTTAGGAAGAACTGGAGATAACGACTAACAAACCCATTCTGCAGGCTCGACAGAGGCTCGAATAGATCAAAGGCTTTCAGGGGAAAATAGACAAAGTGCAAGCTGAGGCCTAGCAATTTAAGGGATGTATGGACATCCTGGCTACACAAAAGGAGATCGTTTAGGCAGAGCTAAATTTTTCCAAGTCACAGCTTCATCAGGCAAAAGACAAAAAGCCTTGGCCCAAGCGAAGAAAGCTAAGGAACTCGAAGCCAACCTAGCCAAGTTGGCCGAGGAACTTGATGTCGTTAGATCCGTGGTGGTTGCGGCCAATAATAAGGCCTAGGCTGTCGCGGATCAATACAAAGCTGATGTTGAGGCCACCCTTGAGTAGGCTAGGGGCATGGTTAATTATTTGAAGTGGCAGGCTCGAAGAGAGGTTTTCGAAAACATCCTAGTTTGTAGTGTCGGCATATCAACTAATCTTGAGATCACTAAGGCTGAGGAAGCGACGACTCGGAAGTTAACATTGCCTGATGAGGATTCCGAAGACGTGAGTGGATATGGTGGAGAAGATTCTGAGGGCAAAGGATATGCTTCCGAAGAAAGCTAGGTCTTTTAGTATTTCTTTTAAGGCTGCCCCTAGCCTTTGTATAAAGTTTTAGATCACACCAATGGTGCTTGTAAGAAAATTTTTGGTGTAAAAATTTGCCTTTCTGAATTTCCCTTGTTTCATTTTAACTTAATTTACTTCAATTTCTACCTCATACAAATTTTGTTTCGACCATGTATCGGAAATTTTCACAAGTGTGAGGCTTAGGTAGTTTTATCGAAATCGAACAAGTATAGTCTCTATAATCGAGTGAGTACTTGCTGGAACTCGGAATAGAAAAAACCTTTAGGTTTCGGTTGAACGAGGTTGGATTCTCGAACCAAAAAATATAGTGGCCCTTAGGCTCTTTGAATTGTGTCGATATGACCTCAAAAGAGTGGCTTCTTCCCTTTTCGGCTTAAAAAGTTTAATCATACAAGAATTTATTATGCCTTAGTACGAGGTAACTCCGTATCCATCGGGATTCTCAAGGTTTAGAGTTATCAAAATAACTTTGTTATGCCTTAGCATAAGTTTGTTCGAGAGTTCAAACAATTTGGTACCCCTTAAGATTTTTGAGGGTTAATGTTATTGAAACCCTTTGTAAATTTGCTGAGGGTAGCTCTTTTTAAACCGGTTTTATGAGAATATTTGAAGGACTATTTGATTACAAAATTCGGATGTCTCGGAACCGTGTTAGTTTGGCCGTAGACTTAAACTTGAGATTTTCCCTTTGGGCTTGTTTCTCAATAGTACTTCGAACTTGTTCGAAGTACTAGTCCCCGAATGGGATGGCCGTGGCCTGTAAAATCAAGAGTTGCCTTTATAAGGTCTTATGGTTTCGAAGTTTAGTAATTCGAGAAGGTCAATTTTCGGACAGTAGTTCCCGAGTACGGAGTTAATTTCTCAAGCTTTAGTTGTGATTGGCTCTTGAGCCAGTTTTCGCAAAATATCGTAAGTACAAAATTGTAAAGTAGAAATTTTACTAAGGCATGGAATATCTGATAAGGAAAAAGTACTTATTTCAATAGATCATTCATGCATACATGTTTTTTCATTAGGGCTCGGGCGTCTACATGGGCATGGTTCGTTTGACCGTTTAGCCTTTTACATAAATTTCTTATCGAGACCCTATTAACACAAAGCATCTTCCTTGAAAGCATAACATTCGAGGGTGATTCCCCTAGTTTTTGAGGTTGATTGCAAATAAGCCTTGGATACTATTGAATTTTCCCCAGGTAGCACATATAATTGTTGCCTCGTTAAAACCTCGTCGCAAAAACCCATTTGGGATAAAAATCGATCTAAGAAAAAAAAGAGTGCAACGCGTGATTTAAAACCTAAGGTCTTTGTGCTGAAGAGCTTCTCGATTTCTTTGACCAAACATCTGCGATAAGTTAGTATAAAATATAAACGAAAAGGGAGAAAGTCATACCTTAGCAATAATATCATTTGAGGAGTGATATGTTCCAATTGTTTGGCAATTGTTCTCTATCCATTGTGCCAAGTTTATAAGATCCCTTTCCGATGACATCGAGGACCTATTATGGCCCTTCCTAATTTGGGCTGAGTTTCCCTTCATTTTGTTCTCGAGTATTGAGGGTGACTTTCCTCAGAACTAAATCCCCTATTTTGAAGTGTCGAAGATTGGCTGTTCGATTTTAATATCTTTCGATTCGCTGTTTCTGTGCGACCATTCGAACGAGGGCGGTTTCCCATTTTTCGTCTAATAATTCGAGGCTTGTGATCATAGCCTCGTGATTTGATTCTTTCGTTATGTATCGAAACCTGGCGTTGGGTTCCCCGACATCGACCAGGATCAGAGCTTCGGCGCCATATACTAAGGAGAATGGAATTGCCCCCGTACTGTATTTTGTCGTTGTCCGATATGCCCAAAGGACTTCGGGCAAAATTTCTCTCCATTTCCCCTTAGCGTCGTTCAACCTTTTCTTTAGGTTTCGAATGATGGTCCTATTCGTTGATTCAGCCTGTCCGTTCCCGCTAGGATGATATGGTGTCAATAATATCCTTTTTATTTTGTGATCTTCGAGTAACTTTGCTACTTTGATGTCGATAAGTTGTTTTCCATTGTCGCACACTATCTCGGCGGGTATCCCGAATCGTCACACGATGTGATCCCAGATGAAGTCTATCACTTCTTTCTCTCAGACTTTCTCGAAATCATGTGCTTCAACCCATTTAGAGGAATAGTCAATCGTAAATAAAATGAACTTAGCTTTACCTTGGGATGATGGAAGAGGACCAATGATGTCCATCCCCTATTTCATGAATGGCCACAGGGATAGGACTGAATGAAGTTGCTCTCCGGGTTAGTGGATCATCGGTGCATGCCTTTGGCATTTGTCACATTTTCGAACGAACTCCTTGGTATCTTTTTCCATATTGTCCCAATAATATCCTGCTCTGATGAATTAGTGAACCACTGATTTGGCGTCGTAATGGTTCCTGTAAGTGCCCTCATGAATTACTCGAAGGACGTAGTCGATGTCTCCTGGACCCAAGCATTTTGACAAAAGGCCCATCGAACGTTCTTCTGTATAATGTTCTATCTTCGGCCAATGTAAATTGCACAACTTTTGTTCGTAGAGTCCTCGATTCCTTAGAGTCCGATGGAAGCTTTCCATTTTTCAGGTAATCGATATATTTGTTCCTCCAATCCCAAGTTAGGCTTGTGGAGTTTATTTTGGCGTGGCCTTCTTTGAACACCGATTTTGAAAGCTTTACTATAGTCCCCGAGCTAATTTTATCATCTTCGACTGACGGCCCTAGATTTGCAAGGGCATCAACCTCACCGTTCTGTTCTTGAGGTACATGATGTAGGGTCCATTCTTTGAACCGGTGTAAGGTTACCTACAATTTGTCTAAGTACCTCTGTATTCGGTCGTCTCGAACCTCGATGGTTTTGTTAACCTGGTTAACCACGAGCTGGGAATCACATTTGGCCTCGATTACCTCATCCCAAACTTTTAGCCAGCTCACGACCTGCAATCATGGCCTTATACTCGGCCTCATTGTTAGTCAACTTAGGGATTTTGATAGATTGTCTAATCATATTGCTTGTGGGTGGACTCAAAATGATGCCTAGCCCGGACCCCTTCACATTCAAAGCGTCGTCTGTGAAAAGGGTCCACACCCCCGATGATGTACCTAATTTTAACAAGAGTTCCTTCTCGACTTCGGGTACGAGGGTTAGCGTGAAATCGACCATGAAATATGCTAAAATTTGAGACCTGATGGCCGTTCAGGGTTGGTATTCAATATCATACCCATTGAGTTTGATGACCTATTTGGCCAATCGGCCCGACAGTTCGGGCTTATGCAAAAACTTACGAAGTGGGTCGGTGGTTAATGCACATATGGGGTGACATTGAAAATACGATTTTAGCTTCCTAGAGGCACTTATCAGTGCAAGTGCTAATTTTTCTAAGTGTGGATATCTAGTTTCTGCTTCTCCTAGAGTTTGACTTACATAATAAATAGGGAATTGCGTACCTTTCTCTTCTTGAACCAGGACACCACTTACCATATTCTCTGTCATCTGCCTTTGGAGTATGAAGCAATGGTGGGCTCGAGAGGTATCAGTTCAATTCCTCTTGTGCCTGTTGGCATTCCGGGGTCCAGGCAAACTCGTTCTTTTTTAGTAGAGAGAATAATCTATTAGTCTGATCCGACGATCTAGAGATGAATCGTCCTAAGGCAGTATCTGCCATGTCAGTCTTTGCACGGCTTTAACGCTGTCCACGACGGTGATATCTTCGATAGCCTTGATTTTATCGGAGTTGATCTCGATTATCGATTAGACACCATGAATCCAAGAAACTTGACTGAACCGACCCTCAATCGTTGCATGGTGATCTCCGATGGGATCCCTGTCATGTCAAGGTGGGACCAAGAAATATAATCCATATTTTTAATAAGGAATTTAATGAGTTTTAATCTTGAGCTCAGGGGTTAACCCCGTGCCTAGGTATACCTTTCGATCGGGCAGGTGCTCGATAAGTATGATTTGTTCCAGCTCTTCGACTGTTGTCTTCGTGGCATCGGAGTGATCAGGGATTACAAATGTTCGAGGTATTATGCAATCATCGTCCTCGATAATTTCCTGCTATTCCGATCTGGTCGAAGCCGACAACTGTGGTTGCTATTTGACCTTCTGCTTTTCCTTTGATTCTGGTCTCTTTGATTTAAGAGTCGACACTGGTATCACCTCATAGATTGCAAACATCTCTTTTGATGCTGGTTGTTCATTGTACACGGTCTTGACTTCTTCTGGTGTTGGGAATTTCAAGACTTGATGAAGCGTTGAAGGCATTGCCGATTATGGATCCAAGGCCTTCCGAGCAGCGCATTGTACCTCATATTTCCTTCGATCACGTGGAACTTCGTTTCCTGGATAGTTCCGGCCATGTTCACTGGTAACATGATCTCCCCTTTAGTGGTTTTACTCACCATGTTGAATCCATTGAGCACTTGAGCTACAGGCACGATATGATCCTGAAGGCTGAGTTTTTCCACGACCCTCGATCGAATTATATTCACCGAGCTACCTAGATTAACCAACACACGTTTAACTTGAATTTTCTTCGTAAGGATAGATATTACCAGTGCATCGTTATGAGGTTGTTCGATTCTTTCTGCATCCTCATCGTTGAAGGATAAGCATTTTTAATCGATTATGGTATATTAATTGATAAATATTTATTTTTTATTGCCTTAATTATTTATCAGTGATTAATTATCCAAACTAATTATTTATATTTTCATGCATATTTTAACGTATTTTACATCGTTTCATGCAATTATATTTGCACTTTATACCAATTATGTATTGTTTTGAATTAATACCTAAATTTTATACCAATTATATTTATTATATTATTTAGGCTACCACTTCGGACAAAGTGGTTTCCGTCACTTCCTCGACATGCGTGGGCTGTAAAATTTCTCATCGGGTTGTGAGCTTTTTAGGTTGAAGCCAACTAGGAGTTATGTCGTCTAAATGATGTTCCTGGTCAACTTTTCTTGTTCGAAAACCCTCCATTGTATGATGTTGGTTGAACTTCCAAGATCAACCAAAACACGCTTAATTTTGGAATCTAAAACGTTATGAGAAATTACCAAAGCATCGTTGTGCGGAAGAAGAAGCCCATCAACATCTTCCTTCGTGAAGGTAATGTCATCTTCTGTGGCTTCTCAGATTCTCTTGCCATGAGTCACCGATATTTTTGTCTTTTTTACTATCGAAAATGCCACCTCATTGATCTCATTTCCTCCGAAGATCATGTTGATTTTCATTCGAGTTGACCTTGCTGTTGTCTTTGATGGATCTGCGTTATCCCAGCTTCTACCATAATTGTGTTTGGTGCAGTCACTTAAAAAGTCTCTAAGATAGCCATTCTTCAACAAGGTTGTCACCTCCTCGTGAAGATGTCGACAGTCCCCAATTCGATAGTCGTGAGTCCCATGGAATTTACAGCACAGATTAGGATCCCTTTGTCTAGGATCTGATTAGATCAGTTTCAGAAACCATGCTTCTTTGATATTCCTCATTGTTGACACCAATTCTACCAAGTCTATATTAAAGTTGTAATCTGATAACATGGGATATGCGGGATCTCGGGACCCTAGCACCTCTTTCTCTTCCAACGATCTGTTATTCCAACCATAATCCGTCCTTCTTTTAGAGGCGAACCTATCTGATGACTGGAATCCCTTACTGCTATGCCCATCGGTCCTCATATGGTATATAACAACTCATAGAGGACCTCCGGTCAGCATCAAACTCATTTTTAAAATTTATCATAATTTTATCGCAATCCCGTCCCTTGGAGGACACTGAAGAGCCAAGTTTCTCATCTTCTATCCTTATTTTTGACTCATTGCCATTATGGATATATTGCCCATGTGGTTGCCTGAAACTCGAGCAAGCTCTCCTTCAATTTTCGGGAAGCATCAGAACTTAGCGGATTGAGGCCCTTCGTGAATGCCTCCACTGCCACTCATCCAGAATTGCTGGTAGCAACATCCTTTTGTTAAAGAACCAAATTACGAATTCCCGCAACAACTCGAATTCTCCTTGCAAAATTCTGAATATGTCCGCCTTTATGGCCTAGACCTTTCTTGCTCTAGCATGGGCTTTGATGAAAGAATGTGAAAGCAAAAGAATCGATTGAATGCTAAGGTAAGAGGGAATAACATGTCAAGTCCCCCTTCGTCAGGGTTTCTCCAAACTTCTTCAACAAAACCGACTCGATCTCGTGGTTAGCCAAGTAATTTCCTTTTACTAATGTGGTGTAGGTCGTGATATGCTCCTGTGGATCCGATGTCCCATCTTATTTTGGAATATCCAACATCTTAAATCCCTTCATGATCAACTCCGGTTCTGTGCTCGATTTAAATGGCAACTGTATATTCTTCCTCGAATCTGGTCCTTTTAACACTGACGGTGTGCCTAGTATCTGATCCTTCCAAGCACGAAACTCATTTGCATTCTAGTCCATTCTTTCATTCATCTCTCTCATGAATATCATGAGCTCAGTTTTGAAAGGATCATTCAAGTTATTGTTCCCAGATCCGCCTCTGGTCCCCCCGGCTTCATTGAAACCGACTTCATCCCTTTGAGTGTTGTTCTCGATTCTTTTAGCCGTCCGATTTTTTGGAATGCTTGGAGGAACTGGAGCTTGTTCATTAGTGTTATTGGAAGAACCCGATAACGCTTCCTTTAATTTTATGATCACTCGATCTTGCCTCGAAAGGTGATCCATGATCTTCTTTTATTGTTCTCTCAAGATTTTGTCCATTTCAACAACATGCTCCTCCTCTGCATCATTTGGGGTTGGGCCCACACATGCCGGGGACATTTTCCTTCGTGAATCGGGCTTGATTCTTCCCCTTCATTACAAGTTTCGCTAGTTGAATCATCACGCTAGAACGCATCGTCTTGCTCATTGCATGCTCCAACATTGTAAATGTTGTTGATATCATTAACTTCCATATTAGATTTTTCTTAAGAAAAAGTCAAAACTTTTTAGTAGTGGTGGAAAAATGATTAAAAGAAAACAGTTAATCACCCATATTATCCACTAAAAAATGGGTTGGATAATGTAATTTTTAAAAACGAATCAAATATGGATAAGAACCATATTATCCATTTAGAAAATGGATAACCAATGGGTAACCAATAGATAACCAACATGTCTAACTTTCACATTTGTAAAGCCTCAAATTGGGGATTTCTTAAGTTAGGGAGACTAGGAATTCTCCCAAAAGTGATCATATGCAAGTAAGTCATGGATAATATGGTCACCCATATTATCCGCCGGTTAATCTATTTTTTATTCATATTAATATAGGTCGGGTCGGATAAGTTATCCATTTTTTCACTACCCATTTTTTACCCGAACTATATCCGACCCGCCCATTTGCCAATCCTACTTGTTAGTAACAAATGAATGGATCAAAGCAATTACACAGCTGTCTATGTCCCACTGTGGGTGCCAAACTGTTTACCCGTAAAACGGTACAGTTGAATTTATAACGTGGTTTATAGATAAGTAAATCGATTTAATCTAAAATGATAAATAAACAAGAATAAAATAAGATTAACGAATGAAATTAAAGGAAATAACAAGTCTGACTAAGAACTTAGAATTTCCGATGATAAAAGTAAAAGCAATATTCAGGTGTTCAAATTGAGCGTAACAAGACAATAAACTATAGCTTTTGTGTGTAGGATGTTTTTTCCTCCACCTACAATGGTTGTTAATCCTCCTACTTATAGCTCTATTTTGGGAGACAAGATCCTCAAATCAAACTCCTCTTGAATGAGAATAAAATCTTCATTGATGGCTGCATAATGGTTCGTCTTGAATATTGATATTTTTTACAACGGCTGATCATTAAATGTTATTCGATATCAAATCTTTGAACTTTATTTTCAGCTACTCTACCTTCGAGATCCGTCTAACACCGGCCACACACTCGAGCCCGGTGCTAGTCATCTGCTGACTCACGTTCTACCCGTCTTTGGTTGTGACGACCCGACCAGTCGTCTTAAGAATTAATGCCCCGATCCCCTATTAACTACTTTCCCCAAGTGTATTTCTTCTATTTTGATTTGCCGGAACGTTCATTTTTGAGTTTCGGGGAGTTTTGGGACACTTAGTCCCTAAATGAGAGCTTAAGTGTTGGAAAATTGACTGTAGTTGGAACAATGTGAAGACCACCTCGGAATGGAAATCTGAGGGTTCCATTAGCTTCGTTAGGTGATTTTGGGTTTAGGTGCATGTTCGGATTGTGTTTTGGAGGTCCGTAGCTAATTTAGGGTTGAAATACCGAAAGTTGAATTTTTGAAGTTTCCGGTCCTGTAGTGAGGTTTTGATCCTAGGGTCGGAATGAAATTCCGGAAGTGGGAGTAGCTCCGTACTGTTGAATGTGACGTGTGTGCAAAATTTCAGGTCATTCGGACAAGGTTTGATAGACTTTTTGATCGAAAGCGCATTTTTAGAGTTTTTGGAATTCTTAAACTTGAATCCGATGAAAAATAGGTGTTTTGATGTTGTTTTGAGCATTTCGAAGGTTGGAGAAAGTTTGAATGATATTTTAGGATTGGTTGTTATGTTTGGTTGAGATCCCGGAGGCCTCGGGATGAATTTGGATGGTTGACAGAAAGATTCTGGAGTTAGAGTTGCAGCTTCAGCTGCTGGTTCTGTCATAACTGCACCTGCGGTTTGGGATCCGTAGGTGCGGCATGGCAGAAGCGAAATTTAGCTATTTTTCATCTTTTTCAAAACGGGAAGAAGCTTGGGGAGCACTTTTCAAGAGGGATTTTCAGAGGAGTTCATTGGGGTAAGGTCTTTGGTCCCTAAACTCGTTATTAGAATGATTTTTATCAATTTAAGCATGAAAAATTAAGGAAAATCCGTGGTAATTGGGGGGTTAGGGCTTGTATAATTGGAGACCTTTGAGTGATGATTCGAGGAACAAATTGAGGTCCGATTTTGGTACTTTTGATATGACTGAACTCGTGAGAGTGCGAGGTTTATAGAAATATAAATTTTAGCCGATTCCGAGATGTGGGCCTGAGGGGCGTTTTGGTCAACATAATTTCGCGTATTAGCTTAGAATTTAATAGTAGAATCAGTTACTTGAAGTGTTATTTACATTATGCAATTGAATAGATTTGGTCCATTTGGAGTCGAGTACTCGTAGCAAGAGCGTGATTTCGGGTTGATTTTGAGCCGGTTCGAGGTAAGTGGCTTGTCTAACCTTGTGTGGGGGACCTTCCCCTTAGGATTGGTATATTTAGTAATTGAAATGCCTTGTACGTAAGGTGACAAGTGCGTACTTGTTCTAATTGTTGGAAATCCGATCTTTCTTTAAGTAATTACTAATAATGTTTCCTTTCGTGTTTTTATTACTTGCACTATTAAGCTTGTTGTTAGTTTAGGAAAGCATGTCTAAGTGATTTAATTGCTTTATTTGCTCAACCTGCCTTGCCTGAATTCTGTGCAGCATGCTAGGCTAGAATCACTTGTTGCCTTAATATGAAGTTTTCCATTTCTGTACATTTTCCTACTCCTGTTGTGTATTTATTTTGGGACTACGGATATGGGATTCTGGCTGCTCCCCCTTGTCTGTTTATTTTGGGACTACGGATGTGGGATTTCGGTAGACCCCCCTGTACAGTTATATGGAACTACGAGAATGCACCCGGTAGATTCCCCCAGTACTGGGTACTTACATTTGGGACTACGAAACGGGATTTCGGTAGATCCTCGTGCACTATGAGTTGGACTATGGGACGGGATCCCGGGAGATCCATTGGATATGTACACATGGGACTATGGGACGGTATCCTGGGAGATCCCCGATCGTTATTATTGGTGCTTGAGCTATATTCCCTTTCCGTGTTTACCTTGTTTCTGTATAGTTGTTGCAGTCCTGTACATCTTGTGTTATTTTTACTGCTGTATTTATTTTTACTGTACTGTTCTATACTGTTGATCTTTATATTTTATTTAACCTCAGTAGGGCCCTGACCTTCCTCGTCACTACCCAACCGAGGTTAGGCTTGACACTTACTGAGTACCGCTGTGGTGTACTCATGCCCTTTATACGCATGTTTTTCATGTGCAGATCCAGGTACCGCTACTCAGGCCTACCATCCTTGAGAGAGGCGACTGCTCTAGAGACTTCGAAGTACATCTGCCGCGTCCGCAGACCGAGAAGTCCCTTTCTATTCTAGCCGTTAAACATTGCCCTTCTGTATTTTTCTTTCTTGTTAGATATTCTGGAGTTAGACTGTTAGATATTCCAAAGGCTTGTATTTTCGCGAGTTTCCGGATTTTGGGATAGTGTACTGGTTTTGAGAATGTTGTGTTGTATATGCCGAGCGACATTATAACTATTGTTCCATTCCGTTATTTTGGCTTTTGATTATTTCTTCCGCAAGTTTCGTTTATGTTCCGCATTTGTTAGGTTTACCTAGTGGTAGAGACTAGGTATTGTCAGGGCAGTTCACAGAGGGAGAACTGGGGTCGTGACATTGGTTTCATGTGTCATCTCATTATTCCGCCAACTGTCATTGACCATTTCTAACCCATACAATAATATGTGTATAAATGTTGTTTTTGGCTAGTGAGTGTTCTTATGTATGTATTGATGGTTAATAAATGAGCAATTTATGCTATGTACCTACTTAAGACAAACTAATTATCCGTTTTTACCTACTCTCAAAATAGTTACACTACTCACCTAGTCGACCAAAAATATTTACCCGTGTTCCCATTTTTCTTATTCATTCTTGTACTGTAACTATGCAGTTTAAAGTTGCCTTGTACTTTTTTCCTATATTTTTCTTCTACCGTTCTCTTTCTTCACTTTCTCTAATTGTATTTTGCCCCTCCGTGTAATCTCTGATCTATACACCTTTTCTATCTTCTCTTTTTCATGTATTCCAGAAAAACAAAGATAGAAAGTAAATCAATAAAAAATAGGGTTTCAATAGCTTCTTCTCAAAATTCTCAATATCATTGAGTTTGATAGACTTTGGCTTCCTCTATATGAGATTATATATGTGTTTGAAGACCCACCATGGTTGAGCTTGAAACTCTTTTATATGAATTATCAACCTGAAGATTTTATTGTTTGATTTAAAGTGGGTATTACAATATGTTGTCTATTGTACCTTTGGGAACTTTGGTTGCATTTGGAGCTCATTTGAGGTGATTATTGGAATTAAATTTTTGAAGACCTTCCATTGTTGAGCTTGAAGCTTTTTAATCTGAAGAAGAAACACAATTACCTACCAATATACCATTACAGTATACAATATACTGTAAAACTATATTGATATATGATACAATTTACTACTACAATATAATTTAGCAGGTACATACAATAGTATTTCTACAATAATATACAATATACTATAATGGAATATAATATATTGCAATAATATACTGTAATAGTAGACAATTGTCACGACCCGGATTTCTCCACCCTCGGGAGTCGTGATGGCGCCTACTAATGGAAGCTAGTCAAGCCAAACCTTAACTACCTACTACACTTTCATATTGCTTCATTTTAACACACACGAGACGATAACATGATAACAACGGAATTTATGTAAATAAGCAAAAGTCAACAGTTATAAAACTTAAGACTACGTCTATTACAACTTTTAAACTTTAATTACCCCAAAATCTGGTGTCACAGTATCACAGACTGTCTAGGAGTTACTACATACAAGGTCTGAAGAAATAACAGCACACTGTTTCTGAAGTATGAAAGATGAAACAAGAAATAGAGATAGAGGGAGACGCCAGGGCCTACGGACGCATGCAGGTCTAACTTGAGTCTCCGAGTGGACTGAAGGAAGCCCTCCAACTACTGTCCGAAAGCTGCTCCGAGATCTGCACACAGTGCAGAGTGTAGTATCAGTACAACCGACCCCATGTGCTGGTAAGTGCCTGGCCTAACCCCGGCGAAGTAGTGACGAGGCTAGGACCAAACTCCAGATAAACATGTGCAGTTATATAACATATGGCGGAAAAATAACAAGTAATAAGCAATTAAAGCTGGGGAAGGGGAACATGCTTCGGGGGTAGCTGACAAAACAAAATAACAAGAAATAGCAAGGAAGCTAACATTATAACTTCTAACACAAATAAAGAAAAGTAAAGACAACTTTCACTTTTAGTTTCCATCTTGTTGCAGGCGTGCAACCCGATCCCATTTCTCATAACTTGTGGTAGGCGTACCACCCACTCCCATTTCATAATATCTTGTGGTAGGCATACCACCCGCTCCCATTTCATTATCTTGTGGTAGGCGTACCACTCACTCCCATTTTATAATATCTTGTGGTAGGCGTACCATCCACTCCCATTTCATTATCTTGTGGTAGGCGTACCACCCACTCCCATTTCACAGTTCATCACACAATCACAAGAAAACCCGGCAAGGGAATATAATTAATATAATAACTTCCCGGCAAGGGAACAAAAGCAATATCGAAATAGTCATCAAAGCAAGGGAGAATCAGCTATAACCAATCTCACTTAGTTGGTACTCAGTTCAATTAATGGAAATGCTCAATCATCAAAGATCATTAATTAAAGCATACAAGGTGTCATTCAAGAACACAAAAACTTTCAATTTAAGACCCACGGTACCCACGGTCATGCTTGACACCAACGTATAGATATTCGTCACCATGCCTATACGTCGTACTCAACAAGAAGCAAGTAGCAAATATGACTCAACTCCTAATCCCTCAAGTTAGGGTTAGACCAAACACTTACCTCGATGCCTTGAACACCATTCAAGTATCAATTATAGATTTACTCCTCGATTCCACCACCAATATGCTCGAATCTAATCACAAGTTACTTAATTACATCAATAAGTGCTAAATGAATCAACCCCAATGCATGAAAAATGAGTTTTTCAACGTTTTACCCAAAAGTAAAAAATCACCCCCGGGCCCACGTGTTCGAAACTCGAGGTTCGGACCAAAACCCGATTACCCATTCCCCCATGAATCCAAATATATAACTTGTTTTGAAATCGGACCTCAAATTGTGGTCCAACTCCCCAATTTTAGAAAAACCTAGGTTCTACCCAAAACACCCAATTTCCCCCATGAAAATCTTTGATTTGAAGTTGAAATCATGTTAAAAGATGTTAAGGAGTGAAGAAAATGAGTTAGAAATCACTTACCAACGTTTTGGAGAAGAAAGGTTGTTTGAAAAATCGCCTCTTATGTTTTTGGGGTTTTGAAAAGTGAAAAATAGCTGAAATTCCCGTTTATTTATACCCCTCTCAGACCCCCAGTGCGGACCGCATCAAATGGACCGCGGTCGCACTAGCGTACCTGAAGACCTGTAGTTCAGCACCCTGTGCGAACCGCACAAGACCGACCGCGGCCGCACAACCTCCATCGTGGACTGCACAAAGGCGACCGCAGTCGCACGCGATTTCTCGCGGACCGCACTAGAGGGTTCAGAGACTACAACTTCCTGAACCTGCAACACCTGACTTTCTAAGCCTAAGACATCCCAGAACCTACTCGAAACTCACCCAAGCCCTCGAAACCCCAACACAAGTATACACACAGCCTCAAAAATATCCTACGGACATATTCGTGTAATCAAATTGCCAAAATAACAACACGAGCATCGAATTAAACATCGAGATCAATGGTATTTCTCAAAACTCTTTTAAACATCAAATTTCTCAATTAAGGTCCGGATCACGTCAATCGACGTCCGTTTTCAACCAAATTTCACAGGAATGACTCAAGTCATATATAAGACCTGTATAGGGCACCAGAACCAAAATACGGGCCCGATACCATTGCTTTCTAATTAGTTTTTATTTCAAATTTCCTTAAAAAATTTCTGAAAGTAATTTCACTTAAAAATTTATTTTTCGGACTTGGGACCTCG
The DNA here is from genome assembly GCF_000393655.2 of Nicotiana sylvestris. NCBI lineage: Eukaryota > Viridiplantae > Streptophyta > Magnoliopsida > Solanales > Solanaceae > Nicotiana > Nicotiana sylvestris. The sequence goes on from NC_091068.1 coordinate 47,143,484, forward strand.
GAATTCGATTCCGGGTATATACCCAAGTCCCATATTTTCCTACGGACCCTACGGGATCGTCGAATCACAGATCCGTGTCCGTTTACCTAAAATATTGACCGAAGTCAAATTTATTCATTTTAACATCAAACTTAGCATTTTTCATAGAGTTTCATATTTAAACTTTCCGGCTACGCGCCCAGGATGCGCACGCAAATCGAGGCAACTCTAATGAGGTTTTTAAGACCTCGGAGACACAGAAATCAACTAAAAGCAAGTGATGACCCTTTGGGTCGTCACAACAATATACTACAATAGTATATAATATGCTGCAACAGTATATCATTATAATTGGACCAATTTTCAGATTTTCAAAATTTTCACATCCTTGTTCAAATTTTTAGACGACGTTTTATGGTGGAGGCACTACTAGAATTCCGGAAAAAAGCGATCAAACTTTAGCGACCAAAGTTGGTCTGTCAAGAAAAACGACCAAAGTTGGTCGCTAAATTGGCGAAAATAATAAAATAATTATTTGATATACATTAGTGACCAAGGTTGGTCGCTACTTGGTCGCTAATTTCGTCAAAATATTGACCGGTCTGGTCAGACTTGCTTGGTCAAAGGTATACTGAGATTAGCGACCAATGTTGGTCGCTACAGGGGGACCCACTTATAAAATTATAATAATTATAGTAGTATTTAAAAAAAATTAAAAAATATAAATAAATATAATTTAAAATTAGTGACCAAAGTTGGTCGCTAATTAAGGGGTAAGCAGATAGTTGTTCGCTAAAATGGGTCCCAGTTATAAAATTTTAATAATTATATTTTTATTTAAAAAAATTATAAAATATAAAAAATATAATTCAAATTTAGCGACCAAAGTTGGTCGCTTACAAAAATAGAGACCAACTTTGGTCGCTAATCTGGGACCCAGTTCTAATGTTTAACAATTATATTATTATTTTAAATATTATATAACATATAAATAAATCTGATTTAAATTTAGCGACCAACTTTGGTCGCTAATTTAAATTTATGTATATTTAGCGACCAATGTTGGTCTCTTTTCAGGTTAACAATGGTCAAAATTAAAAATCACTTTTGTATTTACTATATAAATAATATAAATGTAACCCGTTAACACTTTTGTAATACAAAGGATGAATAGACTAAAATATACTCTAACATGCAATATATGCAGTTAAGCAGTACTACGAAGCATGTGTGTGTGTCTATATATATAAGAACATGAAGCGCTCGGAACACAAGGACGTGCTCTTTTAGGTATTGATACACTTGTAAATTGATTCATCGACTTAAAACCTATTCATATACATGTATATATATTAACAATAAATTAAAATGTCTCGACTTATATCAATTAATATATATATATATAAAAGCTATATTCGATATAATATTAGCTAATGCACTAATACTCAGTGCATAGTATAGTAAAGTATATATATACTAAGTGTATTATATATACTAAGTGTATAGTATAGTGTATTATATATCAAGGTATATTCGATATATATAGTACAATATAGTATATAGTATATAAGCTATATATATATATATATATATATATATATATATATATATATATATATAAGAACATGAAGCGCTCGGAAAACAGGGACATGTTCTTTTAGGTATTGATATACTTGTAAATTGATTCATCGACTTATAACCTACTCATATGCATGTATATATATTAACAATAAATTAAAACGTCTCGACTTATATCAATTAATATATATATATATATAAAAAAGCTATATTCGATATAATATTAGCTAATGCACTAATACTTAGTGCATAGTATAGTATAGTATATATATATACTAAGTGTATTATATATACTAATGCCTTCTAGTTGTACTATACCGGCCATCTATTTCGTATTTCGTATTTCATATTTCGTATGCTGTATTTTATATTTCATGTCTCTTGTATATTGTTGTTATTTTTATCACGTATTTTTATGGTACTATTATATCATCTCCTATTGCTTTTTTGAGCCGAGGGTCTCCTGGAAACAGCCTCTCTACCCTTCGGGGTAGGGGTAAGGTCTGCGTACATATTACCCTCCCCAGACCCCACTTGTGGGATTATACTAGGTCGTTGTTGTTGTTGTTGTATTATATATACTAAGTATATAGTATAGTGTATTATATATCAAGGTATATTCGATATATATAGTATAATATAGTGTATATATATATATATATATATATATACGAATATGAAGCGCTCGATAAACAGGGACGGGTTCTTTTATGTATTGATACACTTGTAAATTGATTCATCGACTTATAACCTACTCATATGCATGTATATATATTAACAATAAATTAAAACATCTCGACTTATATCAATTAATATATGTATATATACATATAGAGAGAGAGAGAGAGAGAGAGAGAGGGAGAGAGAGAGAGAGAGAGCTTAAATTGAATTAAAATCCTAAATTTATACTACATATGTACATAATTTTAAATTGAATTAAAAGTAATTTAATTTTTTTAGAAATAGCGACCAACTTTGGTCGCTATTTTGGTCAAAAAGTCAAAACTTATTTAGTTACCTATTTTTAATTCCAGTGTCAAAACGGGTTTCCCCTCCCATTCTTTCAAAAAATTTCCCCAAAATTTCTCTTTTCTCTCTCACACTCAAACCCCCCTTTGACTCCCAGCAGCAGCGGCGCCACCCACGCCACTGACGACCACCGACGGCAGCAGCTCCTCCGCCGGCGGCAACACTTTATATGCACTTTATAGTGCACATATCACGTTCATGCAGAGTTCAACATCCTTCTCTTCCAATAAAAATGTTTTACCTTTAATATTTTTTATTAGCATTTCCATACTTTTGTCACTCAAATCATTGTTTGAATTCGAAGAAATATCACCAATCCCATTAAGCTTGTACGTATCAGACTTGGAAGAAAGTTGAGAATAAAACTTCCTTTCGTCTTTGTCATCACAAAGTCTTATGATCCCCGTTTTATGGGAACTGCCATGAGCAACGGACAACTTTCCATTACCATCAACATTGTCACTCTCAATTAAACTTCTTTTCCTCTTAGAAAATGAAGTAGAGAATTCCTCTATAGCCTCTTCTTTTATCTATTTAGGAAATGTTAAATTCCTACCTACACCATCACTGTTTGAAACACATGTCATTTCCTTCTCATCATCATTGTCGCTAATGAGAGCAACAATTGATCAAAGACACACCCTGTCAGGTACTGTATCCAAGTTATTCTCTGTATCCAAGTTCATCTCGAGTAATAGTACCACAAGGATAATCACCAAGGCCACCAGACTGCTTTATGATGCCAATGAAGCAAGATGAACTATTCAATGAGACTCGTATTGTAAAGAAGAAGAAAGAGACTGATCTAGAAAGGTGGGTCGAGGGTCGAGCCTCGACTATACATGTAAGTTTTTTACTTTTCATTAAGTGTAATGACCCGACTAGTCGTTTTAAGAATTAGCGTCCCATTCAACGGCTTAAGACCTTGAAAAACTTTGTAACATGTATTATAACTCGCGTGTGTAATCAAGTTTGGTTTTCAGATAATTTGGGATCAATTGGAAGAACAAATTCTAATTTAAGAAGCTTAAAAGAAAAAAGTTGACCAGAGAGACTTTTATGTAAATGACTTTGGAATGAAATTTTGATGATTTCAATAGCTTCATATGATGATTTTGGACTTATGCGTATATTCGGATTTGGATTTGGAAGTCCGTATGATAATTCGGCGCATTTTGGCGAAAGTTGGGAAATAGATGATTTTTCCAAAGTTTGACCGAGAGTTGACTTTTTGATATCGGGGTCGGAATCCGATTCTGAAAATTGAAATAGCTCCAATATGTCATTTATGACTTGTGTGCCAAATTTGAAGTCATTCCGGATTCATTTGATATGTTTCGGCACAAGTTTTGTAAATTGAAAAGTTTGAAACTCATATGTCTGAATTGAGGTGTGAATTGACGTTTCAACATTTGCTTGGAATGATTTTAAACCCTAATATGTCCATATGATGTTTTAAGACTTGTTGATATATTGGTTGAAGTCCCGAGAGCCTCAAGTGGATTTTGGATGGTTGATGGAGTTTAACTTGGGCATTTCAAGAATGTTTCAATGTCGTTTCTTCAAGAATAAATGGTATCATATTAAGCAAATGAGATCCAAATTCAGTTTTGATTGAAGCATTATATCCGTATCGAAATTTTGAAGCCATAGCAAAAAGAATCGTCCAATTCGGACATCGTATGAGAGAGTTATGCCCATTTTCGTGTCGGAAAAAATAATTTCCCATCGCCAGCACTCAGGGTAGCGCGGGGCACCATCCATGGCGCCGGGATTATTTTTGGCTACTGGAACCGGTGCCACCTGTGGCGCCCGAATCGTAAAATGCTATAAAACGGGGGTTTTGGCCATTTTTTGACAAAAATAGAGTTGGGGGAGCTCGGTTTGGGCAATTTTCAGAAGGGTTTTCACAAATTTGAATGAGGTAAGTGTTCTTTATCATAAATCCTTTATAGATCATGATTCTATACTCATTTACATCATGAATCCATGAATTTATGGAAGAAAAATAAGATTTTTTCCAAATCTTCCAAAGACGAAAATATAAGATTTGAAAGCCAATCTGATGTCGGAATTCGATAATTTTTGTATGGTTGAACTTGTATCGGAATGGGTTATCACATTTTGTGAGTTTCGTATGATTCCTAGAAGTGGGCCCCACGGGCAATTTTTGAGTTAAATTTCGGATTTTAATCCGAAAAATTAGTAAATTCATATGGAATTAATTTCTACTATTTGTATTGAGTATATTAAATTATTTGTGCCTAGATTTGAAGCCTTCAGACACAAATTTTCAAGGTGAAGGTTTATTGGAATCTTGAATTTGGTTGCAAAGCGTGGTAAGTGTTTGGTCTAACCTTAGCTTGAGGGATTAGGAGTTGTGTCATAATTGTTATGTGTTATTTGTCAAGTACGACGTACAGTCATGGTGACGAGTATCTATACGTTGGAGTCAAGCATGCCTGTGAGTCTTATACTTTGATTAATGTGTCTCCTATTTGACTTAACTGAAGAGTTTCGCCTCTCCTATTGTTGTGTTATATTTTCATAACTACTTGATTCATGTTGCTTTCCTTATTATTGACTTATATATTGTGGGATCCTTTCGTACGTGTTAGTTTCCCCGTTATTGAACTGTTTCATTTATGCCAGTATTCTTTTCTGTGGTTATTCCTTGAGCTGGTCCTACTATTTTTCTCGTGATTTACAGCCCCTGAGTTGATTTACTTGTCTTACCTTGTATTATTGTCATTTGTTGTTGTTATATATATTGCGGTGATATCCGATCCTTCTGTTGTGATGTAACTGTTGATTCTGTTGGTTGTGTTATATATTTACTTTGGGACTACGGGTTAGATTCTCGGGAGATCCCCCTGCACATTCATATTGAGGATACCAAGAGATCCTCGGGATACCAAGAGATCCCTAGCATTCATATTGAGGATACCAAGAGATCCTCGGGATACCAAGAGATCCCTAGCATATATATTGAGGATACCAAGAGATCCTCGGGATACCAAGAGATCCCTAGCATTCATATTGAGGATACCAAGAGATCCTAGGGATACCAAGAGATCCCTAGTATGTAATGAGGGTACCAAGAGATCCTCGGGATACCAAGAGATCCCTAGTATGTAATGAGGATACCAAGAGATCCCTAGTATATAATGAGGATACCCAAAGATCCTCGGGATACTAAGAGATCCCTGGTACAGATTGAGGATACCAAGAGATCCTCGGGATACTGAGAGATGCCCGGTTTTTATCGTAGTGATTGTTTTAGCCTCTATTTCGGTTATTGCATTCCTTACTTTCACGTATTAACATTCTTATTGTTAGCTTGCCACTGAATTGCTTATCTTATCCGTCATACTTTATATCTTATTTTATCTCAGTAGGGCCCTGGCCGCTGTACTCCTTTCTTGATTATTCTGTCTCCGTTGAAATTGTGGTTATCAATTCAAGTGTTTTAATGGTTTAGATTCCTTTACGGTTGTGATCTTTTGTGTGGGAATCCATAGTGTTGACAATACTTCTCCCTATTTGTTATATATATATATATATATCTCGCCCTATTTGTTATATATATATATATATTCAATACTTCAAATTTCAACAATTGTTACATTTTTAACTCAATTAATTTCTCAGCTAAATTTTCCTTAAACTGTTTGAGGTTGTATACTTTACTTAAAAAGGAATTTATTCTATGTTTTGATTTATTGATTTATCGTATTAAAGGTAATAATTCATTCGATATTGCACTTTAATTGAAAAGGGTATTTTCTTTATCAAATGATTTCAAAAAAATAACTTCATCTTTTCTTGTTGATTTCCTATTTGGGTTGGGAGTTGTACTCTACTTTTTGTTAAGTGAATGAGGCTCCTTGAACACTCTTAATTATACTGGGTTATGGAACCTATGAACCGAGTAATATGAGGATATTGTTGTGCAATATGAGGCAGAAAAATGTGGGCATGAAGTGCCGTGAAAATATGATAGTGGGCTAAGACCTATATTGTTTATGATTATGAAATAAGGTGTCACAAGGTGACCTTTACTTGAAAGAATTATTTTCGAAAGATGCTTACTTGGAAGTTACTTATTTGAAGGAAATATATTCGAAATATATTTATTGAAAAGCATATTATCTTAGAAATTATTACTTGAAGGATTTATAGGCGAAAGATGTATATTTGAATGACTCGATTAATTGATTGCACTTGTATTTATTATTTGTTGAGAAGCATTTATGGTGTTCTTATTGTCTACTACTTATATCACTGGTTGATCATTGTTGCCATCATTGTTATCTGCTTCCTATTATTTTATACGCTATATTGCAAAGGTTTATTTGGTAGTCTGGTCCTAGCCTCGTCACTAATTCGCCGAGGTTAGGCTAGGCATTTACCAACACATGGGGTCGGTTGTGCTGATACTACACTTTTGTACATTTTTTTGTGTACAGATCCGGATATTTGATCGTTAGTGCCTGTGCGGATCATTGCAGTCGAGACTCAAGGTAAACCTGTTGTAGTACGATCGGCCTCGGAGTCACCTTCAATTGTACTTATTTCCGTATGTTCCTTTTGTTCGGAACAATGATGTATTTATTTTGTATAACTATTCTTAGAAAGGCTTATGACTAGTACTACCAGTTTTTGGGAATTATAATTTGTTCAGAGTAATTTAATTTAAAGTTAATAAATATCAAGGTTATTTCAGTTAATGTTAGGCTTACGTAGTTTAGAGACTAGGTGCCATTACGACTTCTTCGGAGGAATTTTTGGGTCGTGACAAGTTGGTATCAAAGCTCTAGGTTCATAGGTGCTACAAGTCATAAGCGAGTTTAGTAGAGTCTTGTGGATCGGTACGGAAACGTCTGTACTTATCTTCGAGAGGCTACAAAACTAGTAGGAAAAATTTCTACTTCATTCATTCCTTATCGTGCGACATTTATTCAGCTTGAAGCATATATCTTATGTTCTTTTGCATCCACTCATGTATGGAATTGCGCAATACGCCAATGGGTTGTGATACCGTAAAAGGGTTATAAGAGAGCCAGGGTTGCTCAACCATTGTTACCACGTGTCGTTCAGAATTGATGATATGGAAATGCAGAGAGATCTTTCAGTTATGCGCATGGGGATGCATCAGATTTTGACATCTGTTTGATAAGTACAATCTTAAGAAGGTTTAATTAGTTACGTAATCATCACAAGTGGATGTAGATCTAAAGATAGTTAGTGGTATTAGAGACTATGTGGTTCATATGGGACTTCTAATTAGTGAAGAGTACATACTAGCAGCCAAGACACTGGAGGAAGTGAGTTTAACTGTCATGACGATGACAATCGCCAAGTAAATGGCTTGAGGTGTCTTATGACCGGTGTCGTATGAGCGGTGAAGGTTAGTACTATGGATCTTCGAGAATGTGTCTTATGATTATGCACCAAGTGAGAGGAGTCCACTATCAATGATCAGATTGCGGGGTCATGTGTTATACCAATTTTGGCCTGAGATGTATTTATGTGGTATTAAAATGTTTTCCAAAACTTGTATATGATCAAGAGCTGAGATTTGAATGGGATGATGATGAGACTTGAGATATTCCCGCGTCCTTAATAATTCTACATTTCAGTATCAGCGGGGTCATGGAAACATATTCAGTATACTCGTAGTGCTTAAGTTAATCACAACACTCGCGTGGGGCAGTCATCTTTTAATGTACCAGTGGCATGGAATTTCTTGCAATGGTTATTTAAGTTATCCGATACAGACTCAGTATGAGTAGTCGAACTGTGGATGGGTTGTTATGAAAATGGTGATACTAGGAACATCATGATAAATTGACATAGACTTGGGAGAAATTTGTTCCATCAGAGCACACGTGCCACGTACTCCATTACAGTTACTACTCTACTTACACTACCAATTAGCGGTGGAGGAAAAGTGGTAGATGGCTCCTAAGAGGTGGAGTCCGGACCCATTGATATATTTGCTATGGTATAGCTGAGGTTGCTACACTAGATGGAGCCGTTACAAGTACGAGCTCGAGTTATCATAAAGGAACAATTTCCTTAACTTGATTCGGTTACGAGTATCGAGGCAAGTCCTCCTAACATGCTCTACTCATGAGTGAGCTTCGTAATCTTAAATTTACTTATGTGAATACTCCTGTTGGGAGATTATATGGAGATAGCTATGTCTATCATTATGTGTTGGTCACTAAAAATAGTTGTGAGACTAAAAGCAGTTTTTGTTAATCATTTTATTGAGTTCGATGCAATTTCTAAATAACTGATTTCAATTGTGAATTATATTCCCTATCGATATGAGGGTTCTTTATATGTTATGATTTTGTTTAACGGAAATTATTAGAAGAAGAAAGAAAGGAAATGGAAAATTTCAGTTGGCACAATGTGCATATTACTTGTGTACGGAGTTAAGGACGAGATCCTCGTACTTTTATATGATGTGAAATATTTAAACTGGGCTACAAGCTGCGGTGGATGTTATATAAGGATGAGGTCCTTGTGGTGAAAAGTTTATGCGTTTAAATTCTCCCTTTGTGGAATTAAAAATTTGTACTATAATACTTATAGGGAGTCATGCCTATGAGGCTTATTTGAAAATTCTCATATGAATATCTCTGTACATAATTTGCCAAATTTGTATTGTAACTATTGAGTTTAGCCTACAAGGTGAGTGCCCAGGTGGCGTTAATTGTGAATCGTTAATTTGGGTAAGTAATTATGAGTCCTTCATGCTATGTTGTTAGTAAAGTGAAAGTTTGAAACAAGAATTTGTTAACATGAAGTTAATTGGCGACTTTGTAATCGATGATGAACAACGATTAAGACCAGAGACGTGGTTATGGGCATATATATGTTCTGTTTCATGTCCAGATTCATTGTGATAAAGCAATGCTTGTAATGCGGAGATTAGTATTTTTGATATATACATTGTGGTGTTTTGTTGAGCTGTGGATGTGTTGTCATGAGTTGTTTGGGTGTTACTCTGACAGGTGGATAGTCCCAATTACAGGGGAGACTCTGCCGAAATTTCTGAAAAATTTGGGAATTTGAAAAAAAAAATGAGACATTGAGATGTGCGAAGAAAGAGATAAGTTACGTTGTGTATTTGAGGACGAATGACCCTAAGTGGGGGAAAATGTAACATCCCGGGAAAATTTCGAAGAATTTAAGCGCTATTAAAAGTTGATGTGTTGACATGAGAATAATACCGTGTGTTGATGTGGAAAAAAAAATTTGGACCATTTTGGAAATGTTTGGAGAGTAAGAAATTTGGTCTTAAAGTTCACAAATATGGATAAAGGAAATAATCTCAACTGAGATGGTATTATCGGGTTTATGTCGAATGCGGTAACGTGAGATCAACCGAGAGTATAGGTGTAAAAGTAAAATCATCAATTTGGAAACCTCAGAATAATTCTTAGTACGTTCGAGGACGAACGTTTGTTTAAGAGGTGGAAAATGTAATGTCACGACCCAAAATTTCCACCATTGGGTCCGTGATGGCGCCTAACACTTCACTTGCTAGGCAAGCCAACGTTAGAATAATATTAACCATTTTTAACAATTTTAAATTTAATTTAATATCGAAGAAACAATGCGGAAGTAATTTTAATATAAAATAATTAATCAATAATACTAGCGACGTCTAAAAACCATCCCAGAACTAGTGTCACAAGTGCACGAGCTACTAGAATAATACAAATAAAGGTCTGAATGAAAATAAAGCTGGCAGAAAGAAATACACAGCTATGATAAAGTGGAAGGGGACTTTAGAACTGCGAACGCCTTGCAGCTATACCTCAAGTCTCCCGTGAATAGCTGAATCCGAGCAAGTCTAATGTGGCCGCTAGGATCAACTCCAGTGCCTGCACAAAAGAGTGCAGTGTGTAGTATCAGTACAACCAACCCCATGCACTGAGTAAGTGCCGAGCCTAACCTCGACGAAGTAGTGACGAGGCTAAGGCGAGGCAGTGTAACTTAACCTGCAACATTATATATAATAAAGCAATAAAACAATTCTACACCAACAATAAAGATAAACTGTAACATTAAATAAAATAGCTCAGTCGCCTATTCCAGGCCTCAGCTGTAACCAAGATCTCACACAAATCTCCAATTTCCAATCTTCACATTAAAATAACCATATGTGTAGAGTATGAGAAACAGTAGAGTAAAACAATAATATTTTTTCAAAATCTTGTATTAATAATCAGTAAAACATAAATGTCCTCCCTTATCACTGTCTTGTTGCGGCATGCAACTCGATCCCACCTGTGCACCCTTATATCTATCATTTATTTCACCTGTCCACCCTTATCGCTATCATTTATTTCACATGTCCACCCTTATCACTATCATTTATTTCACTTTTCCACCCGTATCACTATCATTTATTTCACATGTCCACCCTTATCACTATCATTTATTTCACATGTCCACCCTTATCACTATCATTTATTTAATTTATTAAAACTTTCACAATTCTGGCCAAGCCTTTCACAACACTTTTATCTCAACAAATGTAAACAGAAAACCGTACTTCTCATAAACTCATCAATATTATCTCAAAATGAAACCAGCAGGAATACATACATACATACATACATACATACATATATATATATATATATATATATATATATATATATATATATATATATATATATATATATATATATATATATATATATACAATCTTTATGTACAATAATAAAACCAAGGAAAGCAACTAAAAAAATAATAATTGTAACAAGGCTTAACAACAAATTAACAAGCCAAGTAATCATAGAAACTACCATGAACATGAAACAATTAAAACATGAAGCAATTAAATTGAAAATGGGGAAAGGATCATGTAAGTAGAAAATTTGGTGGTGCATAGATACTCGTCACCTGTCACGACCCAAAATCCCAACCCGGTCGTGATGGCGCCTCTCGTGAGGACAAGGCCAGCCAATCAACAAAACAGTACATCTCTTTATAATTACTTAGCAGGAATAAGTCTAAATCATGGGCAGTATAATCTTAAATGCAAAATAAACGTGCTAGAACAAGGAAAACCATCCCAACTCAGCCCGAAATCGGGGTGTCACGAGTCATGAGCTACTACAGAGTTTACTAATATTTTAAAAAGTCTGGAATTATCATAAATAACAAAGATAAGGGAGAAAACGGGGCTGCGGGTGCCAACAACTACCTCGTTACTCCTAGTCACCGCCTGGTCTGGAAAGAATCAATAAATCTCATAACGGCACAATATAGAGTTATCCCAAGCAGTAAAATCAGTTATATAGTAAAATAATGAGTATCAGATAATTCTTCTTTTAAAACAATGAAGCCAATTAATTTCCAGAGTAAGGATAAATGAAAGGCTTACCCCTCGGGCTCAATATGTAAATCTTAGTATAGTATCAGCCCCTCGGGCTCACTCCCAACTCACCAGCACACAACATCAGCCCCTCGGGCTCACTCCCAACTCACCACACACAAGCAACGGCCTCTCGGGCCCACTCCCAACTCACCTGGGTACCCTGCGCTCACTGGGGGTGTGTACAGACTCCGGAGGGGCTCCTACAGCCCAAGCGCAATATCAATAGGCCTGAAAGCCTTCACACATCACACACGAGGCCTGAAAGCCTCCTCATATAACACTCGAGGCCTGAAAGCCTCCTCACATCACTCAACATATCCTCACGTATGGCCCTCGGCCTCAATCAGTCCAGAAAATAATCATAAGCCTCTTGGGCATCAGTAAAACAATAGTGCTCAGCTCAACAACATTATAAATATCATTAAATCTCGAGTTGAGTATAAATGTAGCTGAGTTCACAAAATAATATAATTCAATTGGACTGAGTTCAAATAATATTTCAATTCGTGAGGAAAATAGTGATGTAAATTCACAAAAGATTTCAGATAATTGGCACGAAGCCCAAATATGGCAATAAGCCCAATCATAGTGAAAAACAATAAATCTTTATCAATTACGCGGTAAAAATATCAACTGGGATGGACCAAGTCACAATCCCCAATAGTAAATGACCCCGCGCTCGTCATACAATGCGTGTCTCATCTCAACATAGCAGTATGTTGTGCAATCCGGGGTTTCAAACCCTCAGTGCATCATTTAAAATCATTACTCACCTCTAGCTCTCTATGCCCTTGCCTCTCAAATTGGCCTCCTCGTGTGACGAATCTGCCAAAAATCACACAAACATCGATGAAGTTCGATTTCTAAAAGACGGGGTTTTAACCATACATATCTGAAATTCGCCCCTTAATGATACTATAATGATCCCATACAGTTATGTAACTTCAATCTACAATACAACACTCAATAGGGCCAATATTAGTACTAGATCCCATAAATTATGCCATTTAGGCATATTATCAAACATCTTGTAGGCATAAATATTTACACCTCTTAACTATAGCATTGGTTCCTCCAACTATCACCATTAACCAACAATTCATCCCACTATTATTCTTTAACAATTTATACTCCTAACATCACATGTGTGATCAACCATTCACACCCAAACCAACAAAAATTCCATCAAATAAACACCTTTAAATCCCTACCATGTTCATGTATTTAAATTGGGAATTTATGGCTTCCAACCACCATACAATAAGTTGTAATACTTGATTCATACTCATATTCCCATAATATATTCATATATGTGAGTCTAAGGGTGTAGGATTACCTTTTGGAAGAAATCTTGCAAAACCCTCCTTTGAGTTCTTGAAGGAATTTCTTGAAAATCTAAGGATTTTTAAGATCAATCCATGTTAATATAAGTGTTTGGGAGTAGTAATCAACTCAAAATACTCCAAAAATCTTACCTTAGGAGTGCAATTGGGTGCCTTGGTCGAATTGGGGGTGTTGGGGAAGCCCTAGGCTTGAGAATGACTCAATTCCTCTCATTTCCGGTCTTTAGAGTACTTAAAAACCTGACACTAGCGCGCCCGCGCTAATCCCGCGCTAGGGAGGCAGAATAAAACTCAATTAGCGCTGACTACGCGCTCCCACGCTAAGGACGCGCTACTGACACATGCCTAGTACAATGATCATAACTTTCTGTATACGACTCCAAATTACAAATGGTTTGTTGAGTTAGAAACTAGACCCAAAGGGCTTTAATTTGATAGGTATATCCTCACACAACTCCTTATATAACTGGAGATTTGGTCGTTTAAAGTGAGGTCTTGTCCACACTCATTTACAATTTCGTCTATTATGAAATTTCCCAACTTCAAAAGTTCCCATTAGCCATCCGAAATCACCCCGAGGTCCTCGGGACCTCAACCAAAAATACCAATACATCTTATAATATTATTCAAACTTGTTCCAATTATCAAAACACCTCGGCTAACACCAAAATTATCGAATTACATCGAATTCAAGTCTAAGTTCCTTTAAAACTTCCAAAACGAGCATTCGATCAAAAACTCGACCAAAATATGTCCGAATGACTTGAAATTTTGCACACATATCCAAAATGGCATAACGAAGCTACAGAAATTCTCAGAATTCCATTCCGACCGTCGGATCAATATTTCACCTATCAACCGAAAATCGCCAAAATACTAACTTCGCCAAAATGAGCTAATTTCTTCACCGGACCTCCAAAATTAATTCCGATTGCGCTCGTAGGACTTAAATCATCCCCCGAAACTAACCGAATCATCGGAATTCAATTCCGATCCCTCTAACTCACAAGTCAACGTCCGGTTGTCTTTTCCAAACTAATTCTTCCTTAAAGAGACTAATTGTCCCATTTCATACCAAACTCGATCCGAATTGACTCAAATTCACCAAGTACACATATTGAAACATGAATAAGCATTTAACGGGGAATACGAGACGAAAATACAGGAAACGACGGTTCGGGTCGTTACATTCTCCCCAACTAAAACAAACGCTCGTCCTCGAGCGAGTTAAGAAACATACCTGGAGTTTCAAATAGGTGCGGGTACCTGCTCCGCATCTCCTGCTCGGTCTCCCAAGTAGCCTCCTCCACGGGCCGACCTCTCCAATGTACTTTCACTGATGCTATATCTTTTGATCTCAATTTTTGAACCTGTCAACTCAAAATAGCCACTGGCTCCACATTATAAGTCAAATTTTCATCTAACTGTACTGTACTGAAATCTAAAATATGAGACGGGTCCCCAATGTACTTCCGGAGAATGGACACATGGAATACCGGATGAACACCCGACAATCTAGGCGGCAAAGCAAGCTCGTAAGCCACCTCTCCAATCCTCCTAAGTATCTCAAATGGTCCAATAAACCGCGGACTCAACTTCCCTTTCTTTCCGAACCTCATAACACCCTTCATCGGCGAAACCTTCAGCAAAACCTTCTCGCCCTCCATAAATGACACATCTCGGACCTTCCGGTCCGCATAAATTTTCTGACGCGACTAAGCTGTGCGAAAACCTTTACCTTTTCTAAAGCATCCTGGACCAAATCTGTCCCCAAAAACCTAGACTCACCGGGCTCAAACCAACCCACTGGAGTTCTACACCGCCTCCCATATAAGGCCTCATACGGTGCCATCTGAATACTGGACTGATAGCTGTTGTTGTAGGCAAACTCTGCAAGTGGTAAAAATTCAACCCAAGAACCTCCAAAATCAATCACGCAGGCACGCAACATATCCTCCAATATCTGAATAGTACGCTCGGACTGTCCGTCCGTCTGAGGATGAAATGCTGAACTCAACTCCACCTGAGTGCCCAACTCGTGCTGAAAAGTCCTCCAAAACTGAGAAGTGAACTGAGTACCTCTATCCGAAATAATAGTAACTGGAACACCATGCAACCGCACAATCTCCTGAATAAAGATACTAGCCAGCCGCTCCGCAAAATATGTGGTACACACCGAAATGAAATGCGCTGACTTGGTCAGCCTATCCACAATGACCCAAATCGAATCAAAATTCTTCAAAGTTAGAGGAAGGCCACTCACAAAATCCATAGTAACTCCCTCCCATTTCCACTCAGGAATAATCATCTGCTGAAGCAAACCACCCGGTCTCTGATGCTTATATTTCACCTACTAACAGTTGAGACACCGAGCCACATATCCCACAATGTCTTTCCTCATTCTCCTCCACCAGTAATGTTGTCTCAAGTCCTGATACATCTTCGCAGCACCCGGATGGATGGAATACCGCGAACTGTGGGCCTCCTCAAGAATCAAATCTCTAAGCCCATCAACATCGGGCACACAAATACGGCCCTGCATCCTCAATACGCCATCATCACCTATAGTCACATCTTTGGCATTATCATGCTGAACTCTGTCCTTAAGGACAAGCAAATGCGGATCATCATACTGGTGCTCTCTGATGCGATCATATAAGGAAGATCGAGAAACCACACTAGCCAATACCCGGCTAGGCTCAGAAATATCTAACCGCACCAACTGATTGGCCAAGGTCTGAACATCAACTGCAAGAGGCCTCTCCCCAACTGGGATGTAAGCCAAACTCCCCATACTGACTTCCTTTCGGTTCAACGCATCGGCCATTACATTGGCCTTTCCCGGATGATATAGAATGGTAATATCATAGTCTTTAAGTAACTCAAGCCATCTCCGCTGCCTCAAATTAAGATCTTTTTGTTTAAGTAAATGCTGAAGACTGCGATGATCAGTGAATACCTCACAAGATACGCCATATAAATAGTGCCTCCAAATTTTTAAGGCATGAACTATAGCAGCCAACTCCAAATCATGAACATGGTAGTTCTTCTCATGGGGCTTCAACTGACGAGAAGCATAAGCAATAACTCTACCCTCCTGCATTAGCACACAACCAATCCCAACTCTGGAAGCATCACAATATACCGTGTATGAACCTGTAGCTGATGGTAACACCAACACTGGAGCTGTGGTCAGAAGTGCCTTGAGCTTCTGAAAGCTCTCCTCACACTCGCCGGACCATACAAATGGGGCACCTTTCTGAGTCAACTTGGTCAAAGGCGATGCATTAGAAGAAAACCCCTGAACAAATCAGCGATAATAGCCTGCTAGCCCAAGAAAACTCCAAATCTCTGTGACTGAGGACAGTCTAGACCAACTCTGCACTGCTTCTATCTTCCTTGGATCAACCTGTATATCCTCGCTGGACACTATGTGTCCCAAAAATGCCACATAACTTAGCCAAAATTCACATTTGGAGAATTTTGCATAAAGCTTCTTCTCTCTCAATCTCTGCAACACTACACGCAAATGCTGGGCATGCTCCTCCTGGCTACGCGAATACACCAGGATATCATCAATGAATACAATAACAAATGCATCCAGATAATGCTGAAATACAATGTTCATCAAATGCATGAACGCTGTTGGGGCATTGGTCAGCCCGAAAGACATAACCAAAAATTCATAGTGACCATATCTAGTCCTGAAAGTAGTCTTGGGAATATCCGACTCCCTGATTTTCAACTGGTGATAGCCCGAACGGAGATCAATCTTAGAAAATACCCTCGCTCCTTGAAGCTGATCAAATAAGTCATCAATGCGAGGTAAAGGATACTTTTTCTTCACTGTTACCTTATTCAACTGCCTATAATCAATGCACATTCTCATTGTGCCATCTTTCTTCTTCACAAATAAAACAGGTGCACCCCACGGGGACACGCTAGGCCGAATGAACCCCTTATCTAGGAGTTCCTGAAGCTGCTCCTTCAATTCTTTCAGCTCTACTGGTGCCATACGATATGGCAGAATAGAAATGGGTTGAGTGCCCGGCACTAAGTCAATGCCAAAATCAATATCCCTGTCCGGCGGCATGCCCAGAAGGTCTGCAGGAAATACATCAGGAAAGTCCCTCACAACTGGGACAGAATCAATACTAGGAGTCTCAGCTCCAACATCCCGCACAAAAGCTAGATATGATAGATAACCCTTCCCAACCATACGCTGGGCTTTCAAGAAAGAAATTACTCTACTAGAGACATAATCAGTCATGCCACGCCACTCGATCCTCGGAACACCCGGAATAGCCAAAGTAACTGTCTTAGCATGACAGTCTAGAATAGCATGATATGGAGATAACCAATCAATGCCCAGAATAATATCATAATCTACCATGCTCAACATTAGTAGATCAACTCGGGTCTCCAGACCCTCAATAATCATAGCACATGACCAATACACATGGTCCACAACAATAGTATCGCCCACCGGGGTAGAAACATGAATAGGTAAGTAAGAGACTCCCGGGGCATACTCAAATGACGGGCAAAATATGAAGACACATAAGAATAGGTGGATCCCGGATCAAATAAGACAGAGGCATCTGTGTGGCAGACTGAGATAATACTAGTGAGATTAAACTCACTCCTTCATAAGCTTGTGGAAACACAATTCATCTGAAATTTTAACTCTTCCGCGTTTTCTTGCATTCACTCACATAATAGTTAAGCCTACTCTCTAGGGGACCAAATTTTTACT
Organism: Nicotiana sylvestris; assembly: GCF_000393655.2. Taxonomy (NCBI): domain Eukaryota; kingdom Viridiplantae; phylum Streptophyta; class Magnoliopsida; order Solanales; family Solanaceae; genus Nicotiana; species Nicotiana sylvestris. The sequence continues at coordinate 47,161,578 of NC_091068.1, forward strand.
AAGTCCCAAATTTTTTAAAAATTTCGGCAAAGTCTCCTTTGTAATTGGGCCTATCCACCTGCCAGAGAATCACCAAAACCATCCTAACAACACATCCACAACTTGACAAAGCATCACAACGTATATCAATTACATTAATATCCATATTATATGTATTATACTATCAAAATTGATACATGGACATGTGTTGCACCTATTTGAATCATAACACATAGAAACTACCTTTCAATCCTCAATTATTGGGCTATTCAACCGAGTAAGAACATATTCTTTCTTTAATGTTTTAGACCTTCAAGGTGGTCTCCTTGACTTAACGATTTCGTCATAATACATTTACAGAAGCGATCTCAGCTCCCAGACTTATCTAACTAGTATGACAAATAGCTTCCCCTCATAAGCCAATTACCCACTAGCTTTACCTTTAGTTAATATTTTTGTATACCTTCCACTGCCATACACATTACACCATCACTTAATCTTCATGAGTCTAAACTCATATCATAACATGAAATTTACTTCACATCAAATAGGAGACATAAAAAGATCCTTCACGCACCCATAACTTGGGACTACACATCCTATCACAATGGAAATCATACACTCAATAGTTCATCTATCATCCAGTAGACCTTCCTCGTCACTTCCAAGTCATATAGATACATATCGCAGTACTATCATACTCCTCACGTAGCTATCCAGCCATGATTCCCACTAATAGAGGCAATACCGAACATATAAGTTCAAAATACTTGCTCACATAATAAACACCTCGGTGTTAAAGCCATTGGCACAGATCCGGCCTCAAGTCCTCCAGACTGGCCTAACATCAAACTCAAAACGACCACGTCTCGCCCTTCGATCGGGGAATTACAAGCCATAAAGGCACATCTAATACCGAGCATTCGTTCGCGCATACGAATACGTGGAAGGAATTGTAAAAGTTACTTTTTCAAGCTGAATCAAGGACGCACGATAAGAATTCAAGAATATGAAGTTTTTCCTAAAAGTTCTACAGCCTCTCGAGGATAAATACAGACGTCTCCGTACCGATCCGCGAGACTCTACTAAACCTTCTCATGACTCGCGAGACCTAGTAACCTAGGCTCTGATACCAACTTGTCACGACCCAAAATCCCAACCCGGTCGTGATGGCGCCTCTCGTGAGGACAAGGCCAGCCAATCAACAAAACAATACATCTCTTTATAATTACTTAGCAGGAATAAGTCTAAATCATGGGCAGTATAATCTTAAATGCAAAATAAACGTGCTAGAACAAGGAAAACCATCCCAACTCAGCCCGAAATCGGGGTGTCACGAGTCATGAGCTACTACAGAGTTTACTAATATTTTACAAAGTCTGGAATTATCATAAATAACAAAGATAAGGGAGAAAACAGGGATGCAGACGTCAACAGCTACCTCGTTACTCCTAGTCACCACCTGGTCTGGAAAGAATCAGCGCTCAGGAGCGAACTCAGCTCTGCTTGTATCTGCACACATGGTGCAGGGAGTAATGTGAGTACTCCGACCCAGTGAGTAATAAAAATGAATAACGACTGAAAACATGAAATCTCATAACGGCACAATATAGCGTTATCTCAAGTAGTAAAATCTGCTATACAGTAAAACAGTGAGTATCAGATAATTCTTCTTTTAAAACAGTAAAGACAAATAATTTCCACAGTAAGGATAAATCAAAAGCTTGCCCCTCGGGCTCAATATGTAAATCTCAGTATAGTATCAGCCCCTCGGGCTCACTCCCAACTCACCAGCACACAACATCAGCCCCTCGGGCTCACTCCCAACTCACCACACACAAGCAACGGCCTCTCGGGCCCACTCCCAACTCACCTGGGTACCCTGCGCTCACTGGGGGTGTGTACAGACTCCGGAGGGGCTCCTACAGCCCAAGCGCAATATCAATAGGCCTGAAAGCCTTCACACATCACACACGAGGCCTGAAAGCCTCCTCATATAACACTCGAGGCCTGAAAGCCTCCTCACATCACTCAACATATCCTCACGTATGGCCCTCGGCCTCAATCAGTCCAGAAAATAATCATAAGCCTCTTGGGCATCAGTAAAACAATAGTGCTCAGCTCAACAGCATTATAAATATCATTAAATCTCGAGTTGAGTATAAATGTAGCTGAGTTCACAAAATAATATAATTCAATTGGACTGAGTTCAAATAATATTTCAATTCGTGAGGAAAATAGTGATGTAAATTCACAAAAGATTTCAGATAATTGGCACGAAGCCCAAATATGGCAATAAGCCCAATCATAGTGAAAAACAATAAATCTTTATCAATTACGCGGTAAAAATATCAACTGGGATGGACCAAGTCACAATCCCCAATAGTAAATGACCCCGCGCTCGTCATACAACGCGTGTCTCATCTCAACATAGCAGTATGTTGTGCAATCCGGGGTTTCAAACCCTCAGTGCATCATTTAAAATCATTACTCACCTCTAGCTCGCTATGCCCTTGCCTCTCTAATTGGCCTCCTCGTGTGACGAATCTGCCAAAAATTACACAAACATCGATGAAGTTCGATTTCTAAAAGACGGGGTTTTAACCATACATATCTGAAATTCGCCCCTTAATGATACTATAATGATCCCATACAATTATGTAACTTCAATCTACAATACAACACTCAATAGGGCCAATATTAGTACTAGATCCCATAAATTATGCCATTTAAGCATATTATCAAACATCTTGTAGGCATAAATATTTACACCTCTTAACTATAGCATTGGTTCCTCCAACTATCACCATTAACCAATAATTCATCCCACTATTATTCTTTAATAATTTATACTCCTAACATCACATGTGTGATCAACCATTCACACCCAAACCAACAAAAATTCCATCAAATAAACACATTTAAATCCCTACCATGTTCATGTATTTAAATTGGGAATTTATGGCTTCCAACCACCATACAATAAGTTGTAATACTTTATTCATACTCATATTCCCATAATATATTCATATATGTGAGTCTAAGGGTGTAGGATTACCTTTTGGAAGAAATCTTGCAAAACCCTCCTTTGAGTTCTTGAAAGAATTTCTTGAAAATCTAAGGATTTTAGAGATCAATCCATGTTAATATAAGTGTTTGAGAGTAGTAATCAACTCAAAATACTCCAAAAATCTTACCTTAGAAGTGCAATTGGGTGCCTTGGTCGAATTGGGGGTGTTGGGGAAGCCCTAGGCTTGAGAAATGACTCAAAGTCCGTCATTTCCCGTCCTTAGGTGTATTTAGAGGCCTGACACTAGCGCACCCGCGCTAATCCCTCTCTAATCCCGTGCTAGTGAGGTAGAAGAAAACTCAATTAGCGCTGGCTACGAGCTCCCGCGCTAAGGCCCGCTACTGACACATGCCCAGTAAAATGATCATAACTTTCCGTATACAACTCCAAATTACGAACGGTTTGTTGCTTTGGAAACTAGACTCAAAGGGCTTTATATGATAGATAGATCCTCACACAACTACATATATAACTGGAGATATGGTCGTTTAAAGTGAGGTCTTATGCACACTCATTTACAATTTCGTCTATTATGAAATTTCCCAACTTCAAAAGTTCCCATTAGCCATCCGAAATCACCCCGAGGTCCTCGGGACCTCAACCAAAAATACCAATACATCTTATAATATTATTCAAACTTGTTGCAATTATCAAAACACCTCGACTAACACCAAAATTATCGAATTACATCGAATTCAAGTCTAAGTTCCTTTAAAACTTCCAAAACGAGCATTCGATAAAAAACTCGACCAAAATATGTCCGAATGACTTGCAATTTTGCACACATATCCAAAATGGCATATCGAAGCTACAAAAATTCTCGGAATTCCATTCCGACCGTCGGATCAAAATTTCACCGATCAACCGGAAATCGCCAAAAAACTAACTTCGCCAAAATGAGCTAATTTCTTCACCGGACCTCCAAAATTAATTCCGATTGCGCTCGTAGGCCTTAAATCATCCCCCAAAACTAACCGAATCTTCGGAATTCAAATCCGAGCCCTCTAACTCACAAGTCAACGTCCGGTTGTCTTTTCCAAACTAATTCTTCCTTAAAGAGACTAATTGTCCCATTTCATACCAAATTCGATACGAATTGACTCAAATTCACCAAGTACACATATTGAAACATGAATAAGCATTTAACGTTGAATACGAGACGAAAATACATGAAACAACGGTTCGGGTCGTTACATCACCTCACCTATACACCACACACATAAAATTTTACATAATAATTAAGTTGGGGATTCATATTCCCTCAAGTCAAGGTTAAACCAAGCACTTACCTCGCTTTGCAATTTCAATCAATTACTCGACCACAACTTTCCCTTTTGAATTTGTCTCCAAAGGCTTCAAATCTATTCACAAACAATTCGAAATACTCAACACGGATCATAGGAATTAATTGCATAAGAATTTACTAATTTTTCGGATAAAAATCCGAAATTCATTTTAATATTCAGTAATCTTAATATCTATAAGTTAGGAATTGTTCAATAGTGTATTTTTGGTGATAGTGAACAACCGTAGCTAAGCCTTAGTTCTCTGAGGTATTCGACTCCGGACTTGTAAAATGGATTATATTTGTAACGACCGCTTTGTCCTTTTTATAAGGCATAGTTGGGCGTTATTAGAGCCAATCATGACCGACTCCGATATAGTGCCGTTGTGAATTTGTTACAGAAGTACAATATTCTCACCACGTACCCAAGATCATGGCGTAAATTCCAGAATAGATTTGTACGAATTAGTACAAATCCATACTAGGCGGTTATACAGCTGTCCCAATAAGATTCTTTACTGTAAATGGAAATGTACCTTATTTAGGGATCCCCTCCTATATAAAGGGGACCCCAATCATTTGTAAACATCATCTAATCATTAGCAAAGAATATACTATCCTACATTTCTCTCTTATTGTTCATCAGAATTGTCATTTATATTTATTGTTCTTACTTTACTGTTCTTAGTTCATTTTGAAGTTACTAAGCTCGAGGTCACCACTACTGAGTAACATTGGTTTGATTCACTTATTTCTTTCATTCCTACTTCATATTTATTGACTGTTAATTGGTATTGAACTAAATCACATATCTTTAAAATCACAAATTAAATCTAATTATTACTTGCATTTTCAAGGTATACAGTTTGGCGCCCACCGTGGGGCTAAAGATAATAGTGACTATTTCTTTATTGATTCTCATTACACACCTTGTTTTTACACTTTTTCTTGTCAAGATTTTTTTATTCTCAGGCTGAAACATGTCTAGGTCACAAAACACACTTGTTCATGACAACGAAGATCTTGGAGAAAACATCAATGCAGGGGTCGGTGTACCACCGATAAACCCAAGGGAAGTGCCAAATACGGAACCAGTTGATGTTAGTCCACACATTGCTCTAAATGCAGATTTAGGAACATACCCCAGAAGGAATGTACGTCGGGAAGCCTGATCTGGTGGCCAAGGAACCCAAGGAATGGGAGATAGGGGAATCATCCCTCAAGTGATATTTGAGATGTTGTAAGCAAAGCAGATCGCCTTCGCTCAACTCCAGAGTCAGAATAAAACTCTGAATACAGCCGAACGAGTAAACACTCGACGTACTGAACCGGCACCAGGGAGGTCAAATGAAAGTGGCTCGGGGACTGACCTATGATTATAAGGATTCTCGAAGAGCTCACGAAGAGGATCAAGTCTGGAGAAAAGAATATTAAAGACAATGACAAAAAGGTGGAAACTTATAACTCCCATGTTAAACAAATACCAGGGACCCGTCCAGTCTTGAAAGGTTTAGACGCCAAAACGTTCATACAAAAACCATTCCCTTAGAATGCAGCTCCGATGCCTATTCCTAAGAAGTTTCGCATGCCCAATATACCCAAATATAATGGGACAACCGACCCTAACGAGCATATTACTTCATACACTTGTGGGATCAAAGGAAATGACTTTAATGACAATGAGATCAAATTAGTCTTGTTGAAAAAGTTTGGAGAAACATTGTCGAAAGGAGCTATGATTTGGTATCACAACTTACCTCCTAACTCTATTGACTCATTTGCTATGTTAGTAGACACCTTCGTGAAAGCACACGCTGGGGCCATAAAGGTGGCCACAAGAAAATCAGATGTCTTCAAGATAAAATAGAGGTACGATGAGATGTTAAGGGAGTTCTTGTCTACGTTCCAGATGGACTGAATGGAGTTACCAGCGGTCTCGGATGACTGGGCAGTACAAGATTTTATGCAGGATTTGAATGAAAGGAGATCGATTGCATCTCGGCAATTAAAGTAGAACTTGATCGAGTGTCCAGTTGTGATGTGGTTAGATGTGCACAACTATTATCAATCAAAAATCAGGGTCGAGGACGACCATTTGGGATCCCCCTTAGGTTCAGTTCATCCTAACAGATTGGCAGCTAAGCCCCCGAGGGACACAGACAGAGAATCGAGATCAAACAGGGAACAATATCAGCCATATGTCGATCGAAGAAACAACGGTTTAGCTCGTAACTATTACGCCCTGCAAAATTACATTGATATTACGCCTCGCAGTATTATATTACGATGATGTTATGCTTCGCAGTATTAAATTACATCGGTGTTGCACCATGTAGCATTGTACGTTGAATTTGTAGTAAGGTAATTGACATTAGTCCAAGGAAAAGATTATTTGGAGATTATAAGGATTATGCTATTTTAAACAAGTGATGAGTAAATTCGTGAAGGTGAGAGGGGAAGCAAGTCAAAAAAAATAAATTTTCGTCCAAGTTTGGCATGTTGGGATGAAATTCGGGTCGAGCGTTAATACCCTATATTTATGGACTAGTGCCATACAAGGTACCACATGACCATGATAGTAAGGTGTGTAAGGTATGTAAAAAATGAGTAGTAATTTAAGTAAGTGAAAATAATTCTTAATTATATGGGTAATTGGTTAATTATTAATGTAAAGGGATATTAACCATGTATTTAAAAATTTGTGGATATTTAATAGGTGAGGACAAAGCCACCATGTGGAAGCAAGTGGAGAAAGGTCTCATAGTGAATCTTTACTTTAGGTAATCAATTAGAAGGAAACATGGACAACACTCCTAGACATTATTTTACATGGACAACACTCCTAGACATTCTTTGCATACACGTAGGAGGGAAATTTATATTAGTCTTACACTTATCTTCAATTGACATCAAAAAGTTCATTTGGAGGACATTTGATAATTCAAACAAGACTTCATATTGTAATAGCAATGGGGGTTCTTGGTTTAGCATAGGAATTCATAAAAAATTATACTGTGTAACCGTAACGGAATTTTGCGATTTTAAGAGAGCACGGTACAATCTTTTTCAAAAATATCATATGGATTCTTCCCTACTTCGATCCGTCGTTATGTGATTTGTCGCAATTGACGTGTGTTAGAGGGATTGTCAAGAGAATCGGCTCAGGTATGTTAAGGCTACACCTTCTTTCCTTTTGGCATGATCTATACGACACAAACGAAACGAGCAAATGCACAACTTTCATAAATGACTATACTCATAGAAATGCTAGAGATGCTTATATTGTTGATTTTACATGTTTCCTATTATTTTTTCATCTGTTCATGGGTCTCAAAAAAATACATAAGTTGAAAAAGGTTTACTTAATGATATTACTCAAGGTCATAATGGTCTTATGACATTCCAAGAGATTTTATTGACGTACTTCTCATGCATTGCATTCATGTACATCGATCCATGACCAAATGACGTTATATACCTGTATATATGTATATATATGTATATGGTATATGGGAAAAGGTTACGGTGTTATATACGCACCACCACCTGATCAGCTGGTATACGTTGATGATTTGCCCACAGTGGCCGAGATGATATGATGGGATGCCCACAGAGGCTTGATGATGTTATGAACACATGTACCTATGCACGACATGACATTCACATGCATATGCATGACACTATAAGTAATTCATGATTTACAGATTTATCCAGACTTACAGGTTGAATCATTTTAATTCATGATTTACAGATTTATACACACTTACAGGTTGAATCATTTACTCTATATTTCTTCCATGTCTGGTATATACTTATTTATGTGCCTTACATACTCGATACATTATTCGTACTAACGTCCTTTTTTTCCTGGGGACGCTGTGTTTCATGCCTGCAAGTCCCGATAGACAGGTCGAGAGCCCTCCAAGTAGGCTATAAGCTCAGCGAAAGATGTTGGTACGCTCCATTTGCTTCAGAGTTCCTTGTTTGGTTAGTATGATTTAGGCGTTATTGTTTAGTATGGCGGGACTCTATCCCTACCTTTATGAAAATTATGTATTCTTAGAGGCTTGTAGATGGATGTCATGTAAGTAAAATATTTAATGGCCTTGTCGGCCTATATTCAGTATATAAGTGGTTATTTTGGCCTTATAGGCCCATACATCATATGTATAAGTCTGGATTACATGTTGGATCGTCCAATGTCGAGTATTTCTCCATGTTTTATTGTAGTTATCTCACAACAACATCTCTAACTCATTTACCTATGATAATATGATACAAAAGATACGTTACGTAGGTACTCGGTTGAGTAAGGTACCCGGTGCCTGTTGCGGCCCATTGGTTTGGGTCGTGACAAAAGTGGTGTCAGAGTAGTTCTGTCCTAGGGAGTCTATAAGCCCTGTCTAATAGAGTCTTGTTTATGGGTGTGTTGTGCACCACACTTATAAGTAGGAGGCCACAGGGCATTTAGGACTGTCACTCTTTCTTCTTACTTTAGATCGTGTGGTAGAGCTCACTTATAAGAATTCAAATCCCGAACTTTTATTTGTAATGAGATGATGCTTACATTCAGAAAGACGATCGATAAGTGATATAACTGTGAAAGTGTTGAGTTAGAGGAACTCGATTTTTGCATCTTGCTTATGATGAGTAAATGAGGGGTCTTCAGCAGATCATGCGTGTACTAAAAGGTGTACGGTTCTTTATAAGGAGCTTTTAGGAAAGAATACTTATCCACCCTTACGGTAAAAAGGAATAACAAAATTGAAAATTAGACATGAGGTGCAGCAAGTAAAAGAAGCAAGGTGAAGAAGTATACGAGGTGCCCAGTTAATAAAGATTATCCTTATTTACCATTCAGGAAGAGAGATATAAGTATTTTGAATTACCTTCAACAGTAACAGAGGTATGTATAATTGGCCACCCCGATTTGAGTTATTCTCTATGGAAGCTAACAAATATGGTTTAAAAGAAGGACATAATATCACAATCTGGTTGGGGTTAGAGTGAGTCAAAATGGTGGATGAATTATTTGCGTTAGTTGATATTTCCGAAGGATATTGCAAATATGCTAATAGATCTCCTTATGAGACACCCAGATAGTGTACACTAAAATAGTACAGCTAGATATGAGCACTACAAAGATAGGAACTGAAAACCTTGAAGGGTTAAATATTACCTTAGCGTGGCTCCTATTCCTAGTAAACAGAGAATGTAAGGCAATCTGAAGAGCCAATGAATGAAGCAAGGGGAGCTAAAAGTAAAGAAATGTCTTTTTGAAGTCTTCAAAAGAAAGTGATAGGTAGAAATATTAGCAGGGAAATAAGAAGAGAGATGAGGAATCATTATGAGTAAGATGTGACACATGGATGACATCGGTAGATAAAAACAAATAACAGTATTACAGAGCCAATAGTTAGGTGAACGAAGAAATAAGAGGTGATAGGTCTTGAGACATCAAAAGAGTATAGGCCATAAAATCATATCCTCATTTCGATAAATAAGTTTATGACTCTAATGTAATTACCAGAAAGAATAGCTAGACCCCCAGAGTAATAGAAATCAGTATGGATTGGTAAACAAGATAAACTAAACATGAATTAGGGACCGAGTGATTTGATAATGGTCAACATCATAGGAATTTCATATTTCATTCTGGCAATAATATAATGGACAATAGAAGAAGATTCATGAGAAATTTAGAGAATGATCATTCAGGAAGACGTTTCCTTAAAGCAAACAATGTGAGCAAAGTTAAGCTTAAGGGATTGTATGTGCCAATTATACTAAGTGTCACCCTCACGAGTAAGGAATTTACTCCAAGGCGAGTAAGGGTCATTGATGATGTGAAAAGATGCCAAAGATGAAGAGGTAAAACATCTATAGGTGGATTGTCGTAGCTCTAAATCCTAGTACTACCCTAAATGGGGGAATATGGAGTAATGTGACATTAAGTCAGAATTAAGTGGTTCTAGTAACTATGGAATGCTAAAGCAAGAGTGCTATAAAAATAAGAAAGGGATGAGATTGCACCTATTCAAATCCTACAGATATGCTACGATTCCAAAAGAACCATGCAAACACGTTGTCAAGGAGAGGAAGTAAGGGTTCCTGCCCGAGATGTTTGTGATAAATAAAGAGCCAGTGCGAGAGGTAAGTTAAGACAAAGGAAATAATGCAAGAAAGAATACGCAGAATATTGATATGAGAGTGGGACAAAAATTAATTAGTATTTGATTCAGTAAGAGCCTGGTTATGGCTAGATAAGTGGATACAGACAAATCAATAAATCGTGCACGATAAGCAATAGTAAATGCCAGCATGGGGAATTTAGTCTTGTTGAGAAATATTAAGATAAGATTTGGTGTAGTTAAAGGTACCGTATGAGTGTTACAGAGATAAAAGAGAGTGTCACTAGGAAGACAATCAAAATATCAGCTCAGAAGCAACCTTACGAGCACAAGGGCATAAAGGTAAGTAAGTAAAGATAATTACAAGTAAAAAAGAACATGAAATATTCCACTGGGTAAACTATGTAATAAGCTCGCAGCCTTGCAGAATAAGAGGGTCCTCCCTAAATCCTACAATCAGAGGGTTCTCTCTAAAGGAGGAAATGGTCTTATAACAATAGTCTCACAACAACTTTGTATGCACTCCATAAGAAAATGGCATATACCATGGCTAAAGAATAGGAAGTAAAATCAGAAGTGATATTCAAGATCATACGAGTTGTATGGAATTCCAATATGTGTGGACACTAAGGTAAGCTAAGTATGCACGCAACAAGGGGCAGGAAGACCAGGAAAGTAATTGCTTATGTTTAAAGAAAGCTGAGAAGGAACGAAAAGAATCATTCGATCAATGATCTAGAGTTAGTTACGTTATGAATGCACTTGTTTGGAGTATTATCCATGTAGTATATATGTTGACAATCATACGGTCGTAGAAGATTTCGGTATAAATGAAAAGAAAGAATTGAGCCCATGTCATAGACAAAGGATTGAATTGTTGGAAGATTGTATCGTGGATATTCCATAGCGTCCAGATAAGACTAAATTAAGGACTAATACTAGAAGCCACAGATCGAAAGATAGCTTAAGCCTACATAAAGACTGATCAGAAGGAAGAGGAAACTAAAGAGTTACATCAACCAAGTAAATCAAGAGTCTGATTATTGGACCTAGAAAATTATAGAAATTGTGCTTAAGAACATGGTAGGATCACTCTTAATATCAGAGGTGCAAGAGAGATAATACAACAACTATATTCTATAATGTCTCTACAAGAAAGCCAGTTAGAAGGAGTACTAGCCTTATAGGAAGTCAGTATGAAGCTCTCACTGGGTTGTGTATGCACCAGAGATGCAAGTATTATAATAGAGTTTCAAGTTGTGGATGTGAATTGTACCTATGTGGAAGGGAGGTCAGGAAAGAGATAGAAGATGTGATGCGAGATTTTAAGGTAATTAAGGTAAAGGTAAACAATGTACAAGATACTAAGATGCAAAAGGTTGGGAGTAGTCCATACTTCGGATAGAAGACTAGAAGCACTGGGATTCAGTATCCAAGAATAATAGCAGCGTCGTCAGTCCTATAGAATCCAGCCTATGGTTTCTAGGTATCGAAAGGGCTAGTTAAGAGAGTAAAGAAGAGTTATAAACGATGCGATGTCTCGCTTGATATTTCAGAATAACACAAGGAAATCTACAGTACAAGCAAGTTGAAGGAAGGTTGCAAGTAGTATAAATAGATATGTGTAGGTCACAAGATAAAGTATGATAGAGTGACAAGGTTTTAAGAAGGCATGAGTGAGGATAAGGAAAACCGATAATATGGTAACAAAAATGGATAAGTCCTCGGGATTAAGCCCATGAAAATAAGAGAGCCGATGGTTTCTCTAAGTTATAGAAAGCTCAGTATAGGCTGAAGGAACTCCAAGGAGTCTAAGACTAGTAACATTTAAAAGAGATGGAATGCTACCCTGGTAGTAGAATGACAGTGTAATTGTGATAAATAAAGGATGACGTTTGGGCCATTGATTGAGTAATGACTTGAAGAGGATTCTACAGGGATTAAAATACCCATACAAGGTGAATCACATTGGGATGACTATGATATGAAATACGGCTGTGCAAGCATGGTATCGCCCTAGGTGGATCAGTCTAAGACATAAGCCCTAGTGACAATGAATTACGTAGGAGGTTTCAAGTTATCAATGGTAGATTATGGATCAACATTAAGATGAATCGACAATAGATTGATAAAGTTCCAACATATGAGAGGAGATAAAGATTCCATCCTTTTGATGAACATAAATAAGGAAACATTGAAGGACTTGGATTTATACATCTATGATAAGAAGCGAGAGAGTAACCTGGAGTTGGGTGGAAGACCTCGATAATAATAAAATCAAAGTAAGATTTATGATATAGCATTACCTACCTAGATGTAGTAAAGTCATACGGACGGGAACCGGGTCTATGAATAAGATATAACAATAGTCGTTAGTTCAACAAATACCAAGCGAAGAACTTCAGGATTGGCTAAAAGCTGGAGGAAAAAGGAGAGGAGAGTCGCATAGGCACACTTACAAGGTCAATATCGAAGAGGCTGCATGATGGAAGGTAGCAATAGTTACCAGATTGGAAGGATTTCGACCACATGTCTTGGCATGGGAAAGAGGCCTAAAGGGGGAATGACCTAGCCTTTAGATTTATTCACAGAACAACTGCCTAAATGGCAAGGAGAATATTAAGGTATTCACAAGAGCTATATGTTATAAAAATGATTAGAGCATCAGTCAACATTCGAGGACGAATGTTCAAAAGGAGGGAATGGTAATACCCCGCAATATTATGTCGATATTACATCCCACAGTATTATATTATGATGATGTTACGCCTTGCAATACTACATTACGATTATGTTACGCTTTGCAGTATTAAATTACTGCGATGTTGCCCCCTGTAGTATTGTACGTTGAATTTGTTGTATAAGGTAATTGACATCAGTCCAAGGAAAAGATTATTTGGCAGCAAGTGGAGAAAGGTCTTGTAGTGACTCTTTACTTTAGGCAATTAAGGACACATGGAAAACACTCCTAGACATTCTTTGCATACACATAGGAGGGAACTTTATATTAGTCTTACACTTATATTCAATTGACATCAAAAAGTTCATTTGGAGGAGATTTGATCATTCAAACAAGACTTCATATTATAATAGCAACGGGGGTTCTTGGCTTAGGATAGGAATTCATACAAAATTATACTGTGTAATCGCAACGGAATTTTGTGATTTTAAGAGAGCACGGTACAATCTTTCTCAAGAATATCATACGGATTCTTCCCTATTTCGATCTGCCATTATGTGATTTGTCGCAATTGACGTGTGTTAGAGTGATTGTCAAGAGAAGCGACTTAGGTATGTTAAGGTTATCCCTTCTTTCCTTTTGGCATGATCTACACAACATAAACGAAACGTGTAAATGCACAACTTCCATAAATGACTCTATTCATAGAAATGCTGGAGATGCTTATATTCTTGATTTCCCATGTTTCTTATTATTTTATCACCTGTTCATAGGTCGCAGAAAAATATGTAAGTTGAAAATGGTTTACTTCATGATATTACTCAAGGTCATAATCATCTTATGACATTCCAATAGATTTTATTGACGTACTTCTCATGCATTGCATTCATGTACATCGACCCTTAACCAAATGGCATATATATATATATATATATATATATATATATTGGATATGGGAAAGGGTTACAACGTAATATATGCACCATCGCCTGATCAGCTGGTATACATTGATGATTTGCCCACAGTGGCTGAGATGATATGATGGGATGCCCTTAGAGGCTTGATGATGTTATGAACACATGTACATATGCACGACATGACATTCATACGCATATATATGATACTATAAGTATTTAAGGATTTACAAAGTTATCTAGACTTACAGGTTGAGTCATTTACTCTATATTTCTTCCATGTCTGTTATGTACTTATTTATGTGCCTTAATACTCGGTACATTATTAGTACTAACGTCCCTTTTCCCTGGGGACATTGTGTTTCATGCCCGCAGGTCCCGATAGACAGGTCGAGAGCCATCCAAGTAGGCTATTAGCTCAGCGGAAGATGTTGGTGCGCTCCATTTGCTTCGGAGTTGCTTGTTTGGTTAGTATGATTTAGACGTGTATTATTTGGTATGACGGGACTCTGTCCCGACCTTTATGAAAATTATGTATTCTTAGAGTCTTGTAGACGGATGTCATGTACTTAATTGTATGGCTCGTCAGCCTATGTTCAGTATATGAGTGGTTATTTTGGTCTTATAGGCCCATACGTCATATGTATAAGTCTGGACTACATGTTAGATTGTCCAATGTCAAGTATTTCTCCATGTTTTATTGTACTTATATTATGACAGCCTCTCTGGCTCATTTACCTATAATAGTATGATACGAAAGATACGTTACGTTGGTACTTAGTTGAGTAAGGTACCGGGTGCCCGTTGTGGCCCATCGGTTTGGGTCGTGACAGTAACACTCCTCAGAATAATCAGAGAAAGGATCGAGGTCAAAGCTCTGGGGAACTTATTAGTAAGAGTGGGTTCGATAAGCATACAGACCTTGTGGAGGCAACTCGATTATCGGAGTATAACTTCAGCATCGATGCGTCGAGGATTGTGTTAGCTATTGGAAGAATCAAAGAGAGCAAGTGGCCTAGGCCCAAACAATGTGATCCCTATCAAAGGAACCCAAACTTGATGTGCAAGTATCATGGCACACACGGTTATAGAACAGAAGATTACAAGAAGCTAAGGGAAGAAGTGGCTCGATTGTTCAACAAAGGTCACCTTCAAGAATTCCTTAGTGATCGAGCCAATAATCACTTTAGGGAAAGAGAGGGAAGAAAGATTGAGCAGGAGGAACCACAACATGTAATCCACATGATTGTTGGCGGTGTCGATGTCCCATAGGGACATGCGTTCAAACTCACCAAGGTGTCGATCACTAGAGAAAAATGGACTCGGGGATATGTGCCCGAGAATACCCGATCAGTCTATGACGAGGAAGCAGAAGGAATATCTCAGCCACAAAACGATGCCCTGGTAATCTCTATCCTTTTAAAAAAAATCAAGTTAAATGTGTTCTAGTAGATCCAGTTAGCTCAACAAACATAATCATATCGAGGGTCGTGGAATAACTCGACCTACAAGATTGGATTGTACATGCGTCCGGGGGTCCTAAATGGCTTCAATATAGCAAGCGAAACAACAAAAGGGAAGATAATCCTACAAGTAAACGTAGTTGGGACAATACAAGATACAAAGTTCCATGTCATCGGAGGTGACATAAGGTATAATGCACTCCTCGGAAGACCATGCATACACAACATAAGGGCAGTACCATCAACTCTTTATCAGATGATGAAGTTCCCTATAGAGGATGGAATAAAAATGGTCTATGGATAGCAACACGCTGCAAAGGAGATGTTTGCAATAGATGAAGTGACGCCGATACCAGAGCCTTCGATCTCGGGGAAGTCGAACACAAAAGATAAGCAAGTGGCCAAATAGAAATCACTGCCTCCAGCCTCGACATAATCAGAACAATAGGCAATCGAAGAAGAAGATGAGGATTTCCTTACTCCTCGAACTTTCATCATTCCCGAAAAGTCCGATGCAACTAAGTTAATGATCGGAGAAGTGGAGTAGGTCATACTGATCATATACATGCCTGAGAGAAAGGTATATCTGGGAACGGGATTAACCCCTGAACTCAGAAAAAAACTCATTCAATTTCTTATTGATAATATGGATTTCTTTGCTTGGTCCCATTTAGATATGATAGGGATTCCACCGGAAATAACAACACGCCGGCTAAGCCTCGACCCCATGTTCAAACCGATAAAGAAAAGAAGGAGGCCTCAGTTTGAGGTAAAGCATGCATTCATAAAGGATAAGTTAACCAAACTTCTTAAAATAGTGTCTATCCGGGAGGTAAAATACCCCGAATGGTTAGCCAACGTAGTTGTAGTTCCTAAAAAGGTAAATAAACTTAGAATGTGTGTAGATTACAAGGATTTGAACAAAGCATGCCCGAAAGATTGTTTCCCACTGCCTAACATCGATCATATGATCGATGCCACGGCAAGCCACCAGATCCTAACTTTTCTCGATGCCTACTCCAGGTACAATCAAATTCAAATGAACCTG
This sequence comes from Nicotiana sylvestris, assembly GCF_000393655.2. NCBI lineage: Eukaryota > Viridiplantae > Streptophyta > Magnoliopsida > Solanales > Solanaceae > Nicotiana > Nicotiana sylvestris. Next base: position 47,178,148 of record NC_091068.1, read on the forward strand.
GAGGACCAAGAAAAGACTTCATTTATCACTAAATTTGGAACTTATTATTACAATGTAATGCCCTTCGGGCTAAAAATGGAGGAGCTACATACCAACGCCTAGTTAACAAGATGTTCGAAGAACAAATAGGTAAAACAATGGAAGTTTACATTAATGATATGTTGGTTAAGTCCCTACGCGTAGAGGACCATTTAGCTCATTTGTAGGAAACATTCAAAATCTTGAGGAAATACAACATGAAGCTTAACCCAGAGAAATGTGCCTTCAGAGTTGGCTTGGGTAAGTTCCTCTGCTTCATGGTGTCGAATCGGGGAATCAAAATTAACCCCGATAAGATTAAGGTCATTGAGGATATCACGATCGTGGGCAGTATGAAGGATGTGCAAAGACCGACAGGTCAAATAGTTGCTTTGGGTCGATTTATTTTGAGGTCATCGGATCAAAGTCATAGGTTCTTTTCCTTGCTCAAAAAGAAAAAGGACTTCGCATGGACCCCAGAATGCCAACAAGCCTTAGAAGAACTGAAACAATACTTATCGAGCCCGCCTTTGATTCACACCCCAAAGGTAGATAAAAAACTTTACCTATATTTAGCAGTATATGAGATAGCGGTAAATGGGGTACTAGTTCGAGTAGAGCAAGGTACGCAATTTCCTATTTATTATGTAAGTCGAACTCTAAGAGATACTGTAACCAGATGCCCTCACTTAGAAAAATTAGCACTTGCATTGATAAGAGCATCTAGAAAACTAAAGCCATATTTTTCAATCTCATACAATACGTGTGTTAACCACATACCCCCTTCAAAATGTTTTGCATAAGCCCAAGCTATCGAGTCGTCCGACCAAATGGTCCATCAAACTTAGCGGGTACAATATCGAATATCAACCCCGAACGGCCATCAAGTCTCAAATCTTAGCTGACTTTGTGGCTGATTTTACTCTGACCCTCATACCCGAAGTAGAAAAAGAACTTTTGCTGGGATCGAGTACATCATTGGGGGTATGGACCCTTTTCACGAGGTGCCTCGAATGTGAAAGGGTCCGGACTCGGCATTATTTTAAAGCCACCAACAGGTAGCACTATTAGACAATCTATCAAAACTTCAAGATTGACTAATAATGAGAAGTACGAGGCCATGATTGCAAGTCTCAAGCTATCTAAGAGCTTGGGGGTAGAGGTCATCGAGGCCAAATGCGACTCTCTATTGGTGGTACATCAAGTAAACAAGAGTTTTGAGGTTCGAGAGGATAGAATTCAGAGGTACTTAGACAAACTACAGGTGATATTGCACCGCTTCAAGGAATGGACCCTGAATCATATGCCTCGAGAGCAAAATAGTAATGTTGATACACTTGCAAATCTGGGATCGTCTATCGAAGAAGATGACATTGTCCCGGGGACTGTCATTCAGTTATCGAGATTCATAGTCGAGGAAGGTCATGCCGAAATAAATTCCACGAGCTTAACTTGGGATTAGAGAAATAAGTATATCGAGTTATTTGAACTATAGAAAGCTCCCATCGGATCACAAAGAGTCTATGACTCTACGAACCAAGGTTGCTAAGTTCACACTAGATGGAGATGGAACATTACACAGAAGAACGTTCTATGGGCCATTGGTAGTATGTTTAGGGCTGAGGGATACCGATTATTTTCTATGAGAAATCCATGAAGGTACTTGTGGGAACCACTTAGGCCGAATCTTTGATTCACAAAATTATCAGAGCAAGGTACTACTGGGATAGCATGGAAAAAGATACTAAGGAATTTGTTAGAAAATGTGATAAGTGTCAACGATTTGCACCGATGATCCATCAGCCAGGAGAACAACTCCATTTGGTCATATCCCATTGGCCTTTCATAAAATGGGGAATGGATATAGCCGGCCCCCTACCAACGGCCCCAGGCAATGTTAAATTTATTTTGTTTATGACTGATTAATTTTCTAAATGGGTGGAAACACAGGCCTTCGAGAAGGTTAGAGAAAAGGAATTTATTGACTTTATCTGGGACCACATCATATGTCGATTCGGGATACCTGCCGAGATTGTAAGTGACAATGGAAAATAATTTGTCGGCAGCAAGGTGACAGAGTTCCTCGAAGCACACAAGATAAAGAGGATCTTATCAATGCCATACCACCTAACTGGAAATGGACAGGCCGAATCAAACAAACAAAACTATCATTCAAAACCTGAAGAAAAGGTTGGACGATGCAAAGGGAAAATGGAGAGAAGTTCTACCCGAGGTCCTTTGGCCATATCGAACAACATCGAAGTCTAACACAGGGGCTACTCCGTTCTCTTTAGTCTTTGGATCCGAGGCCCTTATCCTTGTCGAGGTCGGAGAACCTAGCGCCAGGTTTCAATATGCATCGGAGGAATCAAATCACGAGGCTATGAACACTAGCCTCAAGCTAATAGATGAAAAATGAGAGGCACCACTTGTTCAGATGGCCACGCAAAAGCAAAGAATCGAGAGATACTAGAATAGAAGAACCAACCTCTGACACTTTGGAGTTTGGGACTTAGTTCTACAAAAAGTCACCCTCAATTCTCGAGACCCGAATGAAGGGAAACTAGGCCCGAATTGGGAAGGACCATACCGAGTCCTCGGAGTTGTCGGTAAAGGATCATACAACTTAGCACAATGGAAGGTGAACAACTGCCAAACAATTTGAATCTATCGTTACTCAAACAATACTATTGCTAAGGTATGATTTTCTCTTTTGTCCATTTGAAACTAACTCACTGCAAGTGTTCCATCAAAGCTATCGAAGGCACCTTTTTTACACGAAGGCCTTAGGTTTTAAAGCATGTGTTGCACTCTTTTTCCCTTAGATCAGATTTTGTCCCAAATAGGTTTTACCGGCAAGGTTTTTAACGAGGCAACAACTATGTGCTACCTAAGGAGAACTCAACAGTAACCAAGTCTTCTTTACAATCAACCTCGAATACTGGGGGCATCACCCTTGGAGGTTATTTTTTCAAGGAAAATACTTCATGCCAAAGAGGGCCTCTATAGGAGAACTTTGTAATAGGCCAAACGGATAGATGAACCGTGTCCATATAGTATAGTCGAGCCCCGATGGCAAAACATGTACGGATGTATCAATTATTTAAATAAGCATTCGTTCTATATCAAAACACTTTATGTCTCAACAGAAGTCTATTATCTTGCGAGATCTACACTTATAATTCTACGAGAAACTGCCTAATGGTCGGAATGCAAATATACCCCGAATACTCGGGGACTGCCATCGACAGTCAACACATCCAAGTCATCAAAAACTCAAACTCATAAAACCTCAAAGAGGCATCCCTTTGCTATAAAGGCCAATGCCATCATACTCGGGGACTAATTCGAAGGGTTATTAGGAAACACGTCCAAGAGACATACCCGAAGGCTACGGCCATATCAAAGACTACGGTCATATAAAAACGATGACCAAAATAATGCAGCTCGGAGACGTCCGACTTCCACCATAACTTACAAGCCTTCAAACACTTTGAAAAAACTGGTTAAATCAGGCTACCCTCGGCAAAAGCAAATGATAAATGGCTTCGATAAAATCAGCCCTCGAATAATTTAAAGGCTTCGATAATAGCACCCTTCAAAAAAACCTCAAGAGGTATTCGATTATCATTACACAAATGAATTACAAATGAGGTTCCAATCGATCAAACCTTCAAAAATCCCAACAGGTACAAAAACACATGCTAAGGCATAAATAAATTTTTACTAAGTTTTTTGCTGAAAAGAGGAAACTATTATAGCCATTTTAGAGGCCGCATTGGCCCAATTTGAAGAGCCTAAGGGTCAAACCAATAGATCCTAAGGGCAAAACTATAAGAGCCTAAGGGCCAAACTACAAGAGCCTAAGAGCCGACCTAAAAGAGCCTAAGGGCCAAACTACAAGAGCCTAAGGGCCGACCTAAAAGAGCATAAGGGCCAAACTAAAAGAGCCTAAGGGCCGACCTAAAAGAGCATAAGGGCTGATATATAAAGCCTAAGGGCCAAAATATATAGGGTTCGAGACTTTGGACTCAGTCAACTCGGACTCAAGAGTCCCGACATCCCGAGCTCGCGTCAAATGAATTTAAGCTTAGCTTGTGGATTAACAAAAACATTAAGAGGTATTATATTGATCCATAAAAAACCTAAGAGTTTAGTATGTTTCGAGTCCAAGCCAATATTTAGACTGATCATTAGAGTCATACAATCAAATTTTTCACAAATGAAGATGAAACCAAATTCAACACAAATCGAATATGAAGCAAAGAGGTTCTTTATATTTATAAGAGATATTTGCAAAAGATATTTACTATTATATCTCGCATTTTCCTACGTTAAAATTTTGTTTTCAGTTAACCGACGTAGACTCGAGGATGAGATCATCTTGATGTTAACGTACTTACGCTATTTATAACAAGCAATAAATAAGTGTTATGGAGGATAAAGGGGTACACAGATTAAAAAAATGTGTTTCGTTGAAAGTGGCCAATTTAAAATAAAATACAGGTCGAGCGGTAATACCCAATAATTATGAGCTAGTACCATGCAAGGTACCATATGACCACGATAGTATAATAAATAAAGTATATATGAATTATTTTAAAAATAAATAGAATTTTAAGTAATTTGGGGCAATTTTTAAATTATGCATGTAATTGGTTAATTACCGGGTAACGGAACATTACCCAATTAACTAATAAGTGGGTAAAATTTCTAATCTCCACCCACTCTCCACGTGGCACAAGGCCACCACTTGAGAGAAATGTCTCATTGAACATGTATATGTGTCTAAAGAATCTTAGACTTAATGTCTTAGAAAGACTTGTCAATCTTATCCCATGACATTTAGAAGAAATACCTTGTAAAGGTTTCAAGGCCACAATCTGCTAAGGACTTGAAAACAGAAACATTTCATTTCAATTCATTAAAAGCCATTTTCGTCCAAACTTTAACAAATTAAACCAAAAACGTGAGAAAAGCAAAACCATTTACGTTCAACAATTCAAGTTTCATCCAAACTTTCAAGCTTCATCCAAACGTCCAAGCTTCATTCCAATCAGATCAATTCGTCCAAAAATTTCAACACCAAGCCAAGTTCATTCCTATTTCAAGGAAATCCAGTGTAAATTTTGCATAAGCAGATTCGTTCAAATAATTCCAGGAACAGGTATGTTAAGGCCCTCCCTTCTTTCTTTTTGGCATGGTCCACTTATACTGAAGAAACGAGCAAACACACAGTTTCCATAAATTACTCTATTCATAGAAATAGTAGGGGTATCTATACTCTTGATTTCCCATGGGAAATATTATTATATTATATTCATGAGTCTCAGAATAATATAGAGTTCAAAAAGTTTATCCGGAAGGAATATTGAGATTATTACGTATTTTTCATGCATTTCACTCATTTATACATGTGCATTGACCCATGACCAGATGGCGTTATATACGCATATATATGTAAATATATGTATGTGGTATATGGGAAAATGTTACGACGTTATATACGCACCACCACCTGATCAGTTGGTATATGATAAGGTTGCCCACAGTGGCTGAAATATGACTCAGACGGCTGTTATATATGTGTATATATATGTGTATATGTATATGGGATATGGGAAGAGGTTATGGCATTATATACGCACCACCACCTGATCAGCTGATATATTTTGATGATGTGCCCACAGTGGTCGAGACGATATGATGGGATGCCCTTTATGGCTTGGTGATATTATGTACACCCATATCTATGCATGGACCGGCATTTATAGGAATGTGCATGATATTATAAATGTTTCAGAATTTACAGAGTTATTCAGATTTAAAGGTATTTCTGTATGCCAAGTTTCATCTATGTCTTTTACGTACTAATTTTTATGCCTTACATACTCAGTACATTTTTCGTACTGACACCCTATTTCACGGGGCATGCATTTTATGCCCGCAGGTGCAGGTAAGCAAGCTGACGGTCCCCCTTCTTAGGATCCCTGATCAGCGAGAGTTGGCGTGCTCCACTTGATCCGGAGTTGCTTTTGAGTTTGGTACGATACGTTTATATGGGTATGATGTGGCGTATATATATATATATATATATGACGTGGCTCAGTCCCGTCTTTGTACAGTTATATTTCCATTAGAGGTCTGTAGAAAGTATGTCTAGTTGGTTTGTATATGGCCTTGACGGCTTTCAGGTTTTGATGTATAGTTGTCTATAGCAGCCTAGTCGGCTCGCCCACTGTATTCTGCATGTACACGTACATATGCCTTGATGACAGATTTCCTTCACGTATGTTATTTTCGTAATGCAGCAGATATTATTCAGGTTCATATCTTAGATGCATGCTTAGGGGTGTTTGACAGGTAGGACTCAGGCACCCGTTGCGGCCCATCAGTTTGGGTCGTGACATTTACAATACCCACAAGGGGTCCTTACGCAAAATTACAAAAACAAATTAAAGAAATTTAAATCTACTATGGGGCCAAATCTTCGGCAGCTGCATCTTTGGGAACCTCGTCTCCGAGAACCTCCTCCTCAGGGACTCCATCTTCGTCTCCTCCGCTCTTGTAGCTACTAGCTGAATCATCATCCTCAAAAAGCAAAGCGATAGCCTCTTCTTCCAAAGACTTTGCTTTTTCAATGTCGGCTGAGAGGTCGAAGCCACGAGCGTGCACCTCCTCGAAGGTTTCCCTCCGAAACTTTCCCCTGGCGTTGTCGAGTGCACATGATAGCTTAACTTCGGCTGCAGTGGAGATCTCCTTTGCTCGGATGTTAGCTGCTTCAGCATCAGCACGATATCAAGACATAAATGCCTCTGCCTTGGATTTAGCCTTGGCAAGCTTAGCAGCAGATTTAGCTTTGAGCTCTTTGATTTTGCATCTTCGAGCCAAGCTTTCCTCCTTTACACTTTGAAGCTGGCGTTCGATTGAAGCCAGCTGCTCCCGAAGAGTATCTTTCTCTGAGGTGAGACAGTCCATACCTTGTCTCCACCCAAGGATTTTAGCCTCTTTCATCTTGATCTCCTCCTGAAGCTGCTCCACCAACTCGCCCTTCTGCTGAAAATGCGAAATTGAAGTATTAGTCATCAAAACAAGCAAGTGCATAGCAGACCCTCAAAGGCTATATTACCTTTTCAATGAGCTTGGTCTGTTCTTGACCAACCTTCGTCAATTCAACTCGGAGATCGCTGATTTCCCCCTCTTTTTTGACATAGAGGATCTTAAGGTTGTCCCTCTCCTCGGCGAGCTTCTTAAGTTTGGCTTCACATCGGGCAAGCTCAGTCCGAGATTTGGAAAATGCTTGTCGGTGAAGTGACACGGCCTTCTCACAAGGAAAAGAAGTCAGACTTAGAAAGATGAAGATTAAACTCAAAGTAATGGAAGACAAAACTTACTTGTTTGAGAAGCTTTTAGGCCTCCTCAAATATAAACGAAGCATCAGGATCGAAACCTTCTTTGATCCCCGCAAGACACTCCTAAAAAATATTGTTCCCTTCATGGGTGGTTCCCACATAGGGAGTCCCCATGGCCTGGGCATCTCGGAACTGTCCTTCGGAGAAGATCGGCCCCTGCGGCGAGTTGTCTATGTTGATTACACCAAGTGGTTCACTTGGGATATTATCTTGTCTTTGAAGAGCCTCGGAGTTTGGCTCTTCGAGCTCATCCACCAAGCGCCCCCCGAGACAAGGTACGCTTTTTCCACCTAATGACCCAGGGACTATGCTCAAGCTCCCCTATAAAATTTCTTCGGTTCGAGATCGAACCGCCTCTGCCACCATCGGTTTAGCGGCCTTCGAAGCATTAGAGCCTCCTCTTTCCCGAGCTACCAGCAGGCAGTCGTCATCTTCTCCCTCTTCTTCCTGATCCCGAAGATGTTGGGCCGCTTCTGGAGATAGGGCCATGGTGTCAGCCTTGGGCTTTCGAGCTTTGCTTTTCTTTGGCTTCGGGGAATTTACAGGTAACCTCCTCTTTCTTTCCTTTTCCTTGGAAGGCTTTGGATTCTCTTTTTCACCAGGTGGGGGCGGCCGCATGTCAACGGCGTCTCCAAGGTGTGCATAAAGATAAAGTAAGTATTTCGCTAAGAAACTCAAGTATGCAAACAAGAATACTCACTATGGTTTTTCTCCTCCCATCGACCTTTGGCCAGGTCACGCCAATTGCGCTCCGCGCACGAAGAAGTAGAGGCCAATTTCCAGACCCAACCTTCGAGGTCTAGGACACCTTGTGTCGATGTAGGTTTATCAATCTTAAAATCGGATGTTATTCCGCATGGTGGGGGAATTCACTCCTCGATGCAAGGTGGAAACACCGGTTTACTTATTGACGCCCGTGATGACGAAGATGCTTTTTCTTTTTGGGGAGCAGTTTTAGATGTTTTAGCTATTATGATGTAGAAACTCAAAGAGAAAAGATTGATGCTGAAGTAAAGGCAAACTAAAGAGAAGGATGAACTCAGAGAGGTTGAAGGAGCTAATGAGATTTTGAAAACGATTAGAGAAGTAAAGTTTGTAAAATGGTGAAGCTGGTCTATTTATAAGGGCCACTTAAGCGTGTTAGGGAAGTTGAATAGCCGAACGTCAGCCGCCTCCAATTAATGGCCATGGAAAACTGTGCAGACGCGACCCTTCAGTCACTTCAGTCGCTGACATCACGAGATTGACATCATGATCGAGGCATTGAAGGATCGAGAATCAAATTGTTTCTTATCATTTTATTCTAAGAAACGCGGGGACTATTTGTATGTAAACATCATCTAATCATTGGCAAAGAATATACTATCCTACTTTTCTATCTTATTGTTCATTAGAATTATCCTTTACATTTATTGTTCTTACTTTACTGTTCTTAGTTCATTTCGAGGTCACCACTGCTGAGTAACATTGGTTTGATTCACTTATTTCTTTCATTCTTACTTTATAGTTCTTGATATTTATTGTTATTGAATTAAATCACATATCTTTAAAATCACAAATCAAATCTAATTGTTACTCGTATTTTCGAGGTAAACAAAATTTATTTATCGTGACATCTATATATAAGAAATTACAAGTAGTATGATTCCAAAGATTGTTAAGGTTTTCAGATATATTAAGAAAATAGGATGGTTGCATTTGCTTCGTGCTAGTTATTAGGAGACATATTAACCACCTTAACCCACGTGATTAGTTAAGAGTGGGAGTAAGAGGAGCCCCGCCTATTGAGGAATGTTCTTTTCAATAGAGTACGTAGCTCCACATTCATTGTTCTCTTTCTGCGAATGTGTATGTCAATTGGGAAAGAATTTGATATATTGATCTACTAATTGAACTCAATCCAACAGAGATTAGAAGATTTAATTATCTGCAAAGATAAGAAGAAAGAAATGGATTTCTTAAAGAAGAACGACACGAAAGTTGAATGCCAGAATCAGATTACCATTAGAATTGCATCTATGTCTATTTACCTCTTAGGTTTCTTCTTAGCCATGTTCTTGTGCAACTGTGTCCACCTTCTGCTTCGCCCTCTTTCCCAACCTCGTATAATTGCTGAATCCATTGTAAGTCTCTCTCTACCCCCCTAACCTTTTGATCTTCTATGTCATGTAATTGTTACATTAAAATTTTATGTACCGATTCTTGAATGCCCGATATGGTAGAATATTCATGTGAGACTTCCCAGATTTACACCTGTGATGCATGTTTTTTCGATTTCACCAGGTAAAGCTTTTCACATCGCAATACCTATCGTGTCGGTTTGGCCTTTCATAAAGGGTGACAGAATAAATGCATCCATAATAAAGGCGAACCCGACAATGTTAACTTATGATACATTTTATGATAGTTTGTTATAACCCATAAATGAAAAATATGATAGCTAGTGAGTAGCTTTAATAGATCAGAGTTGATTATCACAAAACCTTGCACGTATTGGGTGTTACGGGTTGCATTCTTATGCTTGTGATTAAGCAACTCGGACGTAGTAGTGGGATTATAATGGTGCTAGCACCCTTTCTTACGGGGATGATATCAGACCCTAGTCCCATACACACAATAGTGTGTGACATGGCCGATCGAGTCGGGATAAAAGGTGGATATGTTTTCTTCATCCTGGAGTTCATTCATTATGAACTGAAATTAGATAGGTTTAAAAACGTCATAGAATTCATGATCGGCCAATTCATTTTTGCTTTCACCAAATATCGTGAATCTATATTTTCTATCTCTCAATCAGATACCAATAGCTTGTATGCGTTTGAATCCCTTGACCAAATCCCCTGGGCTTAGCTGTGATGCGATAGTCGGTGGCCGCCATGAAACAATAGCATTTGATCTACTCCCTTTTAGGAAGAATTAAGATTTGTTCATTCTCAAACTGCTTAATCATTCCATCCTAATAAAATTTTGCATATCTTTTTAAACAATTTTCTAATGATATATGTGACTCCGACTTTACTTATTTTAATTTCCCAAAAGTGATTGATCCCAAAATAATGACATCTAATATATATTTTTTTTTATGCAGGTAGGGTTGCTACTTAGTAATCTTGAATTCGTGCGTAACAGGTTCTTAAACGACAACGAAGTACAACAAACTTTGAACTATATTGTGGACGCAATTATGGTGTGTCACATGTTTGTTGTAGGGTTAGAAATTGATCCCAATATATTCCTCCAATTGACACTCCCAGAGGCAAAAGTTGCATATTCTGGAGTGCTAACTACATTTGTCTTTGCTTGCCTCGTGACTCCACTTCTACACATTTCTAAACAACCAAATGCTGTATTCAGTTCATGTTTAGCAATCGTTCTTGCTGGAACAGATTCACCCTTATTAACTCGATTAATCACTGACCTCAAAATTGGAAAATCGGACATAGGTCGATTTATTGTTGAAGCCGGAATACAGTCTGATGTTGTTTCGATATTATTAATCACTATTGGATTTCTCGTTTTTGATCCGGATAGAAACTTTCAGAATCGAAGTGTGAAAACGATGCTAAAGATGATGGCGATTTTGGTGTTTCAAACGTTGTTAGCATCAAAGGTAGTTCCTTCAGTTATGAAATGGGTGAATAATGAAAATCCTGAAGGAAAACCAATGAAAGGGTCACATTTAGTTGTGGCACTCGCTTTTATAATCTCAATTTGTAGCATGTCCCCTATTGTTGGTTTCAGCAAAGTTTTGAGTGCATTCTTGGTTGGGCTTTTTATGCCAAGAGAAGGGAGAATATCAAAAATGATGATTGGCAAAGTTAACTATATTTTTAGGACCATATTCTATCCATTATTTTTCTTTTGGGTTGGCACAGAAGCTAAACTTTCAGAATTTGAGGCTGGCAAGATTGCTACATGGGCAAAAATAGTCGTTCCTTTCCTAATTGCGACAGGTGGTAAAGTACTTGGTTCTGTGGTTTCTGGGTTAATGCTAGGATTTCATTGGCCAGAATCAGTTGCCACTGGGTTGCTACTCAATATCAAGGGCCATTTTCAAGTCTATTTAGCTATTAATGCCTACCGCGTAAGTCCTTAACATATTTTTCTTCATTATTATTATTATTATTATTATTATTATTATTATTATTTTATTCAAACATTATTGTTTTTCTTGGTGAATTGATTCCACATACTGTCATTGAATTTTATTAACTATAACAATAAAGTTGCAAAAAAAAATCATATATTAAGTACTCACTCCGTTCCAATTTATGTGAACCTAGGTACGAAGTTTAAGAAAAAATAAAGACTTTTGTAATGTGTGGTCCTAAACAAGTCAAAAAGGGCCCAGAGTATTTGTATGGTCATAAAAGCATCTCATTAAGGGTAGAATTGTAAGTTGAAGCTAAATTGTTACCAAATTTAGAAAGGAGTCATTTTTTTTAGAGCGTACCAAAAAGGAAATAGGTAACACAGGGAGTAATTTTTAAATTATTCTTTGTCACATTAAAATAACTAAACTTTATTCACTATAATGGTAAAGTCACCTTTATTGGTGAGTTTTGACGTTATATTGGAAAATTTTGGTGTGGGTAAAGTACAGCTATTTTAAATGGACAAAAAATTAATTTTGCTACTATATTGTTAAAGTGGATAAAAGTTTAGTGACTATTGTTATACTATGTCAAGTTACTTTAATATGACGCAAGAAAAAAAAAAGCTTTTGAATTTATTGCTCTACTAGACAAACTTCGGCAATCATGCATGAAATTGACTCAATACATATGTTATCATCAAGATTATTTTGTGTTCATATTTGCGTAATATTACCTTTGAATGCAGATGAATATCATAAGTATGTCAACAAGTATTGTTTTGGTGTTTGTAACTTTCCTTACCATAATATACACCCCAGTGGTGGTCGCAAAAATTATTGAACGTGCAAGGAAACGGTCACCAACACAAAAAATGGCACTTCAATGGCTTAATTCGACGAATGAGCTTCGAATACTAGTCTGCATTCGTAGTTCTCAGAATGTTTTCTCGGCAATTAACTTCATGGAAATCTCTCGAGGGCCAGCAAATCCTGGAATAATGGTTTACTTAACTGATATGATTGAGTTAACTGATAAAATAGCAGCAACATTAACACAAGGACGTGGAGTTGAAGTTGGAGCTGGAGTTGGAGTTGATGCTGTGACTGTAACTGATCCTGCAGTGGTTGAAATGAGAGAAAAAATTACCAAAGATGTTCATGCTTATTTAAATGAGGATTGCGAAGGCATTAACTTACAAAGAATGATGGCACTTTCAACCATCAATAATATGCACCAAGATATAAGTATTCTTGCTGAGGACCTGTTGGTACATCTTGTTATACTTCCTTTTCATAAGAATCAAGAGGAAGATGGAAGACTCCATGTGGGTCATTCCGGCTTCCGCCATATCAACCGCAAGGTACACCAGACATATCAACTACTTATTAATTTCTTTCTTTCTTAAAGATCATAAACAGCTAATAGACATGAAACCTTGTAGCTAATTCCATACCACAGCTAAAAGCGCCGTTTCGCTAGAGAAATAACAAACAACAATAACAACGATCCAATGAAATCTCACAAGTGGGGTTTGTGGAGGGTAGTGTGTGCGTAGACCTTACCCTACCCCGAGGAATAGAGAGGTTGTTTCCGAAAGACCCTCGGCTCAAGAATACGAAAAGAGACAATATATCAGTACCATCAATAAAAACCATAGAAAAAAATAACAGCATCACAAGAAACAAGAAATAGATGGAAAATAAAATAACAACCAATAGATAAAGCCCGACACTAAGAGGAACGAAAGAGTAGTGAGAACTCAACACTAACCACTAGCAGTTTAAGACTAAATCCTAAAACGCTAGCCTCACTCTAGAAAAATAATAAACAAACTTAATAATCATCTACAAGATATCCTTTATTTCTATTCTAATGGAACTAAATGAAAGACATCTAATCTATCAACATTAAGTAGTTGTGTGCCAAAAACATTTAAAGCAAAAACTTGGAATATTAAATAATATTGCGTCTTGAATTTTATATCTACGGATACGTAGTTGGATATTCCAAATTATTTGTTTGACATATGACATTTTCATGTAGGTTCTTCGGAATGCACCTTGTTCTGTGGGGATCTTAGTAGACAGGGGTCTTGGAAAAACCGTGATATCAAGATCCTCGATTTCCCTAAATGCAGCAGTGATATTTATTGGTGGCAAAGATGACAGGGAAGCACTTGTGTATGCAGGACGTGTGGCGCGACACCCTGGAGTAAAACTCACAGTAATCAGATTTCTAGTAGAGGCCGCTGGAGATAGTGTGTCATCAAGAGTTGGTAGAGCAAAATCCAATACTACTGAACATTTGGAAGAAATGAAGATTGATGATGAATGCTTTGCTGAATTTTACGATAAACATGTTGCTGGAGGACGTGTTGCTTATGTGGAGAAATACCTTGTCAACTCTGGACAAACATTTTCTACATTAAGGTCATTAGAAGGGCAATATGGTTTGTTTATTGTGGGGCGTGGTGGGAGGGTAAATTCTGTGTTAACAGTAGGAATGAGTGATTGGGAGGAGTGTCCAGAGTTAGGTCCTATTGGAGATATTCTTTCTGCTTCTGATTTCTCAGTAACAGCCTCAGTTTTGATCATTCAACAACATAGTCTTAAAGGAGAATTAGATGGACTTCATGATGAATTCTCAATCATGTAACATGTACATATTCAAGTTATAACATAGTAGGATTTCTTCCTAGCAAACTCCTCTAAATTTAAGGGTTCGCTCCTCGTCCTTGACCAAAAGTTAGAGAAACGCAAAAGAAAGACAGATCAACACGATAACACTAAGCATGTGTTACGATTAACTAAATTGAATCACAGTGTATCGCGTAATAAAGGGGCGTGATGGGGGGTTTAGCGCAATGTTTAGAAATTTAAAGGGAACGCCAAAAACAAATTGTTCGCGCAAAAAATAAACAATTTGAGGGAGTCAAAAGAGAACAATTCAGGTGTTCAGTGGAAGGCATCTTCTTCTTCTTTTTTTCTTATTCTTCCTCTCTTTTCTTCAACTTACCAGCAGAATGAATGATGTTAATGGCTTATTGGAAAATTTGTCCTTCAGAGGTCCTTTACTCCTTTTGATGACTGCTTCTCTCATACAATCGGTTCTTCTCTTCAAAGCAAGGCCTCTTCATCGACTATTAATCAAAAAAGCCCACAAGACACTCTTCTCCAAAAGGTATGCAAGTACAATATCAAAGAGTAGAGCAATGCTGATGACTTCCCAACAAAAACAAACAGGAAAGGGGATATACAAGTCATCATATCATATCATTATCATCATAGCATCATACTATACTAAAAGTAGGAAGACTTTAAATATAAAGTTAAATTACCAAAATGTCCATCAAAATGCTGAATGACTTTTTCACCCATTATATACACATCACTCCTTTAATGTTTTTGTACTAAATAATAAATTTATCTTTCAATAAATGATAAATGTATAATGATGGTGCATTCAAAAGTACAACCTTTCATATTGTAGTGGGTAGAGCAATTTCCCAATAAATGTCTAGAAAATTGATTATGGCTTACGATGTATGAGATACTCTTGGAGTGATACCCGCAATGAGGGGGGTGAGGCCATGCCGGCACATGGCGGGCAATATCTGCGACATGTTCGAGAGACAACTCCAGATGATGCTGAAGACGAGCACGTAGTTTAAACAGTAAGGATCTTGAGAGAGCAACAAAAGGACATTATGGGCCACCTCTCATGACAAGATCAGGGCATGATAGAGTTGAAGCAGGCGTTGTCGGGTGCTTCCAACAACACGAATAGACGAGGTCTAGCTCCTCCCAATGCTCCCTCAAATCAAACAATACAGAGGGTCAACAACAACACCCCGAGGGGAGAAGTCAGCTTCGACGGAGCTGGGGCAACAGTAGCGGATCCGGTAACAACAATGAGAATGATCCCTTTAAAACCAAACTCATGCGATTTATGAGGGAAACAAATGTCTGAATGGATCAAATTCCGGGCGCATCACCAGTGTTGAAAGGACCGGACTCAAAGAAATATACCTAGTTAATGTCCAAACTAAGCGCGACACAAGAATTGATCCAGAAGCGGTTCAAAATGCCAAACATACCGAAATATGATGGACTTCGAATCCTGAGGAGCACATCACCACCTATGCAACGATGGTGAAGGGGAACAATTTAGCTCCCCGGGAGATTGAGTCAGTCTTATTGAAGAAATTCGGGGAGACCCTCACAAAAGGGGCCCTGACATGGTATTCGCTTTTGCTCGAGTACGCAATAGATTCATTTGAGATGCTCGCGGATTCTTTTATCAAGGCCCATGTTGGGGTCAGAAAGGTACATGCTCGAAAGGCCGACATATTTAGGATTTCATAATGAGAGTTTGAATTGCTGCGGGAGTTTGTAACCAGATCTCAGAAGGAAAAGATGCTGCTACCGGTCGTACCGGATGAATGGGCAGCTGAAGCATTCACTAAAGGTCTGAATCTGAGAAGTTCTCACGCTTCCTGAAAATTACAAGAAAGTCTGCTCGAGTTCCAGGCAACAACATGGGCAGATATTCACATCTGATACGAGTCAAAGATAAGAATTAATAATGATCTACTCGGTTTCCTAGCATCATCCAAGGGTCGAGACCGAGAGAAGAATAAAGAAAAGTCAAAGGATAATTTTGCTACAGGTCGACGGTCTTTAAAAGGTCAATTTTTGCCCTACGAAAGGCCAAAGGAGGTGGTAGAGGATTACGTTCAGTGGATAGATTCGCAACCGAAAGGAGAGCTGATCGCGACTATAATAATAGAGCACTGTAGGGCAAGGAAATGTTGGGTTCCCAAGACTCTTTCTACCCCAGACTTTCTGAATATAACTTCAAGTTAGCGTAGTGTAGCTAGTATCGACTATAAGGAACATTGAGGAAGCACAGTTCCCGAAGACAATGTGATCCGATCTCAATCAAAGGGATCCTAATTTATGGTGTGAATACCATGGGACAAACGGCCACCGGATAGGGGACTGCTGGCATCTGCACGAGAGATGGAGACATTACTGAAAATGGCCATCTTAGAGAATTCTTGAGTGAGCAGGCTAAAAATAGTTACAGTCACAATCGTGATAATGTGGAACCTTCAAAAGTAGAAGAAGATCCTCCACGTTTGACGATAAACATGATTTTTGGGGGAAACGAGATTAATGGTGTGACTTTTTCAGCGGTAAAGAAGATGAAGGTATCAGCAACCCACTGTAAGAGACTCGGGGAAGTCACTGAGGATGACATTACTTTTATGAATGAAGACGCAGATGGACTATTGCTGCCGCACAACGATGCCTTGGTAATCTCTTTAAATGTCTTAGATTTTAAAACTAAAGGTGTTTTGGTGGACCCAAGAAGTTCGACCAATATTTTCCAGTGGAGAGTGATGGAACAAGATAAGCTAACAGGAAGTATCATTCTAGCCACAAAATTCCTCGTCGGGTTCTATCTGGAAAGCGTAACAATCCGAGGAGAGATCTTGCTGCCCACCAAAGCAGAGGGGGTGATGATGACAACCCTTTTCAAGGTAGTCGACGGCGATATAGGCTACAATATTATCCTAGGAAAACTATAGTTGCATGAGATGAAGGTCATGTCGTCGATGTATCATCAATTATTTAATTTCCCAACTTCCGAGGGAATTAAACAAATAAGAAGCCACCAACCGGTAGCAAGGGAGATGGATGAAATCTCATTTTTTTTTCCAGTAGCAAAAGGGAAGGAATGTGTAGCGTAGCAATTACAGGAACCAGCACCTGCTCCCGAGCCAAGCGAAGTCAACCAGGGGGAGGAGTCGTCGGAATCCTATTAGGTACCAAGATATTTTCAGGTACCAGAAGAAACGGACGCAACAAAATACACATCGGAAGAACTTGAGCAAATCGTATTGTTAGAAAAGTTCTTAGAGAGGAAATTCCACTTGGGGACATGGCCAAACCCCGAGCTCATGTATGGATTTATCGAATTTCTTAAATTAAATATAAACTATTTTGCGTGGTCGCATACGGATATGACAGGTATCCTGCCAGAAGTGGCCATGCATAAACTAAGCTCGGATCCCAACATCCTTCTAGTAAGACACAAAAAATATCCTATTGTTGAGGTTAGAAATAAATTCGTCAAAGAAGAGGTAACTCTTTTGCTTGATATCGGTTCAATATGAGAGGTAAAGTACCCCGACTGTCTAGGTATTGTTGTAGTAGTTCCAGAGAAAAATAATAAATTTTGCATGTGCGTAGACTATAAGGATTTAAATAAGGTGTTCCCGAAAGACTCGTTCCTATTGTCAAATAATTGATGCGATGGCTGGGCACGAGTTATTGAGATTCCTCGATACTTACTTCGGGTACAACCAAATAAAGATGAACCCGGAGGATCAGGAAAATTTTTTGTTCATAATGAAATTCGGCACATATTGCTATAATGTGATGCCTTTCGGGCTAAAAACGCCAGAGCCACTTATCAGCTGCTCGTAAACAAAATTTGAAAATCAAATAGGGAAAACCATGGAAGTTTACATAGATGATATGCTGGTTAAGTCTTTGAACGCAGGTGATCATCTAAAACACTAGAAAGAAACTTTTGACATCCTAAGAAAGCATAACATGATGTTTAACACCGAGATGTGTGCGTTCGAAGTCAGCTCTAGTAAGTTCTTGGGATTCCTGGTGTCGCAATGGGGGGTTCAAATTCAACTCGATAAAATTAAAGTCATCAAAGACATCAATGACCTGCTATCAAGCCTGAAAGAGGTTCAAAGGTTGACAGGAAGACTGGCCGCTTTAACTAGATTCATTTCTCGGTCTTCAAAAAAAATGTCATCATTTCTTTTCGCTCCTTAAAAAGAAGAACAACTTCGAATGGACTCCGGAACGTCATCAAGCCTTGAAGGATTTGAAAAGTTATTTGTCGAATCCTCCACTACTGTCAAAATTGGAGGAAGGCGAATAGATGCTGACGTACTTAGTGGTCTCTAAGGTAGCGGTAAGTTCAGGTTTAGTTCGTAAGGACAAAGGTACGTAGTCTCCTATCTATTATGATAGTAAAATTTTAAGGGGAGCAGAAACTTGCTACCTACATCTGGAAAAATTGGCCTTGTCTCTCGTAGTTGGTGCTCGAAAGCTTAGGCGTTACTTTTAATGTCATCCGATAACCGTGGTGACCACTTTTCCCTTACAAAATATTCTTCATAAACTTGAACTTTCAGGTAGGCTGGCCAAGTGAGCTGTCGAAATGAGTGAATTTGACATAGAGTATAAACCTAGGACTGTGATTAAGTCATAAGTTTTGGCCGACTTTGTGGCTGATTCCAATCCTGCGTTGTAACCTTTGGCTACCAAAGAAGTAGTGATGGTGTCAGAATCGATATCAGGAGTTTGGACCTTGTTTACGGATGGAGTATCCAATGTGACGGGGTCCGGGATCGGCATAGTGCTAACCACGCCCTCGAAAGAAACCCTAAGGCAGGCCATAAGTACCGTCCCTCTAACTAATAATGAAGTAGAGTATAAAGCATTGATTGCAGGACTCGAGCTGGCTCGGGGATTGGACTCCGAAGTTATAGAAATCAAATGCGACTCCTAATTGGTAGTAAATCAGGTCTACATGACCTTCGAAGCCAAAGAGGAATGCATTCAACAATATGTAATAAATGTCCAGGCTCTGCTCGCATGGTTCAGGGAATAGTCACTTATGCACACCCAAGAGAAGAGAATATGGAAGCGGGTGCACTAGCCAATCTTGGATCATCCAGGGAAATAAAAGGATCAGACTCTGGTATGGTCGTACAGCTTATGCATTCGGTATTGGATATAGACAACAATAACGAGGTAAACGCAGCCGATTTGGCCTGGGACTAGAGAAACGAGATCATTTACTATCTTGAGCATGGAAATTTTCCTGAAGATCCCAAGGCATCTCGGGTGCTACGCACTAAAGAAACTCAATGCAGCTTCAAGGGAGGTCAATTTTATAGAAGATCTTTTGAAGGCCCGTTGACCCAATGTTTAGGGGCTTCCAAAGCTAACTATGTCATGAAAGAAGTCCACGAAGGGATCTGTAGGAATCAATCAGGCACAGATTCCTTAGTATTAAAGCTAATCCGAGCGAGATGCTACTAGTCCCGGATGGAACAAGACGCTAAGGCTTATGTACAGAAATGCAATAAATGTCAACGCCACGCACCGTTGGTACATCAATCGACAAAACTACTACACTCGATTTTGTTGCCCTAGCCATTCATGAGGTGGGGAATGGATAAAGTCGTTCTGCTGCCACCAGCCCCCGAAAAGTTAAGATTTCTTTTGATTTTAACTGACTATTTTTCTAAGTAGGTTGAAGCAAGTCCTTACTAGAAAATCGGTAAACATGAAATGGCAGATATTTTGTGGGAGAATAAAATTTTTAAGTTCGGGATACCAAAAGAAATAACGAAGCATTGCTAGTCAAATTGGTGTTTCTCGACAAACGCAGGGACTTTGCACATATAAGGATGGCAGCCCAAAAACAGAGAATGGAAAGATATTACAATCAAAGAGCTAACATCCACTATTTCAAAATAGGAGACTTGGTCTTAAGGAGAGTAACTCAGAACACCAAGGAGCTCAACGCATGAGAGTTAGGTCTGACGTGGGAAGGCTCGTACCGGATTTTAGATGTCACCGGGAAAGGTTTATATGAATTGAAAATCAATATGGAGTAAAGTTGCCGAGCAACTGGAACTTGGCACACCTCAAAAGGTACTATTGTTGACTAGCATCGCCTATAATGAAAGTATATGCTGCTCTCTTTTTCCCTTCGTCCAGTTTTTGTCCCAATTGGGTTTTTTCTGGTAAGGGTTTTAACAAGGTAGCAACAGAATGCATACTACGAAGGAAGTTTTGTCAACAAAAATAAGACCTTAAAATGACAAGGCAAGCAGACAACTTATCACTACGGAGCGATTAGATAATATTTTGCTCGTTAGCAAAGTTCCTACCGAAAAGTAAAATTTGCTATCGGTCCAAGGATTACCCGACCATTCATGAGTGAAAGCCGTTGGGGGTTGTTAGATAGTCTTTGGCTCGATAACAAATTTCCTAAGGAGAAGTGAAGCTAGCTATTGAACTAAAGATTACCTAACTATCAGCTAGTTGAATCTTCAAAGGAGCAAGATTTCTAGTGTTCAAATTCACATTCTTCGCACTCGAACACTGGGGAGAATGATATGAGAATATGGAGATAACTGCCATATCGACCGGGAATACAAAATCCGGGAACAAAGTTTTTTCATCGAGACCAGGGACTGTGCGGCCAGCCCCGTAAAAACAAGTTGTACAAGTTGGCCACAAGTAATGGCATTTCTTTTTAGCACAATGAATGATTAAGTACTTTTGATAATGGAAGGAATAAAGTAAAGTACTTTTATTTTTATCTCGTTTCTTGTCTGAATGATGAATTAATTCTATCATTTTAAAGTTAAACAAGTACTTCAAATGCTAGTGTCGTAATAAACAAGATATGTCCTCTTCAAGAGCATCATAAATATAAGAGAGTCCTCTCTTATAAACCCTCATAGTAAAGGTTGATTCTGACAGAGCTTATGCCCAGAATCCAAATACTATCTGGGAATAATAGACCTGAAGCCTTGCATAATTCAACGCAAAGAGAAAAACTTGAACAATACTTAAACGAAAAGTATGCAAAGAGAAAAAGTTGCACAATACTTAGATGAAAAATACTTCTATTCACAACAAACATGCCAAGAATCACAAATACACAGGTATGGAAAAGAAAAGAAAGCAAAATGCTAAACGACTGCACTCCCGGAATCCAGAGGAAGAGAAACATTCGCACGCCCCGGAGAAGTAGGCGGAACCGTCGCTGGCTAAATATCTTGGCCTTAAGCATTATCCACTTTTGATTCTTCTTCAGTTCCCGAGAACTCAGAACTGAAACAAAAAGAGTCGGTAGAATCAGGTTGGACCAGGAGACCCCTTCGGGCAGTTGAGTCCAGCTCACGAGCGTTAGCGATTTCTGCATCAAAGTCAATGACGCCTCATTGGCCTCTTCCAAGGTTTTTCTCCTCATACTATACATAGAGTATGTTTTTTCAACAATAAAGAAAGCCGCTTGGCGCTAAAGTTCTTCATTAAGACAGTCAACCTCGGTCGAAAGGTCATCCCGCTCAGACCTAACTGCCAGGAGGCTAACATCAAGGTTGCGGAGAGTGGAGTTAAAAATATTGTTATGCTCTATGAGTTTCTTGTGCCTCTCTTCCAATCGGGCATACTTCTCCTCGGCATCACAACTTCTTCAACTTTGGAGTTTAAGGCTGCCTCTAAATTATTCAATCTTTCAGTAGAGGCAGCCTCGTGATCAGATGCAGCAAGAACGACATTATGGACCTCAACCCACTTTGCCCTAGCTTCTTCAAATTGTAACCTTAACAGGACGGCCTCTTGGCCAAGGGTCACTACCGCTTGCTCGCTTTGCTGCAACCGAGACTCCAACTCAGTGGCCTCAGCAGCTTGTGCTTCTAGTTTCGGGAGGTGGGCATCAATCTGACTCTTATCAGCCAACAATTGATTCCCTGCAGACGTAAGTTTTTCTTTGTCAAGAATCAATCTCTGAAAGCCCTCAGAAGCAAGGAAGTTAGCCTGAAAAATAGAAATACAAATTAAAAACCATATCATAACAAAGATAGGAGAAACAATAGAAGGAACATAGATCATATACCGCCACATTATGCATGACATTGTTCATCAAATACTCTCCAAAGAGAGACTGTATTTTATTCCTGGCTCGTTCCAAAGCCAGAGGATTCAGATAATTAGCAAGTTCCACCAAACGGGACAACATATGACATCCGGTAGAAATTGAAAGGGTAACATTCCTCCCCTTTTGGGGATCATCCGAAGGGGCCGAATAGATATGTCCAAAATTCCCATAAATTTGGGACTGGGGATGGGGAAATCCTCCTCTCAGGCAACTGAAGTCGGTGGAGATGATGTAGCAGTTGGTGGTGGTGAAAGCAATGTTGGAGAAGAAGGTGATGAAGTTGATGGCGTTGTAGGCTGAGAAGCAGCTGCGGCAAAAGCAGTGCTGGTTATTGGTTTCTTATCAATCGAAGATGGAAAAGACTCGGTACCAAGCCTCATGATACCAAGAACGGTGAATGGGACTTGGAAGCAAGAGTTAGCATCTTCCACTACAGCAAATTCCCCCTAGAGCGTCGTGACATTGTCTTCGGTTGGCATAACTAGCTCAATAGACTGAGCATTCTGTTGAGCTGATGAAGGTGTCGTCTTCTATACAGAGAAGTTGCCTCATCACTGGCTCCTTAATCATCGTCAATCACTATGGTGTCTATGGCTAGCTCGGGTCCGATGCTTGTCACCATAGTGCCCATGGATGGCTTAGGTGTGGCGTTCTTCCCCTTTTTATTTTTACCCTCAGCCGTGGAAGAACGTCGCCTTTTTTATTGTTAGTTATCTGGTCGGGGATGTGAGAAGAAGCACTTGCACCGGAAGCAGGCATAGTGACACCTTTTCAGGTAAAAACTTTATGTAGCAACCTCACTGCGTTAGCTGGATCAGCCAAAACTTCCTCCTCCAGGATGGTAATAGAGCCCTGCGGAAGACTTGAATTCATCAGGAAAGAAAGGCTAACCAATTATTCTTATACAAGAAGTGAAGACAACATAAGTTCAACCTACCATCATTTTTGGTCTTCCATCCATATTTAAGGGCCAGTTCCTTCCACTTGCGGGTCTCAGGCATAGTGACAACCAGAATCTTCTAAACTCACTAGTCCAAGCCTTCAACCCTAGGTGGTATCCACCGAGTTGCTGAAATAGTGAAAGACAGACGATACAATATTTAACTAGAAGGACAGATGATGTACTTACGAGTGTGGTTCCATAATTCAGGAAAGGATAGAGTCGTGGCCGAGATGATGTCCCTGGTGGCGATCGCAAAGAACCGCTCCATCTACCCACGGTCGTTGTCATCATCCATGGTAGTTAGGAAAGCATGGTGACCGCATTTGCTAAAGTTTATTATCCCCCACGGAAAATCTTGGAGGAATAAAGGTTTATCAGTCGAGCTAGGGATAGTTCTTATTCCATCTCCTAGCATAGACGCCGAAGACAAGCAATAGTTATCCGTGCAGAAGGACTCACATGTGCCAAGTAGACTTGGTAACAAAGGCAAAACTCCAAGATAATGGAGTTAAGCCCCCCGCTCAAGGAGAACGGGCCCAGAGTAAAGGGATACGTATAAACATACATAAAACCCTTCTTGTAGAAGGTTACCTGCTCCACTAGGTCAGGAGCAATGATGTTCAAATCTTGACAACCACAATCTTCCTTCACAGTAGGGATGCTAGAAGGACTGAAAAAAGAATATACACAAACAACCAATTTTTGGGGGTTAGAAGAAAGGTACTTCTCTCTGAAGTCCTTAGTTGTAATAAGATTTCTGGGAGTGATGGTGCAAACCGTGGGAGGAGCAGCATCATCAACACATTTATTGTTTTTCGAAGCACTAGAATTTCTGATTGAGGAGGACATTATTATTAGAAGATAATAAGGGTTTTTTCTCTGAAGAAGAAGATTAGAGGAAGTGGAAACAAGTATGAGTTGAGAAAAGAGAGTTTGGAAAGTTATTAAGTGTAAAAAGGAGAAGGTTGATGCATATAAGTAAAGGAATAGGCAGCTAAAATTGTGACCATAATTACCTTGATAACCGGCAAAAGTGTTGCTGAATCATGTGATGATATTTTTTGGGGCATTAAATACGGAGAGACGTGCATTTAATCAACCATCAGAAACTTTTCATAAGGGGTTAGATAATTTTCCGCCAAGAAAGGTATCTTTACCAACTTCCTGATGACACAAAGTTATGCCACCGGAAAGTAGGGGGCTATCTATATAGGATAAAATATGTTCATATTAAATGCTTGCATAATAAATCGACACGTGGAGCTGAATACAGAAGGAATTCATGAATGCGGAATAAATGCTTGCCATCCGGTAGAATTTAATGGATAATATTCCATATCATTAAGTACATAGTCCGTTATATAAAATATGACATTCACTACCTATCGTTACACATTCTTTAATGGACCTCATAATCGTCATTTAAGAAGGGCTTGATCTTAGGACTTTGTTCCCAAGGTGCAATTATAAATAGAGAGCTCAACAACCATTGTAAGGACACGAATTTTCTGACAAGCTGATACGATACTTTGTTAAAAGGCTCAATAATATTTAATCTTCTTGCTTATTAATATTGTCACTACTGCCTCCAGAAGCTCTTCTCCCGGAAGCAAGATTTTTGCCGTTTTATTTCGATTTTAATGTTAATATATTCTTGTTTAATTTATTTATCATTTTGGGATCAAATTGATTCACTTATCCATAAACCACGTATAACTTCAACTGTACCATTTTACGGGTAAACAACAAGGTATCTTAGGTCCTAACCCTTACTACACTAATTTGGGCAAAATTTGTTGTTTCCTCAATTCAATGGGAAGAATTTAAAAATGTGGTTATATAGACCTAAACAGTACATTTTTGTTGAGAATACACATAATAATCTCAAGGTCGACTTGGTTGCAATGAACTTGGATGATGAGGAACTAGTGTGGTACCAATCATATCTAAAATGTAGAGATTTAGTAATTTCACCTAACTGGGAAGAATATATGGTTGCTTTGGTAGAAACATTCAGTAAAGAACTTGCTAATCCGATGTTACAATTAAAGGAGTTAAGGCAAACTAGTTCTGTGAGAGAATTCCAATTCGCTTTTGCATGATTGCTTGCTCAATGTGACCTATCTGTCAGTTGTGCTATCTCCAACTTCCTAGGAGGTTTAAAGGAATAATGGGTGAACCTTGTGAAGATGCATGAACCTCAAACACTCTCTAATACCTCTAGATTAGCTAGGTTGTATGAAGCAACCTTATCAGCTAATACTAGAGCTCAAAAAACACTACTCCTCGACTGCTATCCTTTGACATTGAGGAAACCAACCTACGAACCACCCTTATATAACCCTAACCACCTGACTCCAGATCCTATTTCCAAACTTTCCTTACCAACTCCAAACACTGCTAACATTCCTAGAACTAGAAGGACTATATCATTTGCTGAGATGCAGGCCAAAAGAGCAAAGGGCCTCTCCTATTTCTGTGACGACAAATATACTCTAGGTCACAAATGCAACTTCCCCAAGCATATGTTCATTATGGATTTGGAATTCCCTGAAGAAGAACTTGTGGAGGAAGTTTCTTCTAAATCTGAGTGTCACTCACCTAAGGAGGAGTGGCCCATTTTTGAAGGAGACACTCCTATGATTTCCTTGTGTGCTTTTAATGGGTTACATAGTGCTTAGACTATTCATGTGAGTGGATATAGTGATAGGCGAACAATTCAGATTTTACTAAATGGTGGAATCACTCATAACTTCATTGATGAAGAATCTGCCAAAAGGTTGGGATGCACAGTTCATCCTACTAATGTAAGGATATGTTAGTCTAGGAAATAATACTTTGGAAGCTACTTCAGGAGTGGTGAGGATCTTTGAGTGAATTCAGTAAGGCATTACCTTTTCTTCTGATTTGATTGTGTTTCAAGTAGGCAAATATGACTTGGTCTTGGGTGCTTTATGGGTATAAACCTTGGGGCCTGTCAGTATGGACTACTCTAAGCTCACTATGTATTGAACTTCCAAGGCAAGTTTCACTTATTGAAGGGTGTCACAGATGAATGTAAGGTGCTTAGTACCAAGGGTATAGGTAAACTAAAATGAGAGTAGGTGAAACCCTTTATGTTACATGTGATCACAACTTAGCATACATCAGTAGGCAGTAGGCATCTTAATGTTCTTCATTTGGCTAATAAGCATAACATTCCAGCTCCTATTGAACATATCCTTAGAAAGTACACTCACGTCTTTGCTAAACCTGCCTAACTACCTCCTGTCAGGGGCCCCATTGATCATCAAATGCCATTCCAACTAGGAGCTAAAGCTATTAACATTAGACCCTATAGGTATTCAACCATAAAGAAGGATATCATAGAAAAGCTTGTTAAAGAAGTGCTACAATAAGGAATCATTTAATACAGCAAAATTCCATTTTTCTCCCATGTGGTCCTTTCAGGAAAAAATGATGGGTCCTAGAGGTTATAGGTAGATTATAGGGAATTACATAAGTGGACCATCAATGAAAAATTTCCTATACCAATTATAGATGACTTACTAGATTAGTTGGCAGGTGCAGTAATTTGTTTTCTAAAATAGACTTGAGGTCTGGATATCACCAGATCAGAATTGTGAAGGATGACATCCCAAAAAATAGCTTTCAAAACACACATGGGGCATTATGAATACTTGGTAATGCCTTGGATTAACCAATTCCTCTTTACCTTCCAGTGCTTAATGAATCACCTACCCATGTTACATGTGGTCACATCTCAGCATATACTAGTAGGCAACAGTTAGCTTATTTCTCTTCATTTAGCTAATGAGCATAACATTCCAGTTCCTATTGAGCACATCCTTATAAAGTACTCTCAGGTCTTTGCTAAAGCTACCTCACTACCTCTTGTTAGGGGATCCTTTGATCATCAGATACCATTACAACCAGGAGATAAAGCTTTTAACGTTAGACCCTATAGGTATTTAGCCATCAAGAAGGATATCATATAAAATCCTTTTAAAAGAAATGCTACAACAAAAAATCATTGAATACAGTAATGTCCATTTTCCTCCCCTGTGATCCTTGCAGGTAAAAAGGATGGGTCCTGGAGGTTATGTATAGAATTATAAGGAATTGAATCAGTGCATTATCAAGGACAAATTTTCCAATTATAGATGACT
Source organism: Nicotiana sylvestris (assembly GCF_000393655.2). NCBI lineage: Eukaryota > Viridiplantae > Streptophyta > Magnoliopsida > Solanales > Solanaceae > Nicotiana > Nicotiana sylvestris. The sequence continues at coordinate 47,205,563 of NC_091068.1, forward strand.
TATTAGATGAGTTGGCAGGTGCAACAATTTTTTTTCTAAAATAGACTTGAGGTCTAAATATCACCAGATTAGAATGGTGAAGGATGACATCCCAAAAACAGCTTTCAAAACACACATGTGGCATTATGAATACTTGGTAATGCCTTTTGGATTAAATAATTCCCCATCTACCCTTTAGTGCTTAATGAATCACCTGTTCTGCAGTTTTTGAGAAAGTTTGTCTTGGTGTTCTTTGATGATATTTTAGTATAAAATGGCAACTTTCAAGATCATGCTAGGTATCTACAACAAGTTTTTTACACCATGGTACATTACAGCTTGTTAGCCAAACAATCCAAGTGTGCTTTTGGGGTCTCTAGAGTGGAATACTTTTCATCTCTGCTGAAGGTGTTAAAACTGATCCCAAAAAGGTTTGTGCATTGTAGCAATGGCCTACTCCTATCAGTGTTAAATAGTTGAGGGGTTTCCTTGGAATTGTTGGCTACTATAGGAAGGTCATTAGGGGATATGGACTCATTAGTAGACCTTTAAGTGAGGCCCCGACGAGCTTTGAGGGAGAAAACTCGGTCACAACTTCGTGTCTTCAAGGTATTCTTCTGAAATGAACTAATAGCAAGAAATCGGCCCTCCTAATTTTGTCGCATACAGATAGTCTCCGCGTTTCCTAGAACGAAGTTATGGGAAAAGATTCTAATGCCTGACTCATCGGTCTTCCTGTGACGACGTCATGCCGATGATGCAATCTATGGCATGAATTCTCACGATAAGCGGGACATCCCATGGACTTGTCTTTTAGGCGCCATTCAATGCGTTGTCGATTCCCGTTCTTCAAAGTGACAGTACCGCCGTCAATTCAGTTCTTCAAGAATGCAGTAATTACACCTACCGGTCAGTCTTCCAAAGGAATTAATGACCGTGTCAATATCTCCTATAAATGGGGGTTTTCTGGCGTTATTTTTCAATCCAAGTGCCTTCCTCTATTCATTCATCTCTTCTTTCTAGCCATCTTTCTCTATTGTTGATCACCATGTTTGGAGTTCACAGCCTTAAGTTGTTTGGCAACCTTCCCATTGTCCGTGTGGTGGCCTTTTGCCTAAGCTTCCCTTTGTTGGGCAATATCATGCCGTCTTGTCGTCACTATTGTTTTTGTTATGCTTGCTATTGCTGCCGCTATTGGCTCGGGATGATGCTATATGGGGAATCGACTTTCGCCATTTTAGAAAATTATTCGGACTGTACACTGATGCTTTTGGGGGGGCTCGAATTATACACCGCTGCTCACCTTCATACCCCGGCTTTGCATGGCGCTTCACCCCGGGTTGGTAGTTTACACGGCTCAATGTCCCAAGAAGTGGATTCAAAGTAGTTGTGCAAGTGAGGCCGACGTTCGCCAGGTCTATTGTCTCTCTGAGGTTTTCTTGGCCAGTGAGTTTCGTCGACCTTTGGTGGGCTACGGTGTTTTTTCATCCCTCCCTACTTCTCGACTTATCCTTTAGGGATATTAGTGTGGACGGGATAAGGCTTTTAAGGAGACAACACTTCGGAAGATATTGTCTTTGAGGATGTATGCCCGAAGAGAGGATGTCCGAAGGCGTTGTTACAGGAGGTGGACCTTCGAGAGTAGACTAGGCTCTAGGCTTTTACTACGTGTGTGCACCCCTTTGTTTCTTCGTTTATGTGTAAGGACCCCTTGCGGGCTTTTGTAATCATGTGTAAAGACCCCTCGAGGGCTGTTGTAAACAAATGTTTATGAATACAAAGATATTTTCTTGACTTCTGTCTTTGATACTTACCATATTCTTGTATATTCTTGTGCACTTGTGGGGTTTTTGAATGTATGCCTTCGTTGACGATCGTCAAAATCCAACTCGGATGCAAACATTCTTTCCAGTCCTTGGCTGATAGAAATGGCTCCTTTCCGAGCCCACCATTGTTTCCCAGACCAATCCTGAAATGATCCGATAGACTCGGGTCATCGGGACCCTCGAGTCTCATGAAGATAGAGCATCGAACCTCGAAATTTTGAGAGCGGTCTCTGAGTGAAGGTCAGCTTCAGGCACTTGGAGGTTTACTTTGAACTTGATGTAGATAGTGTCTTAAGACATTGCAGATACGTACCCAATGAGGGTTTGACAATTTTCAGGTGATGTTCTGGGATCGAGCCTTCATGGACGGAACTTGAAGCATTTATTTTTCTTCTCGATAGAGGTCCTCGAGGTTGGGTACCACCTCGAAACTCGTATTGAAGTCATTGGCCTCCTGGAGCCCAACTTGGGTAGGCGGACCGTTTCTATTTTCCCACATATATATGGGGTTGCTCCCGCTTCTTGGGAGATCCCAATATTTTAGATTGATATCCTTTTGTTTCGATACCTTAGCATTAAAGCGCTTGTGTAGGTTCCCACTTCAGCTAGCTAGTTCTGCCATAGCCATGACTGTTATTTCAGGGTCTGCCCCAGCAGAGAGGGGAGAGTTCCACTCCCAGTGCTCAGGATCCACGGGAATTTACTTGAAGACTATGTCTTCGATAAGAGAGGAGCACTTTGAGCTATTGAGGAGAAATTATGGCTGGGGCGAGGGGGTAGCATTACAGGTGCTTCCCCCGGATGAGGGTATCACGGACCTTGCCAATGGATTCCTGAATGTGTATTTGTACCCTTTTGCACTAGGCCCCCCTGATAAGGTCGTGCTCGATTTCTATTTAAAGTATCGGGTTACTTTGGCGTAGATACATTCGTCGTTTTGGCGAATGATGCTGATGATGAGGTACTTTGCGGAGAAAGTAGGGCTTGAATTTCCGCTCAATCATCTTGTCAGGCTGTACCGACCCTTTCATCATCTAGGTCTGCTAACCTTGTAGTGCCGTTTGTCCACACCCTTTGTTGTTGATGATGACGAAGATGGAGATCGAGAGTGGATTAATCGGTTAGTCCGAGTCTGGATGGCTGATGTTATCCCCGTGGAACTTATGCCATTCCCCGAGGAATGGAATTATACGCATGAGTGGAGCGTCTCGCGCTTTTTCAGATTTGCCCATGGTGGAAACTAGTTTATTAAGCGTGTTTCTCCCTTCTCTGCAACAATTGCATAGGCGCTGGGCGAAGTTCCTGATCTGTCTGGTTGGGTCCGGAAGCTGGCACCCATCCGACCTTTGACGAGCGTAGGTGGCTAGCTGTGGCCCAGGGTAGATGGGAGGAAAAATACCATAGTATGTGTGTATATTGCTTTTTCCTTGTCCCTCATACATTTGGGAGGACATTTCCCCCTTTTCATGCATTAACCTTGTCGTCGTAGGTATCGGAAGGTCTCCAAGGACGAGGTTGTGCTCCTCCGGAGAGGAGGTGGGGTTGCTAGCTTCCGAGCTGAACGACGACAATAATAAATAGGATATGCATTTGCAGTGCAATAGCGCTCACAATAGGGCGAAACGGGGCCGAGTCTTTGAGGAGAAAACATCATTCGAGCCTGCTGCGCCCGAAGTTTCCAATTTTGGAAGGGTAGTTCCTCCGAGTGATCATGCTTCGGCATGAGTTAATTATTCTAGGGCCAAGGGGACTAGATTGACAGAGGTGTGCTCGGCCTTCTAGGAAGTTTGTCGACTTCACTCTGCGGTGAGCTTTGGCGCAGGCCTTCCGAATCTCGCGTCTTCCCTTCCTTATCGAGTTTTTCTTTCGCAGGCCTTTGACAGGCTTAGGTCTGAGCTACTCCGTCATGGGGCTAGGCTCCGAAAATCTCTAGATGAGGGTATGTCCCTTGGGCTCCTTTGCAAGGAGAAGGAAGTTGAGTTTACACACTGGCGATATGAGGCGTACCGGAGCTCAAATTACGAGAGCTACTTGATGAAGCAGGTAATTTCCCGTCTCGGGCGGGTATGCGTTTCTCTTTTTAACTTCTCAGGTTAACTCTTCGTCTATACCAGATGTAGAAAAAGACAAAGGCCCTGGAATGCCTTAGGGGTGAAGCCGACCGAATCAGGAATGACTATGGCGAGCTAAGAGCTCAGGCGCAGACTTGAGCTTTGGAGGAGGAAGGTGCCTTGCCTAAAGTTCCTGCCTTCAAGGTCCAACTTTACTTAGTTCGTGATAACGTTTTAGTCCAAGCAGATATGATCATGAAGCTCGAATTTGAACTTTTGAAGGTTAGAGCTGAGATCGTTGATGCTCAGACCGAAGCATCACAAAGCCGGACTAAGGTCGATCAGGAGATGGAGATTTATTTGAAGGATGTTGCTGATGCCCAAGCCGAGTTGAAGCGGATCCTCGATCATGAAGAGAGGGTCAAATAATATGCTCATTGCAGATCCTGAAGAAAGGTTCTCGAGGAGATCGGTGCCAGGGGTTTTGTTCTCCCGGAAGAGCTGGCACAAGCAAGGGCAGATGAGCATGATGCTCGATCATTCCTGTGTGACGCCGAGGAGAATGAAGATGAGGCTGGTAGGTCATAGCACTCAGGGGAGGGGCGTAGACTTCACCATTTTGTATGCGATATCTTCAGAGTACTCTTGTAGATGAAGAATACATTTTTCACATTTGTAAATAAAAGAAAAACTTGAGGTTTTATTTCTTCTGTACCCCTTTCTGCTTTACTTCTGACCAGGCAAACTGATTTCAGAGTTGGTGAGAATCCTTAGATTCGTGATATGGCCCTGGGGCTCATTAGGTAGGCTCGGAGGCTCTTACGCGCTCGGTCGATGTGACCTTTAGTGTAAGCTGGCGTTAGAGATTTTACGCTTTTGCTCAACTATTTTGGGTTTAGTCTTCGAGCCGGGCTTCGACTCGTGCTCATTAGACCTTCAAGCTTTTGTGTCTTCATGGGCGGGAAAAAATGGCTCTTACGCCTTGGCCTTGGGCATTTGTATTTTAACTATTTTGGGTTCAGTCTCCGAGTCGGGTTTCAATTCGAGAACAATTGACCCTCAATTTCTATATTTGCAAGGTCTGGCAACAATTGCATTTATGCCTTGCCCTTAGGCATGTATAGTTAGCTATTTTGGGTCCGGTCTCCGAATCGGGTTACGACTCAAGCTCATTTTGACCCTCAAACTTTCAAATTTTAAGCTGACGATAGTGTCTCTTACACTTTTTGTCGTTGCGACCTTTTAGTGTGTGGCCTTGAGGTTCGTTAGGCTTGCGACAATGGCTCTTACGCTTTTCCCTTATGCATATGTAGGCTTTGTTTTCCTCTCGTTAAAGACTTTTTTGAAATGATTTTGCCTGACCCGTCGTCGGTTTGGGAAGAACCTTGATTTTAAGTCATTTACGGCGATGTTCGAGCACCTCAGAAGGTTTAGCTCGTAGGTTGAGTAGCTCGAAGCCTTGTGATTTGGAGCTCACATGGTCGAAGCTCTTTTGCCTATCGAGGGTAACCTGTTTAACCGGTTCTTTTCGAAGCAATGGCCTATGATTTTGTAGCTATGGTCGGGCGTCCCCGAGTCGCATTAATTTGGCTGGTACATTCGTATGACCGTGGTCATTTGTGTTTGGCCGGAGCTATTTTTGATCCCGAGTGTAGTAGTTTAGGCATCTATATAGAGGGTATACCCTTTTGGAACTCTTACAAATGCGACGTATAGCCTAAACTTCAGGATTGATTTTTATGCCTGTAGTAAGGTCTTACAAATGTTTCATGCCTTACTCGAGGTCTTACAGTTTTGTTGATACTTGGTACAAGTATGATTCATGCCATAAATAGGTCTTTACTAGACCGAGTCTTCCCGCACGGGGTCTTATGACCTCGAGTTTTTAAATGAATGGCGGTTGGCAACAGTCTCCCAGTCATCGAGTTTGCTTAGGCTCGGGGGCCGTTACTCGTGAGCTCAGAATTGCCTCTTTGAGGGCTTATGATTTTGGAGATTCCGACCTTGGGATCATGTGCTTTCTGAGTTAGTGATGCCAGTCTCCGAGTGTTCGGGACATTTTTCCCCTTTGGAGATATTTCGTGATTCCCATGCTGCCTCGTTGAGGTCTTATGAGTGTGGAGTTTTGACCCTGAGGCCATGCGGGTACCGAGTTATTGACGCTAGTCTTTGAGTATTTCGGGGCGTTCTCGGTGGAAGGATCCTTGCTGTGAAAATGCTGAATTTTCTTTGGAGTACGAGATGCTTTGGCAAAAGATATTCTTAGATTGTTTGGTATAAGTACATGTTGTTTTGCTGCCGTGAGCCCAGCTTATGCGGACACAGTTCATTTGACTGTTTGTCCCGGTACATCATTTCCTATTAGGACCTTGTTTGTCGTTCCATGGTTCTTCCGAGTGGATGACCTCTCAAGGGGGTGCCCTCCAGTGTTCGAGGTTGATTGCAAAAGAAGTCTTGTACGCTTGTCGGATCCTCCTTAGATAGCGTGTGGACTTTACATCGTTAAAAACTTACCGGTGAAACCCTCGTTGGGACAAAAGCGTGGCCGAAGGGAAAGAGTGCAACGGATGCCGTTAAGGCCTTGAGATCTTCGAGTTGGGTTAGTACTTTCGACTGCCCTGACCGGGTGTCTGTATATGGGTTAGTGTAATATAATAAAAAAGGGAAGTGGTCTTACCTTATCGTGGGATGTGCTGGTGATGTTCTGAGGTCTAATTTGTCCCTATTGTTTGGAGTGAGGACTCGATACGGTCCTCCACTGTGTTTAATCGGGCTAAGCTGAAGATGTAGTTCGATTATCCTTCAGCTCTTTCGAGAGTGGAGATATTGGTGATGACGCTACGTTACATACCTTGAACACTTCCCTTTCCGCGTGTTGTTCCCTGTAGAAGGTTTTAATTCCATCCTTTACTGGGAATTTCATCATTTGGTGAAGAGTGGATGGTACCGCTCTCATGCAGTGTATCCACGGCCGTCCGAATAAGGCATTATACCTTATGTCTCCTTCAATGACATGGAATTTGGCGTTTTGGGTCGTGCCGGCCACGGTGACCGGGATGATGATTTCTCCTTTAGTTGTTTCACTTGCCATATTGAATCCGTTGAGGACCCGAGTGGCGGGCATGATTTGGTCGAGCAGTCCGAGATGCTCTATCACCCTTGACCTGATAATGTTGGCTGAGCTACTTGGATCCACGAGTACACATTTTTGAAAAGAATTTACAAGGAAAGAGATTACCAATGCGTCATTATGAGGTTGAGACAAGGTCTCGGTGTCCTCTTCGCTGAATGTGAGGGGCGTCCTCGGGAATATATCCCCGGGTCTACTTTTCTCTAGTGATGGATGTTTTTGTCCTTCTTATTACGGGTTCCTGCGGGGCATTGACGCCTCCCATGATCATGTGGATGACATGTTGTGGCTCGTTTGCCTCATTCTTCTTGGTCGTCTCCCTTTCCCAGAACTGATTTTTGGATCGATCGCTAAGGAATTACCGGAGATGCCTTTTGCTAAGTAGTCGGGCTACCTCTTCTCGGAGTTGGTGGCAATCCTCGGTCTTGTGGCTGTGTGTGTTGTGAAACTTGCATACTAAGTTGTGATTCCGTTGTGAAGGATCTGATTGTATAGGCCTGGGCACTTGGCGTCTCTAATTTTACTCATGGCGAACACGACGTCCGATACATCGACGTTGAAGTTGTATTCTGACAAATGAGGTGCACCCATTGGCCCTGTGTTCCTATCGAATCTGGCTCTATTGATGATTCCTCGAGGATCCTGTCCTCGATCCATTCTCTGATCGTTGCCAGGTAGGTTGCGCCTCGGGGCATTCTTCCTATATTTGACATACGGCTGATATCTTTCTTTGTTTGGTTTCGTTTCCTTTGCTAGGAGCCTGCTTGGGTATACTGAGCCCGAGGGGGCTTCCAACTGGTCATCCTCGGCCCTAATTTTTGACTGGTACCGGTTGTGGACGTCCGACCAGGTCACAACTAGATACTCGATCAAATTCTGTTTCAATTATTTTGAAGCCACCGAGCTTCGTTTGTTTAGACCTTGAGTGTAAGCTTGCATTGCCTAGTCGTCGGAGACTAGTGGTAGTTCTATCTGTTCCATTTGAAAGTGAGACACGAATTCCCGCAGCATCTCATTCTCCCTTTTCCTAATTTGAAAACGTCGTACTTCCTCGTCGCTACTTTGATGGCACAAGCATGTGCCTTTACAAAGGAGTCTGCTAGCATGGCGAATGAATCTATACAGTTTGGAGCCAAGTTGTGATACCACATCATGGCCCCCTTCGAGAGTGTTTCCTCGAACTTTTTCAGCAATACGGACTCAATCTCATCATTCTTTATATCGTTGCCTTTTACCACGCAAGTGTAGGCAGTAACATGTTCATTGGGGTCTGAGGTCCCGTTGTACTTTGGGAGTTCCTTCATTCTGAAGTTCTTTGGAATGGGTGTGGGGGCCGCTTCTTCGGGGAATGTCCTTTGTATGAACGTTTTCGAATACACACCCTTCAGGACCGGGGCACCCGAAATCTGGTCGACCCTGGAGTTGTAGGTCTCGACCTACTTATTGTTGCCTGCTATCATTTTCTCGCCCGATTCGATCCTTTTGGTGAGATCTTTAAGCATTTTCACGATGGCAGGGTCTGCTACCGATTCGTTGTTGCTCGATATCTCAGGTATCTATTCGGCTGAGGGAGCAGTCCCCGGTGCTACCGTGCTGGGAGTCTTCGAGTGGGTTTGCAGCTGAGCGATAGCCAACTGTTGTGCTTGTAATATTTCAAAAATAGCATGAAGGCTAACTTCTCATTCTTGCTGAGCTGGGGTTTTTTGGGTTTCCTGTTTGTCGCCATATTTTATGCTCTTGTCGGTGTGTGAGGTTTCGTCGACCTGCTGTGCGTCCTATGAACCCGTGTCCGCTGGAATCGGTCCAGGCGCGTTGTCGGGGTTCTGTGGTGGCGCGCCAATAATTGGAATAGCCACACCGTTTTCTCCGTGGTTTTCAAGATTGTCGTTCTCAACTCTGTTCACTGAGCCAGACATTTTGACTTGAAATCGAAGATCTTGGACAAGAAAAAGTGTGAAAGATAACTTGCATTGTGTAACGAAACCAATAAGAAAATAATCACTATTATTTTTAGCCCCAAGGTGGGCGCCAAACTATTTACCGTGAAAATGGTAATAACAATTAAATTTGTTGATGGGACTCTAAAAATACGTGATCTATTTTTATGCTAGTTGTTAAAGCAGTTGATGCTAGACATGTGAAGATAAAAGATGAAATGCGAGCTAAAATGGAATTATAATCGAACCGGCGGGTTAGCTATTCTGGCCCCGGACTGACCGATGAGGGGCCTCGAGGTCGATGCCTGGGCTCGAGCTCGAGCTATCGGGGATAATCGAAAAAGGGCTAACAGTTAGGATATAATTAAAGGAGGCTCTTTATGGCCAATGACGAGCAATAAGTGAAGAACAAATATGAAGGTAATAAATATGAGCAATAATATCGAGAGAATAAGTTAGAGAGAAGAGAGAGAGAGAGAGAGAGAGAGAGAGAGAGAGAGAGAGAGAGCTGTTATTTATCTTGTGTAGAATAGTTGGAGCAACAGCGGACCCCTACAAAATGGTAAGGATCCCCTTTATATAGGAGGGGAATCCCAACATAGTACGAAATACATTAATTGTAAAGGTATGGAGATAGGACGGCTAGACGTGGCACCTTGATACAGGCTCTGGGTAGGCCGGCTTTGTCAAACTTAGCCGCGTGCTTTGGGAATTTCCCATTTTTACTCTAACCTCGATCGGCATCCCCTTTAAATCGGGCCTCGACGAGCTTCGAAGGAGGGAACTCGGTCACAGCTTCGCGTCCTCGAGGCCTCGAGGTATTCTTCTGAAATGAAATAATAGCAAGAAATTGGCCCCCTGATTTTGCCGCATACAATATATGGGTTAAACTAATAGTTGATGTTTGAGATTTTGGACAGCTAGGGTTCCATGATATGTGAAAGATAAAAAGTTAATTGTTCATTATATTAACAGTATTACCTGTGTCAGGGTTTTTGTGATCAATTGAAGCAATTTGTAAGGATTATTCGAGCTATACCTTTGGCACTTCTCAATAAAACTGTGTCAGGATATTTCTTTGTATTACCTGTGTCAGGATATTTCTTTTTACGAAATAAAACTTACATTTCAATTAAGAAAAAAAATGAACTTACATTTCAATTGCAATGAATATGGTAAATGAAAAGCCAACTATTTGGACTTTCATCCAGTACTGCAAGCCACTTGAATTACATCTCCATTGGTTATTGAAAATGTATAGGAGTATATCTCAACCTTTCGTTCGTCCTTGCTTTTAATTTCCAACAGTTAGTGCACGCTAATATATGTGAGCATTCTGTCATCTTTATTTATTGTTAAACCATAAGCTAACAAAATTAAACAATTCAACCGATCTCATATGTGACACACAACACCTATATATACTCAGGTAAATTCTTTTCTTTCCCTTTCCCTTTTCATCCGAGCAATGTTAATATCTCTTCCTAGCCACTTGTTTATACACGGTAGTAATTGGATAGTGAGTTTTTATATTTTAATGAATTGACTGTTAAATCTACAATATTTTGGCATATGAAAAAGCCAAAGGTGGACTACAGTTTTGACACATATTTTTTGATTTGTTATTGGTTAAACTAAATTTCTTTGAGTATGAAATTTTTTGCTAAAATACTACTCCCTCCGGTCCAACATAAGTGATTTTATGGCTTTTTTCTTGTGGTCCAAAATAAATGATTTTTCCAGATTTCAAGAATGAATTAATTATTTTTTTTCTGCATTGCCCTTGGAGTAAATAATGTTGGAGTATGTGTTAGGAGTGTTTATGTGAAGAGATCGTAAAGGTTAATAGAGTCAATTTCATTGCTAATTAATGTTAAAAGGTAAATTTCTTATGCGTGAAAACAACCAAAAAATCACTTATTTTGTACCGGAGGGAGTATCATTAATTTAACCATATGAGTCATATGTTCATTGTTTTTGTGGTGAGTTTTGGTAGAAGTTTTGTTTGCTAATTAAGAATTTTCAGTATATTTATTCACTTTTTCCTCACAAATTTGTTTTGGTTAATCGGAAAAAACTTTCTTTCTCCGAATGAGTAAAAAAGGAAAGTCCTCAACAGGTTCATAAGAACCCGAAGTAATTAATTAATTAGAAATTATGTTAAAATTTGACATTTTTTCCTTCTTTTTCTTAAAAAGAAAGCAAAAACTTTAAGACTTGAAATATTTTCAATCATAGTTAACACTACTCAGATTCACATTTAAATTATGTGTTATTACAACAACAACATATCTAGTGTAATCTCATAGGTGCAGTCTGGAGATGGTAGTGCGTATGCAGCCTTACCCCTACCTTGTGCAGGTTGAGATATTATTTCCGATAAACCCTCGGCTCTAAGCAAACATGCATAATAAATCACAATAAAATAGAGAAAGAAACACAATAGCGATAAAGTCAAAGAAGCAGCAACACCAACAAAATAATAGAAAAATTAGAACAAAAGCAACCATATGATAATAGAAATCTAAAAATACGAAAATACGAGGATAACACTAGCACAACTTAAATTACGTGTGGTTGGGATACAAAAATAAACTATTCTACTTGATATATCATAATAATTGCAAAATTGAAGTTGTTCGAATATTACTTTTTAAATGCATCCAGTAGTAATTTTTCAGTACGATTGTGCTTCAAATTGAGATTGCATTTTGATAAGTTATGCGAGTATGGTTTTGATGATTTGTCAAAACCATACTCGAGTATGATTGTGCTTCAAATTGAGATTGCATTTTGATAAGTTATGCGAGTATGGTTTTGATGATAAGTTGTTCGAATATTACTTTTTAAATGCATCCAGTAGCAATTTTTTAGTACGATTGTGCTTCAAATTAATATTGCATTTTGATAAGTTATGCGAGTATGGTTATGAACCTAATACAATCAGTTCTCTTGTGCTCATTGTAACATACCTTATTGTCTGGTTTAAATCTCAAGGAAAACAAACAAGGCAACTACAAAGGAAACAGATAGTATCAGGTCTCAGATCGTCGCGCAAGTCAACTCTACAGCTGTTAAAACTGCTGCACTGTACTTGTTATTACAACAGCACAACTGCAATTAGCTAAAAACTGGAAATGTCCTTGTAACTACTCTCAGAATCTCACATATATAAACAACACGTTATAAGGTTTTGACTTAACCCTTCCATATACTAAAATATATATTCTCTCAAGTGTGTAGCCTCCTCTATTCGCTCAGGTGCATTGAAGAACAAAGCAGTTACAAAATAAAAGACCAGACCCCAGCATTAATTATGTCTTGTGTTCTTTAGTTTGTTGTATCTTTGTCTTTTGTTATTTACTTGTAATTCCTACACAACGTTTTAGAGACATTTAGTAGGATATCATTTAAACCATTATTGTTTTTGGTTGTTTGGCTATAGTTAATCAAGTGTGTAACTTTGTAATAGAGTTATTACAAAGGGCTTACAATAGAGTTATTATAAGGGGTGAGGAATTATGTGTTTAATTCCTAGACTGCAATAGATGTAATCTGAAGTTTTCTCAGTTAGTGAAGTTGAAATTCTACTAGGGTAAGTCATGGTTTTTAATCTCGTGAGCTGAGAGTTTTCCACATAAATATTGTATGCTCTTTATTTACTGTTGTTTAGTGTGGGAACTGATAGAGAACCTGGTTCTCTATACTGTTTGGTGGATCCTTAGTTTCTATCAAATGGTATTAGAGCAGGTTTTTTCTAAAAGGATAACACCTAGAAAGAATCTTCATGGGCATTCCACCAAATATAGAGGAAGAACACCAATTTATAGACCATACAGATTGAACGACCAATACTATGGTTAGTAAAAACCAAGAATGCATGACTTTATCATGGCTGAGGACTCAGAGCTGTGGAATTTGGTCTGTGATTGTCCTTTTGTTCCCATGAAAATTATTGGTAAGGGAACAGTTACAGTCCCAAAGACAAGATTGGAGTACAACGATACTGATTGAAAGACCATCGAGAAGAACTTCAGGGCAAAGAAGCATTTTGTTTGTGGCATTGAACCAGATGAATACAATCGCATCTCTACGTGTCAGTCTGCTAAGGATATCTAGGAAGCTCTCCAAACTGCTCATAAGGGAACTACTCAAGTTAAGCAGTCCAAAATTGATATGTTTACTACCGAGTATGGGATTTTCAAGATAAAGGAGGATGAGTCCATTCAGGATATTCATACATGTTTTACCTCTATCATCAATGAGATTCACTCCCTTGGAAAACTCATCCTAAGAAACAAGCTGGTCCAAAAAATATTTAGCGTTTTACCAGATTCTTAGGAAAGTAAAGTGAATGCTATCACTGAAGCCAAGGATCTGCAGAAGCAGACCATTGATGAACTCATCAGAAATCTCAAAACTTATGAGGTGAAGAAGAAGAAAGATCTTGAAAGAGGAGATCCCCTAAAGGAAAAGAACCCGATTCTCGAAGCTGACAATAGTGACTCAAGTGTTGATGAGACAGACATGTCCTATCTTACTCGAAGATTCTTAAATATGGTGTGAATAAATGGAGGAACTCCCAAGAGAGAAAGCTCCAGCAGAAACACCAACGGAAGTGAATGCTATCATAAGTGCGGAAATCCAGGGCACTTTATCAAAATTTTGAAATCACAATGATGTACTGGATGTAGTCACACCCAGACAATATGCTTATGGTGAGATCAAGGCTAGGGGTCCAACTGGTACTGCCATTTTTCCTGAAGCAACACGGTTGCTGAACTTTCTAAGAGGTTGGAGTTGGCCTTGGAAGAGAATCAAAACTTACGGAATATAGTGATGAACTAAGAAAGGAATCCAAGTAGCTCATGGAGGAGTTTAGGAAGGACAGGGAAACTCATGCTCAAAAAATTACAATTCTTATGAAGGCCTTGACAAATCTACCTCTTACCCCTCAACTTGGTCATTTTCCCCATGCCAGTCACTTAAGTCTAGTTCCTGCTAGTGGTGTCCTATTTTTCTTTTTGTGTCTAGTTTTTGATTAATATGCATGCATGTATGAAGTATTTTGTTTTAATGCTTCTTTATCAAGGCCTTTGGCTTAAATTGGTACTATCTATGCATTTTCTTGTGTTGTTCTCATGCTTCGCACATGGCTAATATCATCCAAATAGTTTAGTTTTGTCAAGATTTCTCTTGTGCTTCTTATGTAGCCCCAATTGCCATGAATCTTGTATTATGTATGGTTGCTTAGTTTATCTCATATCTATCCAGCTTTTCGATGATACCAAAAGGGGAAAAACAGAGATGGGGAAGGTTCATCTGTTAGTTCACCTATTATTATAATTGATAATTGATGCTTCATTAATATTGATACTTGAAAATTCTCTCATTGTTCATAGGCACAATATTTTTCATCATCAAAAAGGGAAAATTTGTTGAGTTATGTGTTTGATGATTAACAAGTGTGTGTAATAAACATGAATTAAGAACCAGGTTTTCACAATGACCGCAAAAGAATCCTTACAAGGCAGTAACTTTTTCTGTTAATGTTACTGCAATCCATTGTTTGTGGAAGTTATTATTGTTTTGATAGGGGATACTGCTAAAGAAATAGGAGTCACAAAGCTTGAGGAGTCCTTATGATCTCAGGACTTCTATATGGGTTACTATTTCATTGTGCCTAGGGCTCCCAAAGATCTCGGAGATGTGATAACTTAAATACTCTGCCCAAAGGCTATTCAAGACTATCCTTTTACACATCTACTAAGCACAAGAAGTATAGCATTTTTTAGTTTACAATACATTTGAAGTTGCTGACCAAGACTATTTGTAGAGTTAGTACATTCTCTACTTGAGTCAGTCTAGTTCATGTGTATTAGGGTATTGAGTTGTATTCATGTTTTCATTCAAACAAAATTAGTTCAATTATTGTCTGAGTTTGCAAGTTAGATTAATTTGTAATTTTTATAAAATAAGTAGAACTAGTTGAAGTGTGGAGGTGTATTAGGTTACAAGAGTTGTAATCTTCATATTTGGCTCATTTGTTCTAGTGAGTTGAAGTAAAATTGTACGTGGTATGTCGTGATTTTTGCACCTTTGAGCGGGGTGATTTTTCAAGTTAAATTGTTGTTCTTTATTTTTTCTTGATTTTGTTTAACATAAGTAGTAGGGTAAAGAACCAAGGTATTTAGTAATTTAGGAGGGCACTCAAACTAACACTTCGTGATTTAAATTGTAAGACTTGATGGTACGCATTTAGGTCATATACAGGTTCGAGATTTCAGCCATATCTAAATGTAGAGTTATAAAATAACCTAAACTATAAGATATTATGTCAAAAACTTACATGCAACTTCTAAGTGCTGTAACTTAATCTTTTATTCTTAAGTTGTAGGATGACATCTAGAAATCTATAGTAGCTTTACACTAGAGAAATCAAAATGCCAAATGATATCTCTAACTTTGTATACGGTAAAATCGGAGGGTCCTATTTTCGGCCATACGATGCTTCGTAAGCATGTCTCCAAAAGCTCGAGGCTATGGTCAAGATTCACGCCCGAGAAGCTACCGACATCCAACCTCAGGCAATGCAGATCGATAATTATGGTGAAAGAGTGGAAAGTTCCCAAAGCATATGACTAAACGCTGACCTAGTATATTTGGCTAGCTCAAGACCGTACTGTGGCATTAATTAACTGTATCAACCATGTATCTTGGTAATAAATGCATTTGTACTATGTTAAGATTGCCCCTCATATATAAAGGGGATCCTTGTCATTTTGTAAGGAACCTGATGCTCAATATTAAATATACAAGAACATTATCTTTGCTCTCTAACATATTCTCTTGATCTCATTACTTGCATTTATTGCTTATATTCACTGTGTTCTTTTTCTTGTTCTTCATTTATTGCTTATTATTGGCCATAAAAAGCCGTCATTGATTTTATCATAACTGTTAGTCATCCATCGACTGCCCTCGGCAGGACATCAGACTCGACCTCGAGGCCCCAAATAAGCAAGCTCGAGGCCCCTATTATCAGACATTCGGTTTGGTTATCGCCTTGTTTTCAAGTCTTTCACTTATCATCAATTGCCTAACAACTAGCATAAAAATAGATCACACATTCTCCGCATCCACGACTTCTCGCAACCTGGTTTCACGATGGAGCAGCTCGGACTTGAGCTTGTTAAAAGCGTATGAAAGAGAAACTTGATAAGAGAGTAAAAATTACAAAACTATAAAGTCAACACGGACGGCCATAACTCACCTCAGAATAGAGCCGCTGAGCTTTCTCTACTAGTCTGGCTCCGTCTACCCCAGTAGAACCGCTCCTGGTTGGGGTACGATCACTCAGTGTATGCGGTTGCTGGCTTCGAACATCCCTCGAAGTACCTTAGATGGGAGAAGAAAGTTGGTGGCAGAAAACCCTCATTCCTCAAGATGCCTTCGACAAGAAAAAAAGATGACAATAGAGGTGGGACCATTTTTCTAAAACTAGAGATCTAGGGCGCAGCAGGCTCAGCCGACACATCCTCTCCGAGCCCCAGACCTGGACTCGTCTTGCTATAAGCATTGTCGCCCTGCGAAGGCCCTTCTTACTTATTATTATCATTCCGTAGCCCAGAAGCTGGCGATCTTTCTCCCTCTCCGAGAGGGCATGGTCTCGCCTCAAAGGACTCCCTGATACCTACGATGACGGGGTTAATATAAAGTGCCTTTCAAAAAAGGAGCAAAACACATAGCACGTAGCGTGATGTTTGGCCTCCCATCTGCCCTTAGACAAGCTCGCCACCTACACTCATTATAAGTCGAGTGAGTCGCCAGCTTCCCATCCCAATCCGTCAGGTCGTGGACCTCGCACGACATCCATGAAATTGCTGCAGAAAGGGAAAGGAAGGCATATTTACGGAACCCGCCTACGCCATAAGCAAAACTACAAAGGCACAAGTATATCACTTACGTGTAAAATTCCATTCCTCGGTAAATGGCAGAAACTCCACAGGGATAATATCGACAGTTCATACTCGGACGAATTGGCTCATCCATCCCTAATACCCGTCTTCTTCATCATAAAAAACGAAAGGTGTGGTAGATCAGTATCGTAGGGTCAGAAGACCCCAATGGTGAAAAGGCCGATACAGCCAGATGAGATGACTAAGAGTGAATTCAAGCCCTGCTTCTTCCGCAAAGAACCTAATCATCAACATTATCCTCCAAAATGACGGGTGAACCTGCGCCAAGGTAACCTGGTACTTTTGACAAAAGTCGAGCATAACCCTATCAGGGGGGCCCAGCGTAAAGGGGTACGTGTACACGTTCAAAAACCCCTCGGCATGATCCATGATGCTCTCTTCCAGGGAAGGTGCACGCAGTACTACCATTTCCCCTCATCCGCAATCTTTCCCCACTGACTCAAGGTGCCCCTCTCCTATTAAATAAATAAACTTTGAGGCATACTCCCAATGACCCCGAGCGTTTTGGTTCAAAAAGCCTTCAAGGGTGGAACTCCCTTCTCCTTGCCAAGCGGACCCTGGTGTAACAGCCATAACTGTGGTAAAACTAGGGAATTAGAGCAGGAATTCGAGAAAGGGCTTCAAAGTTGAAATGGTGAAGGGCCTAACAATGGAAAGAAAAAGTCTATAGAGGAGGATAACTACTCGGAATAGCGGAATCCTCAAAAGAAGGAATACAACCCTATATGTGAAAAAAGCGGCGACTATCCGCCTGCCTCAAAGGCTGATTAAAAGATGCTGACTAAGCCATTTTTCTCTTTGGGAAGATGTACCAGCGGAATTGCCTTGGTAGCATTATAACCATGTCATGCAATTAACGGTGTCGTACGATATTTTGGGGATAAAAAACCCTCGCATTATTACAAGCCTCGAGATGGTACCCGATCTCGAGGAACTCTGTCAAGATGAAGATAGACTCTACGAAGCCGTTGACGTCATTACAAGCCTCGAGATGGTACCCAATCTCGAGGACCTCTATCAAGAAGAATATAGGCTCTAAGAAGCCATTGATGTCATTACAAGCCTCGAGATGGTACCCGATCTCGAGAACCTCTGTCGAGAAGATGATAGGCTCTAAGAAGCCATTGGCATCATTACAAGTCTCGAAATGGTACCCGATCTCGAGGACCTCTGTCAAAAAGAAGATAAGCTCTAAAATCTACTCATACTGGCTTGATTTCGAGGTGGTATCCTACCTCGAGGATTTCTACTATTGTAAATGCGATTCATTTACCCGATCCTCAAGTTAAACGCCCTCTTGGTTATTTTAATCCAAGGGCTATCCGAGTCCAGGCAGACCCTCATTCGGGATATATCTATAATGCCTTAAGGCTATCTTTGCTCTGAACTCGAAACAAGCTTTCAAGTCATATAAGCCCAAGCGAATTATCCCCCGTCGAGGACTATCGATGGGGTCTGAAAGGCTCAGTTTCGTTCTGAAAGTTCGAAACCGACGGCGCAATCAATGTCTTTGAAAAACGTACCGACAAGCGCAATTAATGCATTTTGGTAACTGGACCGGCGACGACATCACTGGTTTGGAAAAATATGAATCAGCGGTACATTGAATGATTCTGGAAAGGTAAATCGACGGGACGCCTCAGTTATTACAAAGGCTAACGTCATAAGTATGACATCATCGCAGGAGGTTCGAAGAGATGGATATCAAAGTCATTTCTTATCATTTCACTCTAAGAAATACGGGGACTATCTGTATATGGTAAAATCAGAGGGTCCTATTTTCTGTCATACGACACTTCGTAAGCACGTTTCCAAAAGCTCGAGGCTATGGTCGAGATTCACGCCCAAGAGGCTACCGACGTCTAACCTCGGGGCAATGCAGATCGATAATTATGGTGAAAGAGTTGGAAGTTCCCAAGGCATATGACTAAAAACTGACCTAGTCTATTTGGCTAGCTCAAAACCGTACCGTGGCATTAATTAGTTGTATCAACCATGTATCTTGATAATAAATGCATTTATACTATGTTGGGATTCCCCCTCATATATAAAAGGGATCCTTGTCATTTTGTAAGGAACCTGATGCTCAATATTAAATACACAAGAACATTCTCTCCGCTCTCTAACATATTCTCTTGATCTCATTACTTGTATTTATTGTTTATATTTATTGTGTTCTATTTCTTGTTCTTTATTTATTGCTTATTATTGGCCATAAAGAGCCGTCATTGATTTTATCATAAATGTTATTAATCCATCGACTGCCCTCGGCAGGACATCAGACTCGACCTCGAGGCCCCGAATAAGCAAGCTCGAGGACCCGATTATCAGCTATTCGGTTCGGTTATCGCCTTGTTTTCAAGCTCTTATCTTGTTTCCAAGTCTTTTACTTAGTATCAATTGCCTAACAACTAGCGTAAAAATAGATCACACATTTTTAGAACTACAAAATCAAATCTAATTGTAATTACCATTTTCAAGGTAAACAAATTTCATAGTAATATGTGGTCAAACTACTAAAATTGATTGACTAGATCCGGTACATACCCCATATCTGTTCTACTGTCTATATCGTATCGATACGCATGCAGCACCACAAATGATGAGCCCGTGCAATATAATTAAACTCTAAACCGCACCACGTTGCCCCATAGATGCCTTTCATCTCCAGCGTGAAATAAGTAAGCGTGGCCATGAAGGCCGACCGATAAAATGTATCTAAAATGTAATTCGTGCCTAGCCCACTAACCTCTGTATCTTCTATACATATAAAAGTTGAAGGCAACCAGCACACATAATTCACAGCCTTTGTTAGGGTAGTTAGTGATTAAAAGAGAAGAGAAGGCAACCTTAAATATTACTAGTAACTAATTGGAGAGATGATTACTGGCAGTGTCTATTCAAGAGAGTTATCTGTTTGAATAATTGTGTCTTAACAGACCTCTGAGGTATTATAGATACCTGGTTTACTCCTCCAAAAGATACGAGACATAGCAAATTTGAGTTTGCCTAACAGTCACTTCTCTTCTTCTCAAAATTCACAAAAACATGTTCTTGTGGGAAATTTGAGTTAATTACTCAAACTCAAATTTCGTTTGTTTTTTAAAATCTTGAAGGAATTCTATCACTATCCCTGCAATAAGTGGGAGGCTTAAATACCTTAAGGACAGTTATTATACTATCAAAGACGATTTTTCTTGTTCCCCAAATCCATTTTTTCAACAACCTTGACCGGTGACACTGCCTCTGCACCTGATATTAGTGTCGGCATGCTGATCAATCCAATCCAAAAACCCATTCCTGTTCAGAAAATTTATGAGACAGCAACCAAACAGGCACACTTGCTAGGATGCCAATCAGGAAGAAGTAGTTCATCTTGGAATACAATCCTAGTTCCCAAACAATTGTACATCTGAACCCAATACTTTCGATGTGAAATATAAATTTGTATGTAAAAATTCATTAAAATTGCAACAAATATATGAACCCATAACTTTAAATATAATGGGTTCGATGCTAAAAATCTTAAATATTGAATCCATAAAATTTGAATTCTAGCTTTGCCTCCGCTCAGGCCTTTGTGCGATAGTCTCGCGGCGTGAGGCCACCTGTTTTCTCCCAAGTCCAGCTTCTTGCAATGAGCCTCAATTAGCTGCCTCATGTGTTGCTTCAAACATGGCTCTTTATGTCTTCCTCGCGGCCGCGAGCTCCCTGAGCTTGCCCAGGTGAGCTTCTCGCTATGGCCATACCATATTTACATTATCATGCCCCAAGTGCTTTCCCACCTTTGTGTGGGTTTGTTTTTATCTCGGGGTACTTTATCATGTCGCTAGACACATAATTTCATGTAATTATGGTTTAAAACTTATGGAGCTTTACAATTATAATCCCTGCCTTACAATCTTATATTAGTGACTTCTCTATTACAATCTCATATTACTAATCCCTACAATCTCATATTACTAATCCCTACATCGTTAATCTCTGCATACTTGTACACCAAACGATTCCTTAGGGGTCGTTTGGCATGAAGTATAAGAACGTATAAGGGTGATATAAAAATTTAATACCACCTTAATATTCTGTTTGGTTAGCAAATCAGGTATAAGTTACTCCGGTGTTAATTTTAACACTAGGATAACTTATACCTTATAGAAGATGGGGTAATTAGCACCGGTATAACTTATACCTTCTTCTCAGATATTATGCAATTGCCATTCTTAATACAATATACCAAACAATGAATAAACAACAATCCCACCATAACCAATCTCAGCATAACTTATCCCAATATAACTTATATCGGTATAATTCGTATTCCAACCAAACGACCCCTTAGTATATAACAATTGGGTTGGGGCTTGGGGGACGGAAGTGTAAGTTATACGTTTGAGTAGGAGGTTTTGCCTATTTAAAGAATAAAGAATAACACAATTGACAGAAGTGGGAGAAATTGAGAGGAGTTTCGCGCAAATTGTAATAATCATAAGAAAGTGTTCGGAATCTATCTGGACATACGATCTCGTTAACAAACACTAGACGTTCTCTCTTTTGACATATACACATATTTATGTGACAAAAAAGTTTGGTGAAGCATTAAGTCTAAACATTACATATGAAACAAGACATTCAAAATAGGACACAGGGAATAAATTAAAAGAATATAGACTTTGCCTCGAGAGAAATAAAGGTAAAGAGAAATGTTTCCGTCACAAAATATATCGTTCATCCAATTACAACGAAAAGAATGAGATCCTTGGTGTTCATTTCTTCATCAGCCTTGGAAGAAAAGTCCAGCAGAGATGTTGTATTTGCCATGGCGTTGTTCCCAGAAGCACCATGTTGTTCGTTGCTAGGCGGATGATAGTACAAGCCGGAGGTTTGGGGATAATGGGACCGAATCCTATTGGCGATTTTGGCTCCGGCGTCCAACATCTCCACGTACTTCCCCATCTCCCCTCCACTTTCTTCCTCCGCCCTCTTGGTGCCAAATTTTGCAATTTTCAGGGAAAGAAGAGAGATAGGGAAATGAAAAGGAATAAGATACACCAATTTATATTACGATATATTAGAAGGCATCCCACACGTAAAAGCCTCGTTTCAAGGAATCCATTAAAATTGGAAGGCCTCTAAAATACTAACGCCGAGATTTAGATGATATAGGTGCCTCACCACCAAAAGGAAAGAAAGTCAAGTTAGGATTTTCAAAAAGAGAAAATGCCTTCAAGTTTTCTAATATAGTGCATTAGTAAAATCCAAAATAAACGTATCTTTAAAGAATAACTTAAGAAATTAGAAATGATATAATTGAGGTGTGAATAAAAGAATAAAGGAAGTATAATAATGAAAGAAACTTATCATTTTTTTTTGGCAATCCGCTAGGCAAGAGCCTAGGGCTAGATTTTTATTAATAAAAAAGAAAAGAAAATACAACAATTAGGAAAAGTACAAATAAGGTGGACAATAGCATCGGTTTTGTTACCCATATGCCTTGGCTATATAATCACTCCTCTGCGCCTCACATTGCCTTATGACGACAGCCTCATGTAGAGGATCCATGGTGTAGCTGCCGGCTTTGTCTCACGAGGGCATATAATCTCATAGCCGTGTTGGTATTTTCCCAAAGACATAGGACCAAGGCAACACAAACCGGGCTAAACCTTACCTTACTAATCCTATTGGGGCCAAGAAAAAGCCTCACCTACTAGCACGCATGTAAAAAATAAGAACTGGAGAGTACCAAATATTCAATGATCATCACAGAGTTTATAACATACTCTGTGATGATATTACAAATGAGAATACTAATAAAGTGGTATAATAGAATGAAGTACCAATTTGGTTCCTGTCCCTTTTTTTCCAAACATGTAAAATCTTCAATGCGTAATTCTTTGTTGTTTTCCTCAACCGTGTTCAAAAAGTATTCAAAAATCATCATTTCTTTTTTGAACAGTTGGACCTCGTTGAGGTAGTTGGGGCAACCTTCTTTTGTTTGGCAACTCTCATTGGAGGTCGCCTAACATTTAAAAAATCACTAACCTTGTCGTCCCAACTATTTTTCCTTGTATGTGCCTTCTTTATTTTTCCACTATGCATAGGTGATAGGTCACCTTTTCTTGATGCCTCTGCCCGACATTGTTGCAAAACTGCATCTTCTTCTCCTTCCCCATACATATCTATTCCCACATTCACTGGATGCGGACGATTGTCGTGGAGGTCAAGTGTTATCAATTCATTTCCTTCTTGTGTATTTGCTAAGGCTGTAGTGTTTTGAAGTTGTTGTATGGCTTGCATGTTATTCCTGTACTTAGTCACATTTCCAGTGCTTGCAGCTTGCATTGGACTTATGTAGTTTAGGAGTTTAGGTCTTACCAAAGCGTCAAGTAAATCTCTATCCTCCAAAGAAATAAGTGTTGCCTGCTGTAAAGCATCATGTTGTTGTTCAGAATTTGGAGACATTACTGCAGCCCCTGCGATACTTTGATTTTGCTACTGCTGTCGGAGTGGACTGCTTGCAAGCTGCACTTGCTGTCCATGCGCAAAATTTATTTGCTGCTGCCCAGAAACAATAGCATGGAGGACATTAGTAGCTGTAAAATTGTATTTTACAGCCGTTGTATTGTTATTTCCAGTAACTACTGCTTTGTGCATCGACGAAATTTTGATCTCCTTCGAAACTGCCGCATTACTAAGCTTTTGTTGCTGCCCGGCAGGTACAAAAATAGCAGCATTAGGACTCAAACCTTTCTTGATTTGCACTCTTTGATAATAGCTTGAAACTTGATCCTTGTGCACCTCCACTGCCCCTTCAATTGATGTATATGAACAATGATCTGCTTCCTCCTCAGAAACACTCAGGTTGTCAAAATTAGTGTCTTCCTTGTGTTCACGTTGATCAGCCCATATTTTGCGAGTAAGGAAAAATTCACTCGTCACATCTTGTTGTTCCTTAGAATCAAGCATTTTATTTGCATAGTTTGCTTGAGACATTGCAGCCATACTTTTCTCTACCTGTTGGTTATTTCCAGTAGATAAATGTTGCTGCCCAGAATCGCCATCTCTCTCACCAAACGATTCCATTGACTGGGATGGAATGTCATGAACGGTGGTATTCAATGTAACCAATGGAGCATGGATCTTTGGAGTTGTGTTTATGAACATCGCTGCCTGAGCATCCTTTACCATCTTGGCCAGATCTGGATTGGATATCTTTAAAGTTGGTGAGGCTGCATTAGGTACTGCCCCTGCCTTTTGCTCGTCAACAGGAACAAGAGCAAGATCCTCGACGTTTGATCGGTCATCTGCGTTCTTCATGGACTGCTGTTTCTTTCCACTGCCTAGTGAATTGGACAGCCTAATTGTTGAAATTAAATCATGATCAACCTATTGTATGTTCATCTCAACATCCCCCAATGTAGGTTCATTTAGCAAAACATCAAAAGAGTTAGAACACCTGAGGTTGTTTGCGTCTATAACCTGATTTGTGAGACCTCGAGAATTCTTTTTGTTAGGTGACATGTTTGATCGATTTACTACAGTGAAGTCACCACCCTTAGATTGTTGCGCCCCTTTAGCACCTGACGTAAAAGCATCAGTTACTTGTGTACTAGCAGCAGCAGATTTCACTGTAGTCGTGAGTACCTGCATAGAAGCTTCAACTGTCTCAGTTCCCTTCTTCATTGCACCTATTATCTGCTTGTTATTAGTCGTCTCCTGTCCACAATTAATGAGCCCAACACCTTCCTTAAAACCTGTTGCAGCTGCACTTCCCAAAACAACATCTTCAAGTTCCTGCTCCTCATTTTGCACTGCAGTAGCTATTAACTCAGCTGGTTTTTCAGTTAGATCAACTTGTGCAGCATTAGCTTTAATAACCCCAGCAGTACATCGATTACCAGTAGCATTCAATGCAACCTTAGCCTCCAATTGTGAACCTACAGAAACTGGTCGTTTTACAGCTTTGTCAACTTGTCCTACTACTACTGCTGCTGCATTATTCTTGGCAAAAATTGCTCGAACAGCTACAGCTAAAGCACTGTCATCCATCAGCCCATGTTCAAAAGCTGAACCCTTAGAACTTCCAGCTAAATCTCGATCAACCACAGTATTTTTTGCAGCCTTCAAGTCCTGAGCAACTCTAGCAAGGGCTTCACCAACTGGGACAATTGCACTAGAAACAGGATTAAGCCCTGCATCATTAGAATCAACATTATCTTGATGTGCTGCTGCTATATGCCCTGCTGCATTAATTGCTTCTTCTGTATATTCATGAGCCTTTTGACGTGTTCTGTCTTTTCCCACATCAACCAAGATCCCTGACGATTTAGCTAGCTGTAATGCATTTAAGAAATCCCTGGCATCCCCTTTCAATTTTTCACCTTGCTCATCTCCTCAACCAAGGCCAAAACTTCAGCAGGCATTATACGTTTAGTAGCAATAGTCGTCTCAATCAAGTTTTCTTCCTGTTGCATATCATAATTCGACCTATTCCTTGTCATCAATGAACGACAATATTCACCAACATGTCCTTGTCGTTTGCACACATTACAATATGATGGAAGATTGTCAAACACAAACTCCTGTAAATGCTCAATAACCTTACCAGATTTCTCATCAATGAATTGTAACTTAATATTCTTGGGATGCTTATCAAGGAGATCAATAATTACCTTGACCCTCGCTGTGCTAGGTCTTGTCCTAGTTTGTGTGGCTTTATCTATAGCAATAGGTTTTCCCATGGCTGATGCAATTGATAGTAAAGGCTTCTTTGCAAAAAGGTTCGTCGGCAAATCTGGAAACGACACCCATGCCACTGTTTTTGATGTCTCCGCCTTAGGATCGTAATGTTGAGTCCATAGGAATGTACGATATTGATGTTGTTGACCTTTGTATTGTAGATAACCAACCTGTTTTGAGACAATCGCTACAAAATCCTCATAAGCATCACATCGAATCAACAGTTGCCTAACTGCGAGCAAGCCAATCAAGCATCGACCCTTAATCCCAATTTGTGCCGGAATTATTTGACGAAGTTCCAGTATTTCTGGTGCACCATATGACAGATTCATCACCAAAGCTTGGTGGAGACCTTCTTCAACTGCATATTCCTCCAATTCCTTAACAGAAAATTGTATCATAAGTTGTCCATGAACATTTACGACAGGTTTAAGGATCGTTTTAGTTACTGCTTGCAATTTTGCCGAGAATAGTGAAGCATAAGAATTTGTTTTAGAGCTGGGATCCATCTCTCCCACAACATGAAGCTGGGGAGAGGCCTGCACATCCATGACTGAAGCTAACTCACCATTTCTGTACAAGAAAATAGAAGAAGCAGCGCTGAAATTCTGGAAAAACTTGGCGCTACAGTGACTCTCGATCTAAAATCAAGATTTGTTACAGATGGCTATGGATTTGATGATGAAACCAACTGGGGATTGTTCGCAAAGAGAAGGGGGTTCTTTTGAGACCAATCTTGCGATCTTACATTGCCAGACGCCGGAGTTATGGGCCGCGAATAGTGACGGCGGTACTATTCACAGAAAATCCTAGAGAGATGTTTTCGGAGAGTTTTTTAATTAATTAAAGAAACTCATCATTTAGGATTGGTTGTTGCTTTTTTTTTAATCAAAAGAAATAGTCTATTTTCTTATTTATTTGGCACTATTGGACTGGGCAAGAAACTTTGTTTACCCTAAAAAACGGATAACAATTAAATTTATGTGTGGTTTTAAGGATACGCGAATTAATTCAATACAAATGATAAATTTAGTTAGATTAAACAGATAAAGGGGGTGATAAATTGTCAAACTGATTATGGCGAGTGAACCCGGACTCAATAACAGCTTTAATGAAATGTCTGCCTTCGATCCCGGGCTCATAATAATTAAGAACTGATGAACAGCAGTAAGAACTTTGAATATCCGGGAAAAAATAAGAGTAAATTGCCTTGGTATGCATATTACAATGGTCTTAATGAATAGTCACACTCCACTTTATATAGTAGGAGAGTTTTACCCTAATTACAATCCCATAAAAGGTAAAAATCTTCCGTTTTACTATTCATTGATCGTCTGCCGATACGTACCGAGATTCACCCCATGACATCGGGATGGGCACGAATATCACGGCCCTTTGTTAGTCATGCTAGATTATCTAATAACGTTCTCCAAAGTTTACGAATTCGCATCGGAGCCGGGGCGTGGCCCCAATTCATCCGAGGGCAGGTATTTTACTCGGACCTCGGCTTAAGGGATCCTTGCCTCGATTCTTGTTCCTTATAGTCACATCTCTACTATGTTTACTTCATCAAGAACTGAGGCGTCCAAAGGGCTCCGTTTCACCCGTATACAGATTGTCCCCTCGTTTCTTGGAGAGTAAGTTTACAAAAATGACGAGAAGCAACATATGCAATTCGATTCCTTCTCCAATACGATATGACAGAAATGACAAAGAATCTAAAACGCCACGTCAGTCGTGTCATGATGACTTCAAACACGTGTCATCCATCGGATAGTCATCCCTGAATGCGAAACGGCACGAACCTTCTATAAATCCTTCTTTCCTTTGTTCATTTTTCACTTTTTGACCAAGCTTCTACCTTAGAGTTTTCAGGATATTGCTACCCTTCTTCATACTCTAATATTTTTACCTCTGTTTTTCAAGATTTCTCAGTCAGTTGAAAGTTTTTACTTACTTTCTACCCAAATCAACGCATTTGACCTTCATCTTTCAGCCTCTCCTCAAAATTTTCAAGTCTTTTCCAGATAACAATGGCCAAAACTTCCAAATTTATTCCACAAAAAGTCGCTTCTTCTTCCCAACCGATTGCCAAAATTGATGAGACTACTCATGATGTGGTCGTCATCGAGAGGTCCGCTACTGACACGGCTACCGATAAATCGGCTACCGAACCTCCCTTGAAAATATTTGAAATCAGGGGTTGTTTAGTTGCCGATGACTTTAAGGCTGAGAAGCCCTCGTCGGTGCAGGGCCGGCGTAAAGGAGTATCAAGATATATCTGCTCCATTGCCGAATACGTCCTTCCCAAAGTCCGAAAGGACTGTAACTAGGTAGGAAAAGACATAGTAGTCCCGTGGCCTGAGGACGACATCACTACCCATGTGGAAGGGTATTTAAGTGTTAACACTTATCCCTTCACATTGGGCCCGGTGGACCCAGTTATTATGAACTTCTGTAAGAGGTACGAAGTATGCCTTGGCCAGATTCACATGTTGCTGTGGAGGATCGTAATCCTCCTTCGATATTTCATTGAAAAAATCGACTCTTGTCGGTTCACCATCGATTATCTACTGTATAGTCCCCGAATCTTCCGAGAGGGACTGATAAAGCTCATACGTCGGGCTAGCAAAGCCCCATTCTCAAGCATCTATGAGGACTGGGATCAGGGCTGGTATGGACGCTTTGTCCGGATGAGGACCACAGACTTGATCCTTTCTGCGTTTAGGCCATTCCCCGAGAAGTGGAATGTATCACATAAGCACAATTTTTCTTTAAATGTTGATTTTACATTCATCTCCTTTTTCCTCACCATTATTTGCGGTAGTGCAACTGTTGCTCGAGTCTGAAACACTGTCCCTCGGCCTAAGGAGTAGATCAAGGGCATTTGCTCGCAAATGCCTTATTCTGAATGCTCATGGCGCAAACTCTCGAGAGGCGGCTGGGAAACCCGTTCTCATGGTAAGACCTTTCCTCGAATAAATAACATCTGGTTCTCCCGTTTACATCGTACTTACCCTCTTTCCTTCATTTATTTCCTTAATATGTTTGCCTAAAACCATTGAGCTCAGGCCTGTAGTAGGGGAGAAGGATTCGTCTGTTCGCCCGGTCGCTTTGGGTCAGCTCGGGGCTGATGGGGGAGAGAAGAAAAAAAGGAAGGCTTCGAGCTCCCCGAGCTTGGAGAAGAAGAAAACAAAGAGAAGGTTGGCCTGTAAGCCAAAGGAGAGCTCCAGCTCTCGGGCACCCGACTCGGACCTAGTCTTTCGGCTTAGAGATGGGCTTGAGGAGGATGATTTTTTTGTGGCCCATGGACTGACGCCCCTCGAGGAGCAGACGACTATCGAGCAAGAGATTCATGAAGTCGATCTCCCACAGATTAGGGAGGTCGATGAGGAGATTGTGCCCGAGACTTCCCGAGATGTCAATCACGCCCCCAAGAAGGTGCCCGATATAATAGATATTTTTGGAACACCTTCTTATACCAAGTCCATCCTCAAGGAGGCTCAAACAGTGAAGGTGTTGTCCAACGAAGGGGCTCATGGTGCGGACGATCCCCTTCGCTCTTTTTTCGAGGGTGTGGACTCAGCGACTTTGGAGGACTTCACCAGGTTGGGTGACCTGGAGGTACAGAGGAAATAACCATCTTGAAAAACTGGCGGGCTGAATTCAAGCCCAAAGTTGATCAACTTGTTTCCAGCCCCGACTACAGATCCTGGTGGTAAGAGGATGATAATAATCATCGTCCCGGAGGATGCTCGGGTTCTTTCTACTCCCGTAGCAGTAGCGAGTTACCTCTGGTGCCTGGTAACCAAAGAATATTAGGAAACAATGAGCGAGGTGGGCATGTCGTGCCTGTTCAATGAAGCGTAGCAGGTGCTGAATCAGGTAAGGCATCATTATGTTCTTTCATCTTCTGACCTAGTTCTTGATATTCCTCACGACTTCTTCCTTCTTTCATATTTTTGTAGGCCTCGATACTCTATTATGAAAGCTTTCTTTGATACCAGGCTAAGGTTAACCAGCTCGAGGCTAAGGCCAGGGAGCTTACTGAGAAAAAAAACATGTATAATCTTCTCAGCAAGCAACACGAAGGGGCCGTCAAGAATCTTCGGGCCGAGTTGGACGCGGCTCAGAAGGAGCATGCCGACATGGTGGAACAGGTAAAGGTTTTAAAAGTTAGCAATAAAGACTTATCCATGGCGCTTAACGACCAAACTTCGCAGGTTTAGAAGAAGATTGATCGGATCGACTAATTCCAGGCCAAAATGTCTGAGGTCTAGGCCATGGCTGATGTTTGAAAGGGAAAAATGGATCGGATGACTTCGGAGAAGGAGACAGTCCGGGAGAAGCTGGCATCAGTAGAGGTCCAACTCCGAGTGCTGAAAGAGAAGGCCAAAGCACGAGCTCGACAAATCGAGGATCTCTAAGCTCAACTGGGCTCGGCCACTACTAAACGCGATTCCCTAGGCAAGGAGCTCAAAATAACGGGGTCCGAGTCGGAAACAACCAGGGATGATACTGAAGAGATGATGGCCTAGTACATGGCTGATTTTGAGGCAGATGAGTCCCTCCTGAAAGTCATTGTCGAGTACGTGAAGCGGTTGTCTCAGAGGGAGACCCTTGAGGAAATCCATGCTCGAGGTTTCGACCTGTCAGCCGAGATCGAAGAGGTGAAGAGGAACAAGGTCGAGGCCAAGAAGCTGGTTGAACCCAAGGGAGAAAAAGGCTCTGATGGCTCTGGAGAACCCGAAGATAAAGAAGACTACTACGACTCTGTTGACAAGGCGGGTTCCGGTGGAGATGGGGGGTAGGTGCCTTAGGAATTTTGTCTTTGTTTTTGTATTTTGTACATTTTTTTTGTTGAGGCAATTTTCATTGGCCTTTATAAAGATATTTTGGAATGTATATATAAGGTTTTTTCCCTTTTTGTAATTTTCAAGTCTATTTCCTTTAGCAACCTTTTTACTTTTGCAAAGATTTCAAATGCTATAGCATGGAATAAAACGTAGTAATAAGTCGTTGTTCGTAGGTTTGAACAAGACTTGTTCTCGATGTATATTTTGTTTGAAACTTGTGGGGGCTCAATATGATCGTAAGCTTTCCCCAAAGTGCTTGTTTAGATGTTTTTATACTATAATTTTTTTGAGTGTAACCGTTGAATCGGTTTGGAATTTGGAAGGCCTTACATTTTGATTACATGCTTCGGATGTCTTCGAGCTATTTTTAGGTTCAGGCACTGCCTAATAGGCTTCGTACCTCCGAGCTTCGATATCCCGAGCCATCCGAGTTTGTCTTGGAAGACAATCACTGTGTGGGGATGGTCGTAGCCTTTTAAGTATAGTCACTGCCTAATATGCTTTTGTGCCTCTGGACTTCGATAGCTCAAGGCATTCGAGTTTGTCTTGGATGATAGTCCCCGAGTGGGGTGACCTATTGGTTACAGGGAGAATGTAAGGCCCCAGAAAATTTCGCTAAGGAATTTAAGGTTCTGTGGTGTCGAGGTAGACTAATTATCATGAAGGTTATAGAGGCGTGGACCTTTTAGGTTAAAGAATGCACTAAAGTGCTGAGGAAAATGTTTGGCAAAAAAGACATTTCTGCGGCCCACTATGCGACCGTAGAATGGCCGCAAAGTGAAGCAAAAAATTGGGCAAGTTTGGATGATATTTCGCAGTCAATTGTGCGACCGCACAATCATTTCGCGTGTCGCACATCGACCGTAGAACCAACATAGATATTTTCGGAGGAAAATTCTGCGGTGTATTATATGACCGCAGAACAGGTCTATGGTGCATTATGAAATCACAGAACAGGTTTGTGGGCTGCAAACCTGCCGTAAACCCAACTTAAAACAACTCATTTTTTAGATATCAATTTTGCGGTCCATTTTTCGAGTCACACAGCAGTTCTGCGGTTCACTATGTGATTGCAGACCTAAAATTGGAGGGTTCAATTTCTGATTTTTATAACCCAGGTCAACTTCAATAAATAACCCTTGAAGGTCATTCTGGAGCACAAATCTGATAATTTTATAGAGAATGGAGAGTGTTATAGCGAGAGAAAGAAGCCCAAGTGCTATGTTCATCAAGATCCTGTCTAAGCTTTGAAATCAAACAAGGAAATCTCAAAAGATCTTCACCAAGAGGTAAGGTTCTAACCATAGTCTTCAATTTAAGTTTGGGGTAAAAGAGGGGTGATTAGGAGTATGATTCTTGGTTGTGAGAGTATTATGTATACATGTATTTACTAACAAGGGTTGTGGGAAGGTCATTGAACTAGTATGGGTAAATATTGGGTTGTGGGGTGAAAGAATCCTTGAAATCAAGATGCACACCTAGTGTTTGATAAAATGCCCAATTGAGATGAAACCATGAATATCTTCCTTATTATGGTTCAGTTTTGCTATGTCTCTAAATAGATTAAAGTTGCTAGGATTTCCGGAACATTGTAGTAACTTAAGTAAAGCTCAAAATGAGGTATGTTGGTTAAACTCCTCTCTTAGAATTGAATCCTACGGTGTGCATGTAAATTATGTAAATCCCGAATTGTTCATTATAAAATTGGCTATTCAGAATAAGCTTGTGTTGAAAGATATATGTTCAATATGTATTCCAAATGCTTTTATCATGTTATGTTATCATTTGAGAAGGTGTTCAAGGTAGGGATATGTATTATATGTTACGAGTTCAAGTCAAGTTCGAGTGAAAGTTATTATGCCAAATTGTGTGAAATTTTTTTATGTGCCTAAGACTCTTAATTGCTCACATGTATACTTAAAGTCTTGAATTCAAAAAGCTTATTATTGATGATGATGATGATGTTTGAAAGTGGAAAATGGAACATAAAATATGAAATGCGGCCAAGTGCCAAGAATGATATTGCAATTGTGGCTACTATGTTACAACTCTCGTTTTTGTATGTTAAAGGTTTCGTCTTCAGTTAATCGACGTAGACTCGGGGATGAGATTATCTTGAGATTAACTTATTTATGCTATTTATAATAAGCGATAAGTAAGTGTCATGAAGGATAAAGGGTACACGAATTAAAGAAAATGAGTTTCGTTGAAAGTGACCGATTTGGGATAAAATACGGGTCAAATAATAATACCCTATAATTATGAACTAGTACCATGCAAGGTATCATATGACCACGGTAGTATAATGTATAAAATATATTAAAAGGAGTAGTATTGTTAGGTAATTTGAGATAATTTTTAATTATGCGGGTAATTGGTTAATTATCGGGTAACGGAATATTACCTAGTTAATTGTTAAAAAAATGAGATAAGATTAAAATCCCCCACCCCCAAGAAGGGTAACGTGGCAAAAGGCCAAAAGTAAAGGAATGACTCTTAAGTCATTCCATGTATAGGTGGCTTATCTTGGGACAACTAAAATATTCAAGGAAGGTTTAGTATAAGATATTGTCCATTCCATTTGGACAAAATAAGAACCAAAAAACATTAAAGATTATAAACCAAGAAGACATGTTCCATTATTTCTAATAATTAAAGGAACAAAGCGTAATTCCATCAAAATTTTGCGGTTACAAAAGAGTACGGTGCAATTTTCGCCAAGAATATTATACGGAGTTTTCCCTACTTCAAGTATGTTAAGGATACTCCATCCTTCTTTTTAGCATGGTCCAATTATATAGAAGAAATAAGCAAATACACAGTTTTCATAAACGATTCTATTCATAGAAGTACGAGGGGTCTCTGCGTTCTTGATTCCCCATGTGACATATTATTATATCTTCTGTTCATGGGTCTCAAAATGATACGCAGTTGATAAAGTTTATCCGAAAAGAATATTGAGATTTTTAACATATTTCCATGCATTTTATTTATTTATGCATATACATTGACCCATGACTAGACGACGTTATAAATGCATATTTATATGTATATATTATGTATATGGGATATGGAAAAAAGGTTACGGCGTTATATACGCACCACCACCTGATCAATTGGTATATGCTGATGATATTTCCCATAGTGGTCGAGATGATATAATGGGATGCCCTCAGTGGCTTGATGATATTATGTACACCCATACCTATGCATAACACGACATTTGTACGCACGTGCATGAAATTTTTAAAATTTACAAAGTTATTCAGATTTACAGATGGATTTGTTTATTCCATGTTTCATCTATGTCATTTACGTACTGATTTTCATGCCTTACATACTCAGTACATTTTTCGTACTGATGCCTTATTTCACGGGACCTGCGTTTCATGCCCACAGGTGAAGGTAGGCAAGCTGATGGTCCCCCTTCTTAGGATCATTGATCAGCGAGAGTTAGCATGCTCCACTTGATCCTGAGTTGCTTTTGATTTTGGTACGATATATATATATATATGGGTATGACGTGGCTCAGTCCCGTCTTTGTACAGTTATATTTCTATTAGAGGTCTGTAGACAGTATGTCTAGTTGGATAGTATGTGGCCTTGCTGGCTTCCAGTTCTGAGTTATATAGTTGTCTATAGCAGCCTTGTCGGCTCGCCCTACATATGTTGCACGTGTATGCATGTATGCCTTTTCGGGCAGATTTCCATCATGTACAGTATTCTCGTAATTCAGCATATGTTATTCAGGTTTACATCTAAGACGCATGCTTAAGGGTGTTTGACAGGTAGGACTTAGGCACCCGTCGCGGCCCATCGGTTTGGGTCATGACAAAAAGTGGTATAAGAGCAGTTCTGTCTTAGGGTTGTCTACAAACCGTGTCTAGTAGAGTCTTTTTTATAGGTGTGTTGTGCACCACACTTATAGACAGGAGGATACAGGACATATAGGATGTTATCCTCTCTTCTTATCTTAGATCATGCGATATAAGCATTCATGTTCCTAACGATGTGTTACGTTTATAGCAATACCTCCGAAGACTACAGCCGCTAGCATGGGTCAGAAGGCTACGAAGGTATTAGAAAGAGATATAAGTTATACTATGGAGTCAGACCCATCATAGATCATGGTTTCTATTGAGGAGGATCTATCCGAGGGTCCATATGAGTCATCTATTCGAGCTGTTTCGACCACGCCGGTAGTAGATGGGGTGAGAGGAGTTCCGACATCTCCAAGGCCCTTAGTTTCATTATCACGGCCCGTTGATTAGGGTATGAGGGAAGTAGTGCATGGATGGCACATCCGGGTTTCCCTGTGGCTCAAAACTATGTCAAGGCATTTGCGGACACCAGCTCTTTTGAGGTTCCAGATTGTCCATAGTCTTGGGAGTCCATCAATCAAGGTTCGTCATTGTATGTTATGGGATATGCAGAGGAAGAGGATAGTAGTTTGTCCAAGAGGAGGAAGTAACCAATAAGGATATGAAGGTTCCGCTTCGAAGTGTTTCTGATCGAGGTTCTTATATAGGACGAGGCAAGGACCCTCTACTGTAGAGTTCCTCCAAGTGTCAGTTTTTGGTTGGTGAGTTCCACCTCTTCTTGGAATATTATCAAGTCAGGGTTCTAAATGTGTTAGGTTGTTTTATGAGGACGTAGGGATCCCTTTCCTGACTTGTATATTTTATGGATATGCCTACTTAGAGGTTTTGTAGACACTATCCTATATATAGTTTTAGGTATGACATGTCTACGGCCTAGTCGACCCCTATGTATATAAACCTTTTTGTAAATTAGTTATGCAAGTTATGTTTTAATATTGTTACCTATATATATGGATGTGGCCCGAAATGGCCCATGATAGATTTGATAATAAACAAGGATAAGATACATGGTGTTCGGTTGGGTAGACCTTAATATTATAATAGGTAAGGATTGATTGGCCTTTTGTTATGCTAACATCAAGTGTAGATCAAAGATGGTTTGATTTCAGTTTCTAGGAGAGCCTATTTTAGAATGGGAAGGTAATACGGCATCGCCAAGAGGTAAATTTATCTCCTATATCAAGGCAAGGAAGATAATAAAAAAGGGAAGAGAGGCCGAGGGTCTATCGGAAACAGCCTCTCTGCCCTATCGGGGCAGGGGTAAGGTCTGCGTATACATTACCCTTCCCAGACCCACTATGTGGGATTTTACTAGGTAGTTGTTGTTGTTATTGTTATATTTATCACTAAGTTCGGGTTTGGGATGTGGAAGTAGTGTTACCAACCATTCAGTCATTTCCTGTTGTTAATGAGTTTCCCATTGTTTTTCCCGATGAACTTTCGGGTCTTTCGTTAGAGCGAGAAATTGAGTTTGGCATTGACCTACTACTAGATACTCATCCAATATCTATTCCCCCTATAGAATGTCCCCCGTATAGCTGAAAGAGTTAAAGGAACAACTAAGGGGCTTTTATCAAACCTAGTACATCAACGTGGGGAGCACTTGTGTTGTTTGTGAGAAAGAAGGATGGTTCCTTACGAATGTGTATTGATTATAGGCAGTTGAATAAGGTGACGATCAAGAATAAGTACCCGCTCCCGAGAATTGATGATTTATTTGATCAGTTACAAGGTACCAAGTGTTTTTCAAAGATAGACTTGAGGTCCAGGTATCATCAGGTAAGGGTTAAGGAGGAAGATATTCCGAAGACAACATTCAGGACTAGATACGGGCACTTTGAGTTTCATGTTATGTCATTCGGTTTGACCAATGCCCCTGCAGTATTCATGGATTCGATGAACAGTGTGTTCAGGCCCTTTTTAAGATCTGTTCATAATTGTATTTATCGACGATATATATATTGGTATATTCTCGTTTAGAGGCTGAACATGCAAATCACTTGCGTACCGTGCTCAGAGTTCTACAAAAAGGGAAGTTGTATGCAAAATTCTCTAAATATAAATTCTGGTTGAACTCTATAACTTTCCTTGGGCATATCATTTCGGGTGAAGGCATCCAGGTGGATACACAAAATATTGAGGCATTGAAGACTTGGCCTAGACCCACAACACCGACGAAGGTTCGTAGCTTCTCCGTTTGGCAGGTTGTTACAGGAAACTTGTAACGAAATTTTCTTCTCTTCTAAGCACCTTCGACCAAAGTGGTATGTGGTGTCTCGCTTAATGTTCTGGAATAACATAAGGAAATCTATAATGCAAGTAAGTTGAAGAAAGGTTGTGAATAAGTATAAATAGATATGTGTAGGTCACAAGCTAAAGTATGGTAGAGTGACAAGGTTTTAGGAATACAGGAGGAAGGATAAGAAAAGATGAGTGAAAAGGTAACGATAATGGATAAGTCTTTGGGAATAAGTTCATAAGAGAGCTGATAGTTTCTCTAAGTTATAGAAGGCTCAGTATAGCCTGAATGAACTCAAAGGAGTCTAAGACTAATAACGTTTGGAATAGATGAAATGCTGCCTTAATAGTGGGATAAGGGCATAATTGTGATGGATAAAGGATGAAGTTTGGGCCTCCGAAGAAGGGAATTTCCTGAATCGTAAAAGATTAGGATACCCATGTAATAACTCAGAAGGGAACTAAGTTTCAATGGACCAATCCTTGCGAACGGTGTTTCCGGGCATTGAAGGACAGATTAACTTCAACACCGGTTCTACCGCTCCCAGAAGGGACCGATGGTTATGTTATCTATTGTGATGCTTCAGGCGTTGGATTGGGTCGTGTGCTGATGTATCAAGGTAAGGTTGTAGCTTATGCTTCTAGACAACTATGAAAGCACGAGAAGAACTACCCGACCCACGATTTAGAGTTAGCCTTGGTAATTCATGCAGTAAAGATGTGAAGGCACCATTTGTATGGCATTCATGTTGATATCTATGCGGATCATAAGGGCCTCCAGTATATCTTCAAGAAAAAAGAATTGAATTTACGTCAAAGAAGATGGTTGGAGATACTTAAAGATTATGACATTGATATTTCATGCCATCCGGGGTGTATACGGTGAAATTAAAGGGTTCAATTTCTCGTCATTAAGGTGTTTTCGGAAGCCATATCGAGATCTCGAGGCTATGGGTTTGTGGTCGAGTTCTCTACCTCGAGGTCCATTTACGCTCGACCCAACAACGATGTCAAGGATGGGGAGTTCCCAAGATGAGCAGACAGCACTAGCAGAGCCTAGTTTCACGTCTAGCTGTCCCATCTCCATACCTTTGTAATTAATACACTCTTGTACCATGTTTGGATACCCCTCCTATATAAGGGGAATCCTTGAAACTTTGTAAACCATGTTGCTCCAACTATTCTACACGAAATATAACAACTCTCTCTTTTTTCTCTCTAACATATTTTCCCGACGCTATTGCTTATTATTCTCATATTTGTTATTCATTTATTGCTTGTTATTGGCCATATAGATCCTCCCTTGATTATATCCTAACTGTTAGCCTTTCCCCGATTACCCTCGATAGCTCGAGCCCAAGCCCGAGCCCAGGCATCGACCTCGAGGCCCCTCATCGGTCAGTTCGAGGCCCAAATTGCTAACCCCTTGGTTTGATTATAACTCTACTCTAGTTCGTATTTTGCCGTTAAGGTTCATACATCTAGCATCAATTGCTTTAACAACTAGCATAGAAATAGATCACGTATTTTAGAGTCCCATTAACAAATTTGATTGTTATTACCATTTTCACGGTAAACACAGGGAAAGCGAACGTAGTAGTTGATGCCCTCAGTCGTAGATCTATGGGTAGCCTGTCATATTTACAGCTAGAAAAAAAAGTAGAATAGCTCATGAGGTTCACCAGCTAGCTAGTCTTGGAGTTCGATTACTAGACTCAGGTCATTTTGGAATTTCTATTCAGGATACGATAACATCCTCATTAGTAACTTAAGTAAAGGAACGACAGTACAAGGATCCTGTGTTAGTTCATTATAGGGATACCACCCCTCAATAGGAGAAGACACCCTTTGAAATTATAGAAGATAGGGTCCTCAGATATCGAGGACGATTATGTGTCCCTAATGTTGCAGGGCTGTGTCGGAAGGTTATGGGAGAAACTCAGTATTCTCGTTATTCTATCCATCCAGGAGCAACAAAGATGTATCATGATATCAAGGAGGTATATTGGTGGGATGGAATGAAAAAGGATATAGCGGAGTTTGTTGCTCAGTGCCCTAACTGTCAGCAGGTTAAGATTGAGCATCAAAAGCCTGGTGTATTATTGTAGGCTATGGAGCTTCCGACTTGGAAATGGGAAGTAATCAATATGGATTCCATCGTGGGCTTACCTCATACCCAGCGTAAGTTCAATTCGATATGGGTGATTATTGATAGGCTTACAAAGTCAGCCCATTTTCTTCCCGTTAGGACTACATATTCTGCAAAGGATTATGCAAGGCTTTATATTAAGGAGATAGTATGACTACATAGTGTCCCTGTATCTATTATCTCGGATAGAGGAGCTCAATTTACCGCTAACTTCTAGAGGTCCTTCCAAAGGGGATTGAGGACTCAAGTAAGTCTTAGTACAATATTTCAGCCTCAGATAGATGAACATGATGATCATACTATTCAAACACTTGAGGATATGTTACAAGCTGGTGTGATAGACTTCAAAGGTAGCTGGGATGATCATCTGCCGCCTATTGAGTTCGCATATAATAATAGCTACCATTCTAGTATTCAGATGGCTCCATAAAAAGCTCTTTACGGACGGAAGTGTAGGTCATCTATAAGGTGGTTCGATTTTGGGGAAACTACATTAGTAGGACCGGAGTTGGTACAGCATGCAATCGAGAAAATTAAGTTTATACAGGAAAGGCTATTGGCAGCTCAAAGCCGTTAGAAGGCTTATAAGGATAATACAAGATGAGACTTGGAGTTTCAGATTGATGACTGGGTATTCCTAAAGGTATCACCGATGAAAGATGTCATGAGGTTCGGTAAGAAAGGAAAACTTAGCCCTCGGTACATTGGACCATATTGGGTCATACGCAAGGTAGGCTAGGTAGCATATGAGTTGGACTTGCCTTCAGACTTGGAATTTGTACATCCAGTCTTTTATATGTCTATGCTCCGTAAATGTATTGGAGATCCTTCTAGAATTGTTTTAGTTGATGACGTTCAGGTCACAGAGTAGCTATCATATGAACAAACTCCAATTTCTATATCAGACGGACAAATTCAGAGATCGAGAACTAAAGACGTAGCTTCGGTGAAAGTACTTTGGCGAAACAACAATGTGGAAGAAGTGACTTGAAAGGCCGAGGAAGACATGAAGTCTAGATATCCCTACTTATTTACTCTTCAAGAGAAGGATCCGACTGAGACGTCATAACCTTAAGGTACGTGTATGGACTCTGTTGTCATTATTGTCGTTAGCCGTGTGAGGCCATTATCGTTATTAAGAATTGTGGTCCTATGTGGCGTTGAATTATTAAATTTCTATAGGAAGAGTTGGTAAGTAGTGTTCTTACAAGGGAGACCTTGCCAAAATTTATTTAGATCTCGGGGAGTTGGACATTCGAGGACGAATGTTTCTAAGGGGGAAGGATGTTACATCTCGCGTTTTTGTACGTTAAAGGTTTCGTCTTCAGCTAATCGACGTAGACTCGGAGATGGGACTATCTTGAGATTAACGTATTTACACTATTTATAATAAGCGATAAGTAAGTGTCATGAAGGATAAAGGATACACAAATTAAATAAAACGAGTTTCGTTAAAAGTA
Source organism: Nicotiana sylvestris (assembly GCF_000393655.2). Classification (NCBI taxonomy): domain Eukaryota; kingdom Viridiplantae; phylum Streptophyta; class Magnoliopsida; order Solanales; family Solanaceae; genus Nicotiana; species Nicotiana sylvestris. Next base: position 47,245,785 of record NC_091068.1, read on the forward strand.
GTCAATTTGGGATAAAATACGGGTCGAGCAATAATACCCGATAATTATGAACTAGTGCCATGTAAGGTACCATATGACCACGGTAGTATAATGTATAAAATATATTAAAAATGAATAGTATTTTTAGGTAATTTGAGATAATTTTTAATTATACGGGTAATTGGTTAGTTACCGGGTAACGTGACATTACCTGGTTAATAGTTAAAAAAATAAGATAAAATTAAAATCCCCCAAAGAAGGGTAACGTGGCAGAAGGCCACAAGTAAAGGAATGACTTTTAAGTCATTCCATGTATAGGTTTCTTATCTTGGGATATTAAAATATTCAAGCAAGGTTTAATATAAGATCTTGTCCATTCCATTTGGACAAAATAAGAACCAAAAAACGTTAAGGATTATAAACCAAGAAAACATGTTCCATTCTTTCTATTACTTCAGAAAACAAAGCTTCAGTTTTTCGTTCAAAATATTTCACAGAAGCAGAAGCTTTATTTTATTCAAATAATTCAAGGAACAAAGCGTAATTTCATCAAAATTTTGTGGTTACAAAAGAGTACGGCGCAATCTTCGCCAAGAATATTATACGGAGTTTTCCTTATTTCAGGTATGTTAAGTTCACCCCTTCCTTTTTTTTGGCATGGTCCAATTATACAGAAGAAATGAGCAAATACACTGTTTTCATAAATGACTCTATTCATAGAAGTACTACGGGTCTTTGTGTTCTTGATTTCCTATGTGACATATTATATATCTTATGTTCATGGGTCTCAAAATCATACGCAGTTGATAATGTTTATCCAAAAAGAATATTGATATTTTTGACATATTTCCATGCATTTTATTCATTTGTGAATATACATTGACTCATGACCAGACGACGTTATATACGCGTATTTATATGTATATAATGTATATGGGATATGGGAAAAAGATTACGACGTTATATACGCACCACTACCTGATCAGTTAGTATATGTTGATGATATTGCCCACAGTGGCCGAGATGATATGATGGGATGCCTTCAGTGTCTTGATGATATTATGTACACCCATACCTATGCATGACACGATATTTGTACGCACGTGCATGACATTATAAATGTTTCAGAATTTACAAAGTTATTCAGATTTACAAATGGATTTTTTTATTTCATGTTTCATCTATGTCATTTACGTACTGATTTTCATGCCTTACATACTGAGTACATTTTTCGTACTGACCCTATTTCACAGGGCCTACGTTTTATGCCCGCAGGTGCAGGTAGGCAAGTTGATGGTCCCCCTTCTTAGGATCCTTGATCAGTGAGAGTTAGCGTGCTCCACTTGATCCGGAGCTGCTTTTGATTTTGGTACGATATGTTGTGTGTATATATATATAGGTATGACGTGGCTCAATCTCGTTTTTGTATAGTCATATTTCTATTAGAGGTCTGTAGATAGTATGTCTAGTTAGATAGTATGTGGCCTTCCCGGCTTCCAGTTATGAGTTATATAATTGTCTATAGCAGCCTTGTCGTCTTGCCCTACGTATGTTGCACTTATATGTATGTATGCCTTTTTGGGCAAATTTCCTTCATGTACATTATTCTCATAATTCAGCCGATGTTATTTAGGTTTACATCTAAGACACATGCTTAATGGTGTTTGACAGGTAGGACTCGGGCACCCGTCGTGGCCCATCGGTTTGGATTGTGACATACTAGTACCAATAAAATAAAAAGATGTGAAAAAAGTATGAAATGAGCTGATTATAATAAACATTTTTGGGATGATATTGAGGTGATGCCTTAATTGGGATGAGATGATTGATAGAAAAGGATGATGTTGATCCATACATCACTGTGGTGTGACGGCCTAGCCGATCGGGTCGTGATCAGACGCCATGCCGCGCACATGGTGGTAATTATGCTAGAAATTAGAATTGAAATTGTGATTATGGTTGATGTCTCAGATGCGACGGCCTAGCCGATCGAGTTGTGATCGGACTCCATGATAAAATTACGGTGGTATTATGAGCGGTAACATATCGGTGCTAAAGATATCCCAACCTAAAAATATGAAAATCAACTTGAAAACTTATCTTGTTCTTAACTTGATGTTTTGGTATTGTTTGATGCTTCCATTATTTTTATGATTGGTCCTTCTTGTATTATTACTCATTTTATTGAGAGGGTGTTTAGTCATACATACTAGTACTACTCCATATGTACTAACATCCCTTTTGTCGGCAGCGTTGCTCTTTAATGGATGCAGGAGGTTCCACAACATGTGGCATTGATCAGTGATAGCGGTACACCCTCTTTCCAGCAGACTTGGTGAGCCCCACTTCATTTCGGGGTCATGTATCTTTTGTTCTTTGTGTATTCTGTTTGAGGTATAACCGGAAACTTTGTTGCTGGCACTATCATAGTACTCTTTTGTATCTATAGAGGCTCCGTAGACATAGTGTGGGTTGTATATTGTTGTTGGGAAAGTTAAATAAGTTATGTTGTGTTTGAATCACTTCTTCCTCTCCAGACTATGAAATGTGTGTATTTTGAGACTTTAAAATAAAGTAACTAATGGAAATGAATTGGTATTGTACACATGATCTCCTTATTGTCTAATTAACGAAAATATGCCTTCTCTTTATTCATGAGTAAGTTTGTGTAGAAAGTATCTGACAGGCTTGCTTCAACGGTTGAGCGCCGTTCACGCTCCCCAATTTTGGGGCGTGGCAGCGCCCCTTGGGCTCGATATCCTTAACGAACAAAATGTAATAACCTTAAAGGACAAAATATGTGTCTGTAAGGTAGAAATTTTCTTTCGTTCTTGTGCGTAATATACAATATTGTAAGTGTGTGCAGGCTTCGTGTTATGGCTTGGGTGGTGTACGCAGGCATGATTTATTTGACCGTTTGGCCCTTACAATAAATCATGTCCACCGAGTCCCGACTTTTCAAGCATAAAGTTTACTTCCGTGATAAAAATCTTTTCTTGAGGGTGATGGCGCTATTATTCAAAGTCTATCGTCAGGAGGGCTCGAATACTGTTGATGTGACCATCGACTCTGACTCAAATTTGGTCTCGGATTCTTAGTTAGCATGATCCACTATTGCCTCATTAGAAACCTAGTCGGAAAACCCATTTGGGACAAAACCAGTTCAAGGGAAAAAGAGTGCAACACATGCTTTCATGCCTAACAACTGTTGATACCCAATTTTTCTCTGTATTTTTAAATATGCAAAATACCTTCAAAATAGCCTATATATGCTTATATAACTATATCCCAAGGTTACATTATTTTTCCTTAATGTTTTTTCAAAGATTTTTAAATCAATTTACTGTCCTATTTTATCAAGAAAAACCCAATAATTATCCCCAAAATTATCAGTTTGGTGATTCATTAATTGGAGTCTCATGTTTACACTAAAATATAGCTAAGATATGTTTTTTTACATATTGGTTACAAATTTATTTAGTATTTTTAAGGTTAAAATTGCATAATTGCAATATTAGCCATTTTAGGTTTAAATTCGTCTCATGTTTATAAAATGGGATCTTATATTTTTAAATTAATAATTATATATTATAAATCATTTTAGTGCTTTCAATTTGTTTTCATAAATTTATTTACCTTTTTTATAAATTAAAGGGAAAAAGGGGGCTATTTAACTTGTAACCAAATTTGGCTTTCAAATTTATCCTAAAATCAAACAGACCCCAACCCAAATTAAACCAACCCAATCGTCTAAGTAAATCAGCCCAAAGACCCAAGCCCAATACCTAAATCTACTCGACCCAATTAGATTAAATCTTGGTCGTTGATCAATTTTGATCAATGACCCAGATTCGTTCTTACCAAATTAAATCAAACGACCCCCCAAACCCCTCTCATTCCTCACTCAATCGACTTTCATCTCTCTATCTCTATCTCTGGTTCTCTCTAGAACCTTCCCCCTCCCCCTCCGCTCTGATGAGCTTCACTCACGTTCTCCGGTCATTTTCTTGCTTGAATCCATGGTGGTTTCACCACCCACCAGCCTTCTATAGCTCCTCCACACTTGGTTACCGAAGTCTCATGACCTAACCACGAAAAAGCTAGGTCCAGACCTTGCTTGATTCAAGTTCCATGGCCATCTCCGGCCTTGCTCCGGCAAGCCATGTCTGTTCGAGCCTGGCCTCGACTCCTTGTGCTTAGATCAACGACTATCCAAGCCTTTCTCACCGTTTGGGTTCTTCCGAAACCCTAGCTTTTGAGGTTCTTTTGATTTCTTTAAATCTGTTCTAGATCCATGTTTTCCCTAAACTTTTAAACGATTTCTTGATATTTCTTTCAAAACTATGCTTTCAAAACCTTTATTTTTTCCGATCTAGGGTTTTTGAGTTATTTAGATGTTTCTCTGATTTTCTTTTTCTCTTGTGTATTTCTTCTACTATGATTCTTCTACTGTGTTCTTTGTGTGTTTCTTCTACTATGTTTCTTCTTTTGGGTTCTTGTTAGGTTTCTTCTGCCATGTTCTTATCAGTTTCCTCTACTGTGTTTTTATATATTTCTCCTACTGTGTTCTTATTAAGTTTCTTCTACTATGCTTCTGTATATGTTTCTCCTATTGTGTTCTTGTTAGTTTCTTCTAGTAGGTTTCTTATTAGTTTCTTCTGCTATGTTTCTTTATTGTGTGTCACATGTTGTTCTTTTACTATGCTTCTCATGAGTTCATGCTACTCAAAGAGCATGTCAAAGGTCTCAGTTCCTTTCTGAGACCTCTGAACCTGTCTCGATTAGTATGTTTTTTCCTTGATTATTTGTCCTCTCATCTATGCACTCGATTGATGGTAAAAACCCTAGAATTTGGGGGTTCATCCGAGTTTTGAGACCATTGGCTATATGATTTGCTTGAACTTGTTTGATTCTAGAAACCCTAACTCCTTTAGACCTATTTCGAGTCTCTGAACTGAGGCTTGAAATCTCTGTTTCTTTAAGCGATTCTGATTTTCTACTAAACTCTTCTAAGGTTCTTATACTGGACCCTTTGTATGCTATTTGATACTATCTCTTCTACATTGCTGACCTATGTAACTACCATGATCTTACAGTCTATTACCTACTGATTTTGCAATGACATGATGTTTTTTTTTCTTTGCCCTAAATTCAGCCTAGTATATTTGTGTGCTCTTTATATGTGCTGAACTTCCCTCTAAAAATGGCTTTCAATTTTGATTGATTTCAGACTTTCTTTGTATAAGTTTGATTGATTTCTTTCCTTGTCTGCTGACTTCCCTGTTACTTGATTTGAATCAAAAACTTTCCTTAGCTTTTCTGACTTGTTTCATTCATGGACCAATGATTACAAAAATCTCTGACCCCTTGATTTACTGTATACTGATTGATCCTTACCTTATTTGTTTTAACCGTGTATTTCAAAATTCTTCCCTTAATTAAACCCCTATGTATTTACCCTTAATTGCCTACTTTGCACAAGATGCTTATTTGATTTCTTTCCTTAAATAACTTTTACCGTTTAAGTCTGAATTCCTTAATTAAAGGAAGTCTTGTATTGATTGATTTTTAATTGATATCTAGTTCCTTAATTGTTTTCTTACCTTATTTCTGCCTGTTTTTTCACACTATAAATGCACGACTCTTTCATTAGCAAAATCATCCATCACTCGTAGTCTTTCTGAACTTACACTTACACTCAAAAGTATTCTCTCTTGTTGCTTGTACTGTGGCCTGTTCACAAGACCTACTGCCTTCCTTTCTTTATTTGCTTCTTTGAAACTGGTATGTCCTAATTTAAGTTTTTTAGCACCACAACAATGTGTTTATTTACTGCTTCTGTATCCCTGTCTGCTTACTGCTTCTGTGTGGTTCAACACTACTGATTTCTTTCTGCCTGTCTGTTATGAATCCCAAACCCCTGCCCCCCCTATGTGCTCATGATATGGTTTGAGGTATGGGAATATGCAAATTATTGTCCATGAATTAAACTTTATCCCCTGGGATCCTAGCCCCTAATAATGTGTGTTCTAGCAGGCTTATGGGTATGCTAGCATCCTCCATTACTGGGCATGTCTAAAGCCTGCCCTTAGCTAAGCAATAGGCTCTTTACAATCTCCTCATTCCCTTGAACCCTCCCTATGTGTGTTTATTAGTAGTTGTTTCCCTCTCCTTTTCCCATTTAGCATTCTATTCTGCACTTGCACACTTTCTTAGTCTTTAAGTTTTTCCCCCCCCCTCTTGTGAGCCTTGCCTTAAGACCCTTTGAGTTCCCTCTGAATTTGGACACTTGAGGACTGGCCCTTCTACACTGCCCTTGTCCTAATCTAATTATATATTTGGGTGTGAGCATTGCCCGGAGTCCCTTTGAGGCTTTTAGGGAACTTTGACACACTCAAATGTGAGAAAGACTTTGGATCATGATCTCATGGAGTTGGTTTACCTCATATTTCGGACATGAAGTCTGAATCAGGCTCTCCTCTGGTTGTACTTTTATTTATATTTTCTGATGTATTTTTTTACTTTATTCTGGGATGTAATAATTTGTAATAAACTCTTAGGGATGGTTAGTAAAAAAGGGGCAGGTAACTATGTATGCAAAAAGGGTAGATACCATGTCTATAGGAATTTTGAATCTGCATATAGAAATCATGCCTATAGGTGTTTGGAAATCTGCATATGCAAATAGAAATCATGCCTATAGTTCCTTCTGAATTATGTATATCCTACATTCATATAGAAATCATGATCATAGAGCTACTATATTCATATATAAATCATGCCTACAGGATTGTCTAAATTTGCACGATCAATTGCACCTAGATATCATGTCCATAGGTCTTAAACAAATTTCTGCACCTAGATATCATGATCATAGGACTTAAACATTCAATTGCACCTGGATATCATGTTCATTCAACAGCTAGATATCATGTTCATAGGTTTAAAATGAGTCTTCTGCATTTTTATACCATGTCTACAAGGTTCAAAATCAACTACGCGTAGAAAGCATGTTTATAGGAATTCCTAATCGAATCTGAATCGCTTCATTCACATATAGAGCTAAAACCAGTAATAACAGGTACCATCAGTTGCAGAACTTATAACCTTCGTTAAAACTTGCCTTTCTTTTGATAATCTGACTACCACTTTTAACCAGTACGTATTCAGTTTATTTTGCTTTCTGAATTCAATAGATACCATGCCTATAGGATCTTTGTCCAACACTTACGCAAGCCTTAGGATAAAGTTATAAACTGAATCTGTTCTATTAACTACAACCAGCAGGCAAGCCTGATTCGAGTTTTTTATCTGAACTATGTAATAAATCAGTCTGCCTCAGCTTTATGTTCTTTCATGTCTAGTATTTAATCAGACCCTAAACAATATATGTAAGTCATGCTAATTACATGCTTCTTTGTGTAAGGAGGTATATCTGAGCCTCTACTTGTTATGTGTTTTCCTTAACTTGCAATACATGTTTTGTATGTCGCCTTAGAATTTTTGCCTTTGAAACTACAAATAAACCTAATATACCTCCCCTTTAGGATTAGTAATCTTAAATGCCTCCGGGACTGATAGGATTGGGACGGGTAATAGCAGGCAATAAGTAATAGAGACCATTCCGTGCTTTAATACCTTAACGGGGTGGGAAGGGTAGATATGGATATGATGATCACACGATAATGTTACGTGTAGCCCCTCATTGAGGAGTGATTACTGGGCATTGTGTGGGGTGATCCATATTATTAATAAACCTAGGACCCCCCTTTCCCTTTGTTTCTTTGTTTCTTCTAAAGATTTCAAACTATTTCTTTAAGAAAAATCAGCCTTCTTTTAGTTCTTTCCAACTTTGTTTATTTGTAAACCATTACGTGAAAATCCCCTCTTATTTAAAGTTTTATTTGCCTACATGTTAATTGCACCTCAATTCACAACAATAGTCTTGTCGGGAACCACGCTAGTGGATCCTGATGGGTGCCTAACACCTTCCCCTTGGGATAATTTCAAGCTCTTACCCAATCTTTGGTTACTCAAATCAAACCCTATTGGTGTCCTAATGCACATTAATCATTAGGTGGCGACTCTTCAAGTCAAACCCAATTCCCAAAACGAATGATTTGTCCTCCCAAATGTCATAAATTTGATTTCACGAGAAAAAAGGGGCGCGACAACAATTACATCATCCTTTGGTTGTTGCCTGCAAGTGTAGTCCAATTCGCAATATATGTAATAATAAAAAATAATGAACGGGTTTGTACCTTAGAAGTAGTATCATTTTAAGCCGGTAACATTCCAGTTGTTAGGTAGTTGCTCACCGTTCCCTGCTTCATGTTTGTATGAACCATTATCGGTAATCTCGATAATTCGATAAGGACCTTCCCAACTCGGTCCTAGCTTCTCTTTGTTCGGGTTCTGGGTGTTCATTGTCACCCTTCTTAACACCAAGTCCCCGATATTGAAGTGTCAGAGGTTGGATCTCTGATTGTAATACCTTTTGAGTGGTATTAGTGCTTCGGCACTATAGACCAACAAAAATGGGGTGGCCTCGGTACTAGACTTTGAGGTCGCATGGTATGCCCACAGGACTTCCGGCAAAATTTCCTTCCATTTTCCTTGGCATCGGTCAACCTTTTCTTAAGGTTTTGGAGTATGGTCTTGTTTGTAGACTCCTCTTGCCCATCCCCACTAGGGTGATAGGGTGTTGACAGGATCCTTTTGATATTATGGTCCTCGAAAAATTTGCTTACCTTATTGCCAATGAACTGCTTTCCGTCATCACATACGATCTCGAATGGCATCCCGAGCCGACATATTATGTGGTCCCAAATAAAATCAATAACTTCTTTTTCTCTGACTTTCTCAAATGCCTGAGCTTTAACCCATTTAGAAAAATAATCAGTCATAATTAATATAAATTGAGCCTTATCGGGTGCCCATGACAGGGGACCATGTCCATTCCCCATTTCATGAATGGATAGGGCGATACCAAATGCAATAGTTCCCCAGGCTTACAGATCATTAGTGCGTGCCTCTGACAACCGTCACATTTCTGTACATATTCCTTCGCATCTTTCTTCATGTCAACCAGTAATAGTCAGCTCTGATTATCTTACGAACCAACGATTTGTCCCCCGAATATTTCCCGCATGTGCCTTTGTGAAATTCCCTTAAAGCATATTCGGTGTCTCCCTGTCCCACACATATAGCAAGTGGATCGTCAAACGTTCTTCAGAATAGGGTGTTATCCTCGGACATGCTAAACCTAGCTGCCTTCGTGCATAGAGCTCTCGATTCTTTAAGGTCCGAGGGCAGCTTCCCAGTCTTCAGGTGATCTACATACTTATTTTTCCAGTCCCAATTTAAGCTTTTCGAGTTTATCTCGGCGTGGCCTTCTTCCACTACCGATTTCATAAGTTTTATGACCGTTCACAAGCTGAATTCATCATCATCAACCGACGACCCCAGGTTAGCTAGAGCATCGACTTTACTATTTTGATCCTGGGGTATATGTTACAGGGTCTACTCCTTGAATCGATGTAGTGTTGCCTGTAGTTTATCCATGTATTTTTGCATTCATTCCTCCTTCACTTCAAATGCCCCATTAACTTGATTTACCACAAGGAGGGAATCGCATTTTGCTTTAAGGATACACGGGTTAATTCAATACAAATGATAAATTTTGTTAGATTAAATAGATAAAGGGCGTGATAAATTGTTAAATCGATTATGGTGAGTGAAACCAGACTCAGTAACATCTTTAATGTAATGCATGCATTCGATCCCGGGCTCGTAATAATGAAGAGTTGATGAACAGCAGTAAGAACTTTGAATAGCAGAGAAAAAATAAGAGTAAATTTCCTTGGTATGTGTATTACAATAGTCTTAATGAATAGTCAGATTCCCCTTTATATAGTAGGGGACTTTTACTCAAATTACAATCCCATTAAAGGTAAAAATCTTTCTGTTTTACTAACCACTAATCTTCTCTTGATACAAGCCGATATTCACGACATGACATCCAGCTGGGCACGGATATCACGACCCTTTGTTAGTCGTGCTCTATTATTTGATAATGATCTCTGAAGTTTAGGGATTCGAATCGGACTCGAGGGGCGTGGCCCCGATTCATCTGAGGGCAAGTGTTTTGCCCGGACCTCGATTCGAGGGGCTTCTTACCTCGATTCCGGTTCCTTACAGTCACATCTCTGCTACATTCACTTCATCAATAACCGAGGTGTCGAAAGGGCTCGGTTTCACCGATATACAAACTTAAAATTAAAAGATAATTTTTGACATATAAGTTTATTAGGTGTATAAAACACAAAAACTACTCATTATCACGACCCAAAACCCCACAAAAGGTCGTGATGGCACCTAACCACCAATGCTAGATAAGTCAACATCCAAACATAGATGAAACTAAGCATAACAAGAATATATTATAACTACCACAATATAAATACGTGGAACAAATTCTTCAACTACAATAAACACATAAATACTACGACAATACGTTTCCCAAATCATGGTAATACGGAGTCATGAGCTTTAAAATAAGATACAAGAAAATATCTCGATAATACAAATATTGTTTGAAATGTAAGTAACAATATGAGAAAGGAAGGAAAGGGATTCCAAGGGTCTGCGAGTGATCATGCAGCACTACCGCAGATTTCCTATATCGGATATTGAGCACCTTCTTGAGGTCCATTCGAGCCAATGCAAGAATTAGCATAAAATTTGTAGAATGTCGTATGAGTATAAGGTAATGTGTACTCAATAAGTATCAAGACTAACCTTAGTGAAATAATGATGAGATTCAGGTCACATGATACCTACTAACAATTAAACATGTACAATTCATATTCATACACAACAAGAATCTGAAAAGAGATACAATATTGTAAAAGAATATATCAAGAGAGATCGACTCAACATGGATAGTTCTATCCCGTCTATCAAGTCTAAAGCATGTAACAAAAGCATCAAGTAGTATGTTAGAAGATAAACATAGAAAGCATATATTGTGCATTATATGACATAAAGGATTCACTTGTATGGTCAAATCTTTCACCTTTATTCTTAAAACTCACCGCATCAGCTCCCACATCAGAATCAACCAAAAATATATTAATTTCTCATTACCTGCATATACACCATCGTGAAAGAGACATGAGAAGGTAAACATAGGGTGATGGATCCTAGGGAACCGCAGATCAATTTTGTTGCTCGCATAACTGTTCAGCGGTTCACAAAACGAGTAGCAAATTGTTCCAGTCAACAACTTCAAACATAGCTGCCTAGTGCTTCGCATATTAGGTCTACAGTCCGCACACCAATTCTACGGTCCGCAGATCGTACACACATATTGGACCTATTAGTTGTCAGATTCTGCAAACATGCTCCGAATGCGTCGAAACTGACATGAACCCCTCGAAATTCATCCAATCATTCCTGCAAGTCTAAATGCCCAATTTTTTGATACAAAGGCTCAAAACTCCCACATAAATATCACAATAAAGAATCGCGGCTCAAACCAATTAGAATTTTTCTTAAGTTCGTAAATCTTTATTCTTTCAAAAGAGTATCCGAATCATACTTAGACACTTCGAATTACTTCCAAAGTTTGTACACAAGTTCAATTAAACTATATAAACCTATCCAAAATCTCGGAATGCATATTTATGGAGTTGCCTTATTGTAAGACTCATAATTAAACGCAATATTGCATAGTAATTGAAGAATTTAAGAAGAAGAGTGAACAAAGAAAGAAAGCCCAAGCATCCTAATATGACGACGGTGTGTATTGGCTGTGCATCGGAGATTAGAGCAGGTGAATGACTCCCAAGAAGGTTCTAATGAGTTCATTCATATGTCATGTTTAAGGATTTCTGAATTTATGTATGGCTAAGATCTAAGACTTGTATTGGATGATGCCTAGGCTTGCAGTATTCCTATATCATCATTCATTCTATATTTCAATAATAGAGAGAGGAAAGACACACCTTCAAATTCATAGAAGGTCTCTTCAAAGAGGGCACTTTAGGTGTAGTGTTATTGAGTGCTTAAGAGGGAATACAGTGGCTTATGGGCCTTAGGACGATGAGTTTTCATGCTAGGATCTCTTGGGGTGAGCTTTGATTAAGGATCGTAGTGTACTGGTAAGAAGAAGTGTTAACTTGAAGGCAAGTCAAGACGAACTCGAAGAAATAGGTCATCTTTGTAGTGCTTTGGATCAGCATAGCAATAGAAATGATCAGTTTCTTTAGTGTGGTAAAGCTTTACAGGTGTTTTGTGGCAATACTCTTAGGTTTGGCAACCTGCATGACTTGGTTGAGTTAGAAGGATTCAGTTCTGATGGCTTGGTTTTGTGCAAACTGATTTCGAAGAGTTCTTGATGGTTTCGATCACGGCTTGGGATTGATGTCTTCTACGGGTATGAAAGGATTTGTGACGTGTCACAATGTTCTCTCTTTAAGTGAGTTAAGTTGAAGGTTTTTGGATGATGGAGTATTTATCCGACTTATAATTCAGAGTTGATAATGAGATTCTCATATTTTTTATATGATGGCATGATAGATATTGTGTACTGTATGGGATTGAGATTGCATGTACAAGGTTGTGGTTCAGTTTCAATAGGAAGATCATGAGTTCCAGAAAGAATGCATGGTTTCAAATGTTTAAGATAATGCTAGCACTATTTTTGTACCGCCTGAGAAAGGTATGCTTTGTTGAAGGTACGTTATGATTTGATTGCAGATGCTTGACCAGTACTACAAAAATCGCATTGTTAGTAGCCATTGATGTTCAGGTTTTGCTACTTATTGAGGAAGGCTATGGAAGTATCTCCTGTGGGGTGATTGTGCATGCGTGATGTATCAGTCATTTGAGTAAGAGAGTTAGAGGTCAGGTATGGAGATTTTTGTACTCTCGCAGTTTGGAGATTATAATTCTGAAAGGCAGACTATTTCTTGGTTGTAGACTATGAAGATATGTTAAGAGTTAGACAACTGATGGTATATTTTATGGATAGGTTACTATGGACTTTTGGAAGGTAATATATCTATTTTAGGATGATCAGAATTGATTTGGGGGCCTATTGGTAGGCCTAATGAGAATGTGCATTTTACATCGGATCAGGTTTGTTTACTGAACATAGCTATTATTGAGGGGTGTGTCATTGACTAGAGTTGATCTGATTCATGTCCTGATGTATTTCATGTGTTACTCTTTTATGCTACTATGGATTGTGAGATTGTTGACTTTTTCCACACATAATGTGGTTTTGCTTGGGCCTTGTGGCAAAATTTGAGCGAGATGGCTATTGGGATGTCGTGTGTATTGAACTTGGTTGTGTTTTTTTTGATTGTTGTATATGGTGCTATCAGTTTCTCCATAGTTATGTTCATATGCTTCGTATGCTTACTGTAGATACACACGTGTTTGGTGGGTATAAGAATTTTGGCAATGGGTATCCCGTGTGGACCGGTATGTTTGGATTGGGTTACGCACCCCAGCGGAGTTATTTTGGGACATAATTCTTTGTGCTTATTTTTTATGGTTTACTTCTCATCTGTGGGATGGGTTCATAACATTGTATTTTGTGATTGTATCTGTTGAGCTTGCGGGATGGTTCTCGGATTTAGTTCTCCTTCAATCATTGGTTACATTTGAGTTTTTTCTTATTTGGGCATGTATGGTGTCGTATGTGGCACTAGGTATATTGGTTTGGCCTGCAAGTCAAGCATCATGTATTGCCTGAGATGAGGTTATTGGAATTGTAAATAGTACAATCGAATTTGGGATAAGGTACGCTTGGATAGATATGTCACTAGTCAATCTATAATTTGGAAATGGCTCTTATTAGGCAAGTGAACTCCATGACTTGTTAATCTTATGAGTGGTTATGAGTTTCTATCTGTTTCTTTCACTATTGGCAATTTACAAGGTATAAAACAAGGTTTTATTTGATATGAGGTATGTGGTCGGTACCAGATTTGTTAATGAGCAGTTATTATGGTCGGAAGATATTACTATGAGTACATGAGTTATGTGGAGTATCATGTGATTATATCTTTTAATATAGTTATAGATTTATGGATCTTGTTTAGACTTACATAGTGTATAGATACGAGAATCGGGTCTTATAAGGAATTCTGGATATTGGAGATTGGGTTCTAAGGTTTATGGATGAAGGTTGAAGCAAGCATATTTAGTTAGGTTGTGTTGAAGAACTTATATGGATTGAATTGGTGTGGGATCGCCTATGGGTATGTGTATGGTAAGTTTATATAGTGATTTTATGGCTTTGGAACGACTCTTTGCACATTCGAGGACGAGCGTACATTTACGTGGGGGAGAATGTGACCCAACTAGTTATTATGAGCATTGGCATTCTGTTCGGTAGTTTGAGGCCTTGAGTAGATTCATATGATGTATTACGGCTTACGTGCATGGTTGATTTTGATTTTCAGAAAGTTCGGTATTGATTCGGAAGAGTAACTCTCAGTTTAGAAGCTTTAAGTGGAAGAGTTGAACAAGGTTTGACTTTTGTATAAACGATCACGAATTCATATTTTGATGATTACGATAGATTTGTATAGTGATTTGGACTTAGGCATATGTCCGATTTTGGATTTGGAGATTCTTAGGATGACTTGTATCTGTTTATCGAAAGTTGGCAATTTGAAGGTTTATATATTTCATAAGTTTGATCATGAGTTTGCTTTATGGCTATCGGGGTCAAATTGTTATTTCGGGACTTGGAATAGGTCAGTTTCATCATTTGGAACTTGTAAGCAAGATTTGGTTTAATTCCGAGTTGATTTTGTATGAATCGGACGCTTGGTTGTGAATATTTGAGGTTCTTGAGTTTGAAGGTTGCATGATGAGTTTAGTGTTTGATTCTCTATTTTGACGTTATTTGTGGTGTTTCGAGTCTTTGGACAAGTGTAGCGATCCAGACAGTCGTTTTGTGTATTGTAGCCTCGTTCCCCTATTTATTACTTCTCCAATGTTCATTAATGGTTATGTGACTTGACGGAGTGTTATGGATTGGTTTTGGAAAGGTATCATAGTGAATTGAGACACATAGTCTTAAGGTTGAAGTCTTAAGTTAAAAGAGTTGACCGGAGTTTGATTTTTATGTATACGAGTTTGGAAATGAATTTTGATGGTTCTGATAGCTTCATATGATAATTTGGACTTAGGCGTAAGCCCAGATGTTGATTTGGAGGTTCGTAGGTTGATTTGACATTTTTGAAGAAAGTTGGAAAGTTAAAGGTTGAGAGGTTTGATTGAGAGTTGCCTTTTTTGATATTGGGTTTTGATTTTGATTTCATAAGTTGGACTAGATCTGTTGTGTCATTTGAGACTTGTTTACAAAATTTGAGGTCATTCGGAGTTGATTTGATATGATTCAGCATTAGTATTAGAAGTTCATTATTTTCATTAGGCTTGAATTGGGATGCGATTCCTAGTTGATGTTGATTGTTATTCAAGGCTTCGAGTAAGTTTGTATTGACTTGTTGGTATGTATGGATGGGACCCTAGGAGCCTCGAGTGTGATTCAGATTGAATTCGAATTCATTTTGGTCTTTAAAGGATTGCTAAAGCCTAGGGATTCTGGTGCAATCACACCTGCGACGGATTTGTCGCAGGTGCGATGCCGCAAAAGCGACCATGTGATCGTAGATGTGGGCTTAACTAGCGCTAGAGAACGTTGCAGATGCGGCCAAGGGGATGCAGAAGCAGATGAAGGCTGGTAGAGCAAGGATCGCAAATGCGGAAGGGTTCTGCAGGTTCAGATGCGCAAAAGCCGGAGTTGGACTGCAAAAACGGTAGGTCAAAACTTATGTGAAGTTCGCGGGTGCGTGATTTGGACCCTATAAAGGGTCCTGCAGAAGCATAAATTTGGATCGCAGGTGCAATTTCACTAGCAGGTTTTTATATTTAAAGGGTTTGAGTGTTTCCTCATTCTGGGAGATTTGGAACTCGGCTAAGGGCGATTTTTGAGAGACTTTTTGCTACAATTGAATAGGTAATTAAAGTTTAATAACTTTTGATGTGAAATATTTATTAGCCATGGGTTATTACATCTAGTTTATGTGAATTTGAAGTGAAATTTGTGGATTATAGACTATGGAATTAGTGAGTGAGATTTGGTTATTTGAGGGTTGATTTGTGGATGGAATCGGATGAAATTAGTATGGTTGGACTCATTATTTAATGGGTGTTCGGAACTTGTGAATTTTATCGGGTTCCAGGGTACGAGACCGGGGTTGACATTTTGGATTGGCTTTGCATATTTGATTCAAGACTGTACCTTATCATTTGGAATAGTTTCCTAAGGCAATTCTTGGTGGTATTAAGTTATGTTGCTAGATTCAAGCAATCCGGATATTGATACGCACATGAAGTGCTTGTTAGAGGAGTGATTTAGCTTGCTTGAGGTAAGTATCCTACATAAAATTATGCCTGAGTTATTTGTGATAGCTACGTGCTATGGGTGCGCACATGTGTGGGGTTTGAACCCATGTGCGAGCACCGGGGTATTTATTCATGCTCAAGGTAGTGTTTAGGTTATGATATGCCTTGTTTTGACTGTTGAGCCTTAAGTTGTGATGTTTCTCATATTTGTAACCTTGTTGTGAACTATTTTATCCATGTTTAAGTTTACATAGATGTTAATCTTCTAATTGAACTTGATAATTGATATTTCTGTAATGAAATTGCCGATTTGAGTTATGGTAGCACACTTTACACAGGCCTACACTATAACATGACATTATACTAGTCCAGGAGCATGAAATATGATATTTATTCATCATATACATGTATTCCTTATATATTTGCTTCTGTGTGATATGATTTGGACTTGATGCATCTGACCACTCCGGACGGATTTTGTTGTTAAGCATGTGACCATGCGGGGTAGATTATGTTGTTATGCATGTGACCATGCCGGGCAAATTTTAATATTGAGTCGCTGACCACGTCAGACTGATATCATGTTCAATTGGTCGTGTTACGTGTGGATATGGATCCATCTGCCTAGGGTCACCCTTGCATGTGCCTTCTTGATGGTGTACATGCGAATTTGAGGAAAATTGATCAGTGTTTTGACACGGATATGGAAATATTGAGGAAAATCTAGCCAGTGTTTGTTTTGGATTTTGCATTTTCATTTTTACGTGCAATTGTCATGGTTAATTACCTGATTTATTTGTATCTCATCTTTATATGTTTTATCACTGACTGAGCAAAGAACTTGAGTAATTGCACACACACAGATGGTTCTTTCTGTGCTTTATGGCTTGATCATATTTTTATTTTGTACTTGTTAAATTGATGAGACTGTAGAGATTATAGCAAGTATCACTTATATTTCTTGCTTCTTTCACCTCGTTGAGGCTAGTGATGATACTTGCTGAGTACATTGGGTTGGTTGTACTCATGCTACACTTTGCACTTAATTGTGCAGATTCAGGTGTCAAACCCATTCATCAGTAGCTGAGGCTTATAAAAAAGCTGACCGTTGAGAGACGGGTAGAACTACATTCTCAACCGAGTCTTGGTGTCTCTTTTCTTTTATATTGTTGTTTTTATTTCAAAAGGTATGGTGTTTGGTCATTTATATTTCCATATTAGAGCTAATAACTTTGTATTTACCAATTCTGGGGGATTTACCATGTATTATGTTATGAGGTTTAAAACTTATGTTATTTATGTAAATTTTGCTATTTTGGTTCTTTATTGTAATGTCCGGCTTGCCTACCAAGTGTGTTAGACACCATCACAACTGGTTGGGTTTTGGGTTGTGACAAGTTGGTATCAAAGCCCTAGGTTCATAGGTATTACGAGTCATGAGTAGGTTTAGTAGAGTCTTTCGGATAGGTACGGAGACGTCTGTACTTATCTTCGTGGGGCTACCGAACTGTTAAGAAACTTCACTTTCCTTTATTGTCATGCAGATTTGTTATTTTCGAAATTTGAAACTTGACTCTTCTATTCTCTCACAGATGGTGAGGACACGTGCGACCAGACCAAGCGGACGGCCACCAGTACCGCTAGTTAGGGCCACGAGAGGCCTGGCCAAAGTCGAGATCGAGATGGGGCTCGCACTACAGCAAGAGCAGCACCTATGGAGCCACCAGTTGCTCCAGCTGAGGAGCAGGCACCAGATACTGTTAACCCAGTGGGGCCAGCTCAAGTAGCAGCAAAGCATATCTTTATTCCTGGCCTTCAAGAGGACTTAGCCCAAATTTTGACTGTGTGCACAAGCCTTGATCTGGCAGTTTCGATCCCAATTGCACCAGCTACCTCACAGGTTGGAGAGGTTCCTAGAACTGTGACGCCTGTAGTCCAAACCAACTAAAGTCCGACCGAAGGGTGAATTTTTGATAACGAGGTCGGATTTCGAATCCAAAAATGGGAATAGCGCCCTTACGTCAAATATGACTTGTGTGCAAAATTTGAAGTCATTCCGGAATGATTTGATACGTTTCGGCGCAAAATATATAAGTTACAAGAATTGAAAACTCATAATTCGATTCATAGCACGATTCGAAATTTTAGTGTTGTTTAGTGTGGTTTAAATCCTCGACTAAGTTCGTATTGTATTCTGGGACATGTTGACATATTTGGTTAGAGTCCCGAGGGGCTCGGTGAGTTTCGGAATGGTTTCGGGCCATTTTTAGGCCAATTTAACTTGCTGGATTTTTGACAGCAAGGTTCGAAAATTCTGATGCGAGGAGCATAATTTGTAAGCTTATATCTCGCAATATATAAGGAACCGGAAAATAAACAAAACATGAAAGTTGTAGCCCTTGCATTATCGTTTCCAGAAATATAAACCATTCATCATTTGGATATTTGTACAGAAAGTTATAATCGATTGAATAAGGGCTAGTAAAGCTGTTTTGATTTTCCCAGAAATTTCTGATGCGAGGAGGCTACTTTGGAAGCTTATATCTCGCAATATACAAGGACTCGGAAAATATGCAAAACATGAAAGTTGTAGCCCTTGGATTTTAGTTTCCCTAAAGTTAAACCATTTGTCATTTGGATATTTGCGCAGAAAGTTATGATGGATTGAATATGACTGGTAAAGCTATTTTTGGTAGACTTTTAGTGACGACCTTTAGTGACGAAAATGGACTTTTAGTGACGGGCGGGCAGAAACTTAAGGATCAAAAATGCTCATTTCTTCATTTTCGTTTTGGAATTTTTGGAGCTCGGTTCTTGGGCGATTTTGAGGTATTCTTCTCGATTTCAACTCAAGTAAGTGTCCTATACTCGAAAGTGTTTATATTACATAAATCCATGGTTATTTTCACCGTTTAATTCATATTTAAATGGAAGAAATCAAGATTTTTGCAAAATATCTTCCAAAAATGAAAATTTTAGATTTGGAGGTCAAGTTGTTATAGGAATTGGATAAAATTGGTATGGTTGAACTCGTATCAGAATGGGTGTTCGGATTTCACAAGTTTTTCCGGGATTCGAAATGTGAGTTCTTATATTTTCCAACTTTCGCCAAAATGTGTAGAATTCCCTACGAACTTTCAAATCCAAATCCGAACATACACCTAAGTCCGAAATCATCATACGAAGCTACTGACATCATCAAATCTCCATTCCAAGATCGTTTGTTCAAAAGTCAACTCTCGATCAAACTTTCCAAAAATCTTCTATTTTCCAACTTTCGCCAAAATGTGCCGATTTATCCTACGGACTTCCAAATACAAATCCGAACATGCGCCTAAGTCCGAAATCACCGTAAGAAGCTATTGGAATCATCAAAATTTCATTCTGGGGTCGTTTGCACAAAAGTCAAATCTCTGGTAAAACTTAAGAAATCTTTAGCCTTAGATTTCTAGATTCCGTTAAATGACGATAATTTGAGCTAGGGACCTCCGAATTCGATTTCGGGCATATGACCAAGTCCTAAATCACGATACAGAACTACCGGAATGGTCAAAACTTGAATCCCTATTCGTTTGCTCAAAATGTTGACCAAAGTCAACTCAGTTGAGTTTTAAAGTTCTAATTCATAATTTAATCCATTTTTCATACAAAAACCTTCCGGAAAATTATACGGACTACGCATGCAAGTTGAGGAATTATTGATAGCTCTTTTTAAGGTCTTAAAATACCGAGATGATTATTTAATTTAAAGATGACATTTTGGGTCATCACATTCTCCACCTCTAAAACAAACGTTCGTCCTCGAACGTACTAAGAATTATTCTCAAGTTACCAAATTGATGATTTTACTTTTACACATATACTCGCGGTTGATCCCACATTACTGCATTCAACATAAGTCCGACAATACCATTTCAATTGAGATTATTTCCTTTATCCATATTTGTAAACTTGGAGACCAAATTTCTTACACTCGAATCATTTCCAGAAAGGTCCGATTTTTTTTCACGTCAACACACGATATTAGTCCCGACTGGCTATAGAAACCCGTGCCTATGCACCAATCAAATACAGGGTAGTACATTCTCCCCCACTTCGGGTCATTCGTTCTCAATTGAGAAGTAGAGTCTGTCTCCAAACACATAATGTAACTTATCTCTTTCTTTGCACATCTCAATATCCCAAATTTTTCTAACTCCCAAATTTTGCAAAAATTTCGGCAGAGTCTCCCTGTAATTGGGCCTATCCACCTGTCAGAGTAACACCAAAACAACTCCTAACAACATCTCCACAACCCAACAAAGCACCACAAAGTATATATCAATAACACTAATCTCCGCATTACAAACACGACATTATCACAATGATATCTTGACATAAAACGCACCATATGTATGACCATAACCACATCTCTGGTCTTAATGGTTGTTCATAATAGATTACAACATCGCCAATTAACCTCATGTTAACAAAATTTTGTTTCAAACCTCCAATTTACTAACAACAAGGCATGAAGATCTTATAATTACTTACCCGAATTAACGAGTCACAATTTAACGCCACATGCGCTCTCACCTAGTAGGCTAAAACTCAATAGTTACAATACAAATTTGGCAAATTATGCACAGAGATATTCATACAAGAATTTTCAAATAAGCCTAATAGGCATGATTCCCTACAAGTGCTATAGCACAAATGTTAATTTCACAATAGGAGCATTTAAACACAAAATGTTTTTTCACCACAAGGACCTCGTCCTTATATAACATCTACCACAGCTTGTTCCCCAATTTAAACATATAAAATCATATTAAAACGTGATGATCTTATCCTCGGTTTCTAAATTACCAGTAATATACAAATCGTGCCAATCAAAATATTCCATTTTCTTCTTTTAAATATTTTCCATTAAACAAAAATCACAGCACATAATGATAGATGAAGCTATCTCCCAATAGGAGTTTTCACATAAGTAGATTTAAGAATTATGAAGCTCAATCATAAGTGGATCACAATAGGAGAACTTTCCTCGATACTCAAAACCGAATCAAGTTAAGGAAATTTTAACTTTATAATAATTTGAGACCGTACATATAATGATACTGTCTGGTGTAGCAACCTCAACCATACCATAGAAAATAAATCAACGGATTGGGTCTCCACCTCTAGGATTCTGACCTCCACCTCTAACTACCTGACCCCTACCCCTTGCTAGCTGGGCAGGTGGTACTGGAGCTGGTGCCAAAACCATAGCACGAGAACCCTAATGTTGAAGCTGATTACCTGTATATTTTGGACAAGTCCTCCGAATATGCCCATATTCACCACACTCAAAACATCCCCCCTGATATGTAAACTGACCCGGATGAATCGACTGATCACGATAAATGCTCTGCAGAGAAGGTGCTTTAATAGGAGCTGAAGGAGCACTATAGACCAGTTGGGCAGAAGGAGGCAAATAAGAACCACGACTACCCGAAGTACCATGTGAAGCATGTAGTGCTGAATGAAATGGCCTGGGAGAATGGCCTCTGCTAAATAAAGTCCCACCTCCATATGAGACACCACTGAAACCACCGGAATGGCGAGGTCTCTTGTCAGACCCCTGACCTCCTATCATGAGAACCAACTCAACCCTCCTAGCCACATTATATGCATCCTGAAAAGAGATCTTGGTCCCTGTTTCCTTGGCCATTTGCAACCTGATGGGTTGAGCGAGGCCCTCAATAAATCGTCTGACCCTCTCGCTCTGTGGGTAATAAGAGAATATCATGTCTAGCCAAATCCAAGAAACGAGTCTCATACTAGGTCACGGTCATGTTGCCCTGCTGAGGTTGCTCAAACTAACGACGCTTCTGCTCTCGAGTAGTAATAGGCAAAAACTTTTCCATAAAGAGATGAGAAAACTGATCCCAAGTCAAGGCAGGCGACCCAACTAGTCTAGTCAATAGATAATCCCTCCACCATTTCTTGGCAGAACCAGTCATCTGAAAAGCAGCAAAATTGACCCCACTGGTCTCCAAAATACCCATATTACGCAACACCTCATAACAACTATCTAGATATTCCTGAGGGTCCTCTGAAGTAGCACCACTAAAGTGGACAGGGAAAAGCTTGGTAAACCTGTCCAGTCTCCATAAAGCATCTGAAGACATGGTTGCCTCACCAACAGATGACACTGTTGCAACTGGCTGAATTACCCCAACTGGATTGGCTGCTGGGGTCTGAACCTGAGGAGTAGTCAGAACCGGAGTATGTGTAGCAGGAGTCTGGACCCCTCCTCCAGTCTGAGATACGACTGTTGTAAAGGGAATGTGCCAGTCTGGGCCACACTCTCCATAATTCCCACTAAACGGACCAAAACGCCCTGAAGTACCGGGGTAGTAATAAACCCCCTGGGACCTGAGCTGGTCCCGCTTGAATGGCCTGAGCTGAAAACCCCTCATTAATCTCGACCTGGGGTTCCACAGCTAGGGCTACTGCCTGAGCAATGGGTTGAGTCCTGCCTCAGCCTCTGGTGCGGCCTCGGCCTCTGCCCCTAGTAGGAGATACTACTGCTGGAGGACCGAAATGTTGGTCAGTGGAAGAGGAAGCACGTGTTTTCTCCATTTGCGAGAGAATAAAAGAATCTAATCAGTATTTGAGATAACAAGAATCGCATGATAGAGTAGAATCGAAGTGAAATTGTTCCTAACTTCATAGCCTCTGAAAGATAAGTAGAGACGTCTCTGTACCGATCCTTCAGACTCTATTAAGCTTGCTCGTGACTCGTGAGACCTATGTAACCTAGTGCTATGATACCAACTTGTCACGTTCCAAAATTCCCACCATTGGGTCCGTGATGGCGCCTAACACTTCACTTGCTAGGCAAGCCAATGTTAGAATAATATTAACCATTTTTAACAATTTTAAATTTAATTTAATATCAAAGAAACAATGCGAAAGTAATTCTAATATAAAATAATTAATCCATAATACTAGCGATGTCTAAAAACCATCCCAGAACTGGTGTCACAAGTGCACGAGCTACTAGAATAATACAAATAAAGGTCTGAATGAAAATAAAGTTGGTAGAAAGAAATACACAACTATGATAAAGTTGAAGGGGACTTTAGAACTACGAACGCCTTGCAGCTATACCACAAGTCTCCCGTAAATAGCTGAATCCGAGCAAGTCTAATGTGGCCGCTAGGATCAACTCAAGTATCTGCCCAAAAGAGTGTAGTGTGTAGTATCAGTACAACTAACCCCATGTACTGAGTAAGTGCCGAGCCTAACCTCGACGAAGTAGTGACGAGGCTAAGGCGAGGCAGTGTAACTTAACCCGCAACATTATATATAATAAAGTAATAAAACAATTCTACACCAACAAGAATGATAAACTGTAACATTAAATAAAATAACCCAATCGCCTATTCCAGGCCTCATCTGTAACCAAGATCTCACACAAATCTCCAAATTTCCAATCTTCACATTAAAATAACCATATGTGTAGAGTAAAACAATATTTTTTTTTCCAAATCTTGTATTAATAATCAGTAAAACATAAATGTCCTCCCTTATCACTGTCTTGTTGCGGCGTGCAACCCGATCCCACCTGTCCACCCTTATCTCTATCATTTATTTCATTTGTCCACCCTTATCGCTATCATTTATTTCACATGTCTACCCTTATCACTATTATTTATTTCACCTGTCCACCCTTATCACTATCATTTATTTCACATGTCCACCCTTATCACTATCATTTATTTAATTTACTAAAACTTTCACAATTCAGGCCAAGCCTTTCACAACACTTTTATCTCAACAAATGTAAACAGAAAACCGTACTTCTCATAAACTCATCAATATTATCTCAAATGAAACCAACAGGAATACATATATATATATATATATATATATATATATATATATACATATATATATATCGTAAAACAACTTTAACCCACTCAATCTTTATGTACAATAATAAAACATAGGAAAACAACTAAAAAAATAATAATTGCAACAAGGCTTAACAACAAATTAACAAGCCAAGTAATCATAGAAACAACCATGAACATGAAACAATTAAAACATGAAGCAATTATATTGGAAATGGGGAAAGGATCATGTAAGCAGAAAATTTGGTGGTGCATAGATACTCGTCACCTCACCTATACACCACACACATGAAATTTTATATAATAATTAAGTTGGGGATTCCTATTCCCTCAAGTCAAGGATAAACCAAGCACTTACCTCGCTTTGCAATTTCAATCAATTACTCGGCCACAACTTTCCCCTTTGAATTTGTCTCCAAAGGCTTCAAATCTATTCACAAACAATTCGAAATACTCTACATGGATCGCATGAATGAATTGCATAAGAATTTACTAATTTTTCGGATAAAAATCCGAAATTCATTTTAATATTCAATAGTGGGACCCACATTTGGAATCCAGGAAAAACTTACGAAATCTGAACACCCATTCCGATACGAGTTCAACCATACCAATTTTATCTAATTCCGATAACAACTTGACCTCCAAATCTAAAATTTTCATTTTGGAAGATATTTTGCAAAAATCTTGATTTTTTCCATTTAAATCCAAATTAAACGATGAAAATAACCATGGATTTATGTAATATAAACACTTTCGAGTATATGACACTTACTTGAGTTGAAATCGTGAAGAACACCTCAAAATCGCCCAAGAACCGAGCTCCAAAAATCCCAAAACGAAAATGAAGAAATGAGCATTTTTGGTCCTTAAGTTTCTGCCCCGCTCGTCACTAAAAGTCCATTTTCGTCACTAAAGGTTGTTACTAAAAGTCTACCAAACACAACTTTACCAACCATATTCAATCGATCATAACTTTTTGTGTAAATGTCCAAATGCCAAATGGTTTAACTTTCTGTAAACTAGAATCCAAGGGCTACAACTTTCATGTTTTGCATAGTTTCCGAGTCCATATATATTTCGAGATATAAGTTTCCAAAGTAGCCTCCTCGCATCAGAAATTTCTGGGAAATTTCAAAACAGCTTTACTAGCCCTTATTCAATCGATTATAACTTTCTGTACAAATATCCAAATGTTGAATGGTTTATATTTCTGGAAACGAGAATGCAAGGGCTACAACTTTTATGTTTTATACATTTTCCGGTTCCTTATAGATTGCAAGATAATAAGCTTCCAAATTATGCTCCTCACATCAGAATTTTCGAACCTTGCTGTCAAAAATCCAGCAAGTTAAATTGACCTAAAAATGGCCCGAAACCATTCCGAAACTCACCCGAGCCCCTCGGGACTCTAACCAAATATGCCCACATGTCCCAGAATACAATACGAACTTAGTCTAGGATTTAAACCACACTAAACAACACTAAAATTTCGAATCACGCCATGAATCGAATTATGAGTTTTCAATTCTTATAACATCTATATTTTGCGCCGAAACGTATCAAATCAATCCGGAATGACTTTAAATTTTGCACACAAGTCATATTTGATGTAAGGGAGCAATTCCCATTTTTGGAATCAAAATCCGACCTCGTTATCAAAAATTCACCCTTCGGTCGGACTTTTCCAAAATCTTATATTTTCCAACTTTCGCCAAAATGTGTAGAATTGCCCTACGGACTTTCAAATCCAAATTCGAACATACGCCAAAGTCCGAAATCATCATACGAAGGTCTTGACATCATCAAATCTGCATTCCGAGATCGTTTGTTCAAAAGTCAACTCTCGGTCAAACTTTCCAAAAATCTTCTATTTTCCAACTTTCGCCAAAATGCGCCGAATTATCCTACGGACTTCCAAATACAAATCCGAACATGCGCCTGAGTCCAAAATCACCATAAGAAGCTATTGGAATCATCAAAATTCCATTCCGGGGTCGTTTGCACAAAAGTCAAATCTCCGGTCAAACTTAAGAAATCTTTAGCCTTATATTTCTAGATTCCGTTAAATGGCGATAATTTGAGCTAGGGACCTCCGAATTCGGTTTCGGGCATATGACCAAGTCCTAAATCACGATACAGAACTACCGGAATGGTCAAAACTTGGATCCGGGTTCGTTTGCTCAAAATGTTGACGGAAGTCAACTCAGTTGAGTTTTAAAGCTCTAATTCATAATTTAATCCATTTTTCATACAAAAACCTTTCGGAAAATTATACGGATTGCACATGCAAGTTGAGGAATTATTGATAGCTCTTTTCAAGGTCTTAAAACACCGAGATGATTATTTAATTTAAAGATGACATTTTGGGTCATCACATGTAATGACCCGACTAGTCGTTTTAAGAATTAGCGTCCCATTCAACGACTTAAGACCTTGAAAAGCTTCGTAACATGTATTATAACTCGCGTGTGTAATCAAGTTTGGCTTTTAGATTATTTGGGATCAATTGGAAGAACAAATTCTAATTTAAGAAGCTTAAAAGAAAACAGTTGACCTGAGAGTTGACTTTTATGTAAATGACTTTGGAATGAAATTTTGATGATTCCAATAGCTTCGTATGATGATTTTAGACTTATGCGCATATTCGATTTCGATTTGTAAGTCCGTATAATAATTCTGCGCATTTTGGCGAAAGTTAGGAAATAGATGATTTTTGGAAAGTTTGACTGAGGGTTGACTTTTTGATATCGCGGTCGGAATCTGATTCCGAAAATTGAAATAGCTCCATTATGTAATTTATGACTTGTGTTCCAAATTTGAAGTTATTCCGGATTCATTTGATATGTTTCGGCACAAGTTTTGTAAATTGAAAAGTTTGAAACTCATAAGTCCGAATCGAGGTGTGAATTGACGTTTCAACATTTGCTTGGAATGATTTGAAACCCTAGATAAGTCCATATGATGTTTTAAGACTTGTTTAAATATTGGTTGAATTCCCGAGGGCCTCAAGTGGATGTTGGATGGTTGATGGAGTTTAACTTGGGCATTTCAAGAATGTTTCGATGTCGTTTTTTCAAGAATAAATGATATCATACTAAGAAACTGAGCTCCAAATTCAGTTTTGATTGAAGTATTAGATCCGTATCGAAATTTCGGAGCCATAGCAAAAAGAATCGTCCAATTCGGACATCGTATGAGAGAGTTATGCCCATTTTCGTGTCGGGGAAAAATAATTTCCCATCGCCAGCGCCCAGGGTAGCGCGGGGCGCCATCCATGGCACCGGGATTATTTTTGGCTACTGAAACCGGCGCCACAGGCAGCACCCAGCGCCACCTGTGGTGCGCGAATCGTAAAATGCTATAAAGTGGGGGGTTTGGCCATTTTTTGACAAAAATAGAGTTGGGGGAGCTCGATTTGGGCGATTTTCAGAAGGGTTTTCACAAATTTGAATGAGGTAAGTGTTCTTTATCATAAATCCTTTATAGATCATGATTCTATACTCATTTACATGATGAATCCATGAATTTATGGAAGAAAAATAAGATTTTTTTCCAAATCTTCCAAATACGAAAATTTAAGATTTGTAAGCCAATCCGATGTCGGAATTTAATAATTTTTGTACGGTTGAACTCGTATCGGAATGGGTTATCACATTTTGTGAGTTTCGTATGATTCCGAGAAGTAGGCCCCACTAGTAATTTTTGAGTTAAATTTCGGATTTTAATCCGGAAAATTAGTAAATTCATATGGAATTAATTTCTACTATTTGTATTGAGTATATTAAATTATTTGTGACTAGATTTGAAGCCTTTAGACACGAATTTTTAAGGTGAAGGTTTATTGGAATCTTGAATTTGGTTGCAAAGCGAGGTAAATGTTTGGTCTAACCTTAGCTTGAGGTATTAGGAGTTGTGTCATAATTGTTATGTGTTATTTGTCGAGTACGACGTACAGGCATGGTGACGAGTATCTATACGTTGGAGTCAAGTATTCCCGTGAGTCTTATACTTTGATTAATGTGACTCCTATTTGACTTAACTGAAGAGTTTCGCCTCTCCTATTGTTGTGTTATATTTTCATAGCTACTTGATTCATGTTGTTTTCCTTATTATTGACTTATATATTGTGGGACTGTTGCTAAATGTTAGTTTCCCCATTATTGAATTGTTTCATTTATGCCAGTATTCTTTTCTGTGGTTATTCCTTGAGTTGGTCCTACTATTTTTCTCGTGATTTACAGCCCCTGAGTTGATTTACTTGTCTTACCTTGTATTATTGCCATTTGTTGTTGTTATATTTATTGCGGTGATATCCGATCCTTCTGTTGTGATGTAATTGTTGATTCTGTTAGTTGTGTTGTGTATTTACTTTGGGACTACGGGTTAGATTCTCGGGAGATCCCCCTGCACATTCATATTGAGGATACCAAGAGATCCTCGGGATACCAAGAGATCCCTAGTATTCATATTGAGGATACCAAGAGATCCTCGGGATACCAAGAGATCTCTAGCATTCATATTGAGGATACCAAGAGATCCCTAGTATGTAATGAGGGTACCAAGAGATCCTCTGGATACCAAGAGATCCCTAGTATGTAATGGGGATACCAAGAGATCCTCGGGATACACTACTAGAATTCTGGAAAAAAGCGACCAAACTTTAGCGACCAAAGTTGGTCTGCCAAGAAAAGCGACCAAAGTTGGTCGCTAAATTGGCGAAAATAATAAAATAATTATTTGATATAGATTAGCGACCAAGGTTGGTCGCTACTTGGTCGCTAATTTCGTTAAAATATTGACCGGACTGGTCAGACTTGCTTGGTCAAAGGTATACTGAGATTAGCGACCAACGTTGGTCGCTACAGGGGGACCCACTAATAAAATTAAAATAATTATAATATTATATAAAAAATTATAAAATATAAATAAATATAATTTAAAATTAGCGACTAAAGTTGGTCGTCAATTAAGGGGTAAGCAGATAGCGACCAACTTTGGTCACCAATAATGGAACCCAGTTATAAAATTTTAATAATTATATTTTTATTTAAAAACTTATAAAGTATAAAAAAATATAATTCAAATTTAGCGACCAAAGTTGGTCGCTTAAAAAAATAGAGACCAACTTTGGTCGCTAATCTGGGACCCAGTTCTAATGTTTAACAATTATATTATTATTTTAAATATTATATAAAATATAAATAAATCTGATTTAAATTTAGCGACCAACTTTGGTCGCTAATTTAAATTTATGTATATTTAGCGACCAAAGTTGGTCTCTTTTCAGGTCAACAATGGTCAAAATTAAAAATCACTTTTATATATGTATATATATATATATATATATATATATATATATATATATATATATATAAAGAGAGAGAGAGAGAGAGAGAGAGATTAGATTTGTCTAAGATATATTTGGATTATGTATAAATTATTTTTGTATATATATATATATATATATATATATATATATATATATATATATATATTAACAATGAATTAAAACGTCTCAACTTATATCAATTAATATATGTATATATATATATATATATATATATATATATATATATATATATATATATATAAAAGCTATATTCGAGATAATATTAGCTAATGCACTAATACTTAGTGTATAGTATAGTATAGTATATATATATACTAAGTGTATTATATGATACACTATACTATATATATAGTATAGTTTATTATACATCAAGGTATATTCGATATATATAGTATAATATAGTATATAGTATATAAGCTCTCTCTCTCTCTCTCTCAATATATATATATATATATATATAGAACATGAAGCGCTCGGAACATAGGGACAAGTTCTTTTAGGTATTGATATACTTGTAAATTGATTTATCGACTTATAACTCACTCATATGCATATATATATATATGTATATATATATTAACAATGAATTAAAACGTCTCAACGTATATCAATTAATATATGTATATATGCATATATAAGAATATGAAGTGCTCGAAACACAGGGACGGGTTCTTTTAGGTATTGATATACTTGTAAATTGATTCATCGACTTATAACCTACTCATATGCATGTATATATATATATATATATATATATATATATATATATTAACAATAAATTAAAACGTCTCGACTTATATCAATTAATATATGTATATATATACATGTTGCTTATATACTATATATATATAGCTTAAATTGAATTAAAATCCTAAATTTATATTACATATGTACATAATTTTAAATTTAATTAAAAGTAATTTAATTTTTTTTAGAAACAGTGACCAACTTTGGTCACTATTTTGGTCAAACGGTCAAAATATAACGACCAACTTTTGTCGCTATTTTGGTCAAAAAGTCAAAACTTATTTAGCTACCGAATTAGCGACCAACGTTGGTTGCTATTTTTAATTCCAGTGTCAAAACCGGGTTTCCCCTCCCATTCTTTCAAAAAAAATTCCCCAAAATCTTTCTTTTCTCTCTCACACTCAACCCCCCCCCCTCCAACTGCCAGCAGCAGCGATGCCACCCACACCACCGACGACCACCGATGGCAGCAACTCCACCGCCGGCGAACTCCATTCCCAAGGTAGGTTTCTCTCTCCTTTCTTTGTTTTTTTCAAAATAGAATGATTTTGTTTAATTTCTCCATGTTAGGGTTCAAAGTTATATATTATTTGTTCAACCATGTTAGAGTTCAAAGTTAATTTCTCCATGTTAGGGTTCAAAGTTAATTTCTCCATGTTAGGGTTCAAAGTTAGCTCAACCATGTTAGGGTTCAAAGTTATATATTATTTGCAATTTTTTTGGTTCTTATTAATACATTTAGTCAAAAATATTTATTTGTACTTACTAATTTGGGGAAGAAATTGTTTGAAAAGAAGAAACCCTAAGAGTTGCACCTTTAGCATTATGTATTGGAATTTTAGTTTATAAATTGAAATTTTAGGATATGACTTGAACTTTTGTGGATATGAGTTGAACCTTTAGGATATGAATTGAAATTTTGGTTTATGTATTGGAATTTTAGTTTATAAATTGAAATTTTAGGATATAACTTCAACTTTTGTGGATATGAGTTGAACCTTTAGGATATGAATTGAAATTTTGGTTTATGTATTGAAAATTTTAGGTAAGTTTTATAGAGCAGTGGTTAGGCCTGCCATGTTATATGGAACTGAATGTTGGCCAGTAAAGAACTCACACATCTAGAAGATGAAAGTAGCAGAGATGAGGATGTTGAGATAGATGTGCGGGCATACAAGGATGGATAAAATTAGGAATGAAGATATTCGAGAGAAGGTGGGCGTGGCCCCCATGGAGGACAAGATGCGGGAAGTAAGACTCAGATGGTTCGGGCACATTCAGAGGAGGAGCACTGATGCACCGGTGAGGAGGTGTGAGCGACTGGCTGTAGTGGGCACGCGGAGAGGTAGAGGGCGACCTAAGAAGTATTGGGGAGAGGTGATCAGACAGGACATGGCGCGACTTAGGATTACTGAGGACATGGCCCTTGACAGGGAATTATGGAGGTCGAGCATTAAGGTTGTAGGTTAGGGGAAAGTTGTGAATATTTCTACAGCACAATAGAGTGAGACTAGCCAGTTAGGAGTTAGACTAAGAATGTCATTGGTCGTCTATTGATGCAGGGCTTTACCTGCTAGTTTTACTATACCAGCCATCTATTTCGTATTTCGTATTCTGTATTTCATATCTCTTATATTGCTGTTATTTTATTATGCATTTTTATGGTACTAATATATCGGCTCCTGTTGCTTTTTTGAGCCGAGGGTCTCCTGGAAACAGCCTCTCTACCCTTCAGGGTAGGGGTAAGGTCTGCATACATATTACCCTCCCCAGACCCCACTTGTGGGATTATACTAGGTTGTTGTTGTTGTATTGAAATTTTAGTTTATAAATTGAAATTTTAGGATTTGACTTGAACTTTTGTGGATATGAGTTGAACCTTTAGGATATGAATTGAAATTTTGGTTTATGTATTGGAATTTTAGCTTATAAATTGAAATTTTAGGATATGAGTTGAACCTTTAGGATATGAATTGAAATTTTTGTTTATGTATTGGAATTTTAGTTTATAAATTGAAATTTTAGGATATGACTTGAACTTTTGTGGATATGAGTTGAACCTTTAGGATATGAATTGAAATTTTGGTTTATGTATTGGAGTTTTAGTTTATAAATTGAAATTTTAGGATTTGACTTGAACTTTTGTGGATATAAGTTGAACCAGCGGAAAACATTCCATCACCATCAACCTTGTCACTCTCAATTAAACTTCTTTTCCTCTTGGAAAATAAAGTAGAGAATTCCTCTATAACCGCTTTTATCTACTTAGGAAATATTAAATTCCTACCAACACCATCACTATTTGAAGCACATGCCATTGCCTTCTCATCATCATTGTCGCTAATGAACACAATAATTTATCAAAGACACACCCTATCAGGT
This sequence comes from Nicotiana sylvestris, assembly GCF_000393655.2. Lineage (NCBI taxonomy): Eukaryota > Viridiplantae > Streptophyta > Magnoliopsida > Solanales > Solanaceae > Nicotiana > Nicotiana sylvestris. The sequence continues at coordinate 47,278,563 of NC_091068.1, forward strand.
ACTGTATCCAAGTTATTCTCTGTATCCAAGTTCATCCCGAGTAATAGTACCACGAGGATAATCACCAAAACCACCAGACAGCTTTATGATGCCAATGAAGCAAGATGAGTTATTCAATGAAACTCGTATTGTAAAGAAGAAGAAAGAGACTGATTCAGAAAGGTGGGTCGAGGGTCGAGCCTCGACTATACATGTAAGCTTTTTTACTTTTCATTAAGTATTTTGATTTACTTTTATATAAATTTTGAAATACTAATTCAATATAATTTTTCTTATAGGTTCACTTCACAGCTGATGTGGGGGAATTCATACGCAGTCAGCCACCTAATGAGTCGGGCAAGGTAATCCAACTTTCGGACGAGGATGCTGAAAGAACACTCCTTAAGTACTTTATATACTTTGAACTAGACAATAGAACCAGTTTTCGAATGGGACTGTAATAAGCGTTAACTTAGTTTTGTTAGCTTAATGTGTTAGTTCTATTGAACTTTATACTTTGTTGCTTTTAATTGTTCTTGTTGTTGGCATAAAATGCCTGTTTAGGATTTTTGGTAAGCTGGCAGGTGGTGTAGCTGCCAAAACAGGAAGTTTCTGCCAAAAATATACCAAGAAAAGAGACCAGCTTTGGTCTCTAGTTGGTCGCTTTTCACTTAAAAAAAATAATTTTCTGGGCAATAGCGACCAACCTTGGTCGCTACTTAACCCATATTTCTCAAAAAAAAAGCGACCAACTTTGGTCGCCATTCCATTTAAAAAAAAACAATTTCTGGAAATATTGCGACCAAAGTTGGTCGCTTGTTATTTAAAAAAAATTAATTCTTGCAGTTGGCGACCAATTTTGGTCGCTTAATTTAAATTTTTTTTATAAAAATTAATAATAAAGCGGCCAACTATGGTCTCCATTTTCCATATTTTTAAAATATAATATTTTTTGCAAACCAAAGTTGGTCGCTTTTTATGATTAATAATAAATTAAAAAAACGTAATTTACATTTAGAGACCAACGTTGGTCGCCAAATTTATATTACTAAAATAATATAGCGACCAACGTTGGTCGCTGCTTTCTTTACAGGAATATTTGGTCCTTTTACCTTAGAGATCAAAGTTGATCGCTAATTAGCGACCAACTTTGGTATCTAAGGTAAAGGGACCAGCTTAATATCGACCAACCCATTTTGGTCGCTATTTGGTCGCTTTTTTCCGGATTTCTAGTAGTGATACCAAGAGATCCCTAGTATATAATGAGGATACCCAGAGATCCTCGTGATACCAAGAGATCCCTGGTACAGATTGAGGATACCAAGAGATCCTCGGGATTCTGAGAGATGCCCGGTTCTTATCGTAGTGATTGTTTTAGCCTCTGTTTCGGTTATTGCATTCCTTACTTTCTCGTATTAACATTCTTATTGTTAGCTTGCCACTGAATTGCTTATCTTATCTGTCATACTTTATATCTTATTTTTTCTTAGTAGGGCCCTGGCCGCTGTACTCCTTCTGTGATTATTCTATCTCTGTTGAAATTGTGGTTATCAATTCAAGTGTTTTAATGGTTTAGATTCCTTTACGACTGTGATCTTTTGTGTGAGAATCCTTAGTGTTGACAATACCTCGCCCTATTTGTTATATATATATATATATTCAATACTTCAAATTTCAACAATTGTTACATTTTTAACTCAATTAATTTCTCAGCTAAATTTTCTTTAAACTATTTGAGGTTGTACTTTACTTAAAAAGGAATTTTTTCTATGTTTTGATTTATTGATTTATCGTATTAAAGGTAATAATTCATTCGATATTGTAATTTAATTGAAACAGGTATTTTCTTTATCAAATAATTTCAAAAAATTAACTTCATCTTTTCTTGTTGTTTTCGTATTTGGGTTGGGAGTTGTACTCTACTTTATGTTAAGTGAATGAGGCTCCTTGAACACTCTTAATTGTATTGGGTTACGGAACCTATGAACCGAGTAATATGAGGATATTGTTGTGCAATATGAGGCAGAAAAATGTGCGCACTAGGTGCCGTAAAAATATGAAAGTGGGTTGAGACCTATATTGTTTATGATTATGAAATGAGGTGTCACATGGTGACCTTTGAAAGAATTATATTCGAAAGATGCTTACTTGGAAGTTACTTATTTGAAGGAAATATATTCGAAATATATTTATTGAAAAGCATATTATCTTAGAGATTATTACTTGAAGGATTTATAGGCGAAAGATTTATATTTGAACGACTCGATTAATTGATTGCACTTGTATTTATTATTTGTTGAGAAGCCTTGTCACGACCCCAATCCTCGGTCGCGATGGCTCCCAACACGATGCTAGGCAAGCCCGACCAATTCGTCACTCACAATCCCTTATGCAGAATTCAGTACTAATTAATAGGATTTAATTCCAAATTAACATGGTTATAACTCTGCAGTAATAGATAAACAGTAAGGAAAATCCATAAAATATCAATATAAATCCCACTGATCTGGTGTCACGAGTCTCAAGCCTCTAGTACAAGTTTAACGACCTAATACATGTCCATCTAGGGAATACTAATTAATAACAAGGATAGAAGGGAGAGATCAGGGTTACGAACGCCATGCAACTACCTCGATGCCCCCAGATATGCGCTGCTCAAATGAAATAATTCTCACTCAGCCTCAGATGCACCTGGATCTGCATGCAAGGTGCATAGAGTAATGTGAGTACTCCGACCCAGTGAGTAATAAGCATAAATAATCACTAAGAATAAGAAATCACGGAAAACACAGAGTAATCTACATTGCGGCAGTTTAAAAACAAGTAATATGAGAGTAATAATCCAATGGAAGCGAAATGTAGAAATACTACAACAATTAAGCAGTTAAGTGACAGACATATAAAGAGAAATCAACACATAGAACGGTACCCTATCGTACCCGCTGCGGCGTGCAGCCCGCTCCATTTATTTATCGTCAACGGCGCTCACTGGGGGTGTGCAAACTCCAGGAGGGGCCCCTTGCGGCGCAAGCACAATATCAAGCCATCTCGTGGCATCAAATCTAGGCCCTCAGCCTCATATCAATATCTGTATAACACTGCTGCGGCGCGCAGCCCGATCCCATAGTATCCTCACATCTGGCCCTTGGTCGTACTCACTCCAGAAATCATATAAGCTCCACGGGCAATAGGAAAATAGTAGTTCTCAGGCAAAAACATCATTTAATATATCTTTTGGTTTCAAAAATCGAGTAAAAGTGGTTGAGTTGTAAGATAGTAGAAAACGGTACGACTGAGTTCAAGTAGTAAGACAAACAGTGAGGAAATAGTAAATAAACTCCCCGAAGGGTTCAAAGAATTGGCAAGATTCCCAAATATGACAATCAGTCCAAATAATGATGCTAACAAATAAGCTTTAATGAAATACGCAGTAGAAGCATCACTCGGGACGGACCAAGTCGCAATCCCCAATAGTAAACGACCCGCGCTCATCATCAAACGCGTGTCTCACCTCAATATAGCACTACGATGTGCAAATTCGGGGTTTCAAACTATCAGGACATCATTTACATTCATTAATCACCTCGAACCGGTGAAATCTCTAGCTCGTGATGCCTTTGCCTCTCAAATCGGTCTCCACGCGCGTCGAATCTAACCAAAATCAGAGCGAATACATCACAATATGCTAAGGGAACAATACTCAATCGAAAACAATCGAAAAATATCAAGAATCTCGAAATTAGCAAAACCCGAGCCCTGGGCCCACTTATCGGAAATCAGAAAATTTAACATCAATGGATTTCTCATCTTCTCATGAGCTCATACATACCAAGAACTCTCAAATCCGAGCTCAAATGACCCATCAAATCCCAATTGGGATATCAAAAACTCAAGCCCCAGTTCATCAATTTTTGGCTTAATTTCCATGAATTTCTAGGCCAATTGCACAATATAATCGAGTATTGAGACCAAGATTCTTACCTCAAGTCAATTCCTCTTGAACCCCTCTCTCATTTCCTCCAAGAATCTCCAAAAACGGGAAGTCATGGGTGAAAATAGACCCAAAAATGCGAACAAGATGACTTAAAACATTCTGCCCAGCTACAGTAAAACATTCTATGCGATCGTGGCCCAATACTCTGCGATCGCATAGCATAAAGATCTGCATCTCCAGAATTAACCCTATGCGATCGCATCCTATCCTCTGCAATTGCATAGAATAATGACCTTAGCCTATGCAATCGCATACCTGCTCCTGCGATCGCATTGAACAAATTTTCACGAAAATCCCGGATTAACTTTACACTGTGCGATCGCATGCCTCCCTATGCGATCGCATTGGACAACCAAACAACCCCTCAAAAATGCTTCTATGCGATCGCAATGCCACTCCGGCAAACGCATAGAGCAAAACCCCGCATCACTGATCTGCAGATTTCTGCAACATCCTAAGTCCCAAAAATCATCCGTTAGCCATCCGAAATCACCCCGAGGCCCCCGGGACCTCAACCAAAAGCACCAACACATCTTAAAATATTATTCAACTTGCTCCAATCATCAACACACCACAAACAATACCAAAACCATCAAATTACATCGGATTCAAGCCTAAATTTCTTAAAAACTTCTGAAATACGCATTTGATAAAAAACCCGACCAAAACACCTCCGAATGATCTAAAATTTTGCACACACATCCAAAATCACCTAACGAAGCTACTACAACTCTCAGAATTCCATCCCGACCCCCGTATCAAAATCTCACCTACCAACCGAAATTCGCCAAAATGCTAACTCCGCCAATTCAAGCCTAATTCCACTCCGGACCTCCAAAATCAATTCCGATCACACTCCTAAGCCACATATCAACGCCCGAAGCTAACCGAATCACCGGAAATCACATCCGAGCCCTCTAACTCAATAGTCAACATTCGGTTGACTTTTCCAAGACAAGCCTTCCTTAAAGAGACTAAGTGTCTCATTTCCTATCAAAACCAATCCGATTTAACTCTAACACACCGAATACCGATAACGAAACATGAAGAAGCATAAAATGGGGGAAATGGGGCAGTAACTCACGTGACGACGGGTCGGGTCATCACATCCTCCCCGACTAAAACAAACGCTCGTCCTCGAGCGGGTCAAGAAACATACCTGGAGCCTCAAACAGATGAGGATATCTGCTCCGCATCTCCCGCTCGGTCTCCCAGATAGCCACCTCCACGGGCCGACCTCTCCACTACACCTTCACTGAAGTTATATCCTTTGACCTCAACTTCCGAACCTGGCGACCCAAAATAGCTACTGGCTCCACATCAAAGGTCAAACCATCATCCAACTGAACCGTTCCAAAGTCCAAAACATGAGACGGATCCCCAATATACTTCCGGAGCATAGAAATATGAAATAGCGGATGCACACTCGACAGGCTGGGTGGCAAAGAAAGCTTATAAGCCACCTCCCCAATCCTCCGAAGCACCTCAAAAGGCCCAATGAACCGCGGACTCAACTTGCCTTTCTTCCCAAACCTCATACCACCCTTCATGGGCGAAACCTTCAGCAAGACCTTCTCACCAATCATGTAGGATACATCTCGAACCTTCCGGTCCGCATAGCTCTTCTGACGCGACTGTGCTATACGAAGCCTCTCCTGAATCACCTTCACCTTCTCTAAGGCGTCCTGAACCAAATCTGTCCCCAATAGCCTAGCCTCGCTGGGCTCAAACCAACCAACGGGAGATCTACACTACCTCCCATACAAAGCCTCATACGGAGCCATCTGAATAATCGGCTGGTAGGTGTTGTTGTATGCAAACTCTGCAAGTGGCAAAAACTCATCCTATGAACCTTCAAAGTCAACAACACAAGCACGCAACATGTCCTCCAATATCTGTATAGTACGCTCGGACTTTCCGTCCGTCCGAGGATGAAATGCTATGCTCAACTCCACCTGAGTACCCAACTCCCTCTGCACGGCCCTCCAAAACTGCGAAGTAAACTGAGTACCTCTATCTGAGATGATGGAAACCGGGACACCATGCAACCGAACAATCTCCCGGATATAAATCCCTGCCAACCGCTCTGAAGAATAGGTAGTACACATAGGAATGAAGTGCGCAGACTTGGTCAGCCAATCCATAATCTCCTAAATTGCATCAAACCTCTTCAAAGTCAGTGGAAGTCCAACAACAAAGTCCATAGTAATCTTTTCCCACTTCCACTCGGGAATAACCATCTGCTGAAGCAAGCCACTCGGTCTCTGATGCTCATATTTCACCTGCTGACAGTTGAGACACCGAGCTACAAATCCCACGATATCTTTCTTCATTCTTCTCCACCAATAGTGCTGCCTTAAATCCTGATACATCTTCGCGGCACCCGGATGAATGGAATACTGCGAGCTATGGGCCTCCTCCAGAATCAACTCTCTAAGCCCATCCACATTGGACACACAAATCCGGCCCTGCATCCTCAACACACCATCATCACCGATGGTCACATCTCTGGCGTCATCATGCTGAACTCTGTCCTTAAGGACAAACAAATGTAGATCATCATACTGGCGCTCTCTGATGCGATTATATAAGGAAGACCGAGAAACCACACAAGCCAACACCCGACTAGGCTCTGAAATATCTAGTCTCACAAACCGGTTGGCCAAGGCCTGAACATCAATTGCAAGGGGTCTCTCCCCAACTGGAATATATGCCAAACTCCCCATACTCACTGCCTTTCGGCTCAAGGCATCGGCCACCACATTGGCCTCCCCCGGGTGATACAATATGGTAATATCATAATCTTTAAGCAACTCTAACCATCTTCACTGCCTCAAATTAAGATCCTTTTGCTTGAACAAATGCTGAAGATTATGATGATCTGTGAACACCTCACAAGATACGTCATACAAGTAATGCCTCCAAATCTTCACTGTATGAACTACGGCAGCCAACTCCAAATCATGAACGGGGTAGTTCTTCTCATGGGGCTTCAACTGACGAGAAGCATAAACAATAACTCTACCCTCCTACATCAACACACAACCAATCTCAACTCTCGAAGCATCACAATACACAGTATATGAACCTGAAGCTGATGGCAAAACCAACACTGGAGCTGTGGTCAAGGCTGTCTTGAGCTTCTGAAAGCTCTCCTCACACTCGTCTGACCATACAAATAGAGCACCCTTCTGAGTCAACTTGGTCAAGGGCGAGTCAATGGATGAAAATCCCTGAACAAACCGGTGATAATAGCCTACTAACCCAAGAAAGCTACGAATTTCTGTGGCTAAGGATGGTCTAGGCCAACTCTAAACCGCCTCTATCTTCTTTGGATCAACCTGAATACCCTCGCTGGACACCACGTGTCCCAAGAAAGCTACTGAATTGAGCCAAAACTCACACTTGGAGAATTTTGCATAAAACTTCTCCTCTCTCAACCTCTGCAACACAACTCTCAAATGCTCCGCGTGCTCCTCCTGACTACGTGAATACACCAGAATATCGTCAATGAAAACTATGACGAATGAATCGAGATAAGGCCAGAACACGCTATTCATCAAATGCATGAATGTTGCTGGGGCATTGGTTAGCCCGAAAGACATAACAAGAAAATCATAATGACTATATCTGGTCCTGAAAGCAGTTAAGAATATCTGAATCCCTGATCTTCAACTGGTGATAGCCCGAACAAAGATCAATCTTGGAGAACACTCTCGCTCCCTGAAGCTGATCAAATAAATCATTAATACGAGGCAAAGGATACTTGTTCTTAATTGTTACTTTGTTCAATTTCCTATAATCGATGCACATTCTCATTGTGCCATCCTTCCTCTTCACAAACAGAATGGGCACACCCCAAGGTGACACACTAGGCCGAATGAACCCATTATCTAGGAGTTCCGATGTTCTTTCAATTCCTTCAACTCTGCTGGTGCCATACGATACAGAGGATTAGAAATGGGTTGAGTGCCCGGCACCAGGTCAATACCAAAATCAATATCCCTGTCCGATGGCATGCCCGACAGGTCTGCAGGAAAGACATCAAAAAAATCCCTCATAACTGGAATAGAATCAATGCTAGGAGTCTCGGCTCCAACATCCCTCACAAACGCTAGGTATGAAAGGCAAATCCTCTCAACCATACATTGGGCCTTCAAGAAGGATATCACTCTACTAGGAACATAATCAGTCACACTACGCCAGTCGATCCGCGGTACACCCGGCATAGCCAAAGTGACTGTCTTAGCATGACAGTCTAGAATAGCACGACACAGGGATAGCCAATCCATGCCCAAAATGACATCAAAATCCACCATGCTCAATAGCAATAGATCTACTTGGGTTTCCAGACCCCCAATAGTCACCACACATGACCGGTGCACACGGTATACAGTAAAAGTATCGCCCACCGGGGTAGATACATGAATAGGTAAAGCAATAAACTCACGGGGGCGTACCCAAATAATGAGAAAAGTATGATGACACATAAGAAAAGGTGGAACCGGGATCAAATAATGCAAAGGCATCTCTGTGGCAGACTGAAACAATACCTGTAATGACAACATCCGAAGCAATGGCGTCGGGTCTGCCTGGGAGTGCATAAAAACGGGCCTGACCGCCTTCTCTAGGGCGACCCCTGGCTGCCTGACCTCCACCCCTAGCTAGCTGAGTGGGTGGTGAAGTAACTGGAGCAGGAGTCGAGGGCTGACCCTTTTGCTGATACTGACCACCACGAAGTCGAGGACACTGCCTCCTCATATGCCCGAACTCTCCGCACTCTTAACAACTACCCGGTACTGGAGATGGGGACTGAAGGGAACCCCTCGCACCAGAGTGACTTGCTAATGCACTCGGCGCAGAAGAACCCTGAGCTGATGGGGCATGAGACGAACTCTGAGCTAGAAGGGTGCTGAGTGAAGGCTGGCCCTTCTGAGACCTATGATGACCATGACCGGAAGATGCCCCACGATACTCTAGACGGGCCGAATGAGCAGGCCTGAAAGAACGACCTCTACCATGCTGGATCTGGCCTCTAGAAAGAGCACCACTATAACTGCCCGATCCTCGAGGCCTCTTGTCCTCTCTCTCCTCTCGCTCCCAACGGCGAACCGTCTCAATATCACGAGCGATATCAACCACCTCCTCGAACGTAGCACCCAATACTCTCTCTCTCTAGTCATCAAAATACGGAGATGGTAGTTAAGGCCATCCACAAATCTCATGATCCTCTCACGATCTATCGGAACCATCCAAATGGTATGACGAGCCAACTTAGAAAACCTCATCTCATACTGGGTCACGGTCATACTCCCCTGCGTCAACCACTCAAACTGCCTATGCAGCTCCTCTCTGCGGGACTGTGATGCATACTTCTCTAAGAAGAGAGCGGAGAACTGCTGCCAAGAAAGGGGTGCTGCACCAACCGGCCTACGCCTCTCAAAATCCTGCCACCAAGTAAAAGCATCCCCCGGGAACTGAAAGGTGGTAAATGCCACACCACTAGACTCAAGAATCCTTACTATACGGAGCATCCGCTGGCACTTGTCAAGAAAACCCTGGGCATCCTCGCCCTCAGCACCACTAAATGATGAAGGCTGGAGCCTACCAAACCACTTAAGATGACGCTGCTCATCGTCCGACATAGCTGGTACTACGAACTCCTAAACTGGTATAACCGGCTGAGATGGAGGTGCCCCCGGCATCTGTAGTCCCTGTACTACCTGCTCAGGTGTGCGAGCAGTGGGGGTCTGATTGCCTCCCTCGGCCTGTGAAGTAGTTGCTACTGTGGTGGCTGAAACTGCCTAAGCCAGGCCTGTGCAAACTGTCAAGATCTGTGTCAAGGCCTCCTGGAGACCCGATATCACAATGGGCACAGCTGGTGCCTGCACTGGTGCTGCTGTAGCCTGGTCCTGAGCTGGGGCAACTAAAGGATCCACAGGTTCTGCCCCTGCTGCTCTGCCTCTACCACGACCACGACCGCGTCCACGGCCTCTAGTAGCCTCAGTAGGTGGTACTGGTGGTCGTCCGGCATGTCCGGTAGCTCGAGTCCTCACCATCTGTGAGAAAATGGAATAAAGAAAAATTTAGTATTCGGAGAAACAAGTTCGCACGACAAGAATTTCAAGAATGTGGAATTTTCCTAACAGGTTCTGCAGCCACCCGAGGACAAGTACAGACATCTCCATACCGATCCGTGAGACTCTACAAAACCGGCTCCAGACTCGCGAGACCTAGTAACCTAGGCTTTGATACCAACTTTTCACGACCCCAATCCTCAGTCGCGATGGCACCCAACACGATGCTAGGCAAGCCCGACCAATTCGTCACTCACAATCTCTTATGAAAAATTCAATACTAATTAATAGGATTTAATGCCAAATTAACATGGTTATAACTCTGCAGTAATAGATAAACCGTATGGAAAATCCATAAAATATCAATATAAATCCCACCGATCTGGTGTCACCAGTCTCGAGCCTCTAGTACAAGTTTAACAACCTAATACATGTCCATCTAGGGAATACTAATTAATAACAAGGATAGAAGGGAGAGGTCAGGGCTGCGGACGCTATGCAGCTACCTCGATGCCCCCAGATATGCGCTGCTCAAATGAAATAATTCTCACTCAGCCTCAGATGCACCTGGATCTGCATGCAAGGTGCATGGAGTAATGTGAGTACTCCGACCCAGTGAGTAATAAGCATAAATAATAACTGAGAATAAGAAATCACGGAAAACACAGAGTAATCTACATTGCGGCAGTTTAAAAACAAGTAATATGAGAGTAATAATCCAATGGAAGCGAAATGTAGAAATACTACAACAATTAAGCAGTTAAGTGACAGACATATAAAGAGAAATCAACACATAGAACGGTACCCTATCGTACCCGTTGCGTCGTGCAGCCCGCTCCATTTATTTATTGTCGACGACGCTCATTGGGGGTGTGCAGACTCTAGGAGGGGCCCCTTGTGGCCCAATCGCAATATAAAGCCATCTCGTGGCATCAAATCTAGGCCCTCAGCCTCATGTCAATATCAGTATAACACTGCTGCGGCGCGCAGCCCGATCCCATAGTATCCTCACATCTGACCCTTGGCCGTACTCAGTCCAGAAATCATATAAGCTCCTCGGGGAATAGGAAAATAGTAGTTCTCAACCCAAAACATCATTTAATATATCTTTTGGTTTCAAAAATCGAGTAAAGGTGGCTGAGTTGTAAGACAGTAGAAAACGGTGCGACTGAGTTCAAGTAATAAGACAAACAGTGAGGAAATAGTAAATAAACTCCCCGGAGGGTTCAAAGAATTAGCAAGAAGCCCAAATATGACAATCAGTCCAAATAATGATGATAACAAATAAGCTTTAATCAAATACGCAGTAGAAGCATCACTCGGGACAGACCAAGTCACAATCCCTAATAGTAAAAGACTCGCGCTCATTATCAAGCGCGTGTCTTACCTCAATATAGCACTACGATGTGCAAATCCGGGGTTTCAAACCCTTAGGATAACATTTACATTCATTACTCACCTCGAACCAATGAAATCTCTAGCTCGCGATGCCTTTGCCCCTAAAATCGGCCTCCACGTGCGTCGAATCTAACCAAAATCAGATCGAATACATCACAATATGCTAAGGGAACAATACCCAATCGAAAACAATCGAAAAATATCAAGAATCTCGAAATTAGCAAAACCCGAGCCCCGGGCCCACTTCTTGGAAATCAGAAAATTTAACATCAATGGATTCCTCATCTTCTCACGAGTTCATACATACCAATAACTCTCAAATCCGAGCTCAAATGGCCCATCAAATCCCAATTGGGATATCAAAAACTCAAGCCCTAGTTCATCCATTTTTGGCTTAATTTCCATGAATTTCTAGGCCAATTGCACAATATAATCGAGTATTGAGACCAAGATTCTTACCTCAAGTCAATTCCTCTTGAACCCCTCTCTCATTTCCTCCAAGAATCTCTAAAAATGGGCAGTAATGGGTGAAAATAGACCCAAAAACGCGAACAAGATGACTTAAAACATTCTGCCCAGCTACAGTAAAACCTTCTATGCGATCGCGGCCCAATACTCTGCAATCACATAGCATAAAGATCTGCAACTCCAGAATTAACCCTATGCGATCGCATCCTATCCTCTGCGATTGCATAGAACAATGACCATAGCCTATGCGATCGCACACCTGCTCCTGCGATCGCATTGAACAAATTTCCACGAAAAAATCTTGGATTAACTTTACACTGTGCGATCGCATGCCTCCCTATGCGATCGCATTGGACAACCAAACAACCCCTCAAAAATGCTTCTATGCGATCGCAATGCCACTCCTGCGATCGCATAGAGCAAAACCCTCCAGCACTGATCTGCAGATTTCTGCAACATCCTAAGTCCCAAAAATCATCCGTTAGCCATCTGAAATCACCCCGAGGCCCCAGGAACCTCAAACAAAAGCACCAACACATCTTAAAACATTATTCAAACTTTCTCCAATCATCAACACACCACAAATAACACCAAAACCATCAAATTACATCGGATTCAAGCCTAAATTTCTTAAAAACTTCTGAAATACGCATTTGATAAAAAATCCGACCAAAACACCTCCGAATGATCTGAAATTTTTCACACACATCCAAAATCACCTAACGAAGCTACTGCAACTCTCGGAATTCCATCTCGACCCCTGTATCAAAATCTCACCTACCAATCGGAATTCGCCAAAATTCTAACTCCGCCAATTCAAGCCTAATTCCACTCCGGACCTCCAAAATCAATTTCGATCACACTCCTAAGCCACATATCAACCCCCGAAGCTAACCGAATCACCGAAAATCACATCCGAGCCCTCTAACTCAATAGTCAACATCCGATTGACTTTTCCAAGACAAGCCTTCCTTAAAGAGACTAAGTGTCTCATTTCCTATCAAAACCAATCCGATTTAACTCTAACACACCGAATACCGATAACGAAACATGAAGAAGCATAAAATGGGAGAAATGGGGCAGTAACTCACGTGACAACGGGCCGGGTCGTCACAAGCATTTATGGTGTTCTTGTTGCCTGCTACATATATCACTGGTTGATCATTGTTGTCATCATTATTATCTGCTTCCTATTATTTTGTACGCTATATTGCACAGGTTTATTTGGTAGTCTGGTCCTAGCCTCGTCACTACTTCGTCGAGGTTAGGCTAGGCACTTTCCAGCACATGGGGTCGGTTGTGCTGATACTATACTTCTGTACATTTTTTTGTGTACAGATCCGGGTATTTGATCGTTAGTGGCTGTGCGGATCATTGCAGTGGAGACTCAAGGTAAACTTGTTGTAGTACGTTCGCAGACCTCGGAGTCACCTTCAATTGTAGTTATTTCCATATGTTCCTTTTGTTCAGAACAATGATGTTTTATTTTGTATAACTATTCTTAGAAAGGCTTATGACTAGTACCACCGATTTTTAGGAATTGTAATTTGTTCAGAGTAATTTAATTTAAAGTTAATAAATATCAAGGTTATTTCAGTTAATGTTAGACTTACCTAGTTTAGAGACTAGGTGCCATCACGACTTCTTCGGAGGGATTTTTGGGTCGTGACATTAAGTATTTTGATTTTATTTTATATAAATTTTGAAATACTAATTCAATATAATTTTTCGTATAGGTTCGCTTCACAGCTGATGTGGGGGAATTTATACATAGTCAGCCACCTAATGAGTCGGGCTAGGCAATCCAACTTTCGGATGAGGATGCTGAAAGAACACTCCTTGAGTACTTTATATACTTTGAACTAGACAATAGAACCAGTTTTCGAATGGGCTTGTAATAAGCGTTAACTTAGTTTTGTTAGCTTAATGTGTTAGTTCTATTGAACTTTATACTTTGTTGCTTTTTATTGTTGTTGTTGTTGTTGTTGTTTATTGTTGTTGTTGTTGTTGGCATAAAATGCATGTTTAGGATTTTTGGTAAGCTGGCAGGTGGTGTAGCTGCCAAAATAGGCAGTTTCTACCAAAAATATACCAAGAAAAGCGACCAACTTTGGTCGCTAGTTGGTCGTTTTTCCCTTAAAAAACAATTTTCTAGGCAATAGCGACCAACCTTGGTCGCTATTTAACCCAGATTTCTCAAAAGCGACCAACTTTGGTCGCTATTCCATTTAAAAAAAATAATTTCTGAAAATATAGCGACCAAAGTTGGTCGCTTATAATTAAAAAAAATTATTTCTTGAAGTTAGCGACCAACTATGGTCGCTTATTTTTAAAAAAAATTAATAAAAAAGCAACCAAACTTGGTCTCTATTTTTTAGATTTTAAAATATAATATTTGGATTAGAGACCAAAGTTGGTCGCTTTTTTATGATTAATAATAAATAAAAAATATATATTTTACATTTAGAGACCAACTTTGGTCGCCAAAATTATATTATTAAAATAATAAAGCGACCAAAGTTGGTCGTTATAGTCTTTACCCAGAATATTTGGTGTTTTAACCTTAGAGACCAAAGTTGGTCGCTAATTAGCGACCAACTTTGGTCCCTAAAATAAAGGGACCAACAATATTGTGACCAGGCATGTTTGGTCGCTTTTTGGTCGCTTTTAAGCTTATAAGCGACCAACTTTGGTCGCTTTTTGTGGTCGCTTTTTTCGAAATTCTAGTAATGAGGTTTTGCGTTAAATTTTTTAAATTTCGGTTAAAGCTGAGTTGAACTAGAGAAAAAGAATTTGTACTGGATACCATTTTGGTATACAGTTTATTTCAACGGTATATTATTACTGTACACTATAGAATGTAACATTATACTATTACAATTTGTTCCTTTCATTTCAAATTTTCTAACAGAGTTCTCATGTTCTTTCAAAAAATTTAAACCAAAATATTTAGTTTGAAGTATTTGAGTGGAAGTTGTGACTACAATTTGAGTTAATTTGATGGAAATTCTAGAGTAGATTTTTGAAATTGAGTTGAACTAACGAAGAAGACTAATTTGTACTATATACCAAAATAATATACTATATATCATTTTGATATATAATATTTAATCATTAGTATATAATTTATTGTATTTAACTGGCGAAGAAGAATTTGTACTATATACCAAAATGATATATTATATACCATTTTGGTATGCAGTTCATTCCAAATATACTGTTACATAATGTAACAATATACTATTACAATTTGGTCCTTTTAGAATTTTTTAAAATTTTCATTGAGTTCTTTTTCAACTTTTCAACCGAGTTCTCATGTTTGTTTGTTTTTTTAGTTTTTTTTCTTAAACCCAAATATTTAGTTTGAAATATTTAATTGGAGGTTGTGGTTAAAGTTTGCGTCAATTTGGTGAAAATCTTGGAGTATATTTTTTGAAAATTAGGTTGAAATTGAGTTGAACTAGCGAAGAAGACTAATTTGTACGATATACCAAAATAGTATACTACATACAATTTTTGGTACATAATATTTAATTCAATAGTGTATAGTTTATTGCAACAGTATGCTATTACAGCTTATGGTATAATGTTACTTTTTATTTTTTAGCAAATCAACTAGGAAAGGTGCCTAGGGCTAGTTTTTGTATATATTTAAAATAAAAAAAAAATAAAAAAACAAAGTAGTACATTTTGATCTAGTAATGAAATACTAGCCGAGGCATCAAATATGAAGGCACGTATCCTCCATAGCTGCTATCTCCTCATCAAACAGTAGTCCATCAATCGTGCCCAGCCTAGCATGTAACTGTGTATATACCTTGCTTCCATTTCTCCGTTTGAAACGAATATTTTATCCATACCAACCTGTTTTAGCCAAAATTGATCCCTGTATGCACGTGAAAATAGTGCACCCAAGTGATGACTACTCCAGTGATGAATTTGTGAAACCATTGTTGACCATAGCCAATTCCAGTCACAAAACACTCTCCTGTTATGCATATGACACATATATATACCTGCATTGCCATATAAAATAAAAAAATCCACACGCATTCCCCATCCTCCCCAGTGTCCAGAATATTTGCTCATAGGCGGACATGCACTGTTTGAACACTAATTCATGTGTCTTCCAGTTGTATTCCGATGAAGTCTTAGCATGAAACCCCTCTTGGGATATTGTAGTAATCAAATGCATTGATTTTTTTTCCGCAATAGATCCATTAGTCCCATTTTTGACCTCCTAAGAAGCTTACCTCATATGATCTCCAAGACTAAACTGTTGGGCAAAAGCCTTTTGCTGCGTTCCAATACATATGCTGCCCTTGCTAGAGTAAGAAAGCTTGATGAGTTAAACTTGAATCCCATTGTGCTAAGGTATTGGTTGTTGATCATTTGCTTCCTACAAGCCAACATAACACTGCCAATCCTAGGTTCTCCTTCTTGAAGTTTAATTTCATGCTTGTGCCAACCATTGATACTCCTTCGAGGGAATGATCACTAAGTGCTAATACCACCCATTGAAGTATAAAATGGTAAGGTATGGTTACAGTAGCATCTCCTGTAAAAAAAGAAAACGAAGTTAGTACAAAAAATGACCATCATGTTCTCCTCCCTAAGGACTTGAGCATGGTGATCTACTACATTCTTCAACCCCTTACTACTCCTTTTCTCCTCATCTCCTATCCCCTTGCAACCCTTACTCTTACATCTGGACATTGCAATTTATCACCATTCACAATCCTTCTACCTTGTACCTCCAATTGATCAAAGCCATGTGCTTCCATATAGCCATTATCAAGTGCATAATTTAGCCAGCCACTTAATTTCCCTCCCTCATAATATGTGTGACTCTAACGATGAATCTCTCCATTATACCTTTGATTTCTTTCACATATGTTGCTACTGTCCAAGGTGCAATCCATGTGCCATCAATGACATTTTTCAAAATCATGGAGTCCATTTGCACCCAGATAGGTGTGTAACCATGCTGCTTGCAGTAACCATGCTGCTTTATGTGATGACACGGCCAGTCGTCTCATGAGTTACCGCTCCGTTTTTCCCCATTTCTGCTTCTTGACGCCTTGTTATCCGTGTTTTACGATATCGGTTTGGTCGGATCGAATTAAGAATGATTTTGGTAAGGTTTGAGACACTTAGTCTCTTTTGAGGAAGGTTAAGTTGGAAAAGTGAACCAGATGTTGACTTATGTGTTAGAGGGCTCAGATGTGAGTTCTAATGATTCGGTTAGCTTCGGGAGGTAATTTGGGACTTAGGAGCTTGATCAGAATGAGTTTTGGAGGTTCGGAATAAATTTAGGCTTGAATTGGCGAAATCAGATTTTTGGCGATTTTCGGTTGATAGGTGAGATTTTGATATAGGGGTCGGAATAGAATTCCGAGAGTTTCAGTAGTTTCGTTGTGTAGTTGGGATATGTGTGCAAAATTGCAGGTCGTTCAGACGTGGTTTGGTCGGGTTTTGATCAAAAGCGGAATTTAGAAGTTTTTGGAATTTTTAGACTTGAATCCAATGTAATTTTGGTGTTTTGATGTTGTTTTAGGAGTTCCGAGGGTTGGAACAAGTTTGAATGAGGTTTTGGGATATGTTGGTACCTTTGGTTGAGGTCCAATGGGCCTCGGGGGAGTTTCGGAGGGTTGAACGAATCATTTGAAGGTGAAGAGAGTTGCAGATTTTGGTCTTCAGCAGTTGCAGGTATTTTACTCTTCGCGTTCGCGAGTGGACCCTCGCGTTCGCGAAGAGTCAGCTGAGGAAAGTGGAAATTTAGTCTTCGCATTCGCGAGGCAGGCTACGAGTTCGCGAAGGGCTACGAGATTGTGCATCGCGTTCGCAGTTGTGGTGTCGCGTTCGCATAGAAGGATAGGGCAGCTGAGCTTCAGTGGAGTTAATTCATCGCATTCGTGATGGAATGAACGCGTTTGCGAAGGTACGTCTTGGTAAAGCATCGCGTTCGCGAGGGTCTGGTCACGATCGCATAAGTGGAAATTTGGTCAAAGTTAAATTGTGCTTCGCAAACGCGAGGCGTTGACCGCGTTAATAAAGAAGGATTTTCAGGCCTGGACAGAAAGTTTAAAAGGTCGTCTTGTCCGCGAATGTGGGGTTTATTTCTTTCATAATTGGTCGTTTTTGGAGCTTTTTGAAGGAGATTGATGAGGGATTCAAGGGGAAACATTTGGAGGAAAGAATTTTGGACTTAAAACTCGATTCTATTGTGAAATCTGCCTAATTAAACCATGGAATATAAGCCTAAAATTGAGGAATTAGGGCTTGAGATTAATAGACTTTAAATGGGGATTTGAGGGGTCATTTGGACTCCGATTTTAGTGTTCTTGATATGTATAGACTCGTGGGAGGAAAAAGATTCCGTTGATGTAATTTTTATCGATTTTTGAGACATGGTCCCGGGGGTCGGGTTTGGCCAATTTTGAGATTTTTGGTATTATTTGATTGTTTTCTCTTGGGCTTCGTTCCCTTAGCATATTTTAACGTCGTGATTTTGATTTAGGATAGATTCGATGCGAGTGGAGGCCGATTTGAGGGACAAAGGCATCGTGGAGTAGTATTTTCACTGGTTTGAGGTAAGTAACCATTGTAAATTTGGAACTGAGGGTACAAAACCCCGGTATTTGACTTGTTTTGATAAATGCGGTGATGCACATGCTAGGTGACGAGTGTGTGGGCGTGCACCGGTATGGATTGTGATTTTGTCCGTCCCGTAACGATTATTAAGCCCTCACTTGATTTGGAAATATTATATTATTCCGTATTTTATATATTTATACTGTATTATGGGCGGTATGCCATGTTTGGGGCCTTGTGCCGACCTGTAGAAACCCTTAGGGGCATTTTGACTGTTTTTCCTCACTTTACATGCTAAGAGCATATCCTCAGTCATATTTTACCTGTTTAAATATTTAAAAATGATTTTGTCTTTTCACTTCTAATTGTGAGGACTGTTTGGGCTGAGTTCCCTAAGTACTATTGTTGTGCCCGAGAGGCGGTGAGGTTAATGACTGAGAGAGGTTGAGAACCTAATAGTGAGGATAATATATGTGTACATTATGAATCGGGCTGCATGCCGCAGCGATACTTATATAGGGTCGATCTTCACGTCGCAACGATATATATACTGGATCGGGATGCACGCCGTAGTGATATGTATATTGGATCGGGCTGTGCGCCACATCGATATGATGCTTGGGCTGTATGAGCCCCTCCGGAGTCTGTACACCCCCAGTGAGCGTAGTCGACTATAAATTATGGATTGGGCTACATGCCACAGTGGTTACTATGATTTCTATTACTATGAGATATTAATGAGCCTGAGTGCTGAGAGTGAGTATTGAGTGACGAGAGTTGAGTCACGAGTGACTGAGAGGATTCCCGAGAGGCCATATTCTGAGTGATGCCTTGCCTGAGGGACCCAATTATGATATTTTTACAGATTTCACTCTTCTTTTAAAATAAGTCTCTGTTGGAAAAAATTGCTAAGTATATGATTTCAAGTGTTAAGCTGGAATTCGATGATTTTACTACGAAACTGGTTTTAAACTGTGTAGTTGACCTGTTATCATGTTGTTTTCTCAGTTATATCATTTTTAACTGCTCGTCACTACTTTCAGTCCTTATTTACCTTAGTTACTTACTGAGTTGGCATACTCACATTACTCCCTACACATTATGTGCATATCTAGGTGCCCGAGCGATCGAGTGAGGGTCTTCAGTTGATTCAGTGTTTTCCGGAGATTTTCAGGTAGCTGCATGGTGTCCGCAGCCCTATTTCTCCTCCCTATCTTGTTATTTTTCCGCATTTTCTAGGCTTGTGATGTAGTAGATGCTCAGACATGTATTACAGCCTCTAGACTCGTGACACCAGATATTTGGGCTATGTTGTCTTATGTTTTATTGGTTTCCGCATTATTTTAGCTGTTTTAAACATTTCTTATGAAAACTGGTATTTAAACCTATGTTAGAAAAATGGTTTTATAAAAGGAATTTGACGTGATTGATGGTTTGGGTTGGCTTACCTAGTAATATGAACGGCGTCATCATGACCGGGTATTTGGGGTCGTGACAAGTTGGTATCAGAGCCTAGGTTACATAGGTCTCGCGAGTCATGAGCCAGTTTAGTAGAGTCTTGCAGATCTGTATAGAGACGTCTGTATTTATCCTCGAGAGGCTGCATAACCTTTAGGAAAATCTTCATATTCTTGAAATTCTTGTCGTGTAAACTTGTTGATCCGACAACTAAACTTCTGTTATTCCATTCTCTCATAGATGGCGAGGACACGTGCTACCGGGCAGGGTGGACAACCACCAGTTCCAACAGTTGGGGCCACCAGAGGTCGATGACGCGGTTGAGGCCGTGGTAGGGGCAGAGCAGCTAGGACAGTACCTGCAGACCCACCAGTTGCCCCAGTTCAGGATCAGGTCCCAGTTGTGGACGCTACAGCAGCACTAGCTCAGGCACTAGCTATGCCCATTGTGATTCCAGGCCTTTAGTAGGCTTTAGTTCAGATCTTATCAGTATGTACCGGTTTGGCTCAGGCGGTTTCAGTTACTACGGCCGCAGCTACTTCTCAGGCTGGGCGAGGCACCCAGACTCCCATTGCACGTACACCTGAGCAGGTTGTGCAGGGACTCCAGACACCAGGGGCACCTCTAGCCCAGCCGGTTGCACCAGCTCAGGAGTTTGTGGTACCTATTATGCCGAACAATGAGCAGCGTCAACTAGAGAGGTTTGGTAGACTCAAGCCTTCAACCTTCAGCGGTGCAAAGGGCGAGGATGCCTAGGGGTTCTTGGATAAGTGCTATAGGATGCTTCGTACAACGGGGATCCTAGAGACCAGTGGTGTAGCTTTTACCACCTTTCAGTTATTTAGGGCTGCCTTCACTTGGTGAAAGGCGTATGAGAGGCGTAGGCCTGTTGGTGTAGCGCCCTTTACCTGGCAGCAGTTCTCTGTTCTTTTTCTAGAGAAGTTTGTGCCACAGTCTCACCGAGAGGAGCTTTGCAGGCAGTTTGAGTAGTTGCATCAAGGAGAGATGACTGAGACGCAATATGAGATGCAGTTCTCCGATTTAGCCCGCATGCGATTTGGTTGGTTCCCACAGATCGAGAGAGGATTATGAGATTTGTTGATGGTCTCATATATCATCTTCTGATTCTCATGACTAGAGAGAGAGTGACAGGTGCTACTTTCGAGAAGGTTGTCCACATCGCTCGTTAGATTGATACGGTTCACCGCTAGAAGCAAGATGCGAGGGAGGCCAAGAGGCCTCGGGGATCTAGTAGCTTTAGTGGTGGGCAGAGGTCGCCAATTCAAATAGGCTCATTCAGCTCGCCCAGGTTATCATGGGGGCATCATCGGGTCATGGTTCTCACAGTTCTCATCAGGGCCACTCATCACTCAGTGCCTTTCCAGCCCAGAGTTCGTCCCGTGCTTCATCAGTGCAGGGTTCTTCCATGCTAGGTCCTTCTACTGGTCATTCCGGTGCTAGGGGTTCCCTTTAGTCCCCATCTCTAACACCGGGGAGTTGTTATGAGTATGGATAGTTTGGGCATATGAGGAGGTAGTGTCCTCGTCTTCATGATGGTCAGTCTCAGCAGAGGGGTCAGCCCTCGACTTCTGCTCCAGTTACATCACCACCCGCCCAGCCAGCTAGGGGTGGAGGTCAATCATCCAGGGGTCGCCCTAGAGGGGGAGGTCGATCAGGCAGTGGTCAGGCCCATTTCTATGCTCTTTCGAGTAGATCAGATGTTGCTGCTTCAGATGCCGTGATTTCAGGTATTGTTTAATTCTGCCACAGAGATGCCTCTATATTATTTGATCCTAGTTCCACCTTTTTTTTATGTGTCATCATACTTTGCCTGTTATCCGAATACGCTCCGTGAGTCTCTTGTTCCACCTGTTCATGTATCTACCCCAGTGGGCGATACTGTTGTGGTAGACCATATGTACCAGTCATGTGTGGTAACTATTGGGGGTTTGGAGACCCGAGTGGATCTGTTGTTACTGTGTATGGTGGATTTCGATATCATTTTGGGCATGGACTAGTTATCTCTGTGTCGTGCTATTCTGGGCTGTCATGCCAAGACAGTCACATTGGCTATACTAGGTGTGCCATGGATAGAGTGTCGAGGTTTGACTGATTATGTTCCCAGCAGAGTGATCTCATTCTTGAAGGCCCAGCATATGGTTGGGAAGGGATGTCTTTCGTATGTAGCCTTCTTGAGGGATGTCGGTGTTGAGACTCCCAGTATTGATTCTGTTCCAGTTGTGAGGGATTTTCCCGATGTGTTTCCTGCAGACCTATTGGGCATGCCACCGGACAGGGACATTGATTTTGGTATTGACCTGGTGCCGGGCACTCTGTCCATTTTTATTCCGTCGTGTCGTATGGCACCAGCAAAGTTGAAGGAATTAAAAGAATAGCTTTAAGAGCTCCACGATAAGGGGTTCATTCGGCCTAGTGTGTCACATTGGGGTGCACCGGTTCTATTTGTGAAGAAGAAGGATGACATTTGAGGATGCATATTTATTATAGGAAATTTAACAAAGTAACAATTAAGAACACGTATCCTTTGCCTCGCATTGATAATTTATTCGACCAGCTTCAGGGAGCGAGAGTGTTCTCCAAGATTGATCTCCGTTCGGGATATCACTAGTAGAAGATCAGGGACTTGGATATTCTTAAGATAGCTTTCAGGACCCGATATGGTCATTATGAGTTCTTGGTGATGTCTTTTGGGATGACTAATGCCCCAGTAGCGTTCATGCATTTGATGAACAACGTGTTCCGGCCTTATCTCGATTCGTTTGTCATAGTCTTCATGGATATTCTGGTGTATTCGCGTAGTCAAGAGGAGCACGCGGAGCATTTGAGAGTTGTGTTGCAGAGATTGAGAGAGGAAAAGCTTTATGCAAAATTCTCCAAGTGTGAGTTTTGGCTCAGTTCAGTGGCTTTCTTAGGGATTATGGTGTCCAGTAAGGGTATTCAGGTTGATCCGAAGAAGATAGAGGCGGTTCAGAGTTGGCCCAGACCATCCTCAGCCACAGAGATTCACAGCTTTCTTGGTTTGGCAGGCTATTATTGCCGATTTGTTCAGGGATTCTCATCTATCGCATCGCCCTTGACCAAGTTGACTTAGAAGGGTGCTTCATTTGTATAGTCGGACAAGTGTGAGGAGAGCTTTCAGAAGCTCAAGACAACTTTGACCACAGCTCCAATATTAGTTTTGCCATCAGCTTCAGGTTCATATACCGCGTATTATGATGCTTTGAGAGTTGGTATTGGTTATGTTGATGCAAGATGGTAGAGTTATTGCTTATGCTTCTCGTCAGTTGAAGCCCCATGAGAAGAACTACCCCGATCACGATTTAGAGTTGGCTGCCATAGTTCACGCATTGAAGATTTGGAGACATTACTTGTATGGTGTATCTTGTGAGGTGTTTACTGATCATCGTAGCCTCTAACACTTTTTCAATCAGAAGGATCTCAATTTGAGGCAGTGGAGGTGGTTGGAGTTGCTTAAGGATTATGATATCACTATATTGTACCATCCGGGAAAGGCCAATGTCGTGGCCGACGCTTTGAGCCAAAAGGCGGTGAGTATGGGGAGTTTGGCATATATTCTAGTTGGGGAGAGACCTCTTGCAGTTGATGTTCAGGCCTTGGCCAATCGGTACGTGAGATTAGATGTTTCGGAGCCCAGTCGGGTATTGGCTTATGTGGTTTCTCAGTCTTCCTTATATGGTCGCATCAGAGAGCGCCAGTATGATGATCCACATTTGGTTGTCCTTAAGGACAAAGTGCCAAAGATGTGACTATAGGTGATGATGTGGGTGTTGAGGATGCAGGGCCAGATTTGTGTGCCCAATGTGGATGGGCTTCGGGAGTTGATTTTGGAGGAGACCCATAGCTCGCGGTATTCCATTCATCCGGGTGCCGCGAAGATGTATCAGTATCTGAGACAGCATTATTGGTGGAGAAGAATGAAGAAAAACATTGTGGGATTTGTAGCTCGGTGTCTCAATTGTCAGCAGGTGAAGTATGAGAATCAGAGACCGGGTGTCTTGCTTCAATAGATGGATATTCCCAAGTGGAAGTGGAAGAGGATCACTATGGACTTTGTTGTGGACTTTCACGGACTTTGAGAAAGTTCGATGCTATTTGGGTGATTGTGGATCGGCTGACCAAGTCCACGCACTTCATTCCTGTGTGTACTACCTATTCTTTAGAGCGGTTGGCAGAGATCTATATACGGGAGATTGTTCGTTTCCATGGTGTCCCAGTCTTCATCATTTCTGATAGGGGCACTTAGTTTACTTTGCAGTTTTGGGGGTCTGTGCAGCGAGAGTTGGGTACTCAGTGTCACGCCCCAACTTCGGGAGGCGCGACCGGCGCTCAATCGAGTGAACCCAACTGAGCAAGTCTTATCAACAACTATCTACCCAACTCGATAGGAATAAGTAAGCCATGCTTACCTTTATTTAAACTAGGAAAGATAGTACATTCAACATCTTAGTTCATTTTATTTCACAACATTTAAAACGTGGTTAAACTTCCAAGGTTCCATATAAGTTATAGTGTAGAAGAACGCAAGACTACAAGGTTACAACATGGTCCATTGACCTATCCAATACCCATCCATAGCCCACACAAACGTCTACGGAGCCTCTAAGGATACAAAGATGTGATAACAATGCCGGCAACAAAGCTCCAGCTATACCTCAAAATACAACGTACATGCTAAACGAATGATACAGGACCCCGAAATAAAATGGGGCTCACCAAATCAGCTGAAAGGAAGATGCGTCACTAGCTGCAACCAACACTGCCTGCTATGGAACCACCTACATCCATTTAAAGATATAGCGCCCCCGGTAAAAGGGACGTTAGTGCCGTCGAATAGCACTAGTATGTATAACTAAACACCATCTCATTAGAAAGAACTATCATACAAGGGCAAGAAAATCATAGGGATTTAACAAAATCTTTAAACAATCACCATATCATCAAATAAAAGGGATCACATGGCTTTCACATAATTTCCATACCTCTAGGTTGCGTTTCATAGCCCGTCTATAGGGTTCATGTATCATATTATACACCTATGCATTTCATAGCCCGTCCATAGGGTTCACATATCATATTATACACCTATGTGTTTCATTGCCCGTCCATAGGGTCCACATATTATATTATACACCTATGCATTTCATAGCCCGTCCATAGGGTCCACATATTATATTATACACCTATGCGTTTCATAGCCCGTCCATAGGGTCCACATATCATATAATACACCTATGCGTTTCATAGCCCGTCCATAGGATCCACATATCAATTCATCGGCACTTGGGGCCACAATCATTACAGCATACTTGGCACTTGGCCATATTTCATAATTCGAGTTCTTTTCACATATTTCACATCAATATCAATCTCAGCAACAAGCCATTCAATTCAAGAGGTCAAGTACACATGACAAGACATATGAATCATGGTCATATAGAATATTTCAGAAATAATACACCTCAAGTTCATTATCAATGGAACTTCAAACATAAAAGGGTTCTTCCAAAAAGGAGGGGACACACCAAACCATAATAGAAACAGCATCAAGTCATAAACAAGCAATTACACCAATCATTCTTGATTTACTCCTTTTCAATCACGACAATATATAATTTAAACATCGGTGTATGTAACAATTCAGATCACATTGGAGGTACTTATAAGGCAACTCATTATCTCGAACAACCACTTATGGGCATAAATTGAGTACAAAGCCTTTAGGCCACTTTATTGTTGAAGTCATTTAAGGAAAGTGAAGTCAAGACTCATTTCATAATCTGTTTCATATTTCCTCATGTCATAGGCATCACTAGGCACAATTATAATTCATGTTCTCGGCACGTTGGCCATGCTCTATTTTCAAAATTCATTTGATTTATTTCAAACATCTTTATACATTACCAACAACTAGACACAATTAATCAAATACATTTAGTACACATAAGAACAATTAGGAGGATCAACCATAACGAGTTTTCTCACATAATTTGGCATAACAATCTAAGTTTAAAGTTGACTTGAATTCTAAGCATTTCAACACATGGTTCACATTCTTCTCACATCCTTAAATTTCCAAGGATAGCATATTGAATACATTGAGACACACCTTTCACTTATATATTTTTGCAACACTAATTCATATGAAGTAATAATCAATACATCAATCAAATTTCGGTCTTAACAACATTTGCATGGACACCAAGGGAGCTCAATTTCTAAGAAGAGGGGTTTTTAGCCATACATACCTGAAATTTGCCCCTTAATGATACTACAATTATCCAATACACTTAAGTAACTTCAATCTACAATACAACATTCAATAGCGCCAATATTAGTAATAAATTCTATAACTTAAGCCATTTAGGCATATTATCAAACACCTTGTAGGTACAAATATTTACACCTCATAACTATAGTATTAGTTCATCCAACTATCACCATTAACCAACAATTTATCCCACCATTATTCTTTAACAATTTATACTCTTAACACCACATGTGTGATCAACCATTCACACCCAACCAACAAAATTTCATCAAATAATCACCTTTAAATCCCTACCATGGTCATATATTTAAATTGGGAATTTATAGCTTCCAATCACCATACCATAAGTTGTAATACTTGATTCATACTCATAATTCCATAATAACTCCATATATGTAAGTCTAAGGGTAAGAGTTTACCTCTTGTAGATCAAATCTTGAAAGACAACTTTGGGGCGTTCTTGAGATTTTGAAGAAAATCCTATGAAATCCAACCAAAATTATATTGTAACTAGTGATTGAGAAGTGAAATCACCATGAAAACACAATTAAAAACTCACCTTAGGTGTGCAATTGGATGCCTTGGTCGGATTGGGGATGGAGAGGATGCCCTAGTCTTGAAAAATGACTTAAATCCTCTAATTTCCCATACTTAGGTGTATTTAGAGGTCTTCCACTAGCGCGCCGGCGCTAAGGCCGCGCTAACGAGGCAGAATACTTCGCAATATGCGCGGCCGCGCTAATGGTCGCGCTAATGACACATGCCCAATAAAATGGTCGTAACTTTCTGTATACACCTCCAAATGACGAACGATTTGATGAGTTGGAAACCAGACTCAAAGGGATTTAATTTGATAGGTTTTGCATCACACAAATCCTTATATAACTGGATATATGATTTTCCAAAGTGAGGTCTTGTGCGCACTCATTTACAACTTTAGTCTATTATGAAATTTTCCAACTTGGCTTAGACTTAGGCCTCTCCTTAGACCCCACTTCACTTATAATATGACTTATACGCTTATTAATATATCCAATTGATATCCATTATATCATGAATCCTCATTTGCACACAAAATAAAATAATTAGCCTACCTTGGTACCACGAAATCTTAAATTACTTGGCAAAATTTTTCGGGGCTTTACATTCTCCCCCTCTTAGTATCATTCGTCCTCGAATGATAATTGGAGTCAATCCACAAATACTTAGTATAACTTATCTCCTTTCTCACACATCTTTAACTCCCAAATTTTTCAGAAATTTCGGCAGAGTTTCCCTTGTAACTAGGACTATCCAGCTGTCAGAGAACCGCCACAACCATACTAAAAACACATCCACAACAAGACAAAGCACCACAACGTATATATCAATAATACTAATCTCAGCATTACAAGCACTACATTATCATAAAGACACCTGGACATGAACTGCACATTTCTACATCATAATACCTAGAAGGTACAAATTGCTATACAATCAAGAGAAAATACTTTGTTTCCACAACACTCCCGGCCTTTAATGTGGCCTCTTATACTTATGGATTTTGCCATAACACATTCACGGAAATAATCTCCACCCCTAAACTTACCTAACAAGGATGATAAATAGATACCCTTCATAGGCCAACTATCCATTACCTCCACCTTTAGTAATTCCCACCAAAATGATACACGATGAATTTCCAATTACCTCATTCGACATAGACACATGAAACACTGGGACATGGAGGCAATTGCAATAATAGGGAAAACGTCATACTCCTATTGAGTGACAAAGTGCATACACTATTACCTATATCTCTCTCCTTCAGTTGTCTGGATCCGTAGGAAATCACCCTACCGTATTGCATCAATACCGTGCCGAGCCCAATACGCGACGCACCGCTATACTCGGTATAAAAACATCCTTTCTAAGCATTTAATTCGTGTTGTAAGCATGTGTAAACACCTCAAATCCTATTCCCATCTCACCTCATCATTTCTGTATGAGTTAACCTTATCGAGTTTGGAGGTCTAAACATGTAAGAAAGTATCACCCCATGATCATGTATTCATGGCACGAAATTAAATGGTCATACCTATTCACACACATCATAGAACAAAAAGGTTTAAGGGACTTACTTGTTGTTCCTTGGTTGTTGGGGCAGTGTCTTAGCTGATGTCCCTTAACTCCGCACCCGAAACACTCGTCAGTGCCCTTACGACACACCCCTAGATGATGCCTCCTACACTTAGGGCAACGGGGTCGCTGCTGCATCTGATGGCTCCCACTTGACTGGACCTGTTGGTTAGATTTCATGTTGCCTTGGTCTTACATATTATGGCCCCAATACTACTGATCACGCACTGATGGTAGTGCCCTAACTGAGGTCTGAAGAATTGACTGTGTGGGTCCGAATAACACTCTCCTGTGTGATTCCTTCCCACCATTATCCCTACTGTATGAGACATTAAAATTTCTCGCGGATCAGGCCTTTTTGTTGTTATCTTGCTCTATCTTTATTTATAACTTTCGTTCCTCTGTAGCTTGAGAGAACGCCACAATTTTTCCATAATTCATATCAGAATTCAATGCAGCTGTAGCCGCCTCATTAATAACCAAAGGGCTAAGACCCTGCACAAACCGGTGCACTCTAGCCTCCATAGTGGGCAACATGTGTATCGCTGATAAGTAGGATTTTAACATGTTTTATACCCATACTTGACTGCGCTTTGAGTGTAATTTGCTACAAAATAGTCCCAAAATGCTTATAGATTGTGCTTTATTGCAGGTTTGAGCTATAAAGTGACAAATCGTCAAAGATCGGCTCAAATCGGAGTGAAACCTTCTCAAGTGTCAAAGATCATTAAAGTAAGGACATTCAGAACTTGGTGCGGACCGTACCATCATGTCATGAGACCGCACCATAGGAGTTCAGAGACTGTGAAACTACAAGTCAAACTCATGCGGCCACGTCCCACTTCATGCGACCCGCGTCTCACTCATGCGGCCACACAATCTTGCTATGCGATCGCGTCCAAGAAGTTCAGAGAGTGTCATATTCCAGAAGCAAACCACGCGGCCGCGTCCCACTTCATGCGGCCCGCGTCCCTCTCCATGCGGCCGCACTCTATGGTCACGCGGTCCGCGTCAGTGAAGTTCAAAGAAGCTGCCAAAACAATTCATGCGGCCGCATAACAACTTTGTGCGGTCCGTGCCAGTCTTCATGCGGCCGCATTCCAACTTTGTGTGGTCTACATCACCATCTTCAGAGAGCAAGATTCAGAGGTCAAGCAACCCAATGGGGCCACGTGCCAACTTTGTGTGGTCCGCACTAACCCCGCAGGGATATTTTTGTCCAGTTTTTCCAGCCCACTATAAATAGAATATTTTACCATTTTTATGTTAAGTTTGGTACATCTGATAGCTGCTGCACTGGTGAGACTTATGTTTTGGCCTATTTTGGGCATTTATAGCTGGGTTTCATCATAGATTATTGTAGTTTAACATTAGTAATTAATTAATATGGTTGTTTCATCTTCTATTTCTTCAGCTTCTTCTTTAATTATGTCTAGCTAAACCCATTACCTAGGGTTGTAGCTCAACCCTAGTGTGGGTAATTAATGGGTGTTTCTTCTTAATGATAGATTGATATTGGATGTTTGTTATTTGGGTTAATTTTATGGTTTAATTAAGGATTGATGGTTGCAAACATTGATTTTAGCTTAGTGGGTCTTGACTCTTCTTGAGAAAGAGAGTCTATGACCCCAAAATTGACCCAACAAGGAATTGGGGTGGACCCATGAGAAATGGTAGTCCCAATTAACGGGTTAAACCTCGAGAGAGTAATCACCCTACTTGAACCCAAGTTGCTTGGTCTAATTGGCCTACCCAATTGGTCTCGAGAGAGTCAATTGGGCAAATTCGCTCTCCCTACCGAGAGGTGTGAGAGTGGGTACAATTGTGCAACGGTTATAACATTGATCCCAAATATGTCAATCTATTATTAGTAATCTCTACCCGTTAGTTAACCACCTAGGTGATGCCACGACCCTAGTTCCTTTCTCTATATTAATCACAACTTAGAACATATCCCTTCAGCATAAATTAGCTTAAACTTGTAGTTGATAATAGTAGTTATTAAACAAAAACCCCAACAAAATATTAGAAGTACAATTAAGAGCAAACACGTATTCCTAGTCTAAACAAATACGCAACTCCATTCCAAGCTCCCTGTGGAAATTGACCCCGATACCACTATTCGGGTAAAAGTCTTAGCGCCCGCTCTTCTTACCGTTGTGTGAGGTTGAGTTTGTTGCGACCACTTTTTGGCACCGTTGCCGTGGAGCTTATGGTGTTGAATATTTGTGTAGCTAGTTTTGTGTTTTTCTTCTCTTTCCTTCTTTTTACTAATTTTCTTTGTGTCAATTCACTCAGGTACACATGACTTTAAATGCAAATGACCCTCTTGGCAACGTGGTCGTGGGGGAGGAGGTTGAGGATCTAGAACAAGAAGACGTATTACCTAAAGCTCCTAGGAGAGGTCGAAATGCCAATGCAAATGCCAATGCGAATGAGAATATACCAGACCCTCCTCTACCTCCACCAAGAGTGGCACCAAGAGTTCTACCCAACCAAGGGTACGCAAGTGCAATAGTTCCTCCCCGAATCCGGGCAGGGAACTTCCAAATTACAAATATGATGCTCACCTTGCTCGAACAACGAGGTTATTTCATGGGGGCCACTGATCAGAATGCTTATAAACTCTTGAAGGGCTTCGTGGATACTTGTTGGGTAGCAAGCAGACAAATGTTTCAGAGGATGCATTGAGACTTCGACTTTTCCCGTTCTCACTTCGGGGGAAGGCGTTAGATTGGTTGGAGAGGCTCCCCAATCATTCCATCACTACATGGGATGAGTTGGCGGACTAGTTCATCTCTAAGTTTTTCTGTCCAAGTCACATGGCGGCTTTACGGGACGAGATTCCAGCCTTCAAGCAAGAGCCGACTGAACCGTTACACGAGATATGGGAGAGGTTTAGAACAATGGTGAAAGAATGCCCTAACAATGATATGAATGATGTGATGATCCAACAAACATTCTATAGGGGCATCAACACAACCAACCAATGTATTGTGAACCAACTGGCGGGAGGAAATTTTATGAAGCTTCCTTACAATGAAGCTTGTGATGTGTTAGATGAGATGGCCGACACATCGTCGGCATGTCAAAGCCGGGCTAATGTTCCTCAAGGTGATCCTAACGTCATACATTTGCATAAGGAGTTACATGATCACGGCCAAGCCATTGCCGAACTTACAACAACAATGAATCAGTTGGCTAAAGCGCAGTTACAACAAGTTCAAAACCCGTGCCAAGTCAACGCCATGGAAGGAGTGAATATGATGAAAATGAGGCAAAGAGGGCAACAACCTCAAGGAAATTTTGATAACTATGATAATAGTGGTGGCTATTCGAATGAATGCTATGATGATCAAAGTGAGGAAGTCCAATACGTCAACAACTATCAAGGGAATAGAGGTAATGAAGGGAACCAACAATGGAGACCCCAAGGAAATTGGGGCAATCAACAAGGTGGTAATTGAAACAATAACAACAACCAGGGAGGAAATTGGGGAACAACAATTCGGGTAATCAAGGGAATTGGAGCGGAAACAACAACAACAATTGGAACAACAACAATAGGAAAAGTGGGTTGAATAACAATGGTGGTCAAGGAAATCGAGGGCAAGGCTTTCAAAGGCATCCGATGTTTCAACAACCGAACAACCCGCCGCCGTTTCAATCTCAAAGGTCTAGTTGGGAAATGAATTTGGTAGAATTGAAGTTATGTTTGAGCAAATGATGAAGAAGAACCAAGACTCCGAGGCTCAATTGGCCTCTCACAACATTTCTATCCGTAACTTGGAAGTACAACTTGGCCAAATTTCTCAGTCTTTACATACTCGCCCAAAGGGTGCTCTACCAAGTGATACGGTAGTAAACCCCAAGGGTGGGCACAATAATCATGTGATGAAGGTGACAACGCGAAGTGGAAGAGGCGGTGATGTACATGTCTCAAGAGGAAACAAAGTTATGGTGGATAAAGATGAGTTACGAGATAATGAAATGCCTTTAGTGGTTGAAGATATAGTTGAACCAAGTGTGAGAGATGATGTGCGGATTGATATTCATGAGGTTGAAGAGGAGACACAAGAGGTCGTGAACCCGTCTAGGTAACACATGATTGATATGCCCAAGCCGGTGGTGCCCAAAGCCAAAGCACCCTTACCTCGGCCTCCTCCGCCCTATCCTCAACGATTGGCCAAGAAAAAAGGTGATAACCAATTTAAGAAATTCATTGAGATGATGAAGAGTTTCACTATCAATGTGCCTTTGGTGGAGGCACTCTAGCAAATGTCGGGGTACGCAAAGTTCATGAAAGATTTGGATACAAAAAAGAGATCAATGGACTGTGAGACAATCAAGATGACCCATCAAGTGAGCGCAATTGTGCATTCTATGGCTCCGAAACTTGAGGACCCCGGTGCATTTACTATCCCATTTACCATTGGAAGTGCCGACTTGGCAAAAGCCCTTTGTGACTTGGGGGAAAGTATTAATTTAATGCCATATTCAGTCTTCAAGACCTTGGGAATCGGACAACCTCGTCCAACTTCTATGAGGCTTCAAATGGCGGACCAGTCAATGAAGCGGCCTTTGGGTATTATTGATGATGTCCTTGTTCATGTTGATAAGTTCATATTATCGGCCGATTTCGTTATCTTGGATTGTGATGTGGATTTTGAGGTGGCAATTATCCTTGGAAGACGTTTCCTAGCTACTGGAAAGGCTTTGGTAGATATCGAAGCGGGAGAGTTGACCTTCCGTGTTGGTGATGAAAAGGTGGTGTTCCATGTGTGCAGATCTATGAGGCAACCGAATAGCATCGAGGTGTGCTCGTTTGTTCACATTGTCACGGCCGTAATAGTGGATGACACAAGCACAATGGTGAATGTTGAGGACCCACTTGAGGTCGTGCTCTTGAGCATGGATGTTGATGATGATGCCGGGAGAGTTGAATGTGTTAACGCTTTGCATGGTATGGGCTCATATTCTTATGAGCCTAGGAAGTTATCCTTGGATCTTGAGAATTGCAAAACTCCCCCAACCAAGTCATCTATTGAGGAGCCACCGGTGTTGGAGCTTAAATCACTTCCTCCTCACCTTAGGTATGAATACTTGGGCCCTAATTTCACTTTGCCTGTTATTCTTTCGTCTTGCTTGACTAACGTGCAGGTTGATGCCACTTTGGTGGTTCTACAAAAGCGCAAGAGGGTGATCGGATGGACATTGGCAGATATTCAGGGTATAAGCCCCACCTTTTGCATGCATAAGATTATATTGGAGGAGGATGCGAGGCCCTCACTTGAACACCAAAGGAGACTCAACGAAGCTATGCAAGAAGTGGTTAAGAAGGAAGTTATCAAGTGGCTTGACGCTGGTGTGGTGTATCCTATTTCTGACAGCTCATGGACTTCTCCGGTGCAATGCGTACCGAAGAAGGGCGGGATGACTGTGGTAAC
This sequence comes from Nicotiana sylvestris, assembly GCF_000393655.2. Taxonomy (NCBI): domain Eukaryota; kingdom Viridiplantae; phylum Streptophyta; class Magnoliopsida; order Solanales; family Solanaceae; genus Nicotiana; species Nicotiana sylvestris. Next base: position 47,312,406 of record NC_091068.1, read on the forward strand.
CAATGCTAACAATGATCATTTCCCGTTAACGTTCCTTGACCAAATGCTTGATCGTCTTGTGGGTCGGTCATTCTATTGCTTTTGGGGTATTTGGGGTACAATCAGATTCTCATCGCCTCAGAAGATCAGGATAAGATGACCTTTACTTGTCCTTACGGCACATTCGCATTTTCGAGGATGCCGTTTGGATTGTGTAATGCCCCAGCGACCTTTCAACGATATATGATGGCAATTTTCACCGACATGGTGGAAGATATATTGGAGATCTTTATGGATGATTTTAGCATGGTAGGGGACTACTTTGAAGAATGCTTGACAAATTTGGATCGTGTGTTGGCCCGATATGAAGATACAAACCTAGTTCTCAATTGTAAAATATGCCATTTTATGGTAGAAGTGGGTATTGTATTGGGTCATAAAATTTCGAAGAGAGGTATTGAAGTTGACAAAACCAAGATTGAAGTCATTTCAAGGTTACCTCCCCCTACTTCTATCAAAGGGGTGAGGAGCTTTTTGGGTCACGCGGGTTTCTACCGAAGGTTCATCAAAGATTTCTCTAAGGTAGTTAACCCGTTGTGCAAGTTGTTAGAGAAGGAGGCCAAGTTTGTCTTTGATGAGAAATGCATGGAAGCTTTCGAGCTTCTAAAACACAAGTTGACAACTACCCCTATCATTACTGCACCCAATTGGAGCTTGCCATTTGAGCTCATGTGCGTCACTAGTGATGTTGCGGTAGGGGAGGTCTTGGGCCAAAGAATCAACAAGATGTTCCATCTGGTGTATTACTCAAGCAAGACGATGAATGAAGCTCAAAGAAACTATACAGTCACCGAGAAGGAGTTGCCAGCTATTGTGTGTGCCATGGAAAAGTTTCGACAATACCTTATAGGGGCCAAAGTGATTATCCATATCGATCGTGCCGTCCTTAGGTATTTGATGACCAAGAAAGATTCAAAAGCAAGGTTGATGAGATGGGTGCTACTTCTTTAAGAGTTTGATCTAGAAATTGTGGACTGGAAAGGAAGTGAAAATCAAGTGGCAGACCACTTGTCCCGCTTGGAGGAAGAGGGGAGGCCTTCTGACGGCCTTGAGATCAATAATGCGTTCCTGGATAAACAACTCCTTGCGGTATCTATGCATGATATGTCGTGGTTTGCCGATGTGGAAAATTATCTTGTGACCGGTATAATCCCGTATGAGCTCCCTTCTAACTAAAGGAAGAAGCTCAAGCGGGATAGTTTGGATTATTATTGGGATGAGCCATATTTGTTCAAGATTTGCACCGATGGTGTGATTCGCCAATGTGTCCCGGAAGAAGAACAATTGAGTATTTTGGAGGCTTGTCATTCCTCTCCCTATGGTGGCCATCATGGCGGGGTGAGGACGGCTTCTAAGGTGCTTAGTTGCGGTTTCTATTAGCCCTCCTTGTTTAAAGATGCCAGTGATTTTGTCAATAGATGTGATGAATGCCAACGAGCTGGTGGGATTTCAAAAAAAGATGAGATGCCTCTCAACACAATTCTAGAGGTGGACATTTTTGGTGTATGGGGTATCGACTTTATGGGGCCGTTCGTGAGTTCTTGTGGGAACACCTATATCTTGGTAGCGGTTGATTATGTGTCAAAATGGGTCGAAGCCTTTGCTTTGCCCAACAACGAAGCTCGAAGTGTTGTGGCGTTCTTGAAAAAGAGTATCTTCACAAGGTTTGGCACTCCACGTGCTATCATTAGTGATGGTGGTTCTCATTTTTGCAACCGGGCTTTTGATTCATTGCTTGCCAAGTATGGTGTAAAACACAAGGTGACCACTCCTTATCATCCTCAATAGAGTGGCCAAGTAGAGGTTTCCAACCGAGAGATCAAGAGTATTTTGTCCAAAACTGTCAATGCCAATAGGACAGATTGGTTGAAGAAATTAGATGATGCTCTTCGAGCCTATCGGACAGCTTACAAGACCCCGATTGGTATGTCTCCGTACCGGTTGGTGTTTGGGAAAGCTTGTCATCTTCCGGTGGAATTGGAGAATAAGTCTATGTGGGCCTTGAGAAAATTGAACTTAGAATGGGATGTCCTTGCGAATCTCCGGGTTGAGCAACTCAATGAACTAGACGAGTTTAGATTTCATGCCTACTCTAGCTCGTCCTTGTACAAGGACAAGATGAAGTACCTTCACGATAAGTATGCCCGAGGGAAGGAATTCAAAGTTGGTGACATGGTTATTCTGTTCAACTCCCGGTTGAGGTTATCCCGGGAAAGCTCAAGTCTAAGTGGAGTGGTCCATTTGAAGTTGTTGGTGTAACCCCATTTGGTGCTATTGATCTCAAGAACAAAGATGGTGAAGTTTTCCGGGTCAATGGGCATCGTGTCAAGCATTACTTGGGAAAGTTTTATGACAACCATATGGTGGCACTCATTCATTTGAAGTGACTTTGATGGTAACATGCGTTGTGCCGCGACGTTAAATCAGGCACTTCTTGGGAGGCAACCCATGTCTTTTTCTTTCTTTTTGATTTCTGTTGTAGATTAGGATTTTTGAGCTAATGGTTTGTGAGATGTTGTAGGAATTGTGATTGAACCAGTGCAAAAAGTGCAGAGTCTCTGAACAGTGACCGTGCGGCCACAATCCCACTTTGTGCGGTCCGCACCGGCCAAAGAAAATATTGCCAAGTTTCTGAAGATGGCTAGTGTGGCCGCACCCTTGTTTGTGCGGTCCGCGCCGGTAAAGGCCAAGAATGATCAGTCTCTGAACTGCGTTCACGCGGCCGCGTCCCACTTTGAGCGACCTGCGTGGTTCTCATGCGGCCGCGGCCCGTCTCATGCGGTCCGCGTGCCTTCGTTTCAGCAATAGGTAAATGGTAAAGTCCCAGCGCAGCCCGCGGTCGTGTTCATGCGGCCGCACTAGACGGTAAGTGTTCGGCCCCGATGTGTTTCCTATAAATAGGCCATTAGGGTTTTCATTAGAACTTTTTGCAAAAATTGACCCCTGAGCCTTAAAAGTTACTGTTCACATCAGAGACCCTTCTTAGTGATAATATCAAGAGCATTTCTTCGCTTTCCTGGTAACATATCTCTCACATTAGTCTATACTTAGTATTAATTTAAACTTTATACATGTTTCCCTAGTCATAACTTCTTCGTTTCATGATTAGGATAGTTTTATGTTGTTCTTTGAAATGATGGGCATGTTATAAATGAGTAGGGACAAAGTAGGATGCTAAAATGTGAAAGACTTGAGTTTTTTTTGTAAAACCCTAATTGCCCCTGTAATGAAAGCCCAACAAGGCCGCACTCCCTGATTATGCGGTCCGCATGCCTTTTACGTGACCGCATCATTCTGTTACGCGGTCCGCGTAAGCCTTGAGCCTAAAGGTTGATACTTCCCAGCGCTGCCGCATGCCTGGTTTGTGCGGTCCGCTCCATGCCCCACGCGGCCGCAGCCCATGTTTGCGCGGTCCGCGTGGGTGAGGTTCAGAGGGCACTAGTTTTTAATAGTATGGCCAATGCGGCCGCATGACCAGTTTGTGCGGACAGCGTTGGCCCCCACGCGGCCGCACCCCTTGTTCATGCGGTCCGCATGGTCCTAATCAGAGAGGTGTTCATTTCCCAACTTGGTCAGTGCGGTCCGCATGCCTTGTTTGTGCGGTCCACACTGCTATCATCTGTTCTCTGTCTGTGTTTCTGTTCTGTACTTAAACTCTGCAATTACCTGAACTAATAATATTAGAATTATTTGTGTGCATAAAATGGTTAAACAACGAGGGAATGGAGCTAAACAACTCGGACAAGGACGTGACCCCTCCCGGGGAGGTAAAGAAAAATTGAAGAAACTCACTCCCCAACCAAAGCTAAAAACAAGAAAGTAGGTGGTGAGTGATGAGGAGCAGTCGGGGAGTGAGTACCTCCCCTTCCAGGATGTCTCAACTGATTCCGGGAAAGCCCCTGCAGGCCCAGCTAAAGCTCCAACTGTTATAGAACCTGAGTCGTCTGAGGGCTCAGAAGCAGGCAGTGCCAAATACTCCACCTCCCCCACAACTTCAAAATCCGGGGAGGGTGCAGAAGATAAAAAAAGAGTGATGAGGAGGTCCCGGACAGTGGGGTACTTGGAGTTGGGGGAATTGAAAGAACTAGAAACCCAATTGTATGGCAGGATAGATTTGTCAGCGAAGTGGCCTTTCATAAATTCCGGGAAGTGTGGCCCAAGAAGAAGGTGATTCCAGAAAGAAGAGTAGTCACCCGGGATTTGCTACCCTACCTTCCCCGAGTCCATGAACAATTTATTACTAGAGTGGGGTGGGATTTCTTCAAATATGAGTTGGTCGATGCAAATGAACATATGGTGAAGGAATTCTACAGCAATGTGGCCCACACCAAAGAACGGTGAATTGCAACCAAAGTGCGGGATAAGAAGATAGTGTTCTCGGGAGAGGCGTTGAACGTGTATTTGGGTTTCAATGAAGAGGATGACTCTCTGTACAGAGAGAAGTTAGAGTTGAAAAGAGGAAGCTCGTCCTTGGGTGGCACAGTTCTTAGCTCAGCCGGGTACTATTCTGAAGTGGATTCAGGTGGAGAAGAAAATACTGCGAAAGGACCTCAATTTTGAGGCGAGAGGATGGTTAACTTTTGTATGCAACGGGTTGGACCATTCGTAACATGACCAGACCATTCCAATCGCCCGAGCGGTTCTCATTGCGTCCATTATGGCAAGTTTCCCTATCAATATGGGGAATGTTATGTGTAGTGTGATCACATCCATTGGCATTGATACGGACAGAAACTACCCCTACCCGAACACCCTCACAAATGTACTTTGAAGATGCAAAGGTGAAGAAATACCCCTTCGATGTTGGAGTCCGGCCGGTGTCCCCATTTTCATGGTTTAGTATTCAGGGGCCAGACAACCCGAAGGGGGATAAGAAGGGGAAAGCATCCACCTCTGCTCCGATTGGCCAGTCTTAGGAGCCAGTTACGGTAGAGGCTTCTGTCGAGCCACCTACTTCTGCTGCCACTACTGTTCCAGACATCCCATCCTCCTCTGCGGGTCCCAGTTCTTCAACTGGCCTAGTGGTTCCCACCTCCAAATCCAACCCCTTCACGGCCCAGCAGTTAGTAAAGACATTAGCCAGTTTGAACAACTGGATGTTAGTCTCGACATCCAAGTTGTCCACTTTGGCTACCACAGTTGCAGCCCAGTGTGTTCTAGCCACCGTTGAGATTCCTCAGTCCATTGAGGAGACATTGAAGACACTCCTGGCCAACCAGGAGAAGATTTTAGCTACTCAGGCTGCCTTGACAAAGGCAGTTGATGCACAGGGCAAAGCTCTAAAGGAGCTTGCTAGAGAACACAAGAAGATGAGAAAATCCCGGGCATCTAAGGAAGAGGTGAAGGTGCTCCGAGCTGAGGTTGACAAGCTAAAGGCAGACCAACTGCCTTTAGACTTGTTCTTTGATGAGTCAGCACCTCCACCAGCAATAGTTGTACCAGAGCCACAACAGGAGAAGGAGCCTAGGCACCCAAGGAAGAAGAAGAAGCTTCCTAGCACTGAGGGTGTTGTGATAGAGGTAGCACAGGTTCAAGAGGATACTTCCAGTGCTCCACTAGATGTTCAGCCGGTCCATGACCCGGCCCCTGTCCCAGCAGCAGAGCAGCAGCAGGTCGGGAACCAGTCTGAGGTACCCGCCAGTACAGAGGACCAGAGGACCACTGATCAGCCCATGATGACGGATCAGGCTTGAGGAGCCACTATATATCCTTTCTCTGTTTATATGCTTATTTTTGTAGATGGCATTGGGGACAATGCCAGATTTTATTCGTAAGGGTGCGCCCTACTATTTTGATGGTAGATACATTTGGGATGACTGTACATATTTATTTGATTCTTAGCTTATGTTGCTAATTGATAGTTGGCTTGTATATAACTTTTCATTCTAGTTACTTTTCTACTTTATGTACATATCCACTCCCCCCGCTGTATATTCTACTCCCCTATTGTACATATTCATTCAGTTTTTCTATTTTCGTTAAAATTTTTCGTTTTTAGCTTCATAGTAGGCTCGTAGCTCTTTTGTTTTGTTTTGGCGTTTGCAATAAGCCCTTGGTTTTCTTAATGCTACGGTTCTTTCCAAGGGTAGAGTGTTGTGCGAATAGGGTGGCTCTTCCCAATGATAGATAGCGTGACAACCTTCTTAAGGGTTTGAGTCTGTTTTTGATTTTTCTTTTTTTGATTTTCAAGTTTTGCAATCAAAGGTACATCAGGCAAAGCTTCACTTGGGCCTAACACATTTGCCTTTGATCCTATGGTCAAAGACATAATGTTTTGCTCAGGATGGTGAAAGTCGTGGCCTTGAGACTCTTGTGTTGACCAAACAGTCATCATGTGGTCGTATTGGACCCTTGTGCGCTTGAATCGTAACTAAGGTCATTGTGGGCCCTAGACTCGATATCTTTAGCAATCCTTGAGTGTGTGTGGTGAGAATTCGATTTGCGAGTCCAAGTCCCGAGCCGATCGTCTAGAACTTTCCCCGAATGTTTGTTGAGGCGAAATCCTAGGTGAAATTTGGCTTGAGAAGTGATTGTAGGCTCTCCTTGAACCAAAATGCTAAGATTGAACAATTCCATGACCTACCAATGAACTGATCCCTAGTTAACCCTTTTGAGCCTTGAACCTTCTTCTTTTAAGAACTAAAGCTACAAACCTATACCCGTTCTTAATGATACCCTCTCTTGGCACCCAAATCTTCCCTTGAGTAGATGGTAAATGTTTAAGTTTGGGGGGGGGGAAGACAAGAAAGGAAACAATGTGGTAAAAGGTACAAAAGCAAAAGAAAAGAAAGGTAATGAAAATAAAGAAAAGATAATACAAAAAGAAAAACCGAATTGAATAAGGTCAGAAGGGGGATTCAAAGAAAAAAAAAGTGAAAAAGGGTGTGGAAAAAGTAGAAAAAGGAGAAATGTGTTGAATTGCATAAGAAAGGGTGACAATGTGTCTCTCTAACCCCCTGAAAAAGAAGTTAATACTCAAATGAGTCAAGAAAGTATGCCAAAATGAATCAAAAGAAGTGCTTAAGGGAAGATTAAACCCACTTGAACAAAAATATGTCCTACCCTTACCCAAAAGCCTTCACAATGACTCCACAAAGCCCTACATGATTTTGAGTTGAAGGGAACCTACATTAGTGGATACTTACATAAGGGGCAGGCATATAGTACTTAGAGCCGGACTTGTGGCCTCTTCCTTGAGAGAGATGAGTGAAAATCCATCAAACTCGATTTGTGTGTAAATACTCTAAAAGGTGAGGTTCACTTAGGGAGAGTTGAGGATGTGTGAGTTTGGGTTCCACAATGACCAAAGTAATTGAGAAAAGTTCTTTGATGAAATGTGTCAACTCTTGATGCTCTTGTGTCACACTTGATCCACAAGTTTTCAAAGTTTAAATGTGTTAATGATGCATTCGCATTGAGGGCAATTGTTAGTCCCAATTGATGCTTGTTGAGGTTACTTTAGGATAAGCTGAAATTGCTTGGATGTTGCCTTTGAGGGGTGGGTCTTATTTTGTTTGCTTGAGGACAAGCAAAGGTTTAAGTTTGGGGGAGTTGATAACTAGGATTTAAACATGTTTTATACCCATACTTGCCTGCGCTTTGAGTGTAATTTGCTACAAAATAGTCCCAAAATGCTTACAGATTGCGCTTGATTGCAGGTTTGAGCTATAAGTGATAAATCGTCAAAGATCGGCTCAAATCGGAGTGAAACCTGCTCAAGTGTCAAAGATCATTAAAGCAAGGACATTCAGAACTTGGTGCGGACCGCACCATCATGTCATGCGGACACACCATAGGAGTTCAGAGACTGAGAAACTACAAGTCAAACTCATGCGGCCACGTCCCACCTCATGCGGCCCGAGTCTCACTCATGCGGCTGCACAATCTTGCTATGCGGTCGCGTCCAAGAAGTTCAGAGAGTGTCATATTCCAGAAGAAAACCACGCGGCCGCATCCCACTTCATGCGGCCCGCGTCCCTCTCCATGCGGCCGCACTCTATGGTCACGCGGTCCGCGTCAGTGAAGTTCAGAGAAGCTGCCAAAACCATTCATGTGGCCGTACAACAACTTTGTGCGGTCCGCGCCAGTTTTCATGCGGCCGCATTCCAACTTTGTGCGGTCCACATAACCATCTTCAGAGAGCAAGATTCAGAGGTCAAGCAACCCAGTACGGCCGCGTGCCAACTTTGTGCGGTCCGCACTAACCCCGTAGGGGCATTTTTGTCTAGTTTTTTCAGCCCACTATAAATAGAACATTTTACCATTTTTAGGTTAAGTTTGGTACATCTGATAGCTGCTGCACTCGTGAGACTTATGTTTTGGCCTATTTTGGGCATTTATAGCTGGGTTTCATCATAGATTATTGTAGTTTAACATTAGTAATTAATTAATATGGTTGTTTCATCTTCTATTTCTTCAGCATCTTCTTTAATTATGTCTAGCTAAACCCATTAGCTAGGGTTGTGGCTCAACCCTAGTATGGGTAATTAATGGGTGTTACTTCTTAATGATAGATTGATATTGGGTGTTTGTTATTTGGGTTAATTTTATGGTTTAATTAAGGATTGATGGTTGCAAACATTGATTCTAGCTTAGTGGGGCTTGACTCTTCTTAAGAAAGAGAGTCTATGACCCCAAAATTGACCCAATAAGAAATTGGGGTGGACCCATGAGAAATGGTAGTCCCAATTAACGGGTTAAACCTCGAGAGAGTAATCACCCTACTTGAACCCAAGTTGCTTGGTCTAATTGGCGTACCCAATTGGTCTCGAGAGAGTCAATTGGGCAAATTCGCTCTCCTTACCGAGAGGTGTGAGAGTGGGTACAATTGTGCAACGGTTATAACATTGATCCCAAATATGTCAATCTATTATTAGTAGTCTCTACCTGTTAGTTAACCACCTAGGTAATGCCACGACCCTAGTGCCTTTCTCTATATTAATCACAACTTAGAACATATCCCTTCAGCATAAATTAGCTTAAATGTGTAGTTGATAATAGTAGTTATTAAACAAAAACCCCCAAAAATGTTAGAAGTACAATTAGGATCAAACATGCATTCCTAGTCTGAACAAATACGCAACTCCATTCCAAGCTCCCTGTGGAAATTGACCCCGATAACACTATTCGGGTAAAAGTCTTAGCGCCCGCTCTTCCTACCGTTGTGTGAGGTTGAGTTTGCTGTGACCAATCACATACTTGCACAGGCTGCACTTGTCTCAGCAGGAAGGAAATGATCTACAAAGGCGTCGGCAAACTCACTCCACCTCATCGGAGGTATCCCCTCCTCCCGGGAATCTTCCCACAACTCAAACCATGAATAAGCCACCCCTTTCAAATGGAAGGAAACCAACTCTACTCCCTCTGTCTCAGTTTCACGCATAACCCTGAGGGTCTTGTGCATTTCATCAATAAAATCCTGGGGGTCTTCCTCAGGATTTACTCCCGTAAACACTGGAGGATCCCACTGAAGAAATCTTTTTACCCTAGAACTGGTGGAATCCCCTTGCTGGCTAGATGAACTAGGTGCAATATTTAACCTCTGGGCCTAAGTGGCCACTAGCTGAGTCAACATCTAGATACCTCCCCTAAGATCCCCATCAGAAATACTAGAATCGGAAGCTGGGGCTGGAGGCGGAACAGGAATATCAGTGGGAGGGATATTAGCACCCTCAGCAGATATATGAACTGGTGTAGTGGAACCAGGCAGTGTAGTAGTTGGGGGAATGTCCTCACACCTCGGGTTCTCATCCACATCATCAATTACGGAATCGATTGCCTCTCCTGGGGTAGCATTGGCTCTTTGGCCAGTTCTTGCCCTCTTTAGGTGCCATGTACAAGTCAGCTGGAATTTGAAGGAATGCACTAGTTAGAGGATGAATAGTTTCATAACAAGTTTTGTTGCTCGACCCAGAATATCAAAGAAGGGTGTTATTCCTAAATGCTCAAGTAGCCTCCAACTTATAGATGTGGTCGACAACACACCGATAAGAAGGATTCTACTAGACACGGCTCCAAGACATCCTAGGACACGTTAAAACCTTAGGCTCTGATACCAAGTTTGTCCCGCCCCAACTTCAGGAGGCGCGACCGGCGCTCAATCGAGTGAACCCAACTGAGCAAGCCTTATCAACCACTATCTACCCAACTCGATAGGAATAAGGAAGCCGTGCTTACCTTTATTTAAACTAGGAAAGATAGTACATTCCACATCTTAGTTCATTTTATTTCACAACATTTAAAACGTGGTTAAACTTCCAAGGTTCCATACAAGTTAGAGTGTAGAAGAACAAAAAAGTACAAGGTTACAACATGGTCCATTGACCTATCCAATACCCAGATATAACCCACACAAATGTCTACGAATCCTCTAAGGATACAAAGAGGTGATAACAATGCCGGCAACAAGGCTCCAGTTATATCTCAAAATACAACGTACATGATAAACGAATGATACAGGACCCCGAAATAAAATGGGGCTCACCAAATCAGCTGAAAGGAAGATGTATCACTAGCTGCGACTGACACTGCCTGATATGGAACCACCTACATCAATTTAAAGATATAGCGCCCCCGATAAAAGGGACATTAGTGCCGTCGAATAGCACTAGTATGTATAACTAAACACCATCTCATTAGAAAGAACTATCATACAAGGGCAAGAAAATCATAAGGATTTAACAAAAGCTTTAAACAATCACCACATCATCAAATAAAAGGGATCACATGGCTTTCACATAATTTCCATAACTCTAGGTTGCGTTTCATAGCCCGTCCATAGGGTTCACGTATCATATTATACACCTATGCATTTCATAGCCCGTCCATAGGATTCACATATTATATTATACACCTATGTGTTTCATAGCCCATCCATAGGCTCCATATATCATATTATACACCTATGCGTTTCATAGCTCGTCCATAGGGTCCATATATTATATTATATACCTATGCGTTTCATAGCACGTCCATAGGAGCCACATATCATATTATACACCTATGTGTTTCATAGCCCGTCCATAGGTTCCACATATATATTCATTGGCACTTGGGGCCACAATCATTATAGCATACTTGGCACTTGGCCGTATTTCATAATTCGAGTTCTTTTCACATATTTCACATCAATATCAATCTCAACAACAAGCCATTAAATTCAAGAGATCAAGAACACATGAGAAGACATATGAATCATGGTCATATAGAATATTTCAGAAATAATACATCTCAAGTTCATTATCAATGGAACTTCAAACCTAAAAGGGTTCTTACAAAAAGGAGGGGACACACTAAACCATAATAGAAATAGACATTAAATCATAAACAAGCAATTGCACCAATCATTCTTGAATTGCTCCTTTTCAATCACGACAATATACAATTTAAACATCGGTGTATGTTACAATTCAGATCACATTGGAGGTACTTATAAGGCAAATCATTATCTCGAACAACCACTTATGGGCATAAATTGAGTAAAAGCCTTTAGGCCACTTTATTGTTGAAGTCATTTAAGGAAAGTGAAGTCAAGGCTCATTTCATAATCTGTTTCATATTTCCTCATGTCATAGGCATCACTAGGAACAATTATAATTCAAGTTCTCGACATGTTGGCCATGCTCTATTTCCCAAATTCATTTGATTTATTTCAAACATCTTTATACTTTACCAACAACTAGACACAATTAATCAAATACATTTAGTACACATAAGAACAATTAGGAGGATCAACTATAACGAGTTTTCTCACACAATTTGGCATAACAATATAAGTTTAAACTTAACTTGAATTCTAAGCATTTCAACACATGGTTCACATTCTTCTCACATCCTTAAATTTCCAAGGATAGCAGATTGAACACATTGAGACACACCTTTCACTTATATATTTTTGCAACACTAATTCATATGAAGTAATAATCAATACATTAATTAAATTTCGGTCTTAACAACATTTGCATGGACACCAAGGGAGATCAATTTCTAAGAAGAGGGGGTTTTAGCCATACATACCTGAAATTTGCCCTTTAATGATACTACAATGATCCAATACACTTAAGTAACTTCAATCTACACTACAACATTCAATAGGGCCAATATTAGTAATAAATTCCATAACTTAAGCCATTTAGGCAAATTATCAAACACCTTGTAGCTATAGATATTTACACCTCATAACTATAGTATTGGTTCATCCAACTATCACCATTAACCAACAATTTATCCCACCATTATTCTTTAACAATTTATACTCCTAACACCACATGTGTGATCAACCATTCATACCCAACCAACAAAATTCCATCAAATAATCACATTTAAATCCCTACCATGGTCATGTAATTAAATTGGGAATTTATGGCTTCCAATCACCATACCATAAGTTGTAATACTTGATTCATATTCATAATTCCATAATAACTCCATATATGTAAGTCTAAGGGTAAAATTTTACCTCTTGTAGATCAAATCTTGAAAGACAACTTTGGGGTGTTCTTGAGATTTTGAAGAAATCCTATGAAATCCAATCAAAATCATGTTGTAACTAGTGATTGGGAAGTGAAATCACCATGAAAAAATACTTAAAAACTCACCTTAGGTGTGCAATTGGATGCCTTTGTCGGATTGGGGATGAAGAGGATGCCCTAGTCTTGAAAAATGACTTAAATCCTCTAATTTCCTGTCCTTAGGTGTATTTAGAGGTTTGCCACTAGCGCGCCCGCGCTAACAAGGCAGAATACTTCGCAATATACGTGGCCGCGCTAAGGCCACACTAGCGGCACATGCCCAGTAAAATGGTTGTAACTTTCTGTATACACCTCCAAATGACGAACGATTTGATGCGTTGGAAACTAGACCCAAAGGGATTTAATTTGATATGTTGTTCATCACACAAATCCTTATATAACTGGAGATATGATTGTCCAAAGTGAGGTCTTGTGCACACTCATTTACAACTTTAGTATATTATGAAATTTTCCAACTTGGCTTAGACTTAGGCCTCTCCTTAGACCCCAAGTCACTAATAATATGACTTATACGCTTATTAACATATCCAATTGATATCCATTATATCATGAATCCTCATTTGCACACAAAATAAATTAATTAGCCTACCTTGGCACCACGAAATCTTAAATTACTTGGCAAAATTTTCCGGGGCTTTACACTCAGGTTGAGTTGAGCACAACTTTTCACCCTCAGACGGATAGAAAGTCAAATCACACTATTTAGATATTGAAGGACATGTTACGTGCTTGTGTCATTGATTTCGAAGGGTCATGGGATCAGTTTCTACTACTTGCAAAGTTTACTTATAACAACAACTACCAGTCGAGTATTCAGAGGGCTCCGTATGAGGCTTTATATGAGAGGCGGTGTAGATCTCTAGTTGGTTGGTTCGATCCCGGTGAGGCTAGACTATTGGGGACAGGCTTGGTGCAGGATGCCTTAGAAAAGGTGAAGGTAGTTCAGGAGAGGCTTCGTACAACGCAGTCGAGGCAAAAGAGTTATGCTGACAGGAAGGTTCGAGATGTGTCCTACATGGTTGGTGAGAAGGTTCTGTTGAAGGTTTCGCCCATGAAGGGTGTTATGAGATTCGGGAAGAAAGGGAAGTTGAGTCCTCGGTTCATTGGGCCTTTTGAGGTGCTTCAAAGGATTGAGGAGGTGGCTTATAAACTTGCTTTGCCACCCAGCTTGTCGAGTGTGCATCTAGTATTTCATGTTTCTATGCTCCGGAAGTATATTGGGGGATCCGTCTCATATTTTGGATTTTAGCACGGTTCAGTTGGATGATGATTTGACTTATGATGTGAAGCCAGTTGCTATTTTGGTTCGACAGGTTCAAAAGTTGAGATAAAAGGATATAGCTTCAGTGAAAGTGCAGTGGAGAGGTTGGCCCGTGGAGGAGGCTACTTGGGAGACCGAGCGGGAAATGTGGAGCAGATATCCTCACCTGTTTGAGACTACAAGTATGTTTCTTGACTCGTTCGAGGACAAATGTTTGTTTAAGTTGGGGAGGATGTGACGAACCGGCCAGTAGTCTCATGAGTTACCGCTCCGTTTTCCCTCATTTCTGCTTCTTTATGCCTTGTTATCCATGTTTTGGGATATCGGGTTGATCGAATCGAATTCGGAATGATTTTGGTAAGGTTTGAGACACTTAGTCTCTTTTGAGGAAGGTTAAGTTGGAAAAGTCAACCGGATGTTGACTTCTGTGTTAGACGACTCGAATGTGAGTTCCGATGATATGATTAGCTTCGGGAGGTGATTCAGGACTTATGAGCATGATCGGAATGAGTTTTAGAGGTTCGGAGTAGATTTAGGCTTGAATTGGCGAAATAGAATTTTTGGCAATTTTTGGTTGATAGGTGAGATTTTGATATAGGGGTCGGAATGGAATTTTGAGAATTACAATAGTTCTGTTGTGTCAGTTGGGATGTGTGTGCAAAATATCAGGTTGTTCGGACGTGGTTTGGTCGGGTTTTTTTATCAAAAGCAGAATTGAGAAGGTTTTAGAATTTTTAGACTTAAATCCAATGTAATTTTGGTGTTTTGATGTTGTTTTGGGAGTTCCGAGGGTTGGAACAAGTTTGAATGAGGTTTTGGGGTATGTTTGTGCCTTTGGTTGAGGTTCCGAGGGCCTCAGGTGAGTTTCAGAGAGTTGAACGGATCATTTAAAGTTGAAGAGAGTTGCAGATTTTGGTCTTCAGCAGTTGCAGGTATTTTTCTCTTCGCGTTCGCGAGTGGACCCTCGCGTTCACGAAGAGTCAGCTGAGGAAGGTGGAAATTTATCCTTCACATTTGCAAGGCAGGCTACGCGTTAGCGAAGGGATGCGAGATTGTGTATCACGTTCGCAGTTGCGGTGTCGTGTTCGCATAGAAGGATAGGGCAGTTGAGCTTTAGTGGAGTTAATTCATCGCGTTCGCGATCATTCGCGATGGAATGAACGTGTTTGCCAAGGTCCATCTGGGTAAAGCATCGCGTTCGCGAGGGTCTGGTCGCGATCTCTTAAGAGGAAATTTGGTCAAAGTTAAATTGTGCTTCGCGAACGCGAGGCATTGACTGCGTTCACGAAGAAGGATTTTTAGGCCTGGGCAGAAAGTTTAAAAGGTCTTCTTGTCCGCGAATATGGGGTTTTTTTCTTCCATAGTTGGTCGTTTTTGGAGCTCTTTGAAGGAGATTGAAGAGGGATTTAAGGGGAAACATTTGGAGGTAAGAATTTTGGAGTTAAAACTCGATTCTATTGTAAAATCTACCTAATAAATCATGGAATCTAAGCCTAAAATTGAGGAATTAGGGTTTGATTCTTTAAATGAGGATTTAAGGGGTCATTTGGACTCCGATTTTAGTGTTCTTGATATGTATATACTCGTGGGAGGATAAGGATTCCGGTGATATAATTTTTATCGAGTATCGAGAAGTGGGACCGGGGGTCGGGTTTGGCCAATTTCGAGATTTTTTGTATTAATTGATTGTTGTCGCTTGGGCTTCGTTCCCTTAGCATATTTTGACGTCGTGAATCTGATAATGGATAGATTCGATGCAAGTGGAGGCCAATTCGAGGGACAAAGGCGTTACGGGGTAGTATTTTCACCGGTTTGAGGTAAGTAACCATTATAAATCTAGAACTGAGGGTACAAAACCCCGATATTTGACTTGTTTTGATAAATGCGGTGACGCACAGGCTAGGTGACGAGCGTGTGGGCGAGTACAGGTAGGGATTGTGACTTGGTCTATCCCGTAGCGACTATTAAGCCGCGTACTTGATTTGGAAATATTATATTATTTCGTATTTTGGATATTTATAATGTATTATGGGCGATATGCCATATTTGGGGCCTTGTGCCGACCTGTAAAAACCCTTAGGGGCATTTTGACTGTTTTTCCTCACTTTACTTGCTAAGAGAATATCCTCAGTCATGTTTTACCTGTTTAAATATTTAAAACTGGTTTTGTCTTTTCACTTCTAATTGTGAGGACTGTTTGGGCTGAATTCCCTAAGTTCTATTGTTGTGCTCGAGATGCGGCGAGGTTAATGACTGAGAGAGGTTGAGAACCTAATAGTGAGGATATTATATGTGTATATTATGGATTGGGCTGCACGCTGCAGCGATACTTATATAGGATCGGGCTGCACACCGCAACGATACTTATGTAGGATCGGGCTGCACGCCGCAACAATATATATATTGGATCGGGTTGCACGCCACAATGATATGTTTATTGGATCAGGCTGCGCACCGTAGAGATATGGCGTTTGGGCTGTAGGAGCCCCTTCGGAGTCTGTATACCCCTAGTGAAGGCAATCGATTATAAATTACGGATCGGGTTGCACGCCATAACGATTACTATGATTTCTATTACTATGAGATATTAATGAGCCTGAGTGCTGAGAGTGAGTATTGAGTGATGAGAGTTGAGTCACGAGTGATTGAGAGGCTGCCCGAGAGGCCATATTCCGAGTGTTGCCTTGCCCGAGGGGCCCAATTATGATATTTTTACTGATTTCACTCTTCTTTTAAAATAAGTCTCTGTTGGAAAAAATGCTAAGTATATGATTTCAAATGTTAAACTGGAATTCGATGATTTTACTACGAAACTGGTTTTAAACTGTGAAGTTGACCTGTTATCCTGTTGTTTTATTCAGTTATATTTTAACGGCTTGTCACTGCTTTCAGTCCTTATTTACCTTAGTTACTTATTGAGTTGGTGTACTCACGTTACTCTCTGCATCTTGTGTGCAGATCCAGGTGCCTGAGCGACTGAGTGAGGGTCTTCAGCTGATTCAGCATTTGCCGAAGATTTCCAGGTAGCTGCATGGCGTCCGCAGCCCTGTTTTCTCCTCCCTATCTTGTTATTTTTCTGCATTTTCTAGGCTTGTTATGTAGTAGATGCTCAGACATGTATTAGTGGCTCTAGACTCGTGACACTAGATGTGTGGGATGTGTTGTCTTTGTTTTATTGGTTTCCGCACTATTTTAGCTGTTTTAAACACTTCTTATGAAAACCGGTATTTAAACCTATGTAGGAAAAATGGTTTTATAAAAGGAATTCGATGTGATTGATGGTTTGGGTTGGCTTGCCTAGTAATGTGATAGGCGCCATCACGACTAGGTATTTGGGGTCGTGACACTTCAAGAATAGCAAGGGCTTTAGCTTCAGTGTTGGTAACCTCCTAGATTTCCTTCCCCATTGCATACATTACATCTCCTTAATACAAATCCAATCGAACTCCTGCTCGGATTACCTCTTGATCATCCATCCGCATTGACATTTATCCACCCTTGAGTAGGAACTTCCCACAGCACTTTAGTCACCTTCAAACGTGGAGTGTAATTTTTCATCATATGCAATAAATCTGACCATTTGTGTGGAACATGCTGCAAACTTGGCTTCCTCACTTTGACTAAGTCTAGTAGTGCATATGATACCTGATATATAACTCTACTAATTGAAACCGCTTCCCCATGCTTATAACTATTCCCCTTCTTCCAAATTTCCCACAAAATTATGGAGGGGAAAGCATGAAATATAGGTTTAAGTCTTGGCACAGTCTGGACAGTCCAACATTTAGTTACTACCTGTTGCAAGGAGAGAACTTCCATTGAGGGAGGGTTCACTGCTGAAAAAAAGTGTATTGGCATGCTTTGAAACACATGTGTTATCAAAATTGCTCGACCACCAATAGAAAGAAGTTTACCTTTCCACGAATGTAAGTTGTCCATAATTTTGTTGATGAGGCTATGATATTAGCCCATTCTCCTTCTTGCATAAAATATAGGACAACCAAGGTATGTGAAGGGGAACTCCTGCCTACCTATTCCTGTGATCTGTTGAACTTTATTCACCACTGCACTGCTTGTAGAATGATGCATGTATACTACTAATTTAGCCTGATTGTTTAACTACCCAGAAGCCACCTCATAAGCACTCAAAACCTCCATGATCAATTGTATAAAGTTGCATCTGAGGATGAAAAAAGATTATGGTATCATCTGCATATGCAAGATGATTGATCCTTGGACTCCATTTTGGTAAACCAAACCATAGAAGTAAAGAATCAAGTGAAGTGCATTCAATCCCCTTGACAATGCCTCAGCAGCTAGAATGAATAGAGTAGGTAACAAAGGGCCACCTTGTTTAACTCTCCTAGTGGATTTGAAAAATCCATAATGCTGGCCATTAATTAACACAGAGTACCAATTGTTTGCAACTATGCCATACACAATCCCAATAGATCTCTCACAGAAGCCCATTTTCCTCAACACTTTAGTCATGAATAGCCAAGATAATCTATTATATGCTTTGGTCATGTCTAACTTGATCGCCACATTTGGTCCTGCCCTTGTTCTTAGTCTAATATCAGTTATTATTTCTTGAGTCAATAGCACATTCTCCACAATACTCCACCCTTTAACAAACCTAGCTTGTTCCTTTGATATAAGTGTAGGTATCAAGTTGACTACTCTTTCATGGATAACCCTTGAGAACACCTTGTTAATGAAGTTGCTAAGACTTATAGGTCTCATGTCAGAATATGTGACCACTTCCTTTTTCTTAGGCAACAATACTAAGTTTGTGTGAGTGATAAACTTAGGTAGTTCCTGGTCATTGAAAAAGTCTCTCACCATAGCATACACATCATCTCCTATGATCTCCCAGCAGCAATGAAATAACTTTCCAGTGAAGCCATCAGGTCCTCTTGCACTTTCCCCATTTAGCTCAAACATAGCGTGCTTGACTTCCTCTTTTGTAGTTTGTCTTAACAAATCTTGGTTGTGCTCCATAGTGACCATATTAGGAACATGACCAATGATCCCAAATCCAGTGGGGACAATATCTTCACGAAACTAAGCGGTAAAGAATCTTACTACCTCTTCACCCATTTGTTCATTGCTTTCAATCCAGTTTCCTCCTGCACTTTGAATCCTCTTCAACTGCAATCTTCTTCTCCCCCATTCACTTGAACATGAAAGAATCTAGTATTGCGATCACTATCTTTAAACTTGTAATAACCCTAATTTTCCTCCGTAGGATTTCATGATGGCACCTAGTCTTTACGGCTAGGTAAACCTTATATTAGATAACAATTGAACAGATGTAATTAACAAAATACTAAAAACTAGTCTAATAACTCATGTAAACTTCTGAAAAATGGAATCTCAACCATACAATTCCCAAGAACTGTGAAATAGAGTCATAAGCTCTATAGACTAAAACTAGAATAACTACTACATCAGTGTCTGAAAGATAATACAACAGTAATAAGAATAAAAGGGAAGGTGACTCCGAGGACCGCGAACGCGATGCCAGGTATACCTTAAGTCTCCACAGCAATTCCCGATCATTTAGCAAACGATCAACAAACTCTGAAGTACCTAGATCTGCACAAAAATATGCAGAAAAGTGTAGCATGACTACACCATGATGGTACCTAGTAAGTATCAAGACTAACGACGGTGGAGTAGTGACGAGGGATACTCAAGACACCTACTAGACTTAATAAAATGTACAAGTATGAATGTGAAACTAACAAGGAACAATATTAATATAAACCTAAGCATGGTAAAATAACAATACAATACTTGCAAAAGAAAACTAGAAGCAATAATTAGCAACAAGGCACAATAGGTAATAACGTCTCAGAGTAAGCTAAACACAGTTTAAGTCCAGTGAAACCAAGTAAAGGAAAACAAGTAACAACTCAATAAGAACAACCGCTTTCATACAAGATTTATTCAAGAATTTTTCGAGGAACCACACCTCATAATCACAAATCACGGGTCCCAATTCACGAGCCCTAATCACTTGGCATCTTGTGCTCACATTATAAATCACAACCGCACGGACAACTCACGTGCCAATACCATAAATACCTCATATCTGCACGGACATTTCACATGCTAAGGGACTGACAATACCTTATTTTCGGACGGGCAACTCACGTGCCAGTAATAACAATAACTCATAACCGCACAAACAACTCACATGCCAATAGTACAACTCTCACACAGAAGGCAAGTATATGAGAATACATGTAAATGATCAATAAACATCAGGATTCATCTTCTTAAAGCTATATGAGTGATTAATTATGTGTATTCTTGTGCAATTGTTCTATCACAACACAAGTCAACAAGTAAGAGCATAGACAACGAATGACACATAGAAAACAACACAACAAAATATAAGATGCATAACTTACACAAGGTAGGAACACCACTACACGAATATCATCAATAACAATGCCCCAGGCCATCACAAGACATCACAAATCATCCTTGGTAGCCCACCTTATCTCGTTATGCGCGAAACAATAAAATAAATGCCCACCTTGTCTCGCCGCATGCACATAATACTATTCCCGCCTTGTCTCACCACATGCGCAAACCCACACATATATAGCCGGCCTTATCCTGTTGGATGTGAAATTATCAATAACAATAGCACGAATAACTCACGTGCGAACACCTCAACAATCCTTTTAACAATATCACGTGTGCCAAAAATATAACGACACAATATGATGACATATGTGAGCACGTAATTTCCCCCTATATGATTTACTCCTATACCATTCAAGAAAATAGGTCTTTCCAATTATTTGCCATTTTATAGGATTTTTGTAGGATTTTTATTAATTATTTGCATTTTTGTGCACGTTTAATTACCATTAAAAATCATGATGCCAAAAAATAACATGCATTGCATTTAGGTTGTGTCTGTTACATTTCTAAGGTTAATTAGTTAATTATTTGTTTTATCTAAAATGAAAATCACAAAATGGTTCATTTTTGCATTTTTAGCTTTAATTTTATAATAGTAGTTCTTCTCTTCTAATTTAGGATCAAGGAATTTTTTATAATTTGGTAATTATTTTAATTTTTCAAATTAGATTAATTTAGGATTTTTAATTAAAAAAGAAAAAAAAAAGAGGAAAAGAAAAGAAAAAGAAAATAAGGTTTAATTGAGAAAGGGCTGTTTTAATTCAAAATTGGGCCAATTCTGGTTAAGGCCAAAATCCCCTTACCCGTTCCAAACCCCTGCCCAATATATTAACCCAGTCCAGGCTTGCCTAATCCCCAAACGACCCCGTTTTTGCAATGACCATCACTGTCGTTGGATTTTGATAATCAATCGGCTCAGAACTAATTGCCTGTTTAATACATATATGTCCGAAATAATTTCCACCCCCCCCCCCATTTCACTCTCATCTCTCTCAACCCCAAACCCTAGCCACCCTAGGATTCTCTCTGCCGCTCTGCCGTCAACTACCCACCGGGAATCACCTCACGACGGTTCCAGTGCTCCAATCCACTTCAAACTAACACCCCCAAAATCCCCCATCGCTTCCTCTTTCCAAATCCCTAATCCATATCTCTCGAATCATCACCAAATGGCTCGAATCTTAGATTAAAGATCAATGCCCCAAAACCCTAACTTACCCAAATAATCCCAAACTCACACGGTATGACCCCTGACCTTCCCTTGTTACTACCTAGCCTTTAATTCCCAAACATTCCTACCCGAGTGGCTCAAATTTTGAATTTGAAAATCAAGAACCCTAATTTTTCCCATTTTTTTTGTTTTCTGGTCAATTGTTGGTCAAGTGAACCCAAAACATCCATTAGTCGACTGTTCTTGTTAAGAACGGTCGATTAACGGTAGTTCGAGTTCGCTTCTGCTTCGATAACGTCTGGTCAAGTTCATAGTGGATCCCATTTGGAGCAAACATAGGTAATTTCCTCTTGCTTTATTTTTTTTATTTAGTTTTTCTCTGTGCTTTTCCTCTCCCTTCTCTTGGTTTATCCTTCACGATTTTTATTCTGTTCAGTTGCATGTTAGGTTTTATGTGTCTTCTATTTGTTTGTCTATTTAGAGCTTCATATTAGAGTTTCATCACATAAGTCAATTTAGTTCAATGCATGAAATAATTCTGTTTCGATGGTATTTTCTTATTTCAGCTTATGTTAGAGAATTTAGGTGTAATTCGAGGTTCAATTGCATTGTTGTGGTTCATTGGAGCATGTTTTAGTTAACAATTTTATTTTAGAATGCATAGATTATTCCAGTACTTGTGAAAATTCCATTTAGGGTTCGTTTTATAGCTTAGTTCATTACAAATTGATGCCATTTTAGTGGTTTAGGTTCATTCACCAGTTGTTAGATACCTTTTTCAGCTTTGAATTTCATTTGCTTTCAATCCGTTTGAAGATATTAGCTTACTTGTTTTCTGTCACCTAGGTTTGTAAATCCTTAAAATTCTTAGGGGTTAATTGAATAGCTAAAAACTTGGGGTGGGGGAGGTAATTTGGGATTTAGAAATAGGATTTTTCATATAAAGTTAAGGTTAGAAGCTTATAGAATTTGGGGTAGCTGGCCCTATTTGGCCAGCACAAATGCTGAAACTAATTAGAGGTTGAGAGCTGCCCCAATTCTATTAGAAAGATGCCTTTTGCAAGCTGGGAATAATTTCCATTTTCTATTTTAAGCACATGGCTGAGAGGTCTGTAAAGGAGGCCCGTTCCTTAATTCTGAAGGACAGACCTGAAGCATCATTCTCTGGCACTAAATTTTTTTTGCATAGTTTAGCTAAAGAATTTTTTTATTTTGACAAGAAAACTAGAGGAAACTCTTTGAAATTTTCGAACTCAAAAAGGGCTGAAGCATGGTTTAGTTTTGGAAGTCGTGGCTAATGTTCTTTTGTTGTGTTGCTCATGCTAATATTGTTGAAATCCCCACTCTCTTTTGCTTTATTTTGACCTCCAGGTACTTCTTGGACCATGAATAACATGTGAAGTGCAAATATGTAATCAAATGTGGAAATCTAATGATACATGTTTCCTATTGAATTCTATTCCCATGTTCTTTAAGTTCATTCAGTTTCTGTAATAATTTAGCTTTATTATATGCATTTTATTTGCTCGTTCATGTTACTGATTTTGTATCACATTTTTAAGTCTTGGATTAGGATCTTAGTTTATTATGTTGGGTTGTGAGTTGGTTAAAATCCTCTTGTTGGGTATATAGAATGCTTAAAACTTTCTACAGTAGGGATCTAAGATAGATGATGAACATTTTCTTTGGTTTTGTTTAAATCTGTTTAATTCAGTACTAATATTCAGTTTAGGGTGGGTTATTTTATAATTTCGTTGGTATATTTCCTTTTAGAGTCTAGTTTGGAGTATCTATTTCTTTAAGAGCCATAATTTGAGCAAGAAGTTGTTTGTTCGAGAACTGCTAAATATTTCCAAACTGTGTAGGATTTTTATACTATTAGGGTAGTTGTATCTGTTAATTCAGCACAACTAATGAGTAATTTAAATCCCAGATATTTATTGCTAGAGTGGATAATAAAATAGTGTTTCTTTTAGATGTATGACATGGTTATTTGGGTGTTGTGGTATTTAGGGCTTGTATATCATATTGTTGCATGTTGATAATAGTTTAATGGGCTCAACCAGTCTTCGTTAGGCCTCAGATATTTCTACTACTCTATTTGAGCTCGATATTGAACACCACACCACTCAGATTTTACTTCTCCCCAAAAACAACATATTTCGAGCGTCGGCTTGGGCCTGGACCTGTGGCCCACTTGGAAACGGGTAGTCATCTGCCTGACCACGTTTTGGGGTTTGTATTGAGCCCAGTTCTCCCTTTCAGCAATTTCTTTGGGAGTAAGCTAAAATCAATTGGATTTAAATAATTAAAGGGCCAACACAGGTACCCCAAACTTTCTTTTCTACTAATAGCTGTCTAGTAAGTTCAAACCATTTTTTTTAATAAGAACATCCTTAGACCGTTTAATTAAGTATAGTCCTTTACAAATAGATTGAGGTGTGCCATTTTAACTAAATCATTTATGGCCCTCACAAATGTTATAACTGATTTTTAATATTGAGTTTTCGTAGAAAGGTCTTTAGGCGCGCTTAAAATACTATTGTGATTGTGTACACGTTCGTGTGACATAATTATGATTCTGAAAACTGATTCAGAGTATGCGTTCACGCAACTTTAACCAAACTTTCGCAATAATAATAATTTGTTATTGATATAGTCCTTTTAAATTAGTTGTAGTTCTTTAGGCCAAGGTGTGTCATCCATAATTGAATCCTTATGGCCCTCGTGTTAATTTTATAACTTAGAAATGAAAATGATATTCGGAGTTTACTTTAGGCACGGTTAATCCACCCTAGTGATTGTGTATACGTTCGCGTGACATAATTATGATTCTAAAAATAAATTGAGGTACGCGTTCGTGCAACTTCGGCCAAATTTTCTTAATAATAACAAAGCGTTATTAATTGTGAACACGTTCGCGTGACATTATTTTTGACGCGCCAAACAAATGGGTACATGTGCGCGTGACCTGTTTTAAGATAATTCCTTAATTAAAAGAGGTAAATGCACATAGGTTCTAAAATAAGTAATTAGACAATTTTATTAAGCCAAGTAAGATCAAAGCGACCATACTAAAACCATGGAACCAGGGAATGCCTAACACCTTCTTCCGGGTTAACAAAATTCCTTACCCAGATTTATGTGTTCGCAGATCATAAATAAGAGTCAACTTCCTAGATTCGAGATTCTAAACCGGTGACTTGGGACACCATAAATTATCCCAAGTGGCGACTCTGAATTTAATAAATAATCTTGTTTCGATTGTCACGTCAATTGTTAAAACTCCCTTATATCCCTTTCTGGGGTAGGAAAAAGGAGGTGTGACAGCTCTGGCGACTTTGCTGGAGACAAGAACCCAGAATCTCTGGTTCAGGGTTCAAGAATTCGAGCTTTTTAATATGATTTTATTTGGCTTTATTTATTGTTAATATTACTATATTTTGTGAACCTTTTGTGCTTATTGATGTCTATTTACCGCTTTGATATTATTTGAATTGTATATAATTGTCTTCTTATGCTACCCCTCTGAGTCTTCTGAAAATGGTGCACACGTTCGCGTGGCCCGCTTTTTCTGTAGAAGTTATACCAAATAGAACAAGGTTGTGCCAGCAACAAGGCTGGGTAGACTTCAGTGCTCCAGGTACGTTGCCCCCTCTTCGGCTCGAGTTGTCCGCTCGAGTAATCCAGGTCTAGAACACAATACCAGGTTTTAAACCTAGAAAAACACAGCCTCATGTCAAATCCTTAGTAACAACTATTGTTTACATCATGTGCATTTGACTTTGGGGACTCAACACAGGGGTTGGGTCCGTCTAGGACATGTATACCCAAAATAACAGACCATCGTAATGCATCCTATGTGCTATGTGAACATTTATTTGTTTCGGCCTGCATGCTGATCGGCTAGGGAAAAATAAATCAAGAGAAAAACCAAGACTTATGTAGGGAAGGAATAAAGCCCGGTTCTAAAAAATCCCCGGTATTTGGAAATGTCCTGAAACTCTGTTAAAAATTTAAAAAAAGAAAGAAAAGAAAAGAGTCATTTCAAAATAAGTCAATGTTGTGTCCTTTTCAAATGTGTCAAAACTGACCGAACTACGCAGGTCTGATTCTCACCGGATGTGGGATACGTAGGCAACCTACATAAGGTTCGGCCTTATTTTTCGAAAAAAAAGGAAGAAAAAAAGTAAATGGTCAAATAAATGTAGTTTAGGGTTTTGGTCCAAAATAAGTCGATCCAGCTTCGGTAATGTCTTAAGCTATTCTTGCCGAGATAGCCTTAGAGTATCTTCAGTTGCTGAAGGGATATTTTCATAAAGAATGGATAAGTCTGTTGTTAAAGTGTCATTTTTCCATAAAGTAATTCTCCCCAGCCTCAAAATTTATTTGGAAATGTGAAGGGGCCACGTTTGCAAAAATGACCACTTTTGCTGAAGTAGCAAAGCGGGAAGGGGGTCATGGTCTGTTGATTTTTTTTTTAGAAATTGAAAAACCCATTTTACCAAAAAAACCGTCCACCAGAGTCAAACCTAACCTTAATCTTCCACAGGTACAAATGAACACTGTCCAGAACCCATCAGAGTTGGTCATAGAACAGGCTCAGCTGCAATTGCGTATGTGGTGGAATAATCTAGATGAAGATGGTCGGGATTGGGTGAAAGAGCAGTTAGGTGCCCTTATAAACATTTTAGAAATCAAAACATGGGAAGATCTAATCAAAGCTTTGGTAACTTTTTGGGACCCTATCCATAATGTTTTTCATTTCTCGGACTTTGAGATCACCCCTACTCTGGAGGTGATGGCTGGGTATATTGAGTTTGGCTGGGACTTGAGGAAACAACAACTTATATTTCCGAGGGCTCCTTCTGTGCACAAGTTCTTTGACCTCCTGAATATCAGTAAATAGATGAAGAAGGCCCATGTAAAAAATGGTGTTGTTCTTTCTACTTCTTGTACTTCAGGTTCGGGCACTCAGCTGGGTTCGAAACACATGAAAAGGGCTTGAACAACAAACAAGATAAGGGCCTCTGGCAAATCCATCGTCGGTTCGCTTTTATTGTGGCATTTTTAGGGATCATGGTCTTTCTAAATGCGGAAGGGACAGTGGATATTCGTATTACCAGAATCGCATAAATCCTCACTACCAAGAAAGATCATACACTTGCTCCGTTATTGCTAGAAGACATTTATCGAGCATTGACATTGTGCAAGGCTGGGGCTCAGTTCTTTGAAGGTTGCAATATTCTTCTACAAATGTGGTTGATCGAGCATCTCCGCCATCATCCTAAATTCATGAGCTATGGTTCGAGCACGGATAACATCATCAAGAGTTATGAGGAAAGGGTGAAAGACTACAATGTTGCAGATTGGTTTGAAGCCTGGGTCTCCCACTTGAAAGCTCTTAAAGCAAGTCAGGTTCAGTGGACTATAGGATGGCTCCCGATGACAGAAGTCATATACATGACGGCTACCAAGGGTTACCTAATGTTGATGGGTTTGAGTAGTGTCCATCCATATGCCCCGCAGAGGGTCCTAAGGCAGCTAGGAAGATATTATGTGGTGCCCGAAGATGAAGATCTAACCACCCAAGTCATTGAGCTACATCCAGAAGCTGCATTGCCCGAAACCTTTGCTCAGTAGGATTGGAATGGTTGCCGATATATGAAAAATGGCACCCAAGTACCAGATAATGCAAAGGGGGAAGTGGATCCAGATTACGCTGCATGGTTTGAGAAAAGGTCTTGTTCAAACAACAAGCCAGAGCCTGAGCCCGAGCCTGAGAGGCCTGCCAAGAGACCTCATGTTCAAGTTTTTGATGATAAAATCCAAGAAAGGTTGGCCTAGGGAAAAAAGGAGAAAAAATATCAAGCCGCGATTCACACTTTGGAAGAGAAGCTGAGAAACATGGAATTCAATAATGATCTCCAGGCACAAGAAGCTGAAGGTGAAAGAAGAAGGTTGGCCCAAGAAAATGAAGCTCTCCGAGCTCAAGTTCGAAAAATGAGAATAGCAGCTGAGAACCCGTGCAGAAGCAGAAAAGATGAAAAGCTCATCTACAGCCTCACACAAATAGTATGTGACTATGAGGATGATTTGCAAAAGACTGAAGCTGAACTAGCCAATGCCCGAGCCAAGTTAGCTAAGAATGCGGAGGGATTGGCCAGTTTTGTTCGGTAACTGAAGGAGAAGTATGACAAAGGAATGGTGGGTCTAAAGAAAAGGTCAATTTCCTTGAGAACGAAATGGACAAGCAAGCGAGAGACTTCAAAACAGAAAGCGAGAACTGCTATGCCCAGATGTCGCAGTTAGAAAAAGACCTGCAACAGCTTAAAGAGTAAAATCATACAGCCGAACAACTTTTGGATGCCAGATCTCAGCAGATTGGACAGTTGCTACAAGAGAAGGGTATCATTAGGGAGAGGGTTAGGAGGATTGCAGACTACATTGTGATGAAGTGCAACGAGTGCAAAGACATGAACCGGTCATGTTCTTCGCCTCAGTTATGATTTTTGTCCGAAAGATCATGGATGACCTATTTCGTCTCCAAGAAGACATGGCGCATAGACCAACAGCAAGGCCAACTAGAGCAACAGTGGAAGCACTTATGTATTCTTGACTTTATCTTTCGAGTCTGTATAGCAATTTATTTTAGAGACTGTTAGTCCACTTCGAGTCTTGTTTTATGTTTTAGAAAATGTTTAAGTTTGTAGCGTGGAGTCGTTGTAATAGGGAAAACCCAGAATTTTTTATTTTATAAAAATTTGAAAATATCAAAAAATAAATGTATCTCTGTTGTATTTCGCATTTATCCCCCGAACTACGCTTGGTCTGATTCATGCGGTGTCATGATACGTAGGCAATCCTCATAGGATTCTATCATAACCATGAAGTGAAGAGGAAAATGAGGATAGAAAACAAGAAAAATTGCGGGGAAATAAATAATAGCAAAACAAGAGAGGAAAAATGAGAGAATAAAAGAATAAAGACAAGAATCAAGCAAAGAAAAGCAGGAATGAAAAGGAAAGAGAGAAAGAAATTGCAAAATGAAAATTAGTGAAAGCCGGGATGACGCAAGTAGCCATTCAAATGCATAATAGAAATGGTTAACTGCTTAGGTACATTGCATCCCCAATGTGTGGTTGCCTATCTGTTAAGCTCTAATCTCTAACAAGTTTGCTTGTTGTCATCAAGTCTAGGCGGGTGGTTAGTTTGTTCGGCATTCTGGCAACCAACCCGTACAACACCAGGTATAAAAACAAGTTGATCATGGTTGGCCAAGAGCTGGATGCAAGTGTTATTGATCCGTCGAGAGAGGGAGAAGAGTCTGAGGTTAATCTGAAAGAGGAGCTACATAAGTTGAGACATCAGATGGCCGAAATGTACCAAGCCTGGGTAAAAGGGCATACCCCACCATCATATCCTGCCAACCCTGCTTTTATCCAGCCGCTAGCTCAATCCAAGAACCTCCTGCTGTTGATTCATCTCCGCAACATGCACCAGGCTTCCCCCATTACCACCACTATCAGGGCACCACTTCCCAAACCACACAAGCTCCACCAGCCAAACCAATCACATACCCCCTACACCAGCCACCCTTGTTTTCGTAGCACCCCCGCCAGCTACACTCTATCGATCTTCCAGTGAGCTATTATTCCAAACCCAAGATAATCAATACTATCACCCAGAGCCTACTTTCAAGGCCCCAAGTCATTACTCCTACACTCCTCATTTCGACCTCCTTGTTCAGACTGATAAATCACCTAAAACCCAGAGCAAGAGGAGATGTTCAGGAAGGTAAGAAGATTCGAACAATCATTCAGAAACATGCAGGGATTGGGAGGCCAGGTGAGCGTAGACAACAAAGATTTATGTCTATTTCTTGATGTTCAGTTGCCTATAGCATTAAAGATGCCTAAATTCGACCTATATGACGGCATGGAGACCCGGTGGCCCACTTGAGGGGATTCTACAGTAAAATGAGAGGAGCCAGTGGGAAAGATGATCTGTTGATGGCATACTTTAGCCAGAGTCTGAGTGGCGCGATATTGGAGTGGTACACTCATCAAGATCACAGCAGATGGTATACCTAGGACGATTTGGCCCAAGCATCCGCTCGTCATTTCCAATTCAACATCGAGATTGTTCTAGATCATTTGTCTTTGACTAAGATTGAGAAGAAGCCTAGTGAAAGTTTCAGGGAATACGGTTTTCGCTAGAGAGAACAAGTGGCAAGAGTCACCCCTCCGATGGAGGAAAACGAAATGGTAGAGTACTTTCTGCAGGCTTTGGAGCCTACTTACTTTGGCCATCTGATATCGGCCATAAGCAAGTCTTTCAATAAGGTAGTGAAGGTGGGTGGAATGGTGGAAGAAGGGCTTAAATCAAGCAAAATCATGAGCTGCTCGGCCATTAAAGCAACTACCCAAGCCATTCAGAATGGTACCGAGGGAGTGATTGGAAAGAAGAAGAAAGAAGATATGGTAATAGTTGATTTAGGATCGTGGGCCCCGTTACACCATTATACCCAGCCTCGACCCCATCACCGAACCTACACCCAAACCCCATATAATCCACCCCAACATTACTTCCCATCACCAGACCCTCAAATTTCTGTCCACTTCGCCCAATCATATACTCAACCTCCTTCCTACTCACAATGGCATGCCCCAGCCCCACAAAACACCTACCCAGCTCCACAAAATGCTTACCTACCTCCACGAGCCTACCGAAACCCTCCCGGTCCAGGTTTTCGGCCCAAACCAGTGTTCAAAAATGAGAGGTTGTAGCGGAAGAAAATTTTCACCCCGTTGGGGGAGTCTTATACCAGTTTATTCCAGAGATTGAGGTGGTTGGATGTGCTGAGGATAATTGAGTTAAAATTGCCAAAACCTCCTCCAAAGAATCTTGATTACTCCTTGAGCTGTGTATATTGTTCTGGTACTCTAGGGCATGACACGGAGAAGTGCCGGCACTTGAAAAATGTCATCCAGAAGCTCATCAACACAAACTAGATTGTGGTCCAAACTTTGGAGGCACCCAACATTAATCAGAACTCATTGTCAACCCATGATGAAAAAAACGTGATCGAGATAGTACATAAGGAGGGGGAGCCCAAGAAGCCTTCACAATTCGTCATTATGATTTGGTATAGTGAGGTCAAGCTAGTCAAAAAACCAATGGTTGAAGGATTAGTGAACAAGCTGAGCATGACAAACGGTGAGCCGCATGTGGTCGTTGAGAAAAGTCCCCCAAGTGATGCTGTAGCAAAGCAAGAAAAGTCAAAGGTAATCGTGTCAATGTTGGAGAATAAGCCTATCATAATTGTAGAGGGTGCCCGTACGGACCCTGTCATCATCAAGCCTGTAACCCAGTTGCTGGTAATCAATACCAAAGCTATCTCATAGAACTATGAACGGCTGATAGTGGCCTATAAGGTGAAGGAAATGAAAGAAGAAGTCAATGAAGCCCAGGGATTGACTCGTTCGGGGAGATGCTTTGCCTCAGAAGAGTTAAGGAAAGCAAAAACATCCAGAGATAATCCAGTTCTAGTAAAGAAAGCAGTCACTAAAGAAGAAGCGGAGGAGTTTTTTGAGAAAAATGAAGGTACAAGATTACTCCATCATGGAGCAGTTGAGAATGATGCCTGCTTAGATTTCCTTGCTATCATTGTTGATCCATTTAGATGAGCATCGTCGGGCCTTGTTGAAAATTCTGAACGAAGACCATGTCCCCAAAAAAATCACAGTGAACCATCTGGAGAAGATTCCCAACAAAATATTTGAGGTGAACAGGATCACCTTCTCTGATGACGAGTTGCCTGTGGAAAGAACTGAACACAACAAAACTCTCTATCTTACGGTAAAATATGAATATTCTGTGGTCACCAGGGTGTTACTTGACAATGGTTCTAGTGCAAACATCTTCCCTCTCTCTACTCTGAACAAGTTAAAAGTTGACAATGAGAAGATTCATAATAACAGCATATGCGTCTGAGGTTTTGACGGTGGAAGAAAAGATTTGGTTGGTGATATAGTGCTTGAATTGACAACAAGACCGGTCGAATTTACCATGGAGTTCCAGGTACTGGATGTGGCTGTCTCCTACAATTTGCTGTTGGGTCGGCCTTGGATACATGCCGCCAAAGAAGTCCCATCCTCTTTGCACCAAATGGTCATGTTTGAGTAGGACAGACAGGATATCGTCGTGCATGGTGAGGAGAATTTGTGTGCTCACAGTGATGCTTCTGTCCCGTTTATCGAGGCCGAAGATGACAAAAAGCCTTAAGATTCCTCCTTGAAAAGGGCTAAAAGGTTGAAACAGAAGGCGTGGGAACTTCCGAAGCCTATCCCGCATCTCTCCAGGTCCTTTGTCAAGCTCGGTGCCAGGAAACGCCTAGTGTCAGCAGTGCCAAGTCCTATGGTAGACATTGATGAAGAGTTAATTGAAAGGTTCCATAGGTTGTTTGACGATGTTAACATGGTAGAAGTTGGAGAAGTTCCAGCAAAGCAGACGTGCAGTTCGTCGGGCCGAATGTAAAGCTTAACAATTGGAAGGCTTCTCCTCTCCTTACTTTAAAAGGAGTTTTGGTAGTTTGTTTTGTTTTCCTTTCTATCTAGGTTACGACCCAGATTTTTTTTATTTTTCGCTTGTTTGATGTACAAACTCTGTTATCCTTTATTTTTAATGAAATGCAATTTCCCTTTTCCATCATTCCTAATAGTTCTTATTTTGTTTTGTTTTCTTCTTTGTATCGTTCTCTTTATGCTGGTTTCAATGACATGACATGCATGAAGAATCTTTGGCCAAGTCTTAAAAGTCAATATAATTCTGAAATAATAATCCAAGAAATAGAGTGTGATGATGAAACAGAATATGATGAGGATGAAGCATTTGAGGAAATTGGTAAGGAACTAAATCATTTTGAAGAAAAACCCAAGCCTAATTTGAATGAAACAGAAGCAATCAATTTTGGAGATCCAGCTAATGTTAGAGAAACCAAGATAAATGTCCATCTTGAACCCCAAATCAGGGAGAAATAATCAAAGCATTGTCTGAATATAAGGATATTTTTGCATGGTCGTATGATGACATGCCAGGATTGAGTATCGATTTGGTGGTCCATAAATTGATAATTGATCCAAGATTCCCTCCCGTCAAGCAGAAATTAAGGAAGTTTAAAACCGACGTGAGTGTGTAGATTAAAGAAGAAGTCACAAAGTAGCTTGATGCAAAGGTCATTCGAGTCACGCGGTATCCCACGTGGTTAGCCAATATTGTGTCTATGCCAAAGAGATATGGTAAGACCAGAGTGTATGTTGATTACTGTGACCTCAACAAATCAAGTCCAAAGGACAATTTCCCACTGCCAAATATCCACATTTCGATTGATAATTGTGCCAAGCATGAGATTGGGTCTTTTGTGGACTGTTATGCGGGATACCATCAGATCTTAATGGATGAGGAAGATGCGGAAAAGACAGCATTCATCACGCCGTGGGGAATATATTGCTACCGGGTTATGCCATTTGGCATGAAAAACGCTGGGGCAACTTACATGAGGGCAATGACGACCATATCCCATGACATGATACACAAGAAGATTGATGTTTACATGGATGATGTGATCATAAAGTCCAAGAAGCAGTCAAACCATGTCAAAGATTTGAGAAAGTTTTTCCAGAGGCATCGCAGGTACAATCTTAAGCTCAACACTGCAAAGTGTGCATTTGGTATTCCATATGGGAAACTGTTGGGGTTCATAGTCCGTCGGCGGAGCATTTAGTTGGATCCGTCAAAGATCAAAGCTATTCAAGAATTACCACCGCCAAAGAATAAGACCGAGGTGATGAGTCTGCTAGGGAGGCTGGACAGTATCAGCAGGTTTTTTACTCAGCTCACGACAACTTGTGATCCCATCTTTAAGTTCTAAAGAAGGATGTTGTGGTCAAATAGACTGATGGGTGTCAGGAAGCATTCGATAAGATCAAAGAGTATTTGTCGAATGCACCTGTGTTGGTCCCACCGGAACTCGAGAGACCTTTTATTCTCTATTTGACAGTCTTGGATAATTCATTTGATTGTGTGTTGGGTCAGCATGACATCACTGGCAGGAAAGAGCAACCAATCTATTATCTCAGCAAGAAGTTCACATCTTATGAGGTTAAGTATACTCCCCTTGAAAGGACATGTTGCGCCTTGACTTGGGTAGCACAAAAATTGAAGCATGATTTGTCATCCTACACTACTTACCTCATCTCTCACCTGGATCCTTTAAAGTATATCTTTCATAAGCCCATGCCCACAGGAAGGCTCGTAAAGTGGAAGATCTTGCTCACGGAGTTTGACATCGTATATGTGACTCGGACGACGATGAAAGCCCAAGCTTTGGCCGATCACTTGGCCGGGAACCTGGTGGATGAAGAATATGAACCTTTGAAGACTTACTTTCCTGATGAAGAGGTAATGCATATTGATGAGGTCGAGAAGGATGAAAAGCCCGGTTGGAAACTCTTCTTCGATGGGGCTGCTAACATGAAAGGTATTGGAATAGGAGCTGTACTCATTTTTGAAACAGGGCACCGCTACCCTGTCACTGCTCAGCTTTGTTTCTATTGTACCAACAACATGGCTAAGTACGAAGTGTGCATTTTGGGTTTAAGGTTAGCTGTGGACATGGGAGTCCAGGAAGTGCTGGTTTTGGGAGATTCAGATTTGTTAGTTCACCAGATTCAGGGAGAATGGGAGACTCAAGATTTGAAACTCATACCGTATTGACAATGTCTGTAGGATCTCTGTCAGCAATTCAGATTAGTGGAGTTCAGGCATATCCCTAGGATCCACAATGAGGTTGCTGACGCCTTGGCTACTCTGGCATCAATGTTGCATCATCCAGATAAAGCTTATATTGACCCTTTGCATATTTAGGTCAGCGATTAGCATGCTTACTGTAACATAGTGGAAGAAGAACTTGATGGTGAACCTTGGTTCCATGATATCAGGGAGTACATCAAGTCGGAGGTATATCCGGTACAAGCCACGGGGGATCAAAAAAGAACAATTCTATGTTTGGCAAGTGGATTTTTCTTTAGTGGAGGAGTTTTGTACAAAAGACTTCCAGATCTTGGTTTGATGAGATGCATAGATGCTAGACAAGCCACAACTATCATGACCGAAGTGCATTCTTGAGTCTGCGGACCGTATATGAGTGGGTATGTTCTGGCAAGGAAAATCCTTCGAGCAGGCTATTATTGGCTCACCATAGGGCGAGATTGCATCAGTTTTGTGTGCAAGTGTCATCAATGCCAAGTACACGGAGATTTGATTCATTCTCTGCCATCTTAATTGCACACAATGTCCACAACGTGGCCCTTTGTTGCTTGGGGTATGGATGTCATTAGACCTATTGAGCCCGCGGCATCAAATGGGCACAGGTTCATTCTGGTGGCCATTGACTATTTCAGTAAGTGGGTTGAAGCTAAAAATTTCAAATCTGTGACCAAAAAGGCAATGGTCGATTTTGTTCATTCAAATATTATTTGTCGGTTCGGAATACCAAAGGTGATCATCACAGATAATGGTGCTAATCTTAAAAGTCATCTGATGAAAGAAGTATGCCAACAGTTTAAGATTACGCATCGAAATTCCACCCCATACCGCCCTAAGGTGAATGGGGCAGTCGAGGCAGCCAAAAAGAATATAAAGAAGATACTTCGGAAAATGGTGCAATATTCCAGGCAATGGCATGAGAAGTTGCCCTTTGCTTTGTTGGGTCATCGCACTATTGTTCGCACTTCAGTAGGTGCAACTCCTTATTTATTGGTATATGGCACTGAAGCAAAGATACCCGCGGAAGTTGAAATTCCAATCATTTCGATTGTTGCTGAAGCCGAAATTGATGATGATGAGTGGGTCCAAACCCGTCTGGAGCAATTAAGTCTAATTGACAAGAAACGATTGGCAGCGGTGTGTCATGGCCTGTTATATCAAAAGTGAATGGCAAGAGCATACAACAAGAAGGTGCTTCCCTGGAAATTTGAAGTGGGTTAACAAGTATTGAAACGAATCCTTCCACATCAGGCTGAAACGAAAGGCAAGTTTGCCCTAAATTGGTAGGGGCCGTTCATTGTAACGAGAGTGTTGTCCAATGGTGCTTTATATTTAATAGATATATAAGTCAAATGTGTAGATATGGCTATCAATTCTAATGCAGTTGAAAGATATTATGTATGTTTTCTTTGGTTTGTATAATTGTTGTTTGTACTTGGCATGTTTTGATGATTGGAATGACGAAGGCATTTTATTCTGCTATCTAAACACTTTATCCTTTATTACCCTTTTAAGCCTTATTTATTTTATTTCATACCCCTCTTTTGGAATCAGTAGAAAAATTCAGAAACACGAACATAAAAGGTAAATAAAGAAGAAAAAGAGGAAAAGAGAAGCGAAAAAGAGAAAGAAAAGAATGGAAAAGGAAAAAAAATGGAGAGAAAAAAATGAAAAAAAAAGAAAAGAAAAGGGAAAAGAGAGAAAGGAAAAAAAAGGAAAAGTAACAACAACAAAGCAATTCCTATGTCATGAACTACGTTCGACCTGATTTCTTTTAAGGATACGTTGGCATCCTCACGGTTCGATCCCGTCAAAATATGAAATTCGAAGCACTCAGGCAAAGAAACTGGGGTAGAAGTTGTGACTCTATAAAAGACATGATTCCAAAAGTTGTAATTTTGAACCCATTCAAGTTGTTTTGAGCCTTTGTGATATCCTTTCTTTGTAACCCTATCCAAAAGTCCACATTACGTTCTAAAGAAAGACCTTCCGATCAATCTTCGAGGGATGCCAAGTCGATAAAGTAGAGTTGTGATTCATATCAAGGGCAACACTCTATTCTAAGGAGGAAAAATGAAAAAATGAGAGAGTCTTATTGGTGAAAACCCTCACGGGCACCGTAAGGCGATCGAAAGCGGAGAGAAATTAAAATGAGAGAGTCTTATTGGTGAAAACCCTCACTGGGCATCGTAAGGAGACGGTGAGTTGAGAGATGAATAAATGAGAGAGGTTTGCTGGTGAAAACCCTTCAAGGCACCGCAAGCCGAATAAGGTTGTTAACTTTGCAAAGGAACTGGATTACGGGAACCCCAGGCATAAAGTGTGATGACTGAAAGAGGATTGACTAAATGGACTAGATTGATTAATCTGAAGTTCATGTCATGATCATTGTTGCCAGCAGCCTCACTCAAATAAGTCCATTTTCCTTTACTTCCTCAAACAGTCCTTCTGTTTTGATTTTTCTTCTCTATTCATAATTCTTGAAGTCATTGCATTTCATTTCCTTTTGGGTGTACTCCTCTAAGGCTTTTTCAATGCTAGCCTTGCTAAGCAAAAGAAAGGATTGCAAAGCTTATTACGAACTTTCAAATTGCGCAAAAGCAAAGTGTGGCCACAGCATGCCAGAAATAGCATGATGCAAGATGGAAAATAAGGTGTTAGCCGAGTTTCAAGTGATCAAGTGATTTCGTGAATTGTGGGGAGAAATACAGAGGTTCAGATGGTAAAGACAAATATGTTAAAGCAGCAGGTTCACTATAGGGAACTCAGGTCATTCAGGATTTCGTGGTTAAGGTTCAATCAGAAGATGAAACAATTCTTGGCCAGTCGGATGCAGCTAAGCAGAACAAAGCATGGAAGTGGAAAGGCCACCCTCAGTAAGAATGCCGCAAACTAGCCACCACATCTTCAAACTGACGAGATTTTTTTTTGATTGAAAAAAGGGCAAGAAATTTCGTTTGTTCCGGAGAAATCCTCCGTGAGGAAAGCAGGTGCCAGACAGGCTCGGCAGTAAGTTTTCGGTACCCTCTTGGATAACAGGATTTAGTAAGTTTTGAGACCCTCGCAAATGACAAGGTCTAACGAGAGTTCTACTTTTGGGAAGTATAATTTAGCATTTAAGTTTTTCACTTTTGAGATGAGACTCGATTTGAATTTTTTTTAAGATAAGGGAATTTAGCTTAGAACTTATTTTGAAAACAAGAATCGGTTAACACTCACAGATGTTCCCAATATAGAACTGGGGCAGAAAAATTTCTTTTGTTTTATCTGTTTTGTTGTAATCAGGCACCCACCTGAAGAACAAGGTAAAATAGTTTCAAGTAACAAGAGAAGATGGGTCAAGTCCAGTAGTCAGGCCCCCACCTGGAAAACAAGGGAAAATGGTTCAAGTTTCAAGGGAAAACAATTTCAAGTAAAAAGAGAAGAAGGTTCAAGTTCAGCAATCAGGCGCCCACCTGGAGAACAAGGGAAGACAGTTCAAGTTTTAAAGGAAAGCAATTTCAAAGGAATACGGTTCAAGTTCAGCAATCAGGAGCCCACATGGAGAACAAGATAAAATAGTTCAAGTTTCAAGGGAAAGAAGCTCGAGTCAGCAATCAGATACCCACCTGGAGAACAAGGAAAAACGGTTCAAGTTTCAAAGGGAAGCGGTTCAAGATTCAAAGAGAGACAGTCCGAGCTCAGCAATCAGGCGCCCACTTAGAGAATAAGGAAAAACCATTCAAATTTTGAGGGAAAAATAGTTCAAGTTCAGCAATCAGGCGTCCACCTGGAGAACAAGGAAAAGCAGTTCAAGTTTAGCAATCAGGCGCCCACCTGGAGAACAAGGAAAAACCGTTCAAGTTTCGAGAAAAAAGCAGTGCGAGTGTTGCCAATCAGGC
Source organism: Nicotiana sylvestris (assembly GCF_000393655.2). NCBI lineage: Eukaryota > Viridiplantae > Streptophyta > Magnoliopsida > Solanales > Solanaceae > Nicotiana > Nicotiana sylvestris. The sequence goes on from NC_091068.1 coordinate 47,350,557, forward strand.
ACCCACCTAGAGAACAAGGGAAAGTAGCTTAAGTTCTAGGGAAAAGCATTTCAAGTTTCAAGGAAAAGCAGTTCGAGTTTCAGCAATCAGGCGCCCACCTGGAGAACAAGGGAAAGCAGTTCAAGTTTTAAGGGAAAGCGGGTCAAGTTCAGCAATCAGTTGCCCACCTAGAGAACAAGGGGAAACAACTCAAGTTTCAAAGGAATACAGTTCAAGTTCAGCAATCAGGCGCCCACCTAGAGAACAAGGGAAAACCATTCAAGTTTCAAGGGAAAGCAGGACGAGTTCAGCAATCAGGCGCCCACCTGGAGAACAAGGGAAAATAGTTCAAGTTTCAAAGGAAAATGGTTCAAGAACAACAGAAAACATTTTCAAGTAACAAGAGGAGATGGTTCAAGTTTCCAGCAATCAGGCGCCCACCTGGAGAACAAGGGAAGGTAATCCAAATTTCGAAGGAAGACAGTTCAAGTGTTGCCAATCAGGAGCCCACCTAAAAAATAAGGGAATTCACTTCAGAATGCAATTCAAATCAGCAACAAGGGAAGCTCACCTGGAGAGTACAAGTCAACAGAGCAGCAAAAACTGCAATATCAAATTTGAATATATGTAGATAGGATTTTTGTAATTCATAGATTATAGTTTAGTCTAGCTTCTTTTATTTTGTCTTGGTGTAATAAGGATTTCCGCAAGCAGTAGCAGTAGCAGCAGCAGCAACAGTAAAATCATATCTTCCTGGTAGTCCCAGCTACTGAAACTTCCCGAACTACACTGACCTAATTCCTTTATAGCCAAGGATATGTAAACAACCTCGGAAGCAAGGTGCGGTCAAATCTTTCAAAAATTCTTACCACGGAGTATTCAAACGGGCAAAAATCGCTCGTGACCGCTCACTTTATCTTTGCACGAAAACTCTTCGTGTATCCGAGTAAAGAGGGGTAGCTGTGAGCACTTGGTTTTTGCCCTATATGATTTACTCCTGTAAAATTCAAGAAAATAGGTTTTTTCCAATTATTTGCCATTTTATAGGATTTTTGTAGCATTTTTATTAATTATTTGCATTTTTGTGCACGTTTAATTTTTATTAAAAATCATGAAAAATACCAAAAATACCATACATTGCATTTAGGTTGTGTTTGTTACATTTCTAAGGTTAATTAGTTAATTATTTGTTTCATTAAAAATAAATATCACAAAATGGTTCATTTTTGCATTTTTTAGCTTTAATTTTATAATAGTAGTTCTTCTCTTCTAATTTAGGATCAAGGAATTTTTTTATAATTTGGTAATTATTTTAATTTTGCAAATTCGATTAATTTACGAGTTTTAATTTAGAATTTTTAATTTAAAAAAAGAGAAAAAAGAGGAAAAGAAAAGGAAAAGAAAATAATGTTTAATTGAGAAAGGGTTGTTTTAATTCAAAATTAGGCCAATTCAGGTTAAGCCCAAAACCCCCTTACCCGTTCCAAACCCCAGCCCAATATAATAACCCGGTCCAATATCTGCCTTGGCTGTAAATGAAAAGTTAAGAAATGAAATTGCTGACTGGGAAAGAGATTACGATATTCTTGAAGATAAAACTGTCATTGAAGTGAGTTGGACGTTTTTAAATTCTCACCATTATACCCTCGTTGAAATTAGCCAGGAGAATTTTAACTTGGAATCTGAGTTAACCAAGATCAAAGAAACTATTGATAAGACTCAGCAGAACCAAGATTTTTCTCCTCCCGTGGCTGAAGTTTCTGAAAATGTTAAAGATGATACGGGTATCCCCATTCCTTCAAGTCAAGTTGAGTCTGCTGTTGTTGATATCCCTGCTTCAATTCCTTCATCTTCTCAATGAAAAGTTTATGTTGTTTGAATTCCTTTGTGTTTTTTTTTCTTTTGGTGGTATGTGATTGTGACCCTTGGTCTTTTTAAGGGTTTTTTGAAAAAATTAAGTCCCCAAACCTTTTATGGGGCACTTTGTATAAACAACTTTTGGTTTATGACTAAGTTAATACTTAGTCTAAACTTTTTAACATTAAGAAGTTTCCGTTGCTGTTTGAACTTCTGTTTTGTTTATTCTTGCCTTTATTTTTAAGGACTTACTGAATAACTTGCATTTTTATTCTTCAAAAATGCTTCTATTAATTTCATGAATACTTGAATTAATCATGAATTTTATAAAAGAAGGCCTTTTTATATCCGACACTTAATGAAGAAGACGTCTCAACTTCATAATGGTGTTAATATACGATAAAAGAAATAGGAATACACATGTTTCTTCAAATAACTTTGACAAGTTTTTATTTGAACTTTGTCTAGTTTTGAATAACACTTTACATGTATTTGAATTACTTCTATAAATTTCTCGTAACTGTTTTTTTTATAACAGATTTCAAAAGAGAAAATGAACACAAGGTTTTTATTTATAACCTGTTTCAGTATATTGCTTTTACCCTAACTATGATAAGGTTTTTCTTTGGCCTTAGCTCATGACTTTGCTCTGCACTTGACCCTTTCAATGAGTGAACTTCTCAGGCTTGATCTTTGAATATTTCTCAATCTTCTTTGCCTTCTTTATACACATGCCTATGTATATTATATAGTCCCCCAAGTGTTTGAGCGTTGAAGTATGAAGCCTCAAGCACTTGATTATTCCTCTCATTTGGCCCTTTCCTGAAAAGGAAAAACACACGGGACTCGGAGGTGCGATTATAAATGAAGACTACTTAACCCGTCTTAATTTCTATTAGAATAGTTATAACCCTAGATCGAGAATTTTAATTTATTCCACGTGCCTTGCAGGTCGTGATTCATCATTTAGTACGGGCTAACTTTTTGTCTATCATCTAAAATCGTTAGTAAAATTTTAACAATTCAAAAATTAAATTATAAAATATAGATACCTGACCGTGGGTATTCCTTAGAAATAATATCTCTTCAGGTGAACAACATTCTAATGTGAAAGTAGTATCTTGCCATCCATCGTTTCCAGCTCGTATTCTCCTTTCCCTGCGATATCATGAATACTGTAGGGTCCTTCCCAGATTGGACTTAATTTTCCCGCATTGGCTGCCTTCATAGATTGAAAAACCTTTTTGAGCATGAAATCCCCAATCTTGAAGAATCTTAGGCGTACTTTTCGATTGTAGTATCGTTCTATGACATGCTTTTGTGCTGCCATTCTTATTAATGTAGTTTCTCTTTTTCCTTCAAGTCGATCAAGATTTATGCGCATTTTTCGTCATTAGACTCTTCTAACTCTTGTTTAAACCTTGTGCTTGGCTCTCCTATCTGAACTGGAATTAAAGCTTCAGCTCCATAAACCAATGAAAATGGTGTTTCTCCCGTACTTGTTTTTGGTGTTGTGCGGTATACCTATAAAATACCAGGTAACAATTCTGGCCAATTACCTTTGGATTTCTCCAAATGTTTCTTTAAATTGTTGATAATGACTTTGTTTGTTGACTCAGCTTGTCCATTACCCACCAGATGATAAAGTGTGGATGTAATCCTTTTAATCTGCCAACTTTGAAAGAACTTTGTGATTTATGCACCTATAAATTGAGGGCCATTATCACACACGATCTCCTTTGGCACACCAAATCGACATATGATATTTCGCTAAATGAAATCTCTAACTTCTTTTTCTCGCACCTGTTTGAATGCTACTGCTTCCACCCATTTAGTAAAATAGTCAGTGAGTACGAGCAAGAATTTTACCTATCCTTTTGCTTGTGGTAGCGAATCCACGATATCCATCCCTCATTTCATAAAAATCCACGGTGCAATGACCGGATGTAACAACTCTGCAGGTCTATGCATGTTATTACCGTACCTTTGGAAATTATCACATTTAGCCACGAATGTTTCTACTTCTTCCTCCATTTTGGACCAATAATAACCTGCCCTAATTATGGTTCTTACCAGTGATCTTCCTCCGGCGTGATTTCCACAATGCCCCTCGTGTATTTCTCTCATTATGTATTCTATCTGAGAAGGTCCGAGGCATCTTGCTAAGGGTCCACCGAACATTTTTCGATAAAGATTGTGTTGCTTTAAACCATATCAAGCATCCTTTTTCAAAGCGTGTGAGCTTTTCTCTTGTCTTCAAGGAAGGTACCATACTGCAAAAAAGCAACAATCTCGTTCCTCCAATCCTAGGTTAAGTTATTAAAATTTACCTCATTTTTGTCTGGATCGAGCGCTGAATGAAACAAATGAATTACATAAGCATTTTCATTGCTTTCCACGTCTACCGCAGATGCGAGATTAGCTAGGGCATATGCCTCGACATTTTCATCTCTTGGTATTTGCGTAACTTTCTAGGTTTGGAATTACCTAATCAGATCTTGTACCTTCTCTAAGTACCGTTGCATTTGTGCTTCCTTGGCCGTATAAGTACCCAGAATTTGATTAACTACGAGTTGCGAATCGCTTGTGATAATAATCTGATTAATGCCAAGTTCTCATGCCAGTTCTAAACCTGCAATCACAGCTTCATACTCTGCCTCATTGTTAGTTATAGAATGACATTAATGACTTGTTGAATGATTTTGCCCGTAGGTGGTACCAAAACAATTCCTAAGCCTGCACCCTTCACATTAGTCGAACCATCAATAAATAAGGTCTAAATTCCCAGATTAGATCCGTTGAACACTTGTAATTCTTTTTCTTCTTCTAATTGCATTCCTTGGCTAAATCAGCCACAAAATCTGCTAACACTTGAGATTTTATCGCGGTTCTAGGTTGGTATGTGATGCCATATTCACTAAATTCTATAGCCCACTTGACTAACCTACCTGATAACTCATGCTTATGTAATATATTGCGTAATGGATAAGCAGTTACTACAGTGATAGGATGACATTGAAAATAAGGCCTTAATTTTCTAGATGCAATGATTAATGCAAGTGCTAGCTTTTCTAATTGAGGATATCGCGTCTCCGTATCTAATAAAGATTTGCTGACATAATAGATTGGAGATTGTTTACCTTGGTCTTCACGGACTAAAATAGCACTTACCGCTACTTCTAAGACAGCAAGGTAGATGAGCAGTCTTTCCCCAGCCTTTGGTTTTGTGAGCAATGGCGGATTTGACAGAAATGTCTTCAAATTTTTGAGTGCCTGCTGACATTCCTCAGCCCATTCGAAGTGATCTTGCTTTTTAAGAGCTAAAAGAACTTAAAGCATTTTTCTGATTTAGAAATGAATCTCCCCAATGCTGCAATTTTTCCTATCAACCTCTACACTTCTTTTTTACTTGTAAGCATGTCAGGAATTTCTTCAATGGCCTTAATCTGTGCAAGATTCACTTCAATACCACGGTTAGAAACAAGAATACCCAAAAACATACCTGATGCAACACTGAATGCACATTTCTCCAGATTTAATTTCATAATGAATTTTCGCAAGATCTGAAACGTATCAGACAAGTGCGATATATGATCCCCTGAATGTTGAGTTTTAACAAGCATGTCATCTATGTAGACCTCCATTGTTTTTCCCAAATGTTCTTGAAACATTTTGGTCACTAGTCTTTGATATGTTGCACCACCATTTTTGAGACCAAAAGGCATTACTTTATAACAGTAAGTCCCCCTGTATGTTATAAATGAAGTTTTTTCTTCATCTATTGGATCCATTTTGATCTGGTTGTATCCTGAATACGCATCTAAAAAGCTTAACAACTCATGTCCTACAGTAGCATCAATTAGTTGATCTATATGTGGTAATGGAAAAGAATCTTTAGGACAAGCTTTGTTAAGGTCTATGTAATCTACATAAACTCGCCACTTACCATTCTTCTTCGTTACCACAATAGTATTGGCTAACCAATTAGGATGCTTTACCTCACGGATAGACCCAATCTTTAGTAAGTTTTGAACCTCATCTTGAATCACCTAATTTTTAAAAGTTCCTTGCTTTCTCTTCTTTTGTTTGACAGGGGATACGATGTGTCTTCACTTAATTTGTGAGTCATTACCTCTTGTGGTATTCCTATCATATCAGAGTGGGACCAAGCAAAACAGTCCACGTTAGTTTTTAAAAATTCAATCAACTTACCTTTCATGTCTTATCTTAGATTGGCCCCTACATAGACTTTCCTTTCAGGCCATTATGCAAATAATATTACAACTTCCAGTTCTTCAATCGTTGTTTTGATATTTTCATTTTCTTCTGGTTCTTGAATGGCATCTGGCCTTGAGTCCACGTCTGTTCATCCTTGTTCAGTTGAGGTTTGTGTTGTGGTACCCTCAAATAGATTCTGTAATTGCTATTTTTCTTCGTTTCCCATACTTGAATCTGCTACAGAGTTGATGCTCCTGGATGTATGTTGATCCCCACGGATTTGACATATTACCCATGGTAATGGAAATTTAATAACTTGGTGCAAGGTTTACGGAATGGCATCCATCTCGTGGATCCATGATATCCCAAGGATCATATTGTAAGCCATCTCCATATCTACCACTTGAAACTTTGTATCTTTGACAACTCCTTCTGTAAATGTTGTAAGTATTACCTCCCCTTTCGTCACTATGATGGAATTGTCAAATCCAGACAGAGTATGCGCCTTTGGTATTAATTTATCTTCGGCTTGCATCTCACATAGTACTCTTAGCAGAATATGTTCACGGAACTACTTGGACCAATCAAAACTCGTTTCACATTAGTATCATGTACAAGTAGAGATATTACCAGTGCATCGTTTTGTGGGGATAATACGCCATCTGCATCTGCATCATCAAACGTAATGCTTTCTTCCTCTAAGACATGTCACACCCGCTTCCTATGGGTAATTGTGACTTTGGAAACATTATTGGCTACTGTGTATGTCTCACCATTGATGTCTTCACCTCCACTTATGACATTAACGGTCCTTTTGGGAGAAGGTGGTTTTGGGGGCTCCTACCTATTTTCATGTACGCTTGCTTACCTCTCTCATTGAATAATTCAGTGACATACCCTTGCTTTAATAGATGATCAACTTCACCTTGTAGCAACCTACAGTCTGCCGTTTTATGCCCGTGATCGTTGTGAAATTCGCACCAGTGATCAGGGTTGCGCCTGTTTGAATTCGATCTCATTTCTTTTGTCCACCTTACCTTATACCCATGCTTTTTAAAATAGCTACGAGCTCGGAAGTGCTTACATTAAAATTATAACCGCCAAATCTTGCTTTAAAATTTGTATCATCCTGTGACTCTCACGCATTTCGACCATTCCCAAATCTTGATGACGAGCCCGACTCTCTATTCCTCGACCTATGATCGTACCTTGGATTGTCCTGTTTTGACCGTGAATATTTTCCCACTGGACCCATATATGGTTCGTACCTATTTTTACCGAACCTTTTTTCAGTTTTCGCCCGTCTCAAACTCACCTTTTCTTCTTTTTGAGATCGTGAGATAATCTTCTCTTCTATCCTTAGCTTCGTGTTGTACCTGTTGTAAACGTCATTCCACGTTGTTTCTAGAAATTCACGAAGACTTTCGTTGAGTCGCCTTGTGGCTTCGGAGCTTTTTCATTCAAATTGCTAGTGAAGGCTATAGCTGTCCAATTGTCAGGTATGCGCGGTAACGTCATTCTTTCACGCTGGAACCTATCCACGAACTCTCTAAGCAATTCTGAGTCCCCTTGCTTGATTTTGAAAATATCTTCCATTCTTTTTTCGACTTTTTGAGCTCCCAAGTGTGCTTTGATAAATGAATCTGCAAGCTCAGTAAAAGAATTTATGGAATTTTCAGGTAAAAGAGAATACTATGTTAATGCTCCCTTAGTGAGTGTTTCACCGAATTATTTGACCAGTAATGATTCAATTTCCTGTTTGGTCAAGTCGTTGCCTTTTACGCCTATTGTGAATGCAGTCATGTGGTCTCGTGAATCAGTTGTTCCATCGTATTTTGGAATATCGGGCATTTTCAATTTCTTTGTAATTGGGAGGGGAGCAGCACTTGGCTTCCAGGGTTGTTGTGAATATTTATCCATATCTATCCCTTTGATTACGGGCAGTACTCCAGGTATTTGCTCTATGCGGTCACTTTGCTCCTTGAGCTATTTCTGCAATGTTAGTACTACATTTTGTAAATCAGAATTGACTAAGTTACCTGGTTATCCATCTCGTGACTCGGTGGGGATTCCACCACTGCCTGAATTGGCAAGTCCAGAATGAGGGTCCTCCAAAGTGTTTTTATTTGGAGTGGGTGTTGTGGGTGCGACAGGTAACTGGATAACAAATGCCTCAAGAACTTTATTGACCTGTTGAGCAATTAGTCTTTGCAAAGCTTCATTGACAGCTTCATCATTTTCAAATTGAGCGTTACCATTTGCATGAGATCCATCAGGAGTGCCTTCTCAAAACCGCCAAGGGGAGCTTTGTGGAGAAGGGACCGGGGTGTGATCATCCTGTGGATTTCCCTGAAGTTGTTGGTCTCCTTGGTTTCCTTGGGTGTTGTCATTAAAGTTTGACATGGTTGATGCAACAAAAGAGGTTAGTCTAAGAAAGAATAGATTACCAAATTCCCAATAACGGAACCAATTTGTTTAACCAAAAAGTGGAATTTCAGTCAAAGCTTTAATTTATAAGAACACGGGTTACTGATAATCAAAACTGAATAAAGGAAAGTGATTTTGCTAACAATAAGATAGACAAAAGAAAACAAAGTAAACCAGTATATTCAGATGATCTTTTGTGTCCTTACAAATAATCCATTCTCTCCTTTTTATAGCTATCTCAAAGATATACGTTTTGCCTTTGTCATAATAAGGCCATTATAGACAATTAAAGTCATTAAATGCTATGTTACATAATTATTGTAATTTAATATAGATTCTCTAATGTTTTTAGTATTAAATATTGTATTTGTACTCTCTTGTGTTGTCAGATTCATTCTCCTTGATTTTTGGGTATAAATAGGTACGAGCTTTGAGTCTTTTGAATAACTGCTTGTGTCTCTACTTGTACCTCTGCTTGTATATGTTGTAACTCGTGTCTCTTTGCTAATCATCATTCTTTGACCAACCTTCATGTCAATACATGTCATCTTTCCATCACTTTAATATGTAAACTCAATTTTTCCCAATACAACATTGTGAAGGGTTTTAGTTCGGGGTAGGAAATGTTTTGGTCTAAGTAAGTTCCATCTTCCCTTAAGTACTTCTTTTGATTTTTTTGGCACACATTCACTTGACTCTTTGAGTTATTTCACTTCTTTCTAAGGGGTTAGACAGACACATTGTCACTCTTTCTTATGCATTTCAAACATTTTCTCATTTTTCAACTTTCCACACCTTTCATTCTTTGCTTTTTTTGATCCCTTTTTGTTCTTTTTCATATTAAACATTCTATTTGCCATTTTGCTTTTCTTTCTTTTTCATTGCCTTTCCTTTTCTTCATTTTTGTGTTATGGTTCTTGAAGGAAAAAGGTATAAGGCTCAAAAGAGTTGACTAGGGATCTTCTCATTGGTAGGTTATGGGTGTGTTCAACTATCATTTGGACCAAGGAGAGCCTATAATCATGTCTCAAGTCAGAATTCACTTAGGATTATGCATCAACAAATATTTAGGGCAAGTTCTAGACCAATGGCTCGGGACTTGGACTTACAATGCAATTACTCACCACACAAGCTATGGGATTGCTAAATACGGAGAGTCGGGGGCCCACAACGACCTTAGATAAGATTTGGGCACACAATGGTTGCGAAAAATCACTTGGTGATTATCGGTCAACGCAAGAGTCTCAAGGTCACTACTTTCACCATCCTAAACACAATAATTTATTTTTGAACATAAGATCAAAGGCAAATGTGCTAGGCCCAAGTGAAGCTTTGCTTGAGGCACCCTTAACTACTAACTACTAAAAACGAAAAGAAAAAACGGACTCAAATCCTTAAGAAGGTTGTCACGCCATCCATCATTGGGAAGAGCCACCTCGTTCACACAACACTCCATCTTTGGAAAGAACCGTGGCACTAAGAAAACCAAAGGCTTATTGCAAACTTGAGAAACAAGAAGCAATGAATCACAAATAAGAAGTTAAGAATGAAAAATTTGCGGAAAGTAGAATGAATATATATACAAGAGGGGATTTGAATATCAATAGATGGGATGAACATGTACAATGTAACATAACTTTATATACAGACCCAAAGTAAAATAAAAGTGCGATAAATGTACAAAATGTTAAAATTATATACAACCCAAAGGTGAAAAATCAAGAAAGCATAAAAAGTATGAAATATATATACAATCATCCGAATGAATAAAAAGTAGGGTCTACCCCCTCAAGTGAAAGCTGGCATTGTCCCCAATGCCAACTAAACCAAATAAAGCATCAAAATGAGCTAGACAAAAGGATATAGGAACTCCTTATGTCCTGTCTGTCTGCATAGACTCCTGAGTGGTCCCAGGGTCCTCACTATGCTCGGGAACCTCATACTGGTTCCCGGTGGCCTGCTGTTGTGCTGCTGGGACCTGAGTCTGGACCTGGACAGGCTCTTGTGGTGTATCATGTGGCTGACTGGAGGAGGCCTCCGGTGGGTCGGCCAACTGGATGACTGCATCATCCGCTCTGGGAATCATCCTCTTTCTCTTTGGAGGCCTCTGTGACTGCTCTGGCTGGGGATGAGCTGCTGGCATAGGATCATTGAGCAATAAGTCCAAAGGCAGCTGGTCTGCCTTCAACCGGTCAACATCAACCCTCAGCGCCTTCACAGACTCCTTGGAAGCCCGCGTCATCCTCAATTTCTTGTGCTCCATAGCAAGCTCCTTGAGAGACTGGCTGTGTGAAGAAACTACATCTGTGAGCACCTTCTGAGTGTCGAGGATTTTCTTCTGGTTGTCTAATATCTCTTTCAAAGCATCCTCTATCGACTGGGAAACCTGTGGGGCTGGAGGTGCCGACTGAGCCTCTACCGTGGTAGTCAGGATGGACAACTTGGATGAGGCAGTCTGCATCCAGTTGTTGATACTCAGAAGTGCCTGGCTCAGTTGGTGGGCAGTAATAGGATGGGCCTGGGAAGATGGAATCTCCGGGTCCGCTGAGGTGGATGGACCAGGAAGGGCAGCAGTGGAAGTAGATGCAGGCTCAGCTGGAGTCACTACCACAACTGTCTCTTCAAACTGGCCAGTTGGAGCAGTAACTGTACTCTTGAAGTTCTTGCTCTTGGGGTTGTCATCCCCATGCATGTTGTACCAGGAGAAAGTGGCCTTCGCTTTGACTTAGATGTCGAATGGTCTCTTCTCCAATTTTAGGTCCCGGAAGTACATACTGAGGAAACTGGGGAATGGGTAGTTTCTGTCATGCTCGGCACCCATAATAGTAATAATCCGCGACATAACATTCCCCATATTGATTGGGTACCCCGCCATGATCGAAGCCACTAACATAGCCCGATGGAGAGGGAAGGATTTGTCATGTGTCATGGGGTCCAACCTAATACATACAAAGGTCTCCCACCCCTGTGCCTCAAAGTTCAAACTCCGTCTCAAGATCTTGACTCCAGCAGTCAACCAGTCGGGGGTGGTACCTGGGATTGCCAGGTACTGTGCTAGCCATGGACGAACTTCCTCACCCATTTCCATCTTTGCCATGTACAAGGTCTCATCTTTCTCATTAAACCCAAGATAGTCATTGATTGTCTTCCCGTCGAACAACACCTTCAGATTTCGAACCTTGGTCACTTTGGAGCCCTTTTTGATGTGGGCTACGTTGCTGTAAAATTCCTTGACCAAGTGTTCGTTGCCATCCACACACTCATCTAGAAAATGTTCCCAGCTTACTCTTGTCCTAAACTGCCTCCTCATGTTGGGGTTGTGAGGTAGCTAGTCTCTATCAATAAAACTATACTCCGCGATTAATTTTCTAACCGGCCACCATTCCCGGAACTTGTGGTACGCTACCTCACTAACAAACCGGTCCTGCAACACCTCTGGCTTCCTAGTTCGGGCAATACCCCCCACTTGTGGTTCACCCCCTTCTCCTACTTCTTCGCATCCCCCTACTTCCTCCTCATCACCTACTACACCCTCTCTAGATAATGAAGTTGTGGGAGAGGTGGAGTATTCCCTACTACCATCACCTGAGCCCTCAGACGTCCCAGAAGAGAAGTTCACTGATGCTTGGGCAGTGGGGGATGCTGGAAGTATATCTCTCAGTCTATGCCTCTCCGACTAGTCAGGGATGTATTCTGGCACATAGTCTGAAGAGATCTCCTAGGAAGGCTCGCGCTCACTCCTCGACATGTCAATGGCTCTGTCAGCAGCTTTTATCGCTTTCCTCATGTTCTTAATGTTTTGCCTAGCTTGGGGAGTGAGTTTTATCATTTTCTGCTTCCCTCCCTGGGAAGATTTACCTCTGCCAGGTTGTTTAGATCATTTTCCTCATTGTTGTACCATTGTATGCAAACACAATTCAAATGGTTTTATTAGTATCAATAGAGGCAGGCAAGAAACAGAATTGCAGGCAGAAGAAAAGAGTTGCAGACATGTTGCAGAAGGTACCAGTGCGGACCGCACAAAATGGTGTGCGGCCGCACAGGGGCCAATGCGGACCGCACAAGGTGGCCATGCGGTCCGCACGGGGGTGGGATTCAGACTACCCACCCTCTGTATCTAGGCAGTGCGGAGCGCACAAAATGTAGTGCGACCGCACTTCCCAAAGTTCAACTTTTAGAAGTTTCATCAATGCGGTCCGCATAAAATGGTACTGCGGACCGCACCAGGGCACTACGGACCTCACAGAAACGACTGCGGTCCGCACTGAGTGCCCAAGTGGCACTAAGTTAGGGTTTAACAGATTTTTTATTTTAAGTATAATTAATACCTAAACAACGCCCCTAAGTGATTTCCCATTGTTTTTAACTACAGAGGCCTACTCTAATCAAGAAATTTACAACCCTAACCTAATCAATTGAAGAAAAACTACGGGAAACATAGAGAGGCAAGAAAGAAGAACTAAAATTACAAGAAATTAACAAAATTGTACAATTAAAAGGCAAGTAATGGTACCAGATGTGAGATGAAATGAAGCTAATTAGTTCCAATAATTAATTACGAGCAAAGGGAAGTGATGAACAGTGTTTGAGTTAGTCTGAGATTCAAGGGTCCGAAAAAGGTAAAAGGAGGGCCTCAGGCCCTATTTATAGAAAAGGACCTGGGGCACAGTCTCACCAACCAGTGCGGACCGCACAAAATCGACCGTGGTCCGCACTACACAGATTTTGCCAAGTTTGACCAAGTAACCCACTGCAGTCCGCACAAAATGGATAGCGACCGTAATGGTCCATACAGACCGCACAAAATGTAGTGCAGCCGCAGTGGTAAACTTTAGAGAGGTCATCATTTCACCCTTCACTATTGCGGCCTCACTAACAACTTTAGAGACCTGGCACTTTTTTCCATTATGTCCTGCACTACACCAACACAATCCTGTAATATCTCACAACAAGTTAGCCTAAAAATAAATCTTATCCTACAATGAAAATCAAAGAAAAACAAGAAGAAAAACATATGGGTTGCCTCCTAAGAAGCGCATGATTTAACGTCACAGCATGACGCAAGTTACCATCACATCATTTGAAATGGAGAGTGCTACCACGTGGCTATCATCAATTTTTCCAAGATAATGCTTGACCCGGTGCCCATTAACTCTGAAAACTTCACCATTTTAGTTCTTTAAATCAAGAGCACCAAATGGGGTCACACACACCACTTCAAAAGGTCCACTCCATTTTGATTTGAGCTTTCTCGAAAACAGACGTAACCGGGAGTTGAACAAGAGAACCAAATCACCTACTTTAAACTCCTTTCCACGAGTATATTTATCATGAAGGTACTTCATCTTGTCCTTATACAAGGACGAACTAGAGTAGGTATGGAATCTGAATTCATCAAGTTCATTAAGCTGCTCCACATGAAGATTGGCTGCAACATCCCACTCAAGATTAAGCTTCCTCAAAGCCCACATGGCCTTGTGCTCTATCTCAACCAGTAGATGGCAAGCTTTCTGAAACACCAACCAATACAGAGACATACCAATCGGAGTCTTGTAAGGAGTCCTATAAGCCCATAGAGCGTTATCCAACTTCTTTGACCAATCGGTCCTATTTTCATTGACCGTCTTTGACAATATTCTTTTAATTTCCCTGTTAGAGACTTCAACTTGACAACTTACTTGAGGATGATAGGGAGTAGAAACTTTGTGATTGACACCATACTTTGAAAGCAAAGTGTCGAAAGCTCTATTGCAAAAATGAAACCCCCCATCACTTATGATTGCACGAGGAGTACCAAACCTTATAAAAATGCTCTTTTTGAGAAATGCAACAACACTCCAGGCCTCATTGTTAGGCAAAGCCATGGCTTCAACCCATTTTGAAACATAGTCCACGGCCACAAGAATGTAAGTGTTCCCACAAGAGCTAACAAATGGGCCCATGAAATTAATGCCATATACATCAAAAATATCAATCTCAAGGACGGTATTGAGAGGCATCTCATCTTTATTCGAAATTCCACCCGCTCTTTGTCATTCGTTGCATCTCTTCACCAAATCACCCGCATCTTTGAAAAAGTGGGCCAACAAAACTTACAACTAAGAACTTTAAAAGCCGTCCTCGCCCACCATGATGGCCACCATAGGGAGAGGATTGACAAGCCTCCAAGATACTCAATTTCTCCTCCTCTAGGACACACCTTCGGATCACACCATCCATGCAAATCTTGAACAAGTACGGCTCATCCCAATAGAAGTCCAAACTATCCCGCTTGAGCTTCTTCCTTTGGTTAGAAGAGAGCTCACACTGGATTATACCGGTCATAAGGAAATTAACAACATTGTCAAACTACGGCATATCATTCATCGACACAGAAAGGAGTTGTTCGTCAGGAAATAAATCATTGATCTCTAGGCCATCACGAGGCCTCCCCTCCTCCTCCAAGCGGGACAAGTGGTTCGCCACTTGGTTCTCACTACCCTTCCGGTCCACAATCTCCAAATCAAACTCTTGAAGTAATAAGACCCATCGCATCAGTCTAGCTTTGGAGTCCTTCTTCGTCATCAAGTACTGGAGTGCGGCATGGTCAGTATGAATAATAACCTTAGCACCAATAAGATAAGGCCGGAATTTTTCAATAGCAAATACAATTGCCAAAAGTTCTTTCTCGGTCACCGTGTAGTTCACTTGAGCATCATTCATTGTCTTGCTCGCATAGTACATCGGATGAAACATTTTGTTCACTCTTTGACCCAAAACCACCCCAACCGCAACATCGCTCGCATCACACATGAGCTTAAAGGGTAAGCTCCAATTAGGCGCGGTAATGATAGGAGTGGTGGTCAACTTATGCTTGAGAAGTTCAAAGGCTTGCATACATTTTTCATCAAATACGAACTTAGCCTCTTTTTCCAACAACTTGCACAAGGGGTTCACTACCTTCGAAAAGTCTTTGATAAATCTCTGGTAGAACCCAGCATGCCCAAGAAAACTTCAAACTCCCTTGATAGATGTAGGGGGAGGAAGCCTTGAAATCACATCGATCTTTGCTTTATCTACCTCAATACCATGCTTCAAAATTTTATGCCCAAGAGCTATTCATTCTTCCACCATGAAGTGGCATTTCTCCCAATTGAGAAAAGATTGGTTTCTTCACAATGGACCAACACCCTATCAAGATTCTTCAAGCATTCATCAAATGAGTCCCCCCACAACACTAAAATCGTCCATAAACTCCTCCAAAATGTCGTCCACCATATCGGTGAAAATGGTCATCATACACCGCTGAAATGTAGCCGGTGCATTACATGACCCAAAAGGCTTCCTAGAGAAAACAAATGTGCCATACGGACAAGTGAATGTGGTCTTCTCCTAATCTTCCGGAGAAATCAAGATTTGGTTGTACCCAGAATACCCATCCAAGAAGCAATAGAAGCCACGCCCAGCAAGTCGATCTAACATTTGATCCAGAAATGGCAAAGGAAAGTGATCCTTGTGGGTCTCTTTATTCAACTTGTGGTAGTCCATGCATACCCTCCAACCGGTAAATGTTCTTATCGGAATCAACTCATTTTTAGAATTTGTCACCACGGTCATGCTACCCTTCTTCGGTACACATTGCACTGGCGAAGTCCAAGAGCTATAACCCCGGCATCCAAACACTTGATCACCTCTTTTTTCACAACTTCTTGCATTGCTTCGTTCAATCTTCTTTGATGCTCCAATGAAGGTTTTGCATCATCCTCCAAGATAATTTTGTGCATATAGAATGCTGGGCTTATTCCCCGAATATCAGCTAGAGTCCATCCAATTGCCTTTTTCCGCTTTTGAAGCACCGCCAATGTGGCATCAACCTGCATGTTAGTAAGGCAAGAAGAAAGAATAACTGGCAAAGTAGAATTTGAGCCTAAGAACTCATACCTGAGGTGTGGAGGAAGTAGTTTCAACTCCAACACTGGAGGCTCCTCAATTGAAGGTTTAGTTGGTGGAGTCTTTCTATTCTCGAGATCCAAAGACAATTTCCTAGGCTCATAAGAATAAGAGCTCATTCCATGTAAAGCATTCACGCACTCCACTCGGCTTGCATCCTCATTGACATCAAGATTCAATAATACGGCCTTCAATGGGTCCTCCACATTGATCATTGCACTGGTGTCATCAATTATCACTGCTGTGACAAGGTCAACAAAAGAGCACACCTCGGTACTGTTGGGCTGCTTCATAGATTTGCACACATGAAAGATCACCTTTTCATCACCCACCCAGAAGGTGAGTTCCCCTGCTTCCACATCTACCAATTCCTTCCCCGAAACTAGGAAAGGTCTGCCCAATATGATAGGAACTTCGTAGTCCACCTCGCAGTCCAAGATCATAAAATCAGTTGGCAAGATAAATTTGTCCACACAGACAAGCACATCATCAATAATACCCAATGGTCTCTTCATCGATCTATCCGTCATTTGTAACCTCATGGAAGTCGGCCTAGGTTTCCCAATACCCAAGGTTTTGAACACTGAGTAGGGCATCAAATTGATACTAGCTCCCAAATCACATAGAGCCTTGGCAAAATCCTCACTTCCAATGGTGCAAGGAATGGTGAAAGCACCGGGATATTCAAGCTTTGGGGCCATTGAATGCACTATAGAACTAACTTGGTGAGTCATCTTTATAGTTTCACAATCCATATAACGCTTCTTTGTGACCAAGTCTTTCATGAATTTTGCATAGCATGGCATTTGTTCAAGTACCTCCACCAAAGGCACATTAATAGATTAGCTCTTCATCATGTCAATGAACTTTTTGAACTGATTATCATTCTTTTGCTTCGTGAGCCTTTGAGGATAAAGTGGAGGTGGCATTGGCAAAGGTGCCTTGGCTTTAGGCACAACCGGCTCCAGCATGTCAATTATATGTTCCCTAGATTGGTTCACATCATTTTGAGTTTCCACCTCGATATCATGAATATCAATCCTCACTTCGTTGTTCACATTTTCATCAACCACATCTTCAACCACCAAAGGGACTTCATTTTCTAGCAATTCAACACCATCATCCAAGATTTGCTTTTGGTTGGAGGCATTCAGATCACCGCCTCTCCTACTTCTTGTTGTAATTGCCATAACATGATTGTTCCTACCCTTCGGGTTTACTACCGTATCACTTGGTAGAGCACCCTTAGGGCAGGTATTTAAAGACTGAGAGATTTGGCCCAATTGTACCTCCAAGTTTCTGATAGAGGTATTGTAGGAAGCCAACTATGCATCCGAATCCACATTCTTCTTCGTCATTTGTTCGAACATCATTTCAATTCTACTCATATCATTGTTAGAAGAACTAGGACCTTAAGATGGAAATGGGGGTGGATTGTTCGGTTGTTGGTACATTGGGGGCCTTTGAAATCCTTGCCCCCAATTTCCTTGGTTTCCATTGTTTCATCCACATTGACTGTTATTGCCACCTCAATTGTTGTTATTACCATTCCAATTCCCTTGGTTGCCTTGATTGTTGTTCTGATTGCCTCAGTTGTTGCTTTGGTTATTGTTCCCCCAATTACCACTATTTTGTTGTTGGTTGCCCCAATAGCCTTGAGGTCTCCACTGTTATTGGTTGGAAGAGTTGCCCCGTTGGCCTTGATAGTTGTTTACATGTTGAACCTCTTCACTTTGGTCATCATAACCATCATTTGGAAATCCATCATAGTCATCATCAAATTGCTTAGAATTCCCTTGGTTTTATTGCCTTCTTTGCCTTCTTTTGTTGACAAGCATATTGACACCCTCCATGGCATTCACTTGGAGAGGATTTTGAACTTGTTGCAACTCTGTCTTTGCCTTGGTTCATAGTAGTTGTCAACTCCTCTATAGCCTTCCCATGATCATGTAATTCCTTGTGCAAATGAATAACCTTGGGGTCACCCTGAGGCACATTGGCTCTACTTTGCCATGCAGAAGAAGTGTCAGCCATCTCGTCAAGTATATCACATGCCTCATCATACGACAGCTTCATAAAGTTTCCCCCAGCAAGTTGGTTCACTATGCATTGATTTGTTGTATTGATGCCCCGGTAGAAGGTTTGTTGTATCATAGCCTCGGTCATATCATTGTTGGGGCATTCTTTCACCATTGTTCTATAACGCTCCCAAATCTCATGCAAAGGTTCCGTGGGCTCTTGCTTGAAAGCCAATATCTCATCACGCAATGCCGCCATATGCCCCGGCAAGAAAAAATTAGCAATTAATTTATCCGCCAACTCATCCCAAGTTGTGATGGAATGGTTGGGAAGTCTCTCGAGTCAATCTAATGCCTTCCCTCGAAGTGAGAATGGGAAGAGTCTCAACCTAAGAGCATCCTCGGACACATTCGTCTGCTTGCTCCCCTAACAAGTATCCACGAACCCCTTGAGATGTCTGTAGGCATTTTGATTTACAGCGCCCATGAAATACCCACGCTGCTCAAGTAAGGTCAACATCACATTGGTTATCTGAAAATTGCCCGCCCGGATTCGGGGTGGGACAATAGCACTCGCATAGCCTTAGTTCGTAAGTACTTTGGGAACCACTCTTGGAGGTGGCGGAGGAGGGTCTGGAACATTGTCATTGGGATTACCATTGGCATTGTGGCCTCTACGTTGTCCTTGAGGTACAAGAGGCACCTCATCATCTCCGACATCATCTACCTCCTCCCATGCAACCACGTATCCAAGAGGGTCATTAGCATTGTTAGTTGCCATTTGGTACCTGAGTAGTGACACAAACAAGTTAATTACAAAGAAGGAAAGAAGAACAATACACAAAACTAGCTAAATAGATAGCTAAATCATTAGCTCCCCGACAATGGTGCCCAAAAGTTGTCCGGTTCCAAAAAGTTGATCGCGGCCTACTCCACACTACTAATTATGTAACGAGAGAGGGTCGGAGCAGCTTTTACCCGATTTAAGGTCGGGATCAATTTCCACAGAGAGCTAGAATTTGGAATCGAGTATCTATCTAGTTTAGGATTGCGTATGTGTCCCAAATTACATTCTAATCATTTTTGGGGTTTTCTTTTTTACTTCTACTATTATCAAACTACAAATGGTAAATGCAACTAGATTAAGCTAAGAGTTAATGCTACAGGTTGTTCAAATAATTTAAAAGGCACCAGGGTAGTGACTTCTGCCTAGGTGGTCAATTGACGGGTACTTGAGTCTAAGACACAATTGACATAATTGGGGAGTATGATATAACCGTTGCACGATATTACCCACTTTACACCTCTCGGTGGTTTGAGTGATTTTGCCCGAATTGACTTTCTCAAGACCAATTGGGTATGCAAATTTGCATAAACAACTAAGGTTCAAGTCAGGTATTACTCTCTCGAAGTTTAACGCTTTAATTGGGGCTATCAATCTCTTGAGTATGCCCCAATTCCTTGTTGGACCAATTTCGGAGACTTAGGCTGTCTTTCTCAAGATGAGCCCTAGTCAACTAAACACAGACTAGTGTTTGCAACCACTATTTCAGCCATTAACCATGAAATTGGCCAAAATATCAAACACCTATAGTCAATCTAGCCCTAAAATATAAGACCCATCAATTACCCACACTAGGGTTGAG
This sequence comes from Nicotiana sylvestris, assembly GCF_000393655.2. Lineage (NCBI taxonomy): Eukaryota > Viridiplantae > Streptophyta > Magnoliopsida > Solanales > Solanaceae > Nicotiana > Nicotiana sylvestris. Next base: position 47,370,631 of record NC_091068.1, read on the forward strand.
CCACAACCCTAGCTTATGGGTCTAACTACTCATAATTAAAGAAGAAAAATAAGAAATAGATGAAGAACAACTCATATTAATTAATAACCAAGGTAAATAAGAAGATTCAATGATGAAAAGTAGATAAAATTGCCCAAAATGGCTAAGAAAGTCGAACCCATGAGTGCAGCTACGTTACAAAACTATCTGATCCCCTAAAAATGGGAAAAGAAGCTATTTATACTAAGCTGAAAATTCTGGACAAAAATGCCCCTATAGGGTTAGTACGGATCGCACAAAATGGAGTGCTGCCGCACTAGGGCTCTTGACTTCAAAATCCAACTTTTTGAACTCAGGCAATGTGGACCGCACAGAACGGACTGCGGCCGCGGAGGCTTCTAGTGCGGTTCGCACATAATGGACTGCGGACCGCATTGGCTTGTACTTCAAAACTGGCATCTCTCTGATTCTTGGGTCTGCGAACTGCACTAAGTCGAGTACTGACGCATTAACTTTAGTGCGGACTGCACAAAATGTAGTGCGGCCTCATTGCCTTTGTGCTTGAATGTCAACCTCTCTGAATCCCCTAGTGTGGACCACACAGAATGGTGTGCGGCCTCACTAGGCCTGTTTTGCCTGAGCTTTGTCTTGTCTTGGGACTTGTTCAAGTTTCACTTCTTTTTGAGCTGATCTTTGACATTTTGTCACTTTGTTGATCAAACATGCAATCAAGCACAACTTGTGAGCCTTTTGAGCCTATTTTGTATGAATTTCTAATCCAAGTATAAGCAAGAAGGAGTATAAAATGCGTTAAAGTCCCTAGTTATCAGGGACAGCCCAGTTTGCTCTATGTGTTCGCAAGGTAGAGTTGTGATCGCATAAGGTGGCGAGTTTATTGATCGCGAATGCCTGGATAAGGTCGCGTTCGCATAAAGTTAAATGGACTAGGGGTTTTGTCTTGGAGTTTGTTCTTTGCGAACGTTGGTCCCCTGTCGGCGATCGCGTAAAGTAGGATGCCTGAGCATCACGCTCGCGTGGGACTTTACGTGTTTGCATAGGGTTAATTTTGGTTTCTGAAAATTTGTGCTTCGCGATCGCGAAGGGTGTCCCGCGATCACGATGAAGGATTTCAGGCCTGGGCAGAAGGTTTAAATAGTCATCTTGTCCGCGATTTTGAGATTTATTTCTTCCATTGTTGGTCGTTTTTGGAGCTTTTTGAAGAGGATTGAATAGGGATTCAAGGGGAATCACTTGGAGGTAAGATTGTTAGACTTAAAACTCAATTCTATTATGAAATCTACCTAATAAATCATGGAATCTAAGCTAAAAATGAGGAATTAGGGCTTGAGATTAAGAGACTTTAAAATGAAAATTTGAGGGGTCATTTGAACTCCGATTTCAGTATTCTTGGTGTAAGCACGTGATTTTTGCTTCACGGGAATTACTCCAAAAAAAAAGAAAATCAAAAATATATGCATAAGTGTTTTTGTCATTAAGTGATTTTATTTAATGTGTGTTAATTATTGTAAGGTGTTAACCAATGTGTGTGTAATTGTATTTTTAATTTTTACAATTTATTTAGGAGTTTAGTTTAATTTTGGTAATTGAAGAAAAGAAAATGGTTGTGGAAAATCGGATTGGGTCCCAAAATGAGGCACAAAACCAAAGCAAAGACCCAGTCCAAACCAGGCCTGCCTAAGCACGCACCCAAACGACGCCGTATCGGCGCCTTGTTTTAGATCCGTTGATATGATTTAAATAAATGGTCCTGATCAGACCGCCCATTTAATCATAACGACGCCGTTCAGGGCGTTTGATCTGAGCCGTCCAATCCCTTTGATCCAACGGATCCAGGCCCGCCCTTAAGACCCGTTAATTTGATCCGACCCATTTCCCTACCCGGTCTCACCCACCTTCCCACCTAAACGACGACGTCCTGCCTAAAAGAATACATCCTGGCCATAGATCTCCCTTGATCCAACGGCCAGGATCTAAAAACTCTAAAGCATATATAAGGCCTAACCTTGCTACCCCGCCCCCCATCCAAACACCCCCCGGTTTCATCGTCCCCAGAGCCCAACCCTAATGTCCCAAACCCTAGCTGCCACCCTTCACCTTCACTGTAAAGCCGGCGGCAAGGATGCCGAGGACTGCCAAAACAACACCCCCGATACATCCAACCACCCTAAACACGAATCCAGCAATCATGTACCTCGAATCACACTCCATTATCTCGAATCTTGATTTGAAGATTCGAGACAAGACTCGATCTACACCAAACCACCCCAGATTCACACTAGACATTCCCCTGACTACCCTTGTGACCAAACCAAGCCTGGTTTGGTCCAAATCTACCCACAAGTCCTAAAAAACCAAATCTGAAGATTCAAACCCTAGAACACAAAGAACCTTGGAATCCGACCGGCTTCATAGGGTGTTTGGGGTCTAATAGACTTTAATCAAGGGGTTCTCGGTTGAGAACACCCCGATTAAAGTTTGTTCGGCCTCAAATAGTCAAATCTAATTCAGACCTGGGTCGGCTTTTGTTAAACATTTTTAGTAAGTTTTCCTTTTTCTTTTTAGTTCTGTTCGAATATTGTTTGAGTTTTTTAGCATGTTCTGCTGTGATTATTTAGTATTTCTGGTATTTTTATTCCAATTTCTTCCATTTTTGTAAGGCCTTTTTATTTGGTCGATTGTTTTCTGTGCATGTTTGAATATGTTCTGTGATATACATGTTCGATTAGATTAGTCGTCACATAAATAATTCATATGGCCTCCCAGTATTGTGCAAAGTTGTCTGAAGTCATTTAGGACCCCGTACGTGTTGTTTATTTAATCGACTGATTATACCTTGTTATAATTAGTATAGTCGACTTGATAAACGTCGTCGATTAGTTTCCTATGACTAAAGGTTCAAATATTCTAATTCATACAACTTCACATGAGTGAACGAACCTGTTGTTGTTAATTGATTGCTTGACATTGTTTGAAAGTAGTTTGTAACTGCATTATAAACAACTAAAAGACTCAGGCTAGGGCAGTTTTGAATTTGAACTTTCAAAAGTTCAAAACGCCCTGATGCTGCAATGGTTTAGGACAGTAATAATCAGGGTTTAACAAGGGTAATTTGGGTGTAAAAAAAGAACATAAATGATTAGTTTAAATGAGCTGACAAATAGGGTACTGGATTAGGATTAAAATAATGTAATAGTGGGAAACCAAACTTGGTAGCATGGGGCTGATTGAATAAAAAAGGGTTGCCCATGCTTTTGGGCAGAAAATACAGGCTAAAGGCCTGTTGAATGGATGGGCATGGTGAATATTCTTAGTTTAAAAAGAAGTTATGGGCAGGAAAGAGGGGAAGGGTTCAAGGCAGCTTAGTGCTTGCCATTTCTGCCTATAAATAGGACTGTTTCAGAACATAAAAGGGGCTTGACACTTTTTAGTCTTCAGAGAGGGAAAAACAGAAAGAAATTTCAGAATACTGTGAATGAGTACTGTTTGAAAACTGCATAAGAGTTCAAGTTGGTCAAGCTATCTTTGCTAATTGTTGTTGGTTATTTGCCGAGCTGTTTGTGATAGTTGAACTGCTGATGCTGTTACATTGAATATTCTAGTTTTCTGTTGGTTCACCATTCTGTTTCTGGGATTGCTTGTTTATTGCTTGACCACTTGTGAGCTTCATCATTGTGGCTGGTTGTTTGTCGCTGTGTTTTTGCTGTTTATCTGTTGTTGCTGTGTTTGGTACATACTACTCAGCTGATCATTCTCCTTCTTCTTTTGCTTTGCTATACCAGGTAAACGATTAATACAATGTCAATGTAACTTGAAAGTTGAGCATGAATACAAAAGAGAAGAGTTGAAGATGTTTATTTCATACATAGACTGTTATATTAAACATCATGTAATGTATAATAGTTTACATTCTTATTTGGATACTGGAGGTAGTCCCTCATGCCTAGTAAATATCAATGTATGGTAATTGAATGTGAGATTGTGTATATAGGCTAGCAGATAAAAGGATTCACATCGCAGTAGGTTGTATCTTAGACTTTGGCCAATTGTGTTAGCATATTCTTTAATGCACGTCAAGTATGGAAGCTGTCCCTTGATAGTTAAATTCATTTCCCTTCAATAAACTGCTTCATTATAATGGGCAAACCATTGCCTTTAGAATAAATAATACAAGCCTGCCTTTCTCAACCTCACGAAGGTTGGGCCTAAGTCGAACGAACCAAGCAAGCTTCCATCGGAAAGGCGGTGGCCCAGGCCCTGCCTATACTGTGGGGGCTGAGTTTGGGCCTATAATATCTGGTATGCGACCTGTGTATGCGGCCATGATTCTGATTTTGTAAAAGCATTCTGAATCCTGCTATAAATAACCTGCAAGCATGTAATTAACTAGGACTATCTCTACTTTCAATTAGTAGAGACAAACACGACAAGAAACGTAGTTGCTATAGGATATCCTTTTAAAATAAAGACGAGATGAGCCTCGACAAATAAAAACGCACAAGCTGCGGGGCCCTCGTTAAATGTATATATCAAAGCTTTCAGTTTCCAGGGCGGGTCGTTTAGCAAATCCCACGGCCCTCCCAGAATAATAACGCGATAGTCTCTTTAAGTGCGTATTTAATAATGTTATCTCCTTAAACTCGGGTGCACATTTATGTGACCCAAATCCAAATCTCAGCGAAATCGAAATGTGTCTCTAATCACGGGTACATTGATTGTGGCGTGTCTGAGATGCATTTCCATGACGTTGCAAATTCCGTTTAATAATGAATGAGACGAGCCTCGACAAACAAAAAATGCACAAGCCGCGGGGCCCTCTAAATATATATACTAAAATACTTGGAATTCGAGGACAGGCCGTTTAGCGAATTTTACAGCCTTCCCCAAAAATAACAAGACGCTAGTTGCTTTAGGCGCGCCTTTAATAATTTATTTTCCTTAACTCGGGTGCACATTTATGTGACCCAAATCCAAATCTCAACCGAGTCGAGGTATGTCAAACAACTACGGGTGCATTGATGTAACGTGGTTCGAGATATGTTTCCACGACGTTGCAATTCTCGTAAAATAATAACAATAATTAAGAAAGCAGTAAAAAGATAAAATTTGGCATATTGGTTCATAATTGTATTAAAAATCAGATAAATAAGCCGAATATGACAGTTGAGCGACCGTGCTAGAACCAAGAAACTCGGGAATGCCTAACACCTTCTCTCGGGTTAACAGAGTTCCTTATCCGCGCAGACTGTAATATGGAGTCATTCTTTTCCTCGATTCGGGATTAAAATTGGTGACTTGGGACACCCTAAATCTCCCAAGTGGCGACTCTGAAATAAATAAATAAATCCCGTTTCAATTGTCCTTTAATTGGAAAAACTCCCTTGTACCCTGGCGGTTGCGGAAAAAGGAGGTGTGACAGCTTTGGCGACTCTACTGGGGATCTCTGTACCCAGAACCACTGGTTCAAGGTTAGAAATTCGAGCTTAGATAAATTGTTGTGTTTGGTTTTATCTGATCTTGTTACATGTTTGGGCTCAATGTGCTAAATGATGTGTTTTACCGCTTTGATATTATTTGGACTGTATATATAAACTGTGCCAAAACCCCTCTCTTCTCTCTCCTGAGGAGTGCACGCTGGTCGTGACTTCTTTCTATTAGTGTCATATACCAAAATAGAACGAGGATTCAGAGGAGTTGCAAAACCGGATGGCCTTTTGGTTACCGGTACACAGCTCCCATCCTCGGCTCGAGTTGTCCGCTCGGGTAGGCCAGGTCTAGAACAAACACCTAGGTTTTACAGCTTAGTATAACATGACTTCATGTTGTATCCCTAGTAGGAACGCTTATTTGCATCACGTTGCATTTAACTTAGGGGACTCAACACAGGGGTTGGGTCCGTCTTGGACTAGCAACCTAAAATGAAAGACCATTCTGCTACATCCTGTTTGCTTTATGCATTTACTTGTTTCAGACTTGCATGCTGACCGGCTTTTGAATATCGGGAATGTTGTGAAAAAGAAGAAAAAAAAAGAGAGGAAGTAACGGTTAGGGAATTAATTATTTTCGGAAAAACCAAATACCCAAAAACGGTTGAAACTCTGCCGGAATTTTGAGAAAATAAACAAAATGTGCCGTATTAATTTGTTTTATTAAAAGCCAAAGAAAATAGAAAAGAAAAAGAAAAAAAAAAAGAGTCTTGGTTTCATTTTTGAACAGAAAAGGAAAAATAGTTTGTCATGAGAAATATGGTTTCCAAAATTTGGTTTATGTTTTCGGCCCGAACTACGTCAGTTTGATTCTCGCAGGGTGTGAGATACGTAGGCAACCCACATCGGGCCCAACTTACTTTTTCAAAATATAGGTACAGTCCAAAAGAACAAAAGTTTTAAAATAGTCAAAGTGACATCATGCTTTTCAAAAACAACCAAATTTCGTTTTTTCTAGGAAAGAAAGGTGTGTCAATTTGGTATTTGAGTCCAATGAGCCTGGATCTTTGCTTAATCACCCCCAATAAACATGCAGAATGAGCATAAGTCCAAGTTTGCCAGTAACAGTTAGGAGCAAAATCCCTCTGGAGGTGCGATTATGGTGGGAGGATTTGGAAAAGTCAGAGCAAGACAAGATCAAGCTGCACCTGGGAGGTCTGGCTAATTTGTTGAACGTCAGGCCCCGATGCGACATCATAAAGGCTTTGGTTACATTTTGGGACCCGGCCCACAACATATTCCGCTTCTCGGATTTTGAACTCACCCCAACCTTAGAAGAAGTGGCAGGTTACATGGACGTCACTGAAGGTTTGAGACACAAATACCTGATCGCTCCAAGAGCTGTGAATTCACACAAATTCATGGATCTGTTGAAGATAAGCAAGGGAGTCCCATACGCTGAATTGGATAGAGGTTTTTCTACCTTGCAATTCATATACCAGAGGTACGGGCACATCGGAGGATTCAATGATCCAGAAAGTGGTGTTTGCAGTAGAGGAAATCTGGCAAAGTGGAATGAGCATAGGCGGTTCGCTTTCATGGTGGCATTCTTGGGCATCGTGGTGTTTCCCCGCAAAGATAGAAATATCGATCTGAAGGTGGCGAGAATCGTCAAGGTCCTAATTACCAATTAAAAAAGCATCCTTGCTCCTATGGTAGTGTCGGAAATATACCGAGCCCTCAAGGCTTGTAAGGCCGGGGCAGATTTCTTCGAAGGGTGCAACTTGTTATTACAGATGTGGATGATCGAACACTTGTGTCGCCATGCTCAGTGTATGCGCTACATGTCTACAAACGAGGACTGCATCGAAGGTTATAACCTGAGGGTTTCAGGTTTCCGATTACCAGAAGGGTTTGAAGAATGGATATCCTATCTCCGTGCCATCACTGCAGAACAAATAAATTTGACTTTGGGTTGGCTTCCTATGGAAGAAATTGTATACATGCCCGCCACTGGTCCTCACTTCCTCTTAATGGGACTCAGAGGTATTCAGCCTTATGCCCCTTACAGGGTGATGAGGCAATTAGGAAGGTGTCAGGTGGTGCACCCGGACGAAGATCTCAGCACTTATGCAGTCGAGGTCAGCAATGACGACCAATTTCCTGAAAAGACAGTTCGTTGCATATGGAGTGAATACCCGTACCTGACAGCAAATAATCGGGTAGGTGATGTGTCTAGAGGAGAGGTCTCGCCGGCCTATCTCGCTTGGCATAATAAGAAGAACATTGCAGAGCGGCCAACCAAACGGCCTCACCTCCAAGATTTTGTTGAGTCATCACAAGAACAATGGGGCTGGCTTGCAAAAGAGGAAGGTTACCGGGTTGAAATCGGGAAATTAAAGCAACAAGTTGAAAGGCTTGTATTTGAGAACAACGTGCAAGTCGCTTCCGAGCGGGGCGAAAAGAACAAGTTAGCCCGAGAGAATCAGACACTAAAAGCCCGCATTCGCCAAGCTAGCAAGAGTAACCTTGACCGACAGAAACGTCGCTCCGACGAAAGATTGATAGTCGATTTAAGGAGTCAGGTCAGCCAAAGCCAAGAAAAATTAGAACAATCAGAGGCTTGCATGGCAAGAATGAGGGTCAGATGGGCAAAGGGCACAATGGCCCGGAGGCAGCGTCTGCAACGGGTCATAAGGGATTATGAAATGAGCATCGGGATATTAAGGAAAACGAACTCCACTCTTCATGATCGGATCATCAAACAAGCACGAGATGCCCAGACCGACAGAAGACGTTGTTACGATGCAATGGCCTGCATGGAAAGACAAATGGAGATGTTCCAGGATCGACTTACCGACAATGTTCGAGAACTGGGATTAAAGAACCGGCAAATAAAGCAATTGTTCGCTGAAAGGGACAACATTCGAGGAAGGATCGACGAGATTGGGCACTACATCTACATGAGATGCCTAGCATGCGAGCAAATGCCTCGGAAAACCCTCCTTGTTTCCATCATGGGCTGCGTCCATCGAATTATGAACGAATTGAGAAGTTTACAGAGAGACCTTACACCTAGGGTCACGAAAGGGCCGAAGGATGCCTCGTGGGCCCCTAAGATGGAAATTAATCTTTGGTCGAGTCCTGTTTATTTGGCTTTGTTACTTTCCCATATGTTGTTTTCCTTTCTTTTAATCTAATAGGGTTAAAAACTGTGGAGTCTGTACTATTGCTATTCTTCGTTTGAAGTAATTTGTAATAGCAAATTTTGATAATGAAATTAAGTGACTCCAGAATAATTTTTATGTGTCTTTACTTTGTGGCGGAACTACGCCTGGTCTGATTCGCGCGGGGACGTGATACGTAGGCAATCCCCATAAGATTCGACCGCTTTTAATAAAGAAAGAAAGAAATACAAAAATAAAATAAAATACAGGGTTTCCCAAAGTACTTTAAAAAGGGACAAATGAACAAGCCGGGATGACGCATGTTGTTTGAAGCAAAGCATGTAGAAACGGTTAGCTGCCTAGGAGCATTGCATCCTCTATGTGTTATGATCAAAATCTGTTAAGGTCTAACGCTAACAAAGTTTGTTGTTGTCTGATACCAGACAGTTAGTTGTTAAAGAATTCTGGCAACACACCCTTACCAAACCAGATCCAAATGACCGGTAGCAACAAGCATGACTACTTCAGAGAATAGTAACGAGGAAGAAAGGCCGATGAGCCAGTTGTTAAAAGAAGCGATGGAAAAGATTGAAAGGATGGGACTAGAGATGAATGCAATGCAGCTAGCTTTAGCCAAAGCACAAAAGAGCCCTGAGCCACTGGGGCACATGCCGGAATACCCTCACTCTGGCCCTTCAACAAGCCTCCCGAATCCCCGTTATCATCAGGAAAGAAGCCCCCATGATTCCCAAGCTCCACCACCCCATCAACCTCTCCCAACACCAAATATTCCCACTTTTGTGGGACCCACATCAGCCAACTTGCAAAGAACAACCAGTGAGCCATTGTTTCAGGCTCACGATACACAATACTATCCCCTTGAGCCTACATTCCATGCCCCTGAACCACAGGCCTACAATCCGCATTTGGAGGTAGCGGCAGAGATTGAAAAGACGGTTAAAGCCCATGAACAGGATGAGGTATTGAGAAAGTTCAAAAGCCTGGAGCAGTCCTTCAGGAACCTGCACGGATTGGGCAACCAAGTCAGCGTGGCTTACAAAGATCTATGCCCTTTCCCGGACGTCCAACTCCCGGCTGGGTTCCAGATGCCTAAGTTTGATTTATATGAAGGGCACGGTGATCCCATGGCACATTTGCGAGGATTCTGTAGCAAAATGAGAGGGGCAGGCGGCAAAGATGAGCTGCTGATAGCTTATTTCGGCCAAAGTCTGAGCGGATCTGCACTAGAATGGTATACCAGGCAGGATTCCAGCAGATGGTACACTTGGGATGATTTGGCGCAGGCTTTAGCGGGTCATTTCCAATACAATCTCGAGATAGTCCCTGACCGTCTCACATTATTGAGGACCGGGAAGAAACTCGGGGAAAGTTTTCGCGAGTTCGGGTTCCGCTGGAGAGAGCAAGCGGCAAGAGTTGATCCTCCCATGAGAGAGGGAGAGATGGTGGACTATTTCTTACAAACATTGGATCCAACCTACTTTGGTCACATGGTGACGACAGTTGGAAAATCCTTCAACGAGGTGGTGAAGATAGGGGTCATGATAGAAGAGGATCTGAGGTCTGACAAAATCCTGAATTACTCAGCACTCAAGGCAACGACCCAGGCTATTCAGAACGGCACGGGAGGTGCGCTGAGAAGAAAGAAAGAAGAAATTGCCACGATCGAGGCAGGCAGTTGGTCTGGGTCTGGCAGGCCACACTACAACCAACCCAGACCTCACAGGCCAAGCTACCCATACAACCCACCACGTCACTACTATACACCCCAAGAACCGCATTTCACCATCCATCAAGCCCAGACATACACCCAACCTTCGGTTCGCCCACAATGGCGTGCGCCAGCTCCCCACAATACATACCCAGCTCCACATAATACCTACCCACCACCACAAAGTACCTACCCGCCACCCAGAGCATATAGGAACCCTCCAGGGACAGGTTTTTGAGGGAGTCAAGCTGCTAAAAATGATAGGCTACAGAATCATAGAGCATTTAATGAGATGGGAGAATCCTATACCGCCGTATTCCACAAATTGAGACGGTTGGGTTTGGTGAGTCCTGTCGAACCTAGAGAGCAAAACCCCTCCATCCCAAAATGTGAACAGGTCAATAAGCTGTGAGTACTGCTCAGGAATGCTGGGACATGAAACTGAAAAATGTTGGAGACTGAAGTAGGCGATACAAGACCTCATTGATGCTAACAAAATTGAGGTCCAGACGTCGGAGGCACCTAACATCAATCAGAACCCACTGCCAGCGCATCACGAGACTCACATGATCGAGTTGGTGTATGAAGGAGGAGAGCTGAGAAAGCCCTCGCAAACAGTGATGATGATCCAGGCCGCTCCGAGAGAAGGATCGCCCAGTGGAGGAATGAGGGTACAGTCGCAGGGAGAAGGCGTCAAGCCAGTAGTGATATTGGGAAAGAGCCTGTCCGCCATAACAAGCAAACCCGAGCCAAACAAGTTGGTAATATCAGGGACTCCGCCCACACCTGCAGTTGTGCTGAAGGGGGTATACAGAGAACTGGTCACCATAAAGCCTGTAGTCCAGCTGCCGATGATTGTTAGCAAGGATGTGCCTTGGAAATATGAAAAGGCGGTAGTGATGTACAAAGGAAAACAAGTGGAGGAAGTTAGTTGTGAGGCGCAAGGGCTGACTCGATTAGGACGGTGTTTCGCTCCGGTAGAGCTGAGAAGAACCAACCCAGCTGCAACCAAGAAACCTGTGTCCGAAGAAGAGGCTGAGGAGTTCCTGAGGAAGATGAAAGTGCAGGACTACTCTATGGTCGAACATCTGAGGAAAACACCGGCCCAGATCTCGCTGCTGTCATTACTAATCCATTCTGAGGAGCATCGTCGGGCCTTGGTAAAGATATTAAACGAAGCTCATGTTCCCAACGAGATTTCTGTAAACCACCTGGAAACCATTGCCAACAAGAATTTTGAGGTGAACAGGGTAACATTCTCAGATGATGATCTGCCGTTGGAAGGTACGGAGCATAATAAAGCTCTCTACTTAACTGTCAAATGTGAAAACTCGGTAGTCACTCAGGTATTGGTGGACAACGGTTCAAGCGCCAATATTTGTCCATTATCCACTCTGAACCAGTTAAAGATCGACCACGGAAGAATCCGCAAGAATAGCATCTGTGTCCGAGGATTTGACGGAAATGGAACAGCCACTGTAGGGGATGTTGTACTTGAATTGACCATCGGTCCAGTCCTGTTCACTATGGAGTTCCAGGTGTTAGATGCCACAGTATCTTATAACCTTCTGTTAGGACGACCATGGATTCATGAAGCCAAAGCAGTGCCCTCCACCCTACATCAGATGGTGAAGTTCGAGTGGGATAGGCAGGAGGTCGTACTACACGGTGAGGACACGGCGTGCACCATGGGTGGCGCCATTGTGCCTTTAATAGCGACCGATGATGACAAAGGTCCTTGGGTCTACCAAATTTTCGATACAGTGTCGGCAAACAAAATTTTTGAAGGAGAAATCATCCCGCAACCTAGGGTAGCAGCCGCAACAGTCATGATGGTCTCAGAAATGCTCGGTAATGGATTTGTGCCGGGAAAAGGCCAGGGAGTCGAGCTTCAGGGGATTGTCCAACCTGTCTCCCTGCCTAAAAATTTGGAAACTTTCGGGTTGGGGTTCAAACCAACCGCAACAGATGTAAAGCAAGCGTGGAAAATGAAGAAGAAAGTCTGGTATCTTCCCAAACCCGTGCCACGTCTCTCAAGGTCTTTTGTCAGAGCAAGTTCCAAGGGCCCGCCAGTCCCAAAGATTATAGGACCATTGATTGGTATGGATGGGGACCTGAATCAGAGTTTCGAGAGGCTATTCGCTGATGTCAGTATGGTAAAAGCTGGAGAAGGTTCCAGCAGAGCAGAGATACAGTTTGTGGGGCCTGAGGCCAAAACCAACAATTGGACAGTTACTCCTCTTCCTGTCCGAGGGGAGTCTTGTTCTCTTTTTACTGGTTCTAATGACATGGCATGCACAGCGGATCTTCGACCTAGTCTAATAAATCAATCTGAATCCGACTTAATGATACAAGAGGTCGTTTGTGACGATGACTCTGAATATGACGAAGATAAAGCCTTCGAAGAGATAAACCGAGAACTGTGCCAATTTGAAGAAAAACCCAAACCTAACCTAAATGACACTGAGGCTGTGAATCTAGGAGACGCCGATAATGTCCGAGAAACCAAGATCAGCATCCATATTGAGCCGAATGTCAGGGAGGAATTGATCAAAACCCTCGTGAAATTCAAAGATGTTTTTGCATGGTCATATGATGATATGCCGGGATTAAGCACCAATTTAGTGGTTCACAAATTGCCCACTGACCCGGCATACCCTCCGGTCAAGCAAAAGCTAAGGAAGTTTAAAACAGAAATGAGTGTAAAGATCAAAGAAGAGGTGATTAAGCAGTTGCAGGCAAAGGTCATTCGGGTCACTCGATATCCCGAGTGGTTGGCCAATGTGGTACCAGTTCCAAAGAAGGATGGGAAAATCAGGGTGTGCGTCGACTACCGCAACATCAACAAAGCAAGTCCCAAGGACAATTTTCCATTGCCCAACATCCATATCTTGATCGATAATTGCGCTGGGCGCGAGATCGGATCATTTGTAGATTGCTATGCGGGTTATCATCAGATCCTAATGGACGAGGAAGATGCGGAAAAGACAGCATTTACCACGCCATAGGGAACTTACTGCTATCGGGTAATGCCATTCGGACTGAAGAATGTCGGGGCAACGTACATGCGAGCGATGACTGCTGTGTTTCACGACATGATACACAAAGAAATTGAGGTGTACATAGATGATGTGATCATAAAGTCTTGGCGTCAGGAAGACCATGTAGCAGACCTAAGGAGATTTTTCCAAAGACTCCGAAGGTATGATATCAAGCTCAACCCGGCCAAATGCGCATTCGGGGTTCCATCAGGAAAGCTGCTAGGATTCATCGTCAGTCGACGGGGGATTGAGTTAGACCCATCCAAAATTGAATCCATCCGAGATTTGCCACCGCCAAAGAACAAAACAGAGGTAATGAGTTTGCTGGGTAGACTCAATTACATCAGCAGGTTCATCGCTCAACTCACAGCAACTTGTGAGCCCATATTTCGGCTGCTGAAAAAGGATGCTGCGGTAAGTTGGACGGCAGAGTGTCAAGAGGCTTTCGACCAAATCAAAGGGTATCTGTCTAATCCACCCATTTTGGTCCCGCCTAATCCATGGAAGCCCTTAATTCTTTATCTGACGGTCCTGGAAAATTCATTTGGTTGTGTACTGGGGCAACACGATGATACAGGAAGGAAGGAGCAGGCCATTTACTATCTCAGCAAGAAATCACAGTATATGAGGTCAAGTACACTCAACTCGAGAAAACATGTTGTGCCCTAACTTGGGTAGCTCAGAAGTTGAAGAACTACCTGTCCTCGTATACTACTTATCTCATATCCCGTTTGGACCCATTGAAGTATATCTTTCAGAAACCTATGCCCACAGGAAGGTTGGCAAAATGGCAAATTCTGCTCACAGAGTTTGATATCGTCTATGTGACGAGGACAGCCATGAAAGCCCAGGCGCTGGCCGACCATTTGGCAGAGAATCCCGTTGATGAAAAATACGAGCCTTTAAGAACGTATTTTCCCGACGAAGAGGTAATGCATACAAATGAGCTGGAGTTACCCGGGGAACCGGGTTGGAAGCTTTTCTTCGATGGAGCTGCAAATGCGAAAGGGGTTGGAATAGGAGCAGTACTCATTTCTGAAACAGGACGCCATTATCCTGTTACGGCTTAACTACGCTTCTATTGCACCAATAATATGGCCGAGTATGAAGCGTGCATTTTGGGTCTGCGATTGGATGCGGACATGGATGTCCAAGACGTTTTGGTCTTGGGAGACTCGGACCTCTTGGTACATCAGATTCAGGGTGAATGGGAAACAGGGGATCTGAAACTCATACCATATCGACAATGCTTGCACGATCTGAGCAAGCGATTTCGATCGGTAAAGTTCAAACATATCCCGAGAGTTCATAACGAGGTTGCGGATGCATTGGCCACCTTAGCATCAATATTGCACCACCCTGACAAAATGTATGTTGACCCTCTGCACATCCAGGTTCGTGATCAGCACGCTTATTGCAACACGGTAGAAGAGGAAGCGGATGGCGAGCCCTGGTTTCATGATATCAAGGAGTACCTCAAAATGGGGATATATCCGGAACAGGCCACTGGAGACCAAAAAAGAGCCCTTCGGCGTTTGTCAAATGGTTTCTTCCTCAGCGGAGGAGTGTTGTACAAAAGAACCCCGGATTTGGGATTATTAAGATGTATAGACGTCGGTCAAGCCACGACGGTTATGGCAGAGGTACATGCTGGAGTTTGTGGGCCACATATGATCAGATATGTATTGGCAAGGAAGATCCTTCGAGCAGGGTATTATTGGCTTACCATGGAGCATGACTGTATCTCTTTCGTGAGAAAATGCCATCAGTGTCAGATACATGGAGATCTGATTCATTCTCCGCCAACAGAGTTACATACGATGTCAGCACCCTGGCCGTTTGTGGCATGGGGCATGGATGTCATTGGACCTATCGAGCCGGCAGCATCCAACGGTCATAGGTTCATTCTAGTAACCATTGACTACTTCACCAAATGGGTTGAGGCTAAAACCTTCAAGTCGGTAACTAAAAAGGCAGTGGTGGATTTTGTGCACTCCCATATCATCTGCAGATTTGGGATCCCAAAAGTAATCATCACGGATAACGGTGCGAATCTTAACAGCAGCCTGATGAGAGAGGTATGCCAACAATTCAAGATTACACACCGCAATTCCACCCCATATCGTCCCAAGGCGAATGGAGCGGTCGAAGCAGCCAATAAGAACATCAAGAAGATACTGCGAAAGATGGTGGAAGGGTCCAGACAATGGCATGAGAGATTACCCTTTGCTTTGTTGGGTTACCGCACTATCGTCCAGACTTCCATAGGTGCAACTCCTTATTTGTTGGTGTACGGAACTGAGGCCGTAATACCGGCGGAGGTCAAAATTCCGTCCCTCCGGATTGTCGCTGAAGCCGAGATTGATGATAATGAATTGGTCAAAGCTCGATTGGAACAGTTGAGCTTGATAGACGAGAAATGATTGGCAGCAGTGTGCCATGGTCAGTTGTATCAGAAGAGAATGGCAAGGACATATAATAAGAAGGTACGCCCCAGGAAGTTTGAAGTAGGGCAGCAGGTATTAAAGAGGATCCTCCCGCATCAGGTCGAAGCAAAAGGCAAGTTCGCCCCAAATTGGCAAGGGCCTTATATCGTGACCAGAGTGTTGTCCAACGGTGCTTTGTGTTTGACGGATATCGAGGGGAGATGTGTTGACATGGCTATCAATTCGGATGCAGTCAAAAGATATTATGCGTAATTTCTTTGATTATGGCAATTATTGGTTCGTTTGTTTGTACTTGGTACTTATTGGATAATGAAATGACGGAGGCAATTCTTTCTTCTATCCAAACACTTTTTACCCTTGTTTCCCCTTTTGAGCCTTAAGTTATTCTTTCATATCCCTCTTTTGGAATCACTAATGGAAAAGATATGAAAAAAAAAATTGTAAAAGAAAATGAAAAAAAAGAGAGATAAAAATCACAAGAAAAACAAAACCGTGGGAACTACGTTTGACCTGATTCCTCAAAGAGGATACGTAGGCGCCTCACGGCTCGGTCATAGTGTGCGTAGTGTACATAAGTGTGCATAATAGGCACAGTGTGCGTAACGCACATAGCTCAACATAGAGTAAAAATAAAATCCCCCAAGCAAGAAAACTGGGGCAGAGGTTATGTTTTAAAATTCCAACAAAGGTTTGATTCCAAAAGTTGTAGCAGATCACCCATCAAAGTTATTTCATTTTTGATAGCCTCTCTTTTAGCCCCACATCAAAACCAACATCGACATCCAAAAGACCTCCCGATCAATATCCAAGAGGTGCCAAGTCAGGCAAATAAAGCCGAAAATAGTACACTGATCCTCGGCAAAGAAGAGGAGCATAAAACTGGGAATGAATTGATATTCCAAAGGAATCTCCAGAAGAGAGGGTCATATCGACAGCACTCCAGTCCTCTGTTGAAAAAATAAGATGAGAGAGTCTTGGCGGTGAAAACCTTCGCAGGCACCACAAGGCAACGAAAGATGAGAGATATAAAATGAGAGAGTCTTATCGGTGAAAACCTTCACAGGCACCATAAGACGCCGGGAGCTGAGAGAAAAGAGAGAGTCTCATTAGTGAAAACCCCTCGAAGGGCACTATGAGGCGACAAGACAGATCAATAAAAGGATCCACGTTCACAAATAAATGGACGCCCATTTATCCCCAGCAAGTAAGGTCATCAGGCAAGTTGATTGATACAAATAAACTGGGTCGGGAATCTATGGTGCACGTCATGATCACAAGGACCAGTCATGTCATCCAGATAAGTTCTTCTCTTTTCCTTTTTCCACCAAATATTGGTTAGAAATATTTTCCTCCTTTTCTATCTTTTTCATTTTTCTTTCTAAGAATTCGTTTTGAAAAAGATTTTTCAAAGTTTGCTACCAGAGGCCGAAGGGGTACAAAAGCAAAATACGAAAAGGGTAGGCCAAGAGCCGAGGCAATAAGACAAAAGGCATCGGCTGCAGAACCAAAGGACTAATTGTGTAGAAAGAAGGGTGACGTAAAGAGAGCGGAAAATGACGGGTGAAGGACTTGTGGACCAAGTTCCGAGAAGGTTTCCCCGCAGAATGTTGATAAATCCTGGACCCAAATCCGAAGTGGTCAGACGCCACAAGAAAGGGAAATCAATCTGGTGCAAGATATCCCCAGGCAATGCAATTCTATGACTTATAGTTCTGGGAGGAAGTAAACTCCTGAAGGGAGTAGTTTCGGGATTAAAAGCAGACTCCCACAACATGTCCTGAAAAGAGAAAGCAGAAAAGGGGATAAATGGAAAACCACCCCCAGCAGGCAGGGCACCCCCAGCAAGTAACGTCGTCCACCAACCAGTTGTTAGAGCATAGAGCAAGGAAAATAAAAGGGAAAAATCATCCCCCAGCGGAAATATCACCGTTGCCCCACCATGATTAAAATTAACTAAATCCTTTTGTCTGCTGCAGGAAAATAAAGGTTGATGATGGCAGAAGGACGCGATACCAGAAAGGTCACCAAAACAGGGGCAGAAAATTTTCTGCCATTATCAAAAAAAAAAAAAATCTCGGAGGAACGAGAAAACAAAATCAAATAAGTCTTAGTTTAAATAGGCGCCCACCTGTATAACGAGATGAATAATTTTCATGTCTTATTTTAGATACGCGCCCACCTGTATAACGAGAGGAATACTTTTCAGTCTTACTTTAAATAGGCGCCCACCTGTATAACGAGAGGAATAATTTTCATGTCTTAGTTTAGATAGGCGCCCACCTGTATAACGAGAGGAATAACTTTTCAGTCTTAGTCTAAATAGGCGCCCACCTGTATAACGAGAGGAATAATTTTCATGTCTTAGTTTAGATAGGCGCCCACCTGTATAACGAGAGGAATAATTTTCATGTCTTAGTTTAGATAGGCGCCCACCTGTATAACGAGAGGAATAATTTTCATGTCTTAGTTTAAATAGGCGCCCACCTGTATAACGAGAGGAATAATTTTCAGTCTTAGTTTAAATAGGCGCCCACCTATATAACGAGAGGAATAATTTTTCAGTCTTAGTTTAAATAGGCGCCCACCTGTATAACGAGAGGAATAACTTTTCAGTCTTAGTCTAAATAGGCGCCCACCTGTATAACGAGAGGAATAATTTTCATGTCTTAGTTTAGATAGGCGCCCACCTGTATAACGAGAGGAATAATTTTCATGTCTTAGTTTAGATAGGCGCCCACCTGTATAACGAGAGGAATAATTTTCATGTCTTAGTTTAAATAGGCGCCCACCTGTATAACGAGAGGAATAATTTTCATGTCTTAGTTTAGATAGGCGTCCACCTGTATAACGAGAGGAATAATTTTCATGTCTTAGTTTAGATAGGCGCCCACCTGTATAACGAGAGGAATAACTTTTCAGTCTTAGTCTAAATAGGCGCCCACTTGTATAACGAGAGGAATAATTTTCATGTCTTGGTTTAGATAGGCGCCCACCGGTATAACGAGAGGAATAATTTTTAGTCGTAGTTTAAATAGGCGCCCACCTGTATAACGAGAGGAATATTTTTCATGTTTTAGTTTAAATGTTTCAGATATTGAGAGCAGTGACCCCACCGGAAGGCAAAAGGTTACAACTGGAATACCCAGAAGGAAAACCATAAAAAATCCCCAGCATCGGGAAGCAGAAGGTTGCAAACTCAAGTGCAGGTGTCAAAAGAAAAGATGTGTCTGCTGAAAAGGACGCGTTTTGAAAAAAGCGGCTTGTGAACATCAAATCATGCCCGATGTAGCAAATCTGATGAAGAGAGTCGCACCACCAGAGAAACCACTGAAAAGCTTAATGAAGAAAGCCATGTCCCCAGCGGACCAAGCAAAATGATAAAAACTGGCATTCAGAAAGGCCAAGGACTAGTGTCATCCCCAAATTCTTGGAAGAAAAGCACTAGAGGAAGCACAAGCCGACAAGAAAGCGAGGCGACAAGAACAAGTTGAAGATAGATGAGGTCTCATGATCCATAGTCTAGCCTAGCTTCTTTTTTTTTCCTTTTAGCAAATGTAACAGGGAGATCGGTACACAACAACAGCATACAACAGCATGTAACAGCACACAACAACAGCGAACATGATAGTTACACGGTAGTCCCAGCTACCAAAACTTCCCGAACTACATTGACCTGATTCCTGTTCAGCCCAGGATATGTAGGAAACCTCTGAAGCAAAGGTTCGGTCAAATCTTTTTCAAAAAATACTTCACACGGAGTACTCGGGTGGGCAAAAATCGCTCGCTTCATCTTTGCGCGAAAACCCTTCGTGTCTTCGGGCAAAGAGGGGCAGATGTAAGCACGTGATTTTTGCTTCACGGGAATTACTCCAAAAGAAAAAGAAAATCAAAAATATATGCATAAGTGTTTTTGTCATTAAGTGATTTTATTTAATGCGAGATAATTATTGTAAGGTGTTAACCAATGTGTGTGTAATTGTATTTTTAATTTTTACAATTTATTTAGGAGTTTAGTTCAATTTTGGTAATTGAAGAAAAGAAAATGGTTGTGGATAATCGGATTGGGTCCCAAAATGAGGCCCAAAACCAAAGCAAAGACCCAGTCCAAACCAGGCCTGCCTAAGCACGCACCCAAACGACGTCGTATCGGCGCCTTGGTTTAGATCCGTTGATATGATTTAAATAAACGGTCTTGATCAGACCGCCCATTTAATCATAACGACGCCGTTCAGGGCGTTTGATCTGAGCCGTCCAATCCCTTTGATCCAACGGATCCAGGCCCGCCCTTAAGACCCGTTAATTTGATCCGACCCATTTCCCTACCCGGTCTCACCCACCTTCCCACCTAAACGACGACGTCCTGCCTAAAGGAATAGATCCTGGCCATAGATCTCCCTTGATCCAATGGCCAGGATCTAAAAACTCTAAAGCATATATAAGGCCTAACCTTGCTACCCCGCCCCCCATCCAAACACCCCCCGGTTTCATCGTCCCCAGAGCCCAAACCTAATGTCCCAAACCCTAGCCGCCACCCTTCACCTTCACTGTAAAGCCGGCGGCAAGGATGTCGGTGACTGCCAAAACAACACCCCCGATACATCCAACCACCCTAAACACGAATCCACCAACCATGTACCTCGAATCACACTCCATCATCTCGAATCTTGATTTGAAGATTCGAGACAAGACTTGATCTACACCAAACCAACCCAGATTCACACTAGACAGTCCCCTGACTACCCTTGTGACCAAACCAAGCATGGTTTGGTCCAAATCTACCCACAAGTCCTAAAAAACCAAATCTGAAGATTCAAACCCTAGAACACAAAGAACCTTGGAATCCGACCGGCTTCATAGGGGGTTTGGGGTCTAATAGACTTTAATCAAGAGGTTCTCGGTTGAGAACACCCCGATTAAAGTTTGTTCGGCCTCAAATAGTCAAATCTAATTCAGACCAGGGTCGGCTTTTGTTAAACATTTTTAGTAAGTTTTCCTTTTTCTTTTTAGTTCTGTTCGAATATTGTTTGAGTTTATTAGCATGTTCTGTTGTGATTATTTGGTATTTCTGGTATTTTCATTCCAATTTCTTCCATCTTTGTAAGGCCTCTTTATTTGGTCGATTGTTTTCTGTGCATGTTTGAATATGTTCTGTGATATACATGTTCGATTAGATTAGTCGTCGCATAAATAATTCATATGGCCTTCCAGTATTGTGCAAAGTTGTCTGAAGTCATTCAGGACCCCGTACGTGTTGTTTATTTAATCGACCAATTATACCTTGTTATAATTAGTATAGTCAACTTGATAAACGTCGTCGATTAGTTTCCTATGACTGAAGGTTCAAATATTCTAATTCATACAACTTCACATGAGTGAACGAACCTGTTGTTGTTAATTGATTGCTTGACATTGTTTGAAAGTAGTTTGTAACTGCATTATAAACAACTAAAAGACTCAGGCTAGGGCAGTTTTGAATTTGAACTTTCAGAAGTTCAAAACGCCCTGATGCTACAATGGTTTAGGACAGTAATAATCAGGGTTTAACAAGGGTAATTTGGGTGTAAAAAAAAGAACAGAAATGACTAGTTTAAATGAGCTGACAAATAGGGTACTGGATTAGGATTAAAATAATGTAATAGTGGGAAACCAAACTTGGTAGCATGGGGCTGATTGAATAAAAAAGGGCTGCCCATGCTTTTGGGCAGAAAATACAGGCTAAAGGCCTGTCGAATGGATGGGCATGGTGAATATTCTTAGTTTAAAAAGAAGTTATGGGCAGGAAAGAGGGGAAGGGTTCAAGGCAGCTTAGTGCTTGCCATTTCTGCCTATAAATAGGACTGTTTCAGAACATAAAAGGGGCTGGACACTTTTTAGTCTTCAGAGAGGGAAAAACAGAAAGAAATTTCAGAATACTGTGAATGAGTACTGTTTGAAAACTGCATAAGAGTTCAAGTTGGTCAAGCTATCTTTGCTAATTGTTGTTGGTTATTTGCCGAGCTGTTTGTGATTGTTGAACTGCTGGTGTTGTTACATTGAATATTCTTGTTTTCTGTTGGTTCACCATTCTGTTTCTAGGAATGCTTGTTTATTGCTTGACCACTTGTGAGCTTCATCATTGTAGTTGGTTGTTTGTCGCTGTGTTGTTGTTGTTTATCTGTTGTTGCTGTGTTTGGTGCATACTACTCAGCTAATCATTCTCCTTCTTCTTTTGCTTTGCTATATCAGGTACACGATTAATACACTGTCAATGTAACTTGAAAATTGAGCATGAATACAAAAGAGAAGAGTTGAAGATGTTTATTTCATACATAGACTGTTATATTAAACATCATGTAATGTATAATAGTTTACATTCTTATTTGGATACTGGAGGTAGTCCCTCATGCCTAGTAAATATCAATGTATGGTAATTGAATATTAGATTGTGTATATAGGCTAGCAGATAAAAGGATTCAGAGCGCAGTAGATTGTATCTTAGACTTTGGCCAATTGTGTTAGCATATTCTTTAATGCACGTCAAGTATGGAAGCTGTCCCTTGATAGTTAAATTCATTTCCCTTCAATAAACTGCTTTTTTATAAATTGATAAACTCATTTCACAGAACAAAGAATCAGTCCTAGGCCTCAATCTCATGAAGGCCGAGCCCAAATCGAAACAAATCAGTTAGGCCCATATCGAAAAAGGGGGCCTAAGTCTGGCCATCTCGCATGAGCTAGGTTTGGGCCCATAATTTTCGGCTAGTTATCCATAATCGCAGTCACATTTTATTATTCTGTAAAAGCATTTTAAATCCTGTTATAAGTAAACTCGCAATCATGTAATTAATTAGGACTGTCTACCGTTTTCAATTGATAGAGACGAACACGACAAGAAACGTAGTTGCTATAGGATATCCTTTTAAAATAAGAACGAGATGAGCCTCGATGAAAATAAACAAAACACGCAGATGCGGGGCCCTTGTTAAATGTAAATCATTGAAGCATTTAGTTTCCCGGACGGGTTGTTTAGCAAATCTCACAACCTTCCTAAAATGACAACACGTTAGTCTCTTTAGGATACGCTTTAATAAACTTTACCTTCTTAAACTCGGGTGCACATTTATGTGACCCAAATCCAAATCTCGACGGATTCGAAATGCCTCTCTAATCACGGGTACATTGACTGTGACGTGGTTCGAGATGCATGTCCATGACGTTGCAAATTCATTAGAAATAAAGAACGAGGTGAGCCTCGCCAAATAAAAATACAAATTGCGGGGCCCTCAATAAATATTGCTTTAAAAATTGTTTAGGCTTCGGGATGGACCGTTTAGTAAAATTCCACGGTCCTACCCAAAATAAATACGCTAGTCGCTTTAGGCGCGCCTTTAATAATTTAATTTCCTTAAACTCGGGTGCACATTGATGTGACCCAAATCCAAATCTCAACGGAGTCAAAGTGTGTCGACGACCACGGGTACATTGATTGTAACGCGGTTCGAGATACATTTTCACAACGTTGCAATTCTTGATAAAAACAGTAAATGATAAAAGCGGTTAAAAGTTAAATTTTGCACATAAGTTCACACTTGTATAAAATCAGATAATCAAGCCGAATATAACAGTTGAGCGACCGTGCTAGAACCACGGAACTCGGGAATGCCTAACACCTTCTCCCGGGTTAACAGAATTCCTTATCCAGATTTCTGGTACGCAGACTGTAATATGGAGTCATTCTTTTCCTCGATTCGGGATTAAAATTGGTGACTTGGGACACCCTAAATCTCCCAAGTGGCGACTCTGAAATAAATAAATAAATCCCGTTTCAATTGTCCTTTAATTGGAAAAACTCCCTTGTACCCTCGCGAGTGCGGAAAAAGGACGTGTGACACTTGGTATGTATGGACTCATGGGAGGATAAGGATTCTGTTGATGTGAAAATTCTCGAATTCCGAGACATGGTCCCGGGGGTCCGGTTTTGCTAATTTCAGGATTTGTGTCGTATATTGATTATTTTCGCTTGGGCTTCGTTCCCTTAGCATATTTTGATGCCGTGATTCTGATTTTGGATAGAATTGACGCGAGTGGAAGCTGATTCGAGAGGCAAAGGCATCGCAGGCTAGAGATTTGACCGGATTGAGGTTACTAATGATAGTAAATGATGTTCTGAGTGTATGAAACCCTGTATTGCACATCGTTGTGCTATATTGATGTGATGTACAAGCTAGATGACAAGCGTGGTGTCGTGCACTGTTGGGGATTATGATTTAGTCCGTCCCGAATGACTATTTTTCCGCGTATTTGACTGAAATTTGTTTGCTATCATCATTATTTGGCTGAATGTCATATTTGGGCTTCGTGCCAACTATTTGAACCCTTAGGGGACTTTTATTGATATTTCCTCACTGTTTTGACTTTATACTTGAACTCAGTCATATTATATTTCACTGTTTTTGTACTCAACCATGTTTACTCTATTTTAACATTTAGGGGTCGTTTGGTAGGGTGCATAAGAATAATGCTGAATATGGTGTATTAGTAATGCCGGTATTAGATATGCTAACATATTTCTTATACATTGTTTGGTTTGATGTATTAAAGCATTGCACAATTTCTAAAAAAAATGCCTATTTACAAAAATACCCTCAAAACTAGTCCATCACTCAAACTTTTTAAAAGAAACATATGTTGAGAAATATTTTTATATGAAAAAGTTTTAAAAAAAATATTTGATTTGTCTACCTATATTGTAAAATAGAACTAAATATTTATTTGTAAAAAAGAAAATATGCTAAGTATTTATTTATTTACTAGAGATATAATTTTATTTCTCACTATTTGAATTATTTTAAACTTACATTAATATAATAACTAGCATATTTTAATCAAGCATAAATTTTGAAGGACAATTTTGTCTTTACCTAAGCTAATGCATGCATTAAAACCCATTGCATTGCTAATACCATAGTTTTCTATGCATTAGTTATGCATAGGGTAATACCAAATAGGATGTATAACTAATGCTTGCATATCTAATGCATATGTTCAAAATGTCTACCAAACAAGGTATTATCAATACACAAAGCTAATGCAAGCATTATTTTATCTAATGCATCCTACCAAACGGCCCCTTAAATGACCTTTTAAATGATATTTTGGGCTGAGAATCATGTTTTGCTATTGCCCGAGTGGCTTGTGAGAATTTTGACTGAGTAAGGCCGAGGGTCTATGTTGTGAGGAAACATTTGATATTGATTATGAGGCCGAGGTCATGATATATGTACGCCACAAAGTGGCTTATTGATATGAGACCGAGGGCCTAGTGATGATGCCACGAGATGGCTTGATATTACGATTGGGTCGTAGAGGGCCCCTCCAGGAGTCTGCACACCCCCATTGAGCGCGGTTACCCATTGTAATGTAAGATATAGCCTGAGGGGTTGGTATTGTTCTGAGATATTGCCCGAGGGGAGGATTTGTTGATACTGTGCCTGAGGGGCGAACCTTTATATGTTGAACTTCCTTAATTGCCTGTCATTTACCTGCTTAGTTGTTGAAAAAGGCTTTTCATGAAGCGTAATTTAAACTAAAATGACTTTCACATATCTTCTACTGATATACTGTTTTTACATGATTTCCTGCTTTCAGTCTTTATTTATGATTATTACTCACTGAGTTGGAGTACTCACTTTACTCCCTGCACCCTGTGTGTAGATTCAGGTGCATCTGGTCCCGCTCCCGAGTGCTGATCTTCCCAGCTCAGGCGAATCCGAGGAGTCTCTAGGTAGCTGTCGGCATTCACAGCCTAGAGTTTCTCCCTATATTATTTCTCTATGTTTTTAGTTACTGTATTAAACTCTTTAGTTTTCTCTGAGTATTCCAAATTGTTTAGATGCTCATGACTAGTGACACCCTGGTATCGGACTGTGTTGGGTTGTATTCCATAAATTATGCTGTTATCTACTTAAACTTTGGATTATTTTATCATGCTTAGACTGTTTCTTACTGTTTAACTGTTAAATACTGAAATGAGAAGCGTCAGTTGGCCTTGTCTTCACGAGAGGCACCATCATGGCCGGGTCTCGATTTAGTGTCGTGACAAGTTGGTATCAGATCCTAGCTTACATAGGTCTCACGAGTCATGAGCAGTGTGAGCACGTGATTTTTGTTTTACGCGACAATCACTCCAAAAGAAACAAAAATAATAGCAATTGGTCTTGTTGTACAATTTTTGGATTTTTACGTGGTATGTTGTTAATTATTTATGATTTTTGCTCATTTTATTTTTATTAAAACAAAATACAAAAAATGTGTGTAATGCGTAGTTTGAACCGTAATCCGGTTATTAAATGGAAAATCATAAAATATGCATTTTGTCCTGATTGTTGCCTTGATTAATTTTACCTACTTTTAACATTTTAATATGCGTGAATAATTGTATTAAGTGTTTAATTAATGGAGTTTAATTTTGTTTAATTAGGTTTTGTTTTAAAAATGAAAAATAAAAGAAAACGAGTGCAAAATTGGCCTGAAATCAGGTTTGGGTTTGTTCCCATTTAAAATCCGAGGCCCAAATCGAGCCCAAAGCATGTGCTTGCCCCGGTCCAGACCAGCTGACCTCAAGAGCGTCCAAACGACGTCGTTTTGATCTAGTCTGATCTGGGCCGTTGATCTCAGAATGATCAACGGCTAAGATCGCATTCCCCATACCCACGAACAAACCCGACCCATTCCACCCGGACCGACCCAACCCCCTTTAGGTTGAAACGACATCGTTCCTTACCAGCCAAAAGATCCTGACCCTTCATCTCACTCCATCCGACGGCTAGGAATCAACCACTCACTTACTATATAATCCCATTCCTTTACCCCACACCCCCTAGCCAGACCCCCCCTGCCCTTAGGTTGTCTCCTCCACAGACCCAAAACCTAGGAACCTTAGCCGCCCCCTTTCCCCTCACCATTAATCCCGGTGGCATGGACGTCGGTGACTCCCACCTTAACACCATAGGACCGCCTCACCACCCTGAACATGGATCTGTTAACCGCTTAGTTCGAATCATCCCCCAGGTTCTCGAATCTTCATTTGAAGATTCGAGCAAAACTCGATCCATACCGATCTACCCCAGATTCATACCAGACACTCCCCTGACCTCCCTCGTGACCAAACCATGCTTGGTTTGATCCGAATCAAACCATGGAAACCCAAATCCCAAATCTACCATCTAGGAACCCCAGAAACCCCAGTCCTGGTATGTGTCCGTTTGAGCCAAAGTGATTAGGGTCTAATGGACTTTAATCGAAGTGTTCTCAGTTGAGAACACTTCGATTAAAGTCCGTTCAACCCTAAGAAGGGTCTATTCAAACACGAGCTGGTTTTCTGATTTTTTCCTTCAAAGATTTTAAGGTAAGTTTTGTTTTCTTTTCTTTATTCAGTTCGTGTGTTTGTTAAAGGTCTGTTCGTATGGCCAAACATCTTGTTTAATTTGTGTTTTGAATTTTACCAACTGTTTTTGCCCGCCTTGCCCGGACCTCTGTATTTGGTCAAATGTTTCCTCATTCACTAATAATGTGTGTGTATGTAAATTGCATAATCGACTGAATTGAAATTGTTTGAGTAATCAATCCCCAAGTTAATCTTTGTTTTGACAGTGCAATTTGAACCCTTGGTGCAATACTGTTTGATTCCAATCCTTGGCTTTGATTGTATATGTTGTAATTAGTATAGTCGATTCGATACATGTCGTCAAATAGTTCAGCTGTTTGAATGATAACAATTTGATCTGTTTCACTGCTGAAGTCCTACTTAAATCAAATTAGGAATTGAGTATAACTACTAATAGTTGTTGTATTTGAATCAGAAATTTAAGGGTCTGGTCTGTAACTGCAGTCTGAATTGGAGGTCATGTGCACTTGTGCACAACATGTGCATAAAGGCCTTTGTTAAGATTAAAATAGTTTGACAGCATATGCTGTCAGATTATATTCTGCTGCCCATATCCTACTTTAGTTTAGAAATAATAAACCTCACTTAAAAGGTAAATCTGCCAGGGGAATATCATGGGAGTTTGTTTATATTTAAATAGTAAGTGGAAACTGAAAGAGGATAGACCACATGGGAGGGGTTTCTGTTTGCTTAACAGGCTGTGAATAGCTTGAATTTAGGATTTAAAAGGGAGAAGAACTTCCATTAGGGAGGGAGAAAAAAAAATTTTGAAAGGGGCTGGAAAACAGAGAATTGAAAAAGACAGACAGATTTTGGACTGGAAAAGTTAGACTGGGATTCTCTGGATTTTTCAGAAAAGATACATAGAGAGATAAGAGAAGTAAGGCATACACAAGGGAGGGAAAACATATAGATAACAATCAGAAACTGTTTCTTCTTTCTGTTTGTTTGGATTTCACTTGATTTCAACCTGTTCAATCAATTCTGATTTCTTCCAAGTCTCAACTAAGTATATTTGTTGGTTTGCATTGTTTGTTTCTCCTGGACTTGGTTTGTTCTGGATTTTTGTTTCTACTGCACTGCTTGCTGCTGTCATTTGGCTATTTTTTCCATCGGCTATAGTTGCATTCTTGCACTCGAGCCTGTTCTGTTGTGTTGCTTTGCTTTGCTGCTGCTATTTTGTTCTTGCTGCTGCTATTCTGTTCCTACTGCTGCTGATTTTTCCTATCTTCCTCCTCTTCTCCTTTGCATTCTCAGCATTCCAGGTACACATTTCGAGCCTCACATTGGTGTAGCTGATTGTAACAATGAAATGCATGAATTGAAAGATCTGGAGGAATTATAATCATCCGCTGTTTTACTTACAGCCTTTTTCATAAATGTTGTTGAGTTGTGCAAATTTCAGTTTGTAGTTCAATAGAGAAGCACATTAGTAAGTTTGTATTTGATTGAAGTTTATGTTGATCTAAATATGCGATTCGTTTAATGGTATAGTATATAGGATGTAACCATAATTCATGGAATATGCAACCATTAGTATGATTTGTCAAATCAAACTCGTTTTCAGCATGTTTTGAATATATAGGGTGGACGGTTCCTTTTAATCTCGCCAAAATACAGTACAGCTTTTTAGACCCTCGAGTTGCAATTTCATTAGGCATGTTTAAGATGAGTTTTTGAATACCATAGGTAGCATCCTTTAATAAGGAATTCTATTAATCCTGTTAATTTAGATTTAGCTTAAGAAGTATTCGGAGTAAGCGTAGCATTTCATCAATCTCGTATGTATTTCCTTTTATCAAAATTAAAAGCATGTTCCATGAGATACCGCGTTCTTCACCTTGTAATCAGATAATTAATAAGAAGTCAGGATTAGCTAGGCATGCCATTTGACCAGCATACATTTTTCTTTCTTTTATTTTTAGAGACGAACATAATAGAAATGTAGTCACTTTAGGATATCCCTTCTAAAATAATGAGATGAGCCTCGCCGAATAAAGTGCAAATTGCGGGGCCCTCAATAATTAATCATAATAAATGCTTAGAACTTGGGATGGACCATTCAGTAAATTTCACTGCCTTCCCCAAAAATAATAACGCGTTAGACTCTTTAGGCGCGACCCAATTAAATTACATTCTTAAATTCGGGTGCACATTTATGTGACCCAAATTCAAATCTCAACGGAGTCGAAATGTGTTAACAACTACGGGTGCATTGATTGTGACGTGGTTCGAGATGCATTTTCACGACGTTGCAATTCTATAAAAATAAATGATAATAATAAAAGCGGTTTAAACTTAATAAAAGCACGTAAGTCATAACATGTATTTAAATCAGATATTTAGCCATTATAACAATTTAAGCGACCGTGCTAGAACCACGGGATTCGAGGGTGCCTAACACCTTCCCTCGGGTCAACAGAATTCCTTACTTAGAATTTCTGGTTCGCAGACTTCATTTGGAAAAGTCAAAAATTTCCTCGATTTGGGATTCAAGATAAACCGGTGACTTGGGACACCAAAAGCCAAACCTTTCCCAAGTGGCGACTCTGAATTAAATAAATAATCTCATTTCGAATATTGTCACTTAAATTGGAAAAACTCCCTCGCGCATTTAACCCTTCGGGGCGGGGCGCGCAAAAAGGAGGTGTGACAGCTCTGGCGACTCTGCTGGGGATTTTAGTTCCCAGAACCACTGGTTCAGGGTTCAAGAACTCGAGCTTAGAATAATTGTTATATTTGGCTTTATTATTTGATGCTTATTACGTGTTTTGACATAACGTGCTAAAAGATGTCTTTTACCGCTTTGATATTATCTGAAATGTATATAAACTGTGCCGAACCCTTCTCTCTTCACCACCGGGGAGAAGCTCGCTGGTCGAGGCTCCCTATTCTTTTAGTGTCAATACCTGAAATAAGAAAGAGGACGGATAAGTTACGAAGCCGGACGGCCTTTTGGTTCCCGGTAAGTTGTCCCTCCTCGACTTGAGTTGTCCGCTCGGGTACACAGTCTAGAACATCTACCCAGGTTATAAACCTAGTATAACGAAACCTCATGCCGGATCCCTAGTAGGAACGCTTATCTGCATCATGTTGCATTCGACATAGGGGACTCAACACAGGGGTTGGGTCCGTCTAGGACAGGCAACCTGGAATGAAAAGACCATCCTGCTGCATCCCGTTTGTTTTACGTATCTATTGGCTTCAGATCTGCATGTCGACCAGTTTCCGAAAAATTTTCAAAAAAAAAAAGAGAATAGCGGGGTAGGGAGATAATTACTTATTCTTTTGAAAAAAAACCAATGTCCGAGTAATGTCAAAACCTCACCGGAATTTTCTTAAAAAACAATAATACATAAAAAAAAATGAAAACAAAGCTTATCTTTCAGTTTGACTATTCCTTTTAATCACTTTCAAAATCCAAAAATATATATAAATAAAAAAATCAAAAAAAAAATTTTGTTTCATTTGTAGTACCTCTTTAAAAGATTTTCGAAATTTCAAAAAAAAAATGAAAAAAAAGGGAAGTTTAAAATGTATAAGTATTTCCTTGGTCTCTTTTCAAAAAATAAATAATAAAAAAAACATATTCCAGAAAAAATAGTTATCCCTCTTTTCTTTAAAGGATTTTATTTTTGTTTCCCCTATTTTGATCCGATCGAACTACGCCGGTTTGATTCTCACACGGTGTGAGATACGTAGGCAACTCTCATCGGGTCCAACCTCTCATTTTGCAAAAAAAAAATCTTTTTTTTTTCTAGATAATTTTAATTTTTGAGTCTAATAAAGGTTTTTTTTAATCACCCTAAATAAATGTGCAGGATGAGCACGATACAAAACGAACATTTTTCAATGATGACCAAGATCCCTTTTGAGTTGCGATTATGGTGGAACAACTTAGGCAAGGAGGGGCAAGGCAAAGTGAGGAAATATCTGAAAAATCTCCCGGATTTACTAGACATTCAGCCTCGGGGCGATATTATCAGATCATTGGTCACTTACTGGGATTCGGCGCACAATGTATTTCATTTCTCAGACTTCGAGCTCACCCCGACTTTGGAAGAAATAGCGGGATACATTGGGGGTGATGAAGCTCCGTTAAGGTTCAAATACTTGATTGCACCTAGGGCCGTCACGGTACACCGGTTTCTGGATTTCCTGAAAATACCCCGAACATTTCACCATCCAGATCTTGCCAAAGGTTTCTGCAGTCTCCACCTCATGTATGCTAGATACGGTCACGAGGGCGGGTTCAATAAGCCGGATTTCAAACTGTGTAGTAAAGGCAACCGACAAAAGTGGGACGAACACAGGCTGTTAGCTTTTATGACGGCCTTCTTGGGTCTTATAGTGTTCCCAAGGAAGGACGGAAACATCGATCTAAAAATAACTGGGGTCGTCAGTACTTTTCTTACCCAAGATAAAAGTACTCTGGCGCCTATGATTATGGCTGACATTTTCCGGGCTCTCACTGCTTGTCGAGCCAGGGGCAACTTTTTCGAAGGATGTAACCTACTGTTGCAAATATGGATGACCGGTCATTTATGCCACCGCTCCCCGCTCTTGGGTTACGGTTCGCCCGAAAAAACTTGTATTGGAGAATTCTACACTAGAATCAAAGGTTTCAATCTACCTGAGGGCGTCACATCATGGACCTTATTTTTCCGAACTCTCACTGCTAGCCAAATCCAGTGGACGCTCGGATGGTCGCCTATTGAGGAAATCATATACATGCCGGCAACCAGGCCCCACTTTCTGTTGATGGGACTTAAAAGCATCCAACCCTACGCACCATATCGGGTTTTGAGGCAACTTGGGAGATATCAAGTGGTGCTGAAAGATGAAGATCTGAGTACCCAAGTGATTGAAATCAGTCCAGACGGTCGTTTCCCCGAAGAAGAAGTTCGTAGCCACACAGTACTAGAATCTTCATACCTGATTTCCACATCTACCACTTAAATGACTGATAAGTCATGTCTACACAATTATCCCATGGGAGGTACTCCCACAACCTTCCACACCAAGTAGAAAAATCTACACATCCATGGCTACAAACCACACTATTTCTGCAATGTAAATCAAGAATTCGCAAATGAATATACAATGCCTCTTCCACAGAACAACATTCTCAGGAGACACTACAATAGTGCCAATATACTCTGAACATCTGAAATCCTCCCCCTTCTCCTTCGCGCTCGTGACATCCCTATCAAAATTGAATTGCAACCTTGATCCTTCAATTCAAATTCCACACTACTCACTGCACCTATAATGTTATTACGCGAGAGTACAAGCATTTTATCATAACTCCTGAACCACTAGTAGAATAAACACTTCATCAGTTTCACTTAACTCCTTTCAAGATAAAGAATCACAAAACGTAACCAACTTCCCATAACCGTAGAAGAAACAAACCTCAAATCGTGGTCAAAACAGTCATAACCTCTTCGGGACCTATTTGCACATACCCAAACCATCAGGATTGAATCCTTCCAAATTATCCAAATTACAGAGACTACCAAGACCCTAAGTATAGCCATGAAGCACTCGTATAGCCTTATCGCACTAAAGGAACCGATCATTTCCCTTACTTTGTTGATCGAAACCACTGCTAAATTGACTCAACTCCTCAGTTTTCTCTTAACTTACCTTCAGAATTAATACCTCCCTTTTCCAGCACATAATGGATCTAAATTGACACTCTTCTCGAGTGACCTCAAAGAATAAGACTACACTGCCTCAATACTCATAAGTTACATTATACTCTCCCCATGTATTCAATAGTATCTCCAACTGATACACCCATTCAGAAAAAATCTTTAGTGAATCCGAAGTTGTTTCTTCCATCTCTCTAATACCACACCGCAGAGTCTATGACATTCATAGAAATACTTCAAGTCTCTTTTACCCTCTGCAACAAAACTAATTCCATAGCCACATGACGAAGTCGGAAATCTTTAGGCGTCGTACTTCAATTCTTGAACCCACTAGAACCATCATTGAGAGTTGCCCACCTTGACCTCGCTCCGAAAATATAGCCAACAACCAGTACTCTGTTAGCACATGAATACTCCAAAATAAGCGATCGAATAAATTCTTTCCCTTGTAAATCACATTCACATGATGTATAAAATCTGAGTCCTTCCACGACCTTCACATGAATCAGTAAAGTGAATTGTAGCACATATCTATCAAATTCCTTTCTTGAATTACCCCTGATGTTCATTTTCTCAGTCATAACTAATATGGCAACGTGCTGATAACTAGAAACCGCAAATACACATAACCACGCAACCCAATCATCGACGGTAGGCTACCTCACTTGGCTTTAAGCCACAATCATGAAATCCAAGGACCCACAATGACTTCTCCTCCTAGCTACCATGATGTCACACTCTTACTCAACCAAACTTCTCACAAGCTCTCATTGCACTAATCATAACACATCTCGAATTATCATCTACAATCGCACACTCGACCTCCTAACAGATTTACCATCTTCTTCAAGCTATCCAAGCCCCACATCATAGTACATGCATCCCATTGGATAGAAAATAGAACTCCTCATAGGAGCTTCATCAAAAATCATGTAACTCCTAACCTTCTAACAGGAGATGGCCAACCTACGTAAGTCACCTCGATAACCCATGACTAGATTGCCTGTAATCACATCCATTATGAAATCAGTTAACTCTCCTAGGTCCACACTCGTCCACCATCCGTAAGAATCTATTAATCCCATTAACATCAATTGAAGGTCCAACAATGCATTCAAAATTCGAAGTCATATTACACCCATAGACGATAATCAAGCATTCACATCCTTCTATATTCCAAGAAAATCACGTTCAAGCTTCTAACTATAGAAACTACTACCTTAAATGAAATACACAGACTTAGTCATTTGTCTACCATGACCCAAATCACTCTAAGCTTTCTCAAAGCATGTGGCTATTGTACCACTAAATCCATATGATATGCTTCCACTCCCACTCCGTTTAAATCATCTTCCTAAGCAAAATACTCCATCTCTACTGCTCTTACTTGACCTGCTAACAATTCAATCACCGCGAGACATACCCCACCATGTCCTTTCTCATCATCCGCCACCAATCATGCCGCCCCAAATGACAATCCATATCCCTAGGATCTGAACAAATAGATTGCTATCAACTCTAAGCTTCCTTGAGGATCATCTTCTTCGAACCATGAACACTTGAAACGCTGATTTGAACCTAAAGTCGCAACACATCATCATCTCCGATAACTGCTTCTTAGAAACCATTTCACAACACTGTACCCCAAAGTCAAACAAATTAAGACCATCATACCGACGAGCCTTAATGCGTTTAAATAAGGACGACGACACCACAACAAAAATAAGAATTTCACCAAATTTGGAAATATCAAATCTCGCACCTCCGTCAGCTAGGGCCTGAACATCCATAGTCCACTTGCCTCTCCTCCGCTGGTTTTAAATGCCAAATCTCCCAATCATGAAACAAAAAATCTTCCCCCTGAATTATTCACTTTCACGACACATAAGAAAACACTCTACCATTTATACCATCACCGTGCAACAATGTATGAACATCACAATACACTATGCATAGCCTCAAAACCAAGGGCAACACTAACACTAGGCTGAAACAACATAACACCCCTCAATGAGACGAAGATAATAGTCCTCCCATATGCACAGGAAAAAACATCATGCACCATATTTGTTGCATCTCCAGAACTCATCGATGCCCAACTGATATCAAATGCTCGACATCGCGCATGAATTACTAGGAAGTAACTGAAGGCATAAGCCTCAACGAAATCAAATCGCACGACAATTAATAAAGAAAGGAAATTCTCCTAACAATTCTCTAACCTGTTGAAGATAATTACAGACGTCTCTATATTGATCTACAAAACTCTACTTGACTTACTTATGACTCGTGAGACCTATGTGAACCTACAACTCTTATTCCAAACTGTCACGACCCAAAAATACATAGTAGGTCATGATGGTGCCCAACGCTACCGTTAGACAAGCTAACAATTAAATCAATACGCCAATAGTAAGTACAAAATGCATTTCAAAATAATTAAAGAAATAAAGAGTGAAAGTTCTTTCATTTTCATAAAAAGTACATGAGCATCTACTAGGGAGTATGATACTAAGACAATATCTATCTGAAATATAAAATAGAGAGGATAAAATAAATGAATATGATGGAGACTCTGTGTGTTGTAGATCGTAGCATGGAATGCAAAGTCCCTCAGCAACTACGCCTATGCGCCAAGATGACCACCAAATATTCCTGTCTGAGCACTTGCACAATTAGTGCAGAAGTGGTAGCATGAGTATGTAAATCAACATGTACCTAGTAAGTATCTATCATAACCCCGGAGAAGTAGTAACGAGGGGTCGACGTCGACACTTACTAGTGGTCCAATAAATCAAGTATAATGAAAGTAAATAGCTATGAGGCATGGCAGGTAAAATAACAAAATAGATATAACTGCATAATATGATCCTCAACAGAAGAATTAACACGAGGTCCTCAATAATAGATACTAGCTCGAATGGATACATAATGGCCAACACCAGATAAAATGTCACATGTCAAGTTAGAAAAACTCACGGGTACACTGACTTCTTATCAATATTACATACAATTCTATCGAAGCGAGCGGCCCAATCCTATTAGAATGTGTTACAATATCCTGCAAAGGCGAACAACCCGATCCCAAGAATGTATTACAATAATTGTGTCGTGGCGAACGGCCCGATCCCATAAGAGTGTATTACATTAATCCTGCCGAGGCAAACGGCCCGATCCCATAAGAATATGATACATGATACTGCTGAGGCAAACAATCCTATAAGAAGATATTAATCTATCGAAGAGAACGTCTCAATACCATAAGAGTATTGTTAAGGTGTTTAGACCGATCCTATTAAAATATGAAACTTTAACGGGTCCTTGATCCCGCTCACGAATAAACATGTGAGTAATAAAATTCAAGAAAACTTTATGATGATTACGCATAATGCAGGAGAAATCCGTAAGAGAAGTACAATTTTCCACTTCTAATCAAGTTGCTCGTCAAGTATCTAAAATAGCAAGTCTGATACTCTACGCGAGTTTAGCCCCTGATCAAATGTAAATTAAACCAATTAAATAAGTAGAATTACTCAATTATTAAAATTAAAGCATGGTGTGGATCAAAGTCTACCGAAACTAATCAGGAATTCTAGCGTACACACGGACACTCATCACCTTATATGTCTGTAAAACCCACAACATGTAGCACATAACAAATATAATACCTATAGGGCAAATATCCCCTTACAAGGTTAGATAGGAGACTTACCTTGCTCCGAAATCCGATAACCGACTCCAACACTTCTCCAACACTTCAACCAATGCCAATAATCCGAAACAAGTCAAATAAAATGCAACACAATCAAAACATACTCAATAACCTAAAATTTATCATTTAGAAACAATTCTCAACCCCGCACGAATAGTTAACAAAAGTCAACCCTAGGCCCCTGCACCCGGATACCTAAAATTATCAAAAATAAATATTACGCATAATTTATATAGTCTATATCCAAAAAATCATCTAATTTAGTCCATGGTTTGACCATCAAATCAAGGATTTACCATTTCTCAATTTTGGGGCTCAAAACCCTAATTTCTACAATCCAAACACGGATAAAAATAATAACCAACAAAAATAATCATGGAAAAATATCAAAGTAAAGGTTAGATATTTATCCCCTTGTTGAGATGAGAACAACGCTGCAAAAATTACCTCAAATGGAGCTCTAAGACTCAAGATATGCTCAAAATACTAAAATGTTCGGTTTGCTAATTTAAAATACTGCCCAGGTAATTTTTGTTCTTCTCCGGGAAACCTTCGTGTAATGACCCGATCGATCATTTTGAGCTCTAGCACATAATTCGATGGTTTGAGGCCTTGAGTAGCTTCATTTTAGGTATTATGGCTTGTATGCGTGGTCAGAATTAAATTTCGAGAAGTTCAGAATTGTTTCAGATGAAAAATTCTCAATTCTGAAGCCTTATATTGGAAGAGTTGACCAAGGTTTGCCTTTTGAGTAAACGACCTCGGAATCGGTATTTGAGGGTTCCAATAGGTTCGTATGATAATTTTGGACTTGGGCAAATGTTCGGGTTGTGTATCGGGTGGTCTAGGAGCATTTCGGCACTTTTTGTGGAAAATTGGCATTTTAAAAGTTCAAAAATTTGTTAAGTTTGATTTGAAATGAATTTTGGTGTTATCGATGTCTTTTTGGGGGTTCCCAGCCTTGGAATAGGTTCGTGTTGTGATTTATGACTTGTGCGTGAAGTTTGGCATCATTTCGAAATGTTTAAGTATGATTCGGACGCGTTCCTCGAAGTTTGGAAGTTAAAAGAAGGATTTTGATCGTCAATTCATGATTTTGATATTATTCATTGTGTTTCGAGCCTTTGAAAAGTTTGGATAAGTTATTGGGACTTGTTGGTGTGATCGGACGGGGTCTCAGGGGCCTCGGTTTAAGTTTCCAGGTGGTTTCGAATTATTTCTCCTTGTTTTGTCACTACTGGTTTTAGGTGTGGTTGGTGTGCAACGCGATCGCGGAAGTAAGGATGTTATCGCTACGCATTAGCCGGGCTGGTGGAGGTTTTGTTCATCGCGATCACGTAGCTGGAGTGGGTGTTTCTTCGAGTTCGCGTGGGCTGAGTAGCGAACACAGTGAGTTGAGGAGGCAGGCCTGTTTTGGGAAGTTGTGTGATGTGATCGCAGAAGGACTCACGCGATTGCGTAGGGTAATTTCTGAGGCGGCGGTTTATTACCTTTGCGTTCGCATGGTTTGACTCGCATTCACATAGGCTTGTCTGGTTAAGCTTTGCGATCGCGAAAGGTTTATTGCTTTTGCGTAAGAGAATTGCTGGGCAAGGTCTGTTTGGCCTCTGCGATCACGAGGTCTATTCCGTGATCGCGTAGAAGGGAGGCCTGGGCAGAATATAAGTTAGAAAAAACGGGATTTTCTCATTTTATCTCATTTTTCTCTCTTGGGGCCGACTTTGGGGCGATTTTGGAGAGCTATTTCATCCATCTATTGGGGGTAAGTGTCTTTAAACCACTTTTGAGTATATTTCATGAACACATATGGAATTTAACATGAAAATTTGTGAAAATTTAGGGATTTTAAACAAAGGCCTAGAATTGGCAGTTTTGGACCTTTACCACAAAGTTGGACATTGAATTAGAAATAAATGATATATTTGAGTTCATGGAATTATGGGTAATAATTATTTTCGATAATTTTCAGAATCCGCGCATATGGGCCCGAGGTTTGACTTTGTTGACCTTTCGAGCGGAGTTGGAAATTTTTATAAATTGATTATTTATGAGTGTTGGAGTATATTTGTATTGTTTTTCATGATTGTTTGACTAGTTTCGGATCGACGAGCATTGGTATGAGGTGCCAGAGAGGCGTTGGAGCCAGGTATGCAACTTCAGAGCGAGGTAAGTCTCTTGTCTAACCTTGTGAGAGGGAAATTACCCCGTAGGTATTATTCCTGTTATATGCTACATGTTGTGGGAGCTACGCACGTATAAGGTGATGAGTATCCGTGCGTATGCTAGAATTCCTGATTATGTCAGGGTAGACTAGGATTCACGCCATGCTTTAATTGTGCTATTTGAGTTATTCTTGCTTGTTGAATTCCTTTATTTCGTGTTACTACCTGAGACTAGGCTTGCGTAGAGTGATAGACTCGCTATTGTAGAGATTTGATGAGCTACTTGATTAGCTACACAATAATTGTGCTTCCCTTACGAATTTCTCCCCCGTTGTGCGTTTTTATCAAAACGCTTCCTTAAATTTCATAACTCACATGTATATTCATGAGTGGGGTCAAGGACCCGTTATAGCTTCTTATTCTAATGGGATCGAGCCATTCGCCTCGGCAGTATCATATTCTTATGGGATTGGAATGTTAGTCTTGGCAGTATCATATTCTTATGAGATCGGGCTGTTCCCCTTGGCAATATCATATTCTTATGGGATCGGGCCGTTCGCCTCGGTATTTCTATAAAATACTTTTATGGGATCGGGACGTTCACCTCGACAGAATTGTGCGTAATATTCGACAAAAGCCAAGGTATCTGTGAGTTTTCGTGATTTAAGTTGTGACGACCTATCTAGTGGGGACCATCTTATATATAATCTGGTTGGGAAGGAAACTGATAATTGAGAGCTTCTGTTTACTGTTCGGAGGAGGATCGTACCATGTATCTATATTGGTTTACACTATTTATTTACCATGCCTCATACTTGTTTACTTTCTACTGTACTTGATTTATTGGACCACTAGTAAGTGTCGATGTCGACCCCTCGTCACTAGTTCTTCAGGGTTAGGATAGATACTTACTGGGTAAGCATTGATTTATGTACTCATGTTATACTTCTGCACTTATTTGTGCATATATATATATATATATATATATATATATATATATATATATTTGGTGGTCTTTTCGGCACAAAGGCGCGTCTATTGCAGGGAATTTACAGTGAGTTGCATCCCATGTTACGATCCGCAGTATACATAGTCTCCATCAGAATAATTTACATTTTCTTGTCCAACTTGTATTCCAATTTATGGATTGTTTTACATTGATACACTTTTACTTATTATTGTAATTAAACTATGCATAACTACGATTTATTTTAATGCACTAACCTCTCTATCTAAATAAGATTTGTGATTTTAAAAATAATAAAATAAATAATTAAGTTGGTAGTTCACTGTTGTCTTGCCTAACGACGACGTTGGCGCCATCACGGTCTATAGTGAATTTTGGGTCGTGACACTTCGCGTTTGCGAAGAGAAATTTTTTGGGTTGAACGGTCAAGCCAGAATTCCTTCTTCGCGTTCGCGGGACCTTTCTCACGTCCACCGAAGAACAAATGTTCGCAGTAGAAATCAGCAATCTTTCTCGATACGAAAATGGGTATAATGCTCTCATAATACCTCGGAGTTCGACGATTCTTGTTGCTATGGTTCCGTAATTACGATATAGATATAATGGTTCAATCTAATCACAAATAAAAAATCGTTTGCTCAATATAGTACTTGTTACATCAAATAAGAGCACCACACAACTCAAACATGTTAAAACTTTTAAATCATGAATCCGGGTTTGTTAGGTACACTATTTGACCGTAGCCAACTCATTTTCTCTATCTTAACTAGTATGCAACCCAAGTGTCTGAATTACTCTTAAGCACCTCGGAATGGAACTAAAAATCACACACAAGTCCAATATGACTATACGAACCTGTCCCAAGGCTCGGAATACCAAATAAATCGGATAACAATAAAGTCCACTCCAAGTCAAACTTAGCAAATTCAAAAACCTTCAAAATGCAAACTTCCGACAATAAGCGTTGAATTGTTCCCGGACTATCCGATAGTCAACCGAACATACTCACACGTCTGAAATCATCTTATGAACCTATTACAACCTTCAAATCCTGATTTCGAGGTTGTTTAATCAAAAGCCAAATCTTGGTCAATTCGTACATCATAAAGCTTCCGAATTGAGAATTATTCTTCCAAATAAACTCCAAACATCTAAAAAATTGAAAGAAACCACATACACAAGTCATGATGTATAATGTTAAACTACTCAAGGTCTCAACTGCTGAACGACATGCTACATATTACAACGAATCTTAAATTGGTTCATGAATCATCTCCCTCCCTCACAATGTCTTTTTTACCACTCTTTTTATTTCTTGTATTTTTGAATTAATTCACAACCCGTAATCCTCACTATAAAAAATCATATGTACTCCGAGCTATTTATTTATGGAATAAGCTCTAAGTTATATTTAGGCTTAATTTCTTTTCTATACTCAAAATTATTTCCCCTAATGTTCCTTTTATTAGTTCCAACATACAGAAAAGTAATATGAAATAAAATTCTATCCATTAAATTATATGACATCACCTTCTCAAATATTAACTCAATAAAATTATATAAATAAACCGAAGATCCCAACATTATCACTTCCTATCTAGCTGGGTACAAATCCTTTGGCAGTTCATATATATTATTCAAAAAAATATAAAATCAAATGTAGCAATATGATCTAACCAAAATTCCAAACATACACGAATAATTATATTTTCTACAAAGACAGAGAAATATTGATTAAATATAACACTGTGATTTTTAACTTTAAAATGTAGACATGATTAAAAGAAAATTGACCATGTGATATAACCAAACTGATGAAAATATTTTACTGATACAGAGACTCAAAACTACCTAAACTAACAATCTTAACATCAATTAAAACTAAAGTGTTATTAGAATATTTTCAACTTGAACCTTTGAGTATTTTTAGATGGAATCTTGAATTATTTATTTAAATACCAATTATAAATAAATGAATTGAAATGATGTTTACATTGAAACGCAATTACAAAAAAAAAAAATTAACTTTAAACTAAATTTATTCTTTTTAACTAATGGGATCCTATCCAAATCCATGCAATCTGCATTACGATAACATTAGAAAAAAAAGTATTTAAAGTAGGTAAACTAACTTACACCAAATTTATCACTAAAATCATTTATACCTAGTTAGCAAAATACTAGTTCGAGGAAAGAGAAAAAAAATAACTAAAACAGAATAAGTTTTAATCCCAAATAAAAATTAAGGACCTAACAGATTTGCAAGGATTTGTACTAAAACGATGATAACCAAAACCAATATAATAAACTCACACATTAAATAGAATTTAACCAAAGAAATATTTTATTGACAAAAGCTTTAAACAATTTTATGTAACTATTTATAATTTAAAATTTTCACGTAAATTATGGCAAAAGAATAGATTAGACTAAAGTTTAAAAGTTAGGAACAGATTTTAGATCAGTATGATGCTTTAAATTCCAAAACATACATATATATAAATAACAAGAACAGAAGAAGAAACCGCCGCTATTTAAATCTATTTATATATAAAAAGAGAAGCAAAAGCATGTAATGATGTCAAGTGGCATAATCACAATTAAACAAGTGTTATTTTTTTGGACACATCTCCAAAAAAGTTGGAGTTTAAAATTATTTGAAACTAAAAATAGGCAAAAAAGCTTTAACTATACGAATTCACAAAAGAGATTGATATCGCGTGCCATATTGGGAGTTATTTTATTTAGGGCAGTTATTTTATTCATTTATAATACTTGGAAATTAAGAAAAGAATAAAATATTTATCTTTGAAAAGGCACAGAAAGATATATTCACAAAAATGGATACTTCCCACGTTTGATAGTTATTTTATTTACTTATTCAATAAGAAAATATAAATACTTTCTAGAATTTGCCGTTTTTTACAAAATTAGTCGTGAGGATAACCCACGACTCATCATCTTCCCAAACGTGGGGTTCAACAACAATTATAAACTAACTCAAACAGTGAGAGGATCTCCAACGATTTATGAGGTTTCATATGTTAAATTCCTTTTCCAATCTCTATTTTCTCCACTCAACTACAACAACTTTGCAAATATTGCTACAATCAGACAAATTTCAAGCATCGATGCAATTGAATCTGATCGAGTTGGAGTCGTTCGAATGTAAAAAATCTGAATCATTTCAAGCCTGAAATACCATATTCTATAGAGTTAGATTTTACCCGATGCATAGGTAACATTCTACTTTCACATAGTTTTTATGTTAATCCTTTCTTTGTTGCTTCAATGGATAACTTTTTCATAATCCTTAAGTACATAAAATTGTACTAATGAAACGATTATATGTAGTCATCTTCTATGCTACTTTAATGGATAAATTTTTCACAATCTTCAAATACATGAAATTGTACTGATAAAATAATTATGTGTGCTACCAATATTTCTCTTTCTGTTTCTGAAAGTAGGATTCATAGTTATGTACCAACTTGTATATATATGGAATTTATCAGCAATATGATATATGATTCTAACTTTCTAAGGAGTATGTTATTAGGATGAAGAAAAAATACAGAAAAGTCAATATTTCTTTCCAGTATTGTTGAAGTACTTTGCTAAGACTTATATGATATTTCGTATGTTCCCCATAATTTCAAGAGTCTACGAAATTGTTCCAATCATTCCAATTTTACATAAACAATTATGTATAGTATACGTATTTAACTTTATGTTTCTGAAAGTTGGATTTATAATTGTGCACTAATTCCTACGAAAATATTGATCTACATTCATATTTAAAAAAACTGATTCTAAATTAATATTTAGTTGACTCTTTCAGTTAATTTTTTGTATGCAACATGTTAGTTATTTGAACTAATCGAATGTTGAATGAATGTGTTGGTGAAGCTAAGATTTATACGAGATACTTCGATAGTTGTAAACTCATAGTTGTCACACCTCCTTTTTCCGCACCCGCGAGGGTACAAGGGAGTTTTTTCCAATTAAAGGACAATCGAAACGGGATTGGTTTAATTATTTCAGAGTCGCCACTTGGGAGATTTA
Organism: Nicotiana sylvestris; assembly: GCF_000393655.2. Taxonomy (NCBI): domain Eukaryota; kingdom Viridiplantae; phylum Streptophyta; class Magnoliopsida; order Solanales; family Solanaceae; genus Nicotiana; species Nicotiana sylvestris. The sequence goes on from NC_091068.1 coordinate 47,414,426, forward strand.
GGGTGTCCCAAGTCATCAATTTTAATCCCGAATCGAGGAAAAGAATGACTCCATATTACAGTCTGCGTACCAGAAATCCGGATAAGGAATTCTGTTAACCCGGGAGAAGGTGTTAGGCATTCCCGAGTTCCGTGGTTCTAGCACGGTTGCTCAACTGTTATATTCGGCTTAATTATCTGATTTTATACAAGTGTGAACTTATGTGCAAAATTTAACTTTTAACCGCTTTTATCATTTACTGTTTTTATCAAGAATTGCAACGTTGTGAAAATGTAGCTCGAACCGCGTTACAATCAATGTACCCGTGGTCGTCGACACACTTTGACTCCGTTGAGATTTGGATTTGGGTCACATCAATGTGCACCCGAGTTTAAGGAAATTAAATTATTAAAGGCGCGCCTAAAGCGACTAGCGTATTTATTTTGGGTAGGACCGTGGAATTTTACTAAACGGTCCATCCCGAAGTCTAAACAATTTTTAAAGCAAATATTTACTGAGGGCCCCGCAATTTGTATTTTATTTGGCGAGGCTCATCTCATTCTTATTTTTTTTAAAATGAATTTGCAACGTCATGGACACGCATCTCGAACCACGTCACAATCAATGTACCCGTGATTAGAAACACATTTCGACTCCGTTGAGAATTGGATTTGGGTCACATAAATGTGCACCCGAGTTTAAGAAGGTAAGATTTATTAAGGCGCGTCCTAAAGAGTCTAACGTATTGTTATTTTAGGAAGAGGCCGTGAAGGTTCATTAAACGGCCAAATCCAAAGTCTAGTCAATGGTTATGTATTTTATTGAGGGCCCCGGCGGTTTGTGATTTATTTGGCGAGGCTCGTCTCATTTTTATTTTAAAGGATAAACCTATAGTGACTATATTTTCTATTAAGTTCGTCTCTAAAATAAAAGAAAATCTCTTAATTATTTACATGCTGAAAACGTAACTTATTAGTTATTAGTTTACGGCTAATGCGATTGGAAAATTGCGATCGAGTTTGTACAAAGAAAAACTGCTTTCATTTTTATATTCTATTATTTACTAATGCTAGAACATGAGAGGGATACACAATAATATCAAAGCCGATTAACTATTCTTCAAATAATTTAAACTAGCATTATTAGATGAAGAAATCATACATATGCAGCCTCATTACTCATTAATTAATCGACTACATTTTTATACAAAGAGAGGAAAATTAATATTCAAACACAGATCCAAACAAAAGAATTCAACAGGAACAGGAGCCTGATTAATATTTCATTTTTCGCTTCAAGCCAAGAGTGTACAAATGTGTACCTGGAAACAGCAGTACAAGAACAAAAGAAGTAGGAGTCAGCAACAGTAATAACGCGGCAACAGCAGGTTCAGCAACACCGCAAAACCAGTAACAACCAGTAGAATGACCCAGTAACAGATTGAAAACTCAGCAGTGCCAAAGTACAATCACAATCAAAGCAGAAGAGAGAACAGATGCAAGAGGCAGTAGTTTCGGATTTTGAATAACACTCGAGAAAAGCAAACGGAAATTATTCGAGTGAAAATTCAAATTGCATTTCTCTTTTACTCTCAAAATATTTCAAGTATGTCCGCTCTCAAAATGTAGAAAAATGTTTTATGTTCTACCTCACGTATTAAAACTCTCTCCCCAAAAATCCACTCAATAATATTCAAGTTCTAAAAACTCTCTCAAAAAAATCCCTTCAAGGTTGAAGTTCTAGTCCCCTTTTAATGTCAAGAATGACTCTATATATAGCAAGACAAGTCTTCCATTCCCAACCCCAAAATTATTCCCCCAATGGCATAATTTGGCCCACTATCAAATGTCTTCTTTATTTTAAAACTTTGTCCCCCATGCCTACATTAAATAAATGCCACATTACCAACCCATTACAATATGTCCCCCATGCCTACATTAAACAAGTACAAGATTCCTCCCCATTATGTTTTGTCTTGTCCCCCATTATATTAAACAAGTACATCAAAAACCCCACCCCATTATATTTGTCCCCCATGCTTAACATAAAGAATCAAAATAATGTTCAATTACCAAACTACCCCTCCGACCTTATTGCAATTACAAATCTACCCCCGAATGCAATGCAATTTACCAAATTACCCCCATCAGCTCTAAACACTCAATTAATCATAACTTGACCAAAATATAATCAAGATGACCAATCTTTGAACAATCTTCAACAACAATTATATGAACACGATGAACAACACAACTCCAAATCAATGGAACTAAATTAACCATATCGGGAACCAATCCTGGTTAATTTAGACCATGAATGTATGAGCAAGGATACAACAATACAAACAACAAAATACATGATTCAAACTAAATTAACAAATCAAAACAAACATAAACTCACATTAAATCACTGGATTTAAACATGAACTTCAAACAAAGATGCACATGAATTAAATCTGTTTTTAAGCAACACACATGATGGATTCTAACGACTCAAACAACATTAATATTTTCTGGAAACAACAGGAAACAAATTGAAGAAATAATTAATTAAATTTCAATTTGAATCTAACAAACATAAAACTAACAAAATATTCACTTAAACAACAATACAAATATGAAATAAACATGAAAAATAACTAATTAACTTCCATTTGAAATCTGAAAATTAATTCAACAAAAAACACATGAACATGAACAAAACAAAACAATAAATATCTAACCATAGACATGAACAAAACAAACATTTGCCGATTTTAGATTCGAAAATATCAAAACAAAATACGGACAAAATAAAACTCAAAATCTACTAACCGGATCAACACGAAATATGTACGGACTGTTTCGACAAACCAACGACGAACTCAACTTCCTTGTAAACTTGGCGAACTCAAAACTATGCTCGACGACCTCGACTAAAACTCAACTGAATGAAATGGTGGCAGCAGCAACTACAGTAGCGTCATCGTTGCTGAAACATTGGCGATTGCCGGAGCAGTAACAGTGACGAAAGCAGCAGCTATGTTACGTGAAGAAGCATAAAACAGAAGAAGCAGCGCGGCTGGGTTCGTTTGGACGATGAAGCAGCAACGCGAGCTTGAAGCGGACGACGAAGAAGATGAAGGTGAGGCAGCAACTTAGAGAAAGAAGCAGCTGTTCATTGAGGAAGCAACAACACAGCCAGAGCGAGGTATTTGCAGTCGCAGGCGAAACAGTAACGGAGGTGAAGAAGTAGCAGCTGGGGGGGACTGGACGTCGGGCAGTGACTGGTTATGGTGGATCGCCGGGAGGGTCGCTTGGTGGTGGAGATGGCTGGAGCTTTGTTCGTGGTGGATGGTGGTGGTGTTTGGTTCGCTGCTGGGGAGTGCGGGGGTGGTCTTGACTAGTTGTTTGGTGGTGGCGGGGAGCTGGGGGTTTGATGTGAGCTTGGTGGTGACGACGGCGACGAACCAGCCGTGGTCGTCGAAGGAGAAGGACGCAGCAACAGCTGCTCGAGTTCGGACGAGGGGGGGTGACGACGAAGACGCAGACAAAGCCATGGGAGGCAGCCATGGACGGGGTTCAAGGTTTTGGAGAGGAAGAAGATGGAGGGGGGCGGGTAGTTTTTTAGGTTTTCTTAGGGTTTTTGGTTTGTCTTTTGTTTTGTGTTTTGACAAAATGAAGAGTGGGTCTTGGGTTAATGGGTTAATGGGGCGGACCGGGTCGACCCGTGTGAAGTGGACTGGGTCGTGGACAATTGTTTGGGCCTGGGGTTGAAAATTGAAGAAGTGGCTCAATCCGATTTTTATTTGTATTTTTGTTATCTTTTCTTCTTTTATTTTCTAAAACTAAATTATAAAAATACTTAAATTATTATTAAGAACTAAATTAAGTTATAAAATCGCAAATTAACTCCCAATAACAATTAACGCGCAATTAAGTAATAATTAAGCATAAAATTGTTCATTTGGACATTAAATGCTAAAAATGCAAAAGATGCCTATTTTTGTAATTTTAATTTTTGTAAAACTAATTTAATTACTAACAATTGTAGAATTAAATCCTACATGCAAAATTCGACATATTTTTGTATTTTTTATTAATTTAACAAATAAGCAAACACAGACAAATACAAATAATTATCCAAAAATATCACAAAAATACTCAAAATTGCACACCAAGGAAAATCATTTTATTTTGCATTTTTTGGGAGTATTTCTCATATAGGGCAAAAATCACGTGCTTACAGCTGCCCCTCTTTGCCCGGAGACACGAAGGGTTTTCGTGCAAAGATAAAGCGAGCGATTTTTGCCCATCCGAGTACTCCGTGTGAAGCATTTTTTTTTTGAAAAAGATTTAACTGAACCTTTGCTTCAAAGGTCTCCTACATATCCCTGGCTAAAGGGGAATCAGGTTAATGTAGTTCGGAAAGTTTTGGTAGCTGGGACTACCGTGGGACTGCAATGTTACTGTTGTTGCCTGCTGTTATCACTGCTTACCGATCTCCTTGTTACACCGTGTTTAAAAGAAAACAAGAAGCTAGGCTAGACTGTAACTTTCTTGTTGCCTTGCTTTCTTGTCGGCTTGTGTTTCATCCGATGCTTTTCTTCCTTGAATTTTGGAATGATACTGGCCCTTTGCTTTTCTGAATACCAGTTTTCATCATTTTGCTCGGTCCGCTGGGGACATGTCTTTCTTCATTAAGCTTTTAGCGGTTCCTCTAGTGGGTACAACTTTCTTCATCAGACTTGTTATGCTGGGCATGATTTAATGTTCACCAGCTGCTTCTTTCAAGACGCCTCTTTTCTTCCTTTTGACTCATGCGCCTGAATTTGTGCTGGGATCTCTTGTTGCAACCTTCTGCTTTCCGGTGCTGGGGATTTTTATTGTTTCCTGTAGTGGATTCCTGCTGTAACCCTCTATTTTATTGTCATATGACTTGATCTTGAAACGTATGCCTCTGTTGTATGGGCGGGCTCCCAACTTCAACACTTGAAATATAAAGACTGAATGTATGCCTCTGTTATTATGGGCGGGCTCCCAACTTCAATGCTTGAAAATAAAGACTGGAATCTATGCCTATGTTATCTGGGTGGGCTCCCAACTTCAATACTTGAAAATTAAAGACTGAAATGTATGCCTCTGTTATCTGGGCGGGCTCCCAACTTCAACACTTGAAAAGTAAAGACTGAATGTATTCCTCTGTTATTATGGGCGGGCTCCCAATTTCAACACTTGAAAGTAAAGACTGAATGTATTCCTCTGTTATTATGGGCGGGCTCCCAACTTCAACACTTGAAAGTAAAAGACTTAATGTATGCCTCTGTTATCTGGGCGGGCTCCCAACTTCAACACTTGAAAAGTAAAGACTGAATTTATGCCTCTGTTATCTGGGCGGGCTCCCAACTTCAACGCTTGAAAAGTAAAGACTGAATGTATGCCTCTGTTATCTGGGCGGGCTCCCAACTTCAATACTTGAAAATAAAGACTGAATGTATGCCTCTGTTATTATGGGCGGGCTCCCAACTTCAACTCTGGAAATATAAAGACTGAAATGTATGCCTCTATTATCTGGGCGGGCTCCCAATTTCAACGCTTGAAAGTAAAAGACTGAATGTATTCCTCTGTTATTATAGGCGGGCTCCCAACTTCAACACTTGAAAGTAAAAGACTGAATGTATGCCTTTGTTATCTGGGCGGGCTCCCAACTTCAACACTTGAAAGTAAAAGACTGAATGTATGCCTCTGTTATCTGGGCGGGCTCCCAACTTCAACACTTGAAATATAAAGACTGAATGTATGCCTCTGTTATTATGGGCGGGCTCCCAACTTCAACTCTGGAAATATAAAGACTGAAATGTATGCCTCTATTATCTGGGCGGGCTCCCAATTTCAACGCTTGAAAGTAAAAGACTGAATGTATTCCTCTATTATTATGGGCGGGCTCCCAACTTCAACACTTGAAAGTAAAAGACTGAATGTATGCCTCTGTTATCTGGGCGGGCTCCCAACTTCAACACTTGAAAGTAAAAGACTGAATGTATGCCTCTGTTATTTGGGCGGGCTCCCAACTTCAACACTTGAAAAGTAAAATGCCATTCCTTTCTTTAGGTTGGCGAATTTAAACAACTTTAAAAATAAATGCCACTCTTCTCTTCAGGCGGGCTCCTGATTTCAACAACAACTTAGGAGGAAATGCATCTCCTATGGGTAAAACCAAAACAAACTTAGGAGGAAATGCATCTCCTATGGGTAGAACTAGACTTAGAAGGAAATGTGTCTCCTATGGATAAAACTAAACTTAGGAGGAAATGCGTCTCCTATAGGTAAAACTAAACTTAGGAGGAAATGCGTCTCCTATGGGTAAAACTAAACTTAGGAGGAAATGCATCTCCTATGGGCGGAACTAAAACAAACTTAGGAGGAAATGCATCTCCTACGGGTAAAACTAAACTTAGGAGGAAATGTGTCTCCTATGGGTAAAATAAACTTTAGGAGGAAATGCGTCTCCCATGGTAAAAACTGAACTTAGGAAGTGCGTCTCCTATTGGTAGAACTGAACTTAGGAAGTGTGTCTCCTATTGGTAGAACTGAACTTAGGAAGTGCGTCTCCTATTGGTAAAACTGAACTTAGGAAGTGTGTCTCCTATTGGTAAAACTTGACCTAGGAAGTGCGTCTCCTATTGGTAAAGGCATGGAATGTATTCCCTTGTTATACAGGTGGGCACCTAAAATATGCAATGGACAGACAAGAAAAGTATTCCTCTCGTTATTCAGGTGGGCGCCTGGTTTCAACAACAACTTTGAAAATAAAATCCTATTCGAGGGCGGATGAGCCCAAAATATCCTATTCGAGGGCGGATGAGCCCAAAATATCCTATTCGAGGGCGGATGATCCAAAAATATCCTATTCGAGGGCGGATGAGCCCAAAATATCCTATTCGAGGGCGGATGAGCCCAAAATATCCTATTCGAGGGCGGATGAGCCCAAAATATCCTATTCGAGGGCGGATGAGCCCAAAATATCCTATTCGAGGGCGGATGAGCCCAAAATATCCTATTCGATGGCGGATGAGCCCAAAATATCCTATTCGAGGGCGGATGAGCCCAAAATATCCTATTCGAGGGCGGACGAGCCCAAAATATCCTATTCGAGGGCGGATGAACCCAAAATATCCTATTCGAGGGCGGATGAACCCAAAATATCCTATTCGAGGGCGGATGAACCCAAAATATCCTATTCGAGGGCGGACGAACCCAAAATATCCTATTCGAGGGCGGACGAACCCAAAATATCCTATTCGAGGGCGGACGAACCCAAAATATCCTATTCGAGGGCGGACGAACCCAAAATATCCTATTCGAGGGCGGACGAACCCAAAATATCCTATTCGAGGGCGGACGAACCCAAAATATCCTATTCGAGGGCGGACGAACCCAAAATATCCTATTCGAGGGCGGACGAACCCAAAATATCCTATTCGAGGGCGGACGAACCCAAAATATCCTATTCGAGGGCGGACGAACCCAAAATATCCTATTCGAGGGCGGACGAACCCAAAATATCCTATTCGAGGGCGGACGAACCCAAAATATCCTATTCGAGGGCGGACGAACCCAAAATATCCTATTCGAGGGCGGACGAACCCAAAATATCCTATTCGAGGGCGGACGAACCCAAAATATCCTATTCGAGGGCGGATGAACCCAAAATATCCTATTCGAGGGCGGATGAACCCAAAGAAAAAAAAACTTGAAAAAATGTCTTACCTCGAAAACTTGCTGGGGATTATTTACTTACCTGTTGGGGGGTAAAATGTTATCAGCTGGGGGTACCTGACTTCCAGAAAATTTTCTAAATGGAAGGAAAATTTTCTGCCCCAGTTTGATAATATCCCTTGTGGCATGCAGTTCTGGCATCAATGCCATTTCCTTTACCTGTTTCAAATCAAACAAAATTGTTAGTTTAAAACATGGTGGTTGGTTGTGATACTCCCAACGGGATGGCTTTTCCTTTTTTCCTTCCTTGCTTTGCGTTGCACAACTTGTTGGGGACGATTTTATTTGCTGGGTACAATCCCTTTCTGCTGGGGATATCCCTCTTCTTTTGTGGCATAGTTCGGAAACTGGCATTTCCCCGACCTTTTAGTCTAGTATGGATTTCGCCAAATCATGCTCACTGCTTTCCTTGCTTTGTTCATGGGCCTTGGCCTTGATGTTTATAACTTTTGATAAAGGCAATGGTATCCCTCTTGACACTTGTCAATCCTTCTGTCAATTCCCTTTTGCTGGGGATATCTTTTTTGACACTGGCCTCGCGTTTGTTCCTCGCTGACTATACCACTTGGATGTACTAGTCAGATCTCATTTTGGAAAGCTGATGGCCTATTTTGAAGTCAATTCACACTTGTTCTGACCAAACAGGCTCTATTGGAGATTTTTCTATGAAAGGAAAAAGATAAAAGGGAACAGAATAAAGACTAAAGAAAAGATGACTCTTTAACAAAAGAAACTATAAATAAAAACCTATCAAATGTAGACACCGACTCTAATGGTCATGACATGCGCCTGTGGCCTATCCTCTACCGTCAATCATCTTTCAAGATCTTCAATTGGCGATTCCCCATCTGATTCTCAATCTTATTCGACTTGTAGTGCCCAAAGGGTTTTCACTATCAAGTCTCTCACATTTTTTGTTCTTTTCTCAGCTTTCATCGCCTTATGGTGCCTGTGAAGGTTTTCACCAATAAGACTCTCGTTTTATATCTCTCTCCAGCTGGGGGATTTGGAGTGTTGCCGGAACGACTCTTTCTGTTGGGGATTAGAGTCCTTTCTGCTGTGGAACAGAATGTTATGCTCACCGGTAAGACTCTCCATTTGTCTGACTTGGCATCTTTTGAAGACTGATCAGAAGGTCTTTCTTTGGACCGTAATGTGGGTTTTGGATAGGGCTAGAAAGAAAGGGTATTAAAGGCTCAAAAGTGCATTGATTCTGGGTTATTAATTACAACTTTTGGAACCAGATTTATTTACAACGAACGCAACCTCTGCCCCAGTTTCTTGCTTGGGGATATCTTAATTGAATTGTTTTCCATTTTTCAAAACTATGACCGAGCCGTGAAGCGCCTACGTATCCTCTTTGAGGAATCAGGTCAAACGTAGTTCCCAATTCCTCTTTTTTCTTGTGGCTTTCTTTTTGTTTTTGTTATCACTTTTCTTTTCTTTTTTTCTCTTTTTTTCCGTTGTTGTTTTCTTTCTTTCTCTCTTTTTTTTCTTCGTTGCTACTGATTCCGAACGAGGGGTATGAAAGAAAAATAAATAAGGCTCAAAAGGGGTAACGAAGGATAGAGTGTTTGGGTAGCAGAACAAAATGCCTTCGTCATTCCAGTCTTCAAGACATGCCAAGTGCAAACAACACAATTAAACAATAGATTTATAGTCTCTTCCGATGGTGCTGGACTCGACAATTATATTCAACATCTGTTTGTTCATTTGTCACTTCTAAAGCACCATTGGGAGACACTCTCATTCTCATTATTATGAACGACCCTCATGCCCATTTAGGCGAATCTTTCTTTAACGGTTTTCTTTGTGTTTAACTTGCCCTAGTTCCACATGACTCGAGCTCTGAATATTCTCAAACCGTTCTTATTTTCTGGGGTTTTATGATTAACTTTTAAGATTAGGCCCAAAGTGTGTGCGCATGTCATGTCACTAGAATCGGCGCTGAACAAAATGACAAAAGGACTAAACAAAAGATGACTGGAAATAATAAAAGACCGGATCTTGCGTTAGCCTACTGGTGAAATGGTTTGAATAACAAAACAAACCAGAACAAAAATCCTGAAACAAACTGGACAAAATTTAAACAACCGCTATGACAAAACAGAAAGTTAAGACAGTTTGACACAAGACAATATCCGGCTTATAACCCTAATAATCTGAACAACAGAAATGACAACAAAATAAGCCACCACAAGCTTCTCTCTTGCTGACCAAGGAAACGAAGCATCCTCCCACTTTAGCAAAAACTGGCATCTTAGCCACTGAGCTTTGCATCAATACTGCCAAGACTATTGCCAGCTTCAACATCATCAACCTCCGTCGACAAGCTCTCGATAGGGTTCGAGTGCTCCATGTCACTGTTATTGATCACAATCCGCCCTTCTTGGATCATTTTCTCCACTTCCCTTTTCAAAGTACGACAGCTCTCAACGTTGTGCCCTACGACATTGGAGTGGTATGCGCATCGCGCTGCCGGATCAAAGTTCCTTGCAAGTGGATCTGGAGTACATGCGGGGAGTGGCTCAATCAAGCCAGCATGCCTTAGCCTTCCAAACAGACTGGCATAAGATACTCCGATAGGGGTGAGAGTCTTTCCTCGTTTCAATAGCCTCTTCATTCTTGCATGTTGACAGGGCCGGAAACCTGATCCACGTGGCTTTTGGTAGGCTTGTGTAGGTGGGTAGGCATTTTGTGGAGTCGGGTGCCTGGAAAGTGAAGTATGGCGGGGAAAGAAGTGGTGTTGGGGAGCGGAGAAGCATTGAGGAGTGATGGAGCTACTCGGGTAGCTGGGAAGGCTGCCATAAGTGGGTTGGGATGGAGAGTATGGGGGATCTTCCATTATGGTGTTGGGTGCTTGGGAAATGACCGAGCTCAAGAGACTTGGCGGTGGAGGGGGTGGTGCTTTTCCCGTTATCCATGCCTGATACATGTCTGCCACATGCTGTCTCAGCATTCTCACTTCTTCTACCAACCCGCTGTTCCGTTCGATCAATTGTTGTCGGTCATCAGTACCGACCCACTCGGTTCTGCGGTTCTGAGCCATTGTCCTTTGATTTTGCTTTGCAGGGAGGAGTTACCACAACCAACCACTTTCTATATATGGACACATCAAAGGGAAGCCATCACGTTAGTGTTAGGGCATTGGACAGACAATCATATATCAGAGATACAATGTACCTAAGCAGTTAGACAATTGTGCCCCCTGAAAATCTTCCACACTCTCTTTTATTTATTTATTATTATATATATATATATTTTTATTTTAGTGGTGGTCGAATCTTATGGAGATTGCCTACGTATCACGTCCCCGCGTGAATCAGACCTTGCGTAGTTCGGACCAATAAGAGATAAACAATAACAAACAATTTTTTTCAATTTTCATATTAAAACAAACTGGGTTTCAAAGGTTTGAAGATGACCTACAAACTCGAAAATCAAATAACCCATATACTTTAATCAAGAGATTTATAAACTCAAAAACAAAAGGCTAACTCCCTTTCTCTGTTCGACAAATGCAACCAAATGGTTATTTTTGCAAATGTGGCCCCTTCCGAATTTCACATGAATTTTGAGGCCGGGGAGGATTATTTTATGACACTTTACCAACTTGTCCATTCTTTTACGAAAATAACCTTTCGACAACATGAAAGATACTCTAAGGCTATTTCGGCAAGAACGGTTTAAGACGCGGCCGAAGCTGACTCGGCTTATTATGACAAAATTCAAACGGTATTCACCTGACCGCCGACTCTTTGTTTTTTTTCTTTTCAAATTATAATAAAAACTTGGTGTTGCAAACACGGCCCTTCAGCGCCTCGGGGACGAAGATTTTTTAAGGCTGAGTGGGTCAATTGGATCAAAATAAAAAATGACCCGAAGGTGGCTGTTTATGCAAAGTCAGCCTTCCGGCGTCCCTTTCGAGAACATTCGGCTATGTTTTGACAAAACAGCGTCACCCGACTTCTTTATGACAAAATTAAAATTTGACATATTTTTTTTATTATTATTTATTTGTTTTTGGCTTTTTAGCAAAAGGTGGGGTTGGACCCGATGAGGGTTGCCTACGTATCTCACATCCGGTGAGAATCAAACCCGCGTAGTTCGGGCCTCGTGAATAAGTAAATGAACTAACATTTTTTTTAATTGGAATTTGTGAAAGAACTGCTTCAAAAGAAGAAAATAAGTATATTTTTTTTGATTGATTTCTTTTTGAAAGAAAGACTTGTAAAAATTCCTTTTCTTTTGATTTGAACTTTGAGAATTTCAAAAGTAAAAGGAAGATATATTTTTTTGTCTGAATTTTCATTTGTTTTTTTTCTTATTCTAAAGGAAAAAAAGAAAATATTTTTTGGAATTTTACCTTTAATAAGAGAAATGCTTCTAAAAAAATATTTTTTGAATTTTGAATTTTCTTTTCAATTTTTAAAGCAGAATCAAAATATTTTCGGATTTTTTTAAAAGAAAATATTTTTTTTATATTGTTTTTTATTTTTATTTTTTTAAAAAAAACAATTAAAAAGGCTTTCTAAAGAAATCAACAATGGAAAATAAAGATATTTATATATATTTTTGCAAGACATATCTTTTGGAATTTTACTTTGAATTTTCTTGACAAGATAAATACTCTTTGCAACAAATAAAGATATATATATATTTTGGAAGTAAAAGATATATATATTATATATATATATATTTATTTTGGAATAAATAATAAAACCACGTTCAACGCACGACTTTTTTTTTTATTTTTATTTTGGCATTTTCATAGACAAACAAAATAAAAATAAAAAAACCATTTTAAAAACAAGACTCTTTTTCATTTTCATTTTCATGGCAAAACAAACTATTTTCCTTTCTATTTTTTTTTTTGAAAAAACAAGACAGAACAATGATGATTTTTTTTCTATTTTTCCTTTGCTTTTAATAAAACAAACTAATAAGACTTTTTTTTTATTTTCTCAAAATTTCGGCAGAGTTTTGACAGTTTTTGTGTATTAGGTTGTTTCAAAAATAAACAATCAATTCCCTAACTGCTATTTTTCGACTTCACAAAACACCGGTCAGCGAGACAAAATAAATTTACGGAAAACAAATAGGATGCATCAGGATGGTCTTTTCATATCAGGTTGCTAGTCCTAGACTGACCCAACCCCTATGTTGAGTCCCCTAAGTCAAATGCAACGTGATGCAAATAAGCGTTCCTACTAGGGATCCGGCATGAAGTCACGTTATTCTATGTTCAAAACCTGGGTCGGTGTTCTAGACAGTGTACCCGAGCGGACAACTCGAGTTGAGGAAGGAGCTCCTTTCCGGGAACCAAAAGGCCAGCCGGCTTAGAAACTTTCCGAGCCTCTTTTATTTAGGGTATGACACTAACAGAATAGGGAGTCTCAACCAGTGAGCACATCCCCGGAGGTAAGAAGAGAAAGGTTTCGGCACAATTTATATACAGTTCAGATAATATCAAAGCGGTAAAGGCAACATTTAGCACATTAGGCTCAAAACATGTAAAAATCAGATAAAGCCAAATATAACAATTTATCTAAGCTCGAATTTCTAACCCTGAACCAGTGGTTCTGGGTCAAAGTATTCCCCAGCAGAGTCGCCAGAGCTGTCACACCTCCTTTTTCCGCACCCGCGAGGGCGCAAGGGAGTTTTTTCCAATTAAAGGACAATCGAAACGGGATTGGTTTAATTATTTCAGAGTCGCCACTTGGGAGATTTAGGGTGTCCCAAGTCACCAATTTTAATCCCGAATCGAGGAAAAGAATGACTCCATATTACAGTCTGCGTACCAGAAATCCGGATAAGGAATTCTGTTAACCCGGGAGAAGGTGTTAGGCATTCCCGAGTTCCGTGGTTCTAGCACGGTCGCTCAACTGTTATATTCGGCTTAATTATCTGATTTTATACAAGTGTGAACTTATGTGCAAAATTTAACTTTTAACCGCTTTTATCATTTACTGTTTTTATCAAGAATTGCAACGTTGTGAAAATGTAGCTCGAACCACGTTACAATCAATGTACCCGTGGTCGTCGACACACTTTGACTTCGTTGAGATTTGGATTTGGGTCACATCAATGTGCACCCGAATTTAAGGAAATTAAATTATTAAAGGCGCGCCTAAAGCGACTAGCGTATTTATTTTGGGTAGGACCATGAAATTTTACTAAACGGTCCATCCCGAAGTCTAAAAAGCAAATATTTACTGAGGGCCCCGCAATTTGTATTTTATTTGGCGAGGCTCATCTCATTCTTATTTTTTAAAATGAATTTGCAACGTCATGGACACGCATCTCGAACCACGTCACAATCAATGTACCCGTGATTAGAAACACATTTCGACTCCGTTGAGAATTGGATTTGGGTCACATAAATGTGCACCCGAGTTTAAGAAGGTAAGATTTATTAAGGCGCGTCCTAAAGAGTCTAACGTATTGTTATTTTAGGAAGAGGCCGTGAAGGTTCATTAAACGGCCAAATCCAAAGTCTAGTCAATGGTTATGTATTTTATTGAGGGCCCCGGCGGTTTGTGATTTATTTGGCGAGGCTCGTCTCATTTTTATTTTAAAGGATAAACCTATAGTGACTATATTTTCTATTAAGTTCGTCTCTAAAATAAAAGAAAATCTCTTAATTATTTACATGCTGAAAACGTAACTTATTAGTTATTAGTTTACGGCTAATGCGATTGGAAAATTGCGATCGAGTTTGTACAAAGAAAAACTGCTTTCATTTTTATATTCTATTATTTACTAATGCTAGAACATGAGAGGGATACACAATAATATCAAAGCCGATTAACTATTCTTCAAATAATTTAAACTAGCATTATTAGATGAAGAAATCATACATATGCAGCCTCATTACTCATTAATTAATCGACTACATTTTTATACAAAGAGAGGAAAATTAATATTCAAACACAGATCCAAACAAAAGAATTCAACAGGAACAGGAGCCTGATTAATATTTCATTTTTCGCTTCAAGCCAAGAGTGTACAAATGTGTACCTGGAAACAGCAGTACAAGAACAAAAGAAGTAGGAGTCAGCAACAGTAATAACGCGGCAACAGCAGGTTCAGCAACACCGCAAAACCAGTAACAACCAGTAGAATGACCCAGTAACAGATTGAAAACTCAGCAGTGCAAAAGTACAATCACAATCAAAGCAGAAGAGAGAACAGATGCAAGAGGCAGTAGTTTCGGATTTTGAATAACACTCGAGAAAAGCAAACGGAAATTATTCGAGTGAAAATTCAAATTGCATTTCTCTTTTACTCTCAAAATATTTCAAGTATGTCCGCTCTCAAAATGTAGAAAAATGTTTTATGTTCTACCTCACGTATTAAAACTCTCTCCCCAAAAATCCTCTCAATAATATTCAAGTTCTAAAAACTCTCTCAAAAAAATCCCTTCAAGGTTCAAGTTCTAGTACCCTTTTAATGTCAAGAATGACTCTATATATAGCAAGACAAGTCTTCCATTCCCAACCCCAAAATTATTCCCCCAATGGCATGCTTTGGCCCACTATTAAATGTCTTCTTTATTTTAAATTTTGTCCCCCATGCCTACATTAAATAAATACCACATTCCCAACCCATTACAATATGTCCCCCATGCCTACATTAAAAAAGTACAAGATTCCTCCCCATTATGTTTTGTCTTGTCCCCCATTATATTAAACAAGTACATCAAAAACCCCACCCCATTATATTTGTCCCCCATGCTTAACATAAAGAATCAAAATAATGTTCAATTACCAAACTACCCCTCCGACCTTATTGCAATTACAAATCTACCCCCGAATGCAATGCAATTTACCAAATTACCCCCATCAGCTCTAAACACTCAATTAATCATAACTTGACCAAAATATAATCAAGATGACCAATCTTTCAACAATCTTCAACAACAATTATATGAACACGATGAACAACACAACTCCAAATCAATGGAACTAAATTAACCATATCGGGAACCAATCCTGGTTAATTTAGACCATGAATGTATGAGCAAGGATACAACAATACAAACAACAAAATACATGATTCAAACTAAATTAACAAATCAAAACAAACATAAACTCACATTAAATCACTGGATTTAAACATGAACTTCAAACAAAGATGCACATGAATTAAATCTGTTTTTAAGCAACACACATGATGGATTCTAACGACTCAAACAACATTAATATTTTCTGGAAACAACATGAAACAAATTGAAGAAATAATTAATTAAATTTCAATTTGAATCTAACAAACATAAAACTAACAAAATATTCACTTAAACAACAATACAAATATGAAATAAACATGAAAAATAACTAATTAACTTCCATTTGAAATCTGAAAATTAATTCAACAAAAAACACATGAACATGAACAAAACAAAACAATAAATATCTAACCATAGACATGAACAAAACAAACATTTGCCGATTTTAGATTCGAAAATATCAAAACAAAATACGGACAAAATAAAACTCAAAATCTACTAACCGGATCGACACGAAATATGTACGGACTGTTTCGACAAACCAACGACGAACTCAATTTCCTTGTAAACTTGGCGAACTCAAAACTACGCTCGACGACCTCGACTAAAACTCAACTGAATGAAATGGTGGCAGCAGCAACTACAGTAGCGTCATCGTTGCTGAAACAGTGGCGATTGCCGGAGCAGTAACAGTGACGAAAGCAGCAGCTATGTTACGTGAAGAAGCTGAAAACAGAAGAAGCAGCGCGGCTGGGTTCGTTTGGACGATGAAGCAGCAACGCGAGCTTGAAGCGGACGACGAAGAAGATGAAGGTGAGGCAGCAACTTAGAGAAAGAAGCAGTTGTTCGTTGAGGCAGCAACAACACAGCCAGAGCGAGGTATTTGCAGTCGCAGGCGAAACAGTAACGGAGGTGAAGAAGTAGCAGCTGGGGGGGGACTGGACGTCGGGCAGTGACGGGTTATGGTGGATCGCCGGGAGGGTCGCTTGGTGGTGGCGATGGCTGGAGCTTTGTTCGTGGTGGATGGTGGTGGTGTTTGGTTCGCTGCTGGGGAGTGCGGGGGTGGTCTTGACTGGTTGTTTGGTGGTGGCGGGGAGCTGGGGGTTTGATGTGAGCTTGGTGGTGACGACGGCGACGAACCAGCCGTGGTCGTCGAAGGAGAAGGACGCAGCAACAGCTGCTCGAGTTCGAACGAGGGGGGGTGACGACGAAGACGCAGACAAAGCCATGGGAGGCATCCTTGGACGGGGTTCAAGGTTTTGGAGAGGAAGAAGATGGAGGGGGGCGGGTAGTTTTTTAGGTTTTCTTAGGGTTTTTTGTTTGTCTTTTGTTTTGTGTTTTGACAAAATGAAGAGTGGGATTTGGGTTAATGGGTTAATGGGGCGGACCGGGTCGACCCGTGTGAAGTGGACTGGGTCGTGGACAATTGTTTGGGCCTGGGGTTGAAAATTGAAGAAGTGGCCCAATCCGATTTTTATTTGTATTTTTGTTATCTTTTCTTCTTTTATTTTCTAAAACTAAATTATAAAAATACTTAAATTATTATTAAGAACTAAATTAAGTTATAAAATCGCAAATTAACTCCCAATAACAATTAACGCGCAATTAAGTAATAATTAAGCATAAAATTATTCATTTGGACATTAAATGCTAAAAATGCAAAAGATGCCTATTTTTGTAATTTTTAATTTTTGTAAAACTAATTTAATTACTAACAATTGTAGAATTAAATCCTACATGCAAAATGCGACATATTTTTGTATTTTTTATTAATTTAACAAATAAGCAAACACAGACAAATACAAATAATTATCTAAAAATATCACAAAAGTACTCAAAATTTGCACACCAAGGAAAATCATTTTATTTTGCATTTTTTGGGAGTATTTCTCATATACGGCAAAAATCATGTGCTTACAATAGTTGGTAGATGTTTTTTAAGTAGTTGCGTGTTATTGATAAGGTTATGTATATTTGCACCGTAGAAGAACTATTGTCTGCCCCTAGAATGTAAAATCAAATTCTATTCCTTCCCCTTTTAGTTCTGCTTGCTATTTTCTGACAATAATCATCAGAGGAACTGTCCATGAAACTTCAGAAAGTTAATACATATTGTGTTCAAAAGCTACAAAAGTGTTGCAGTTGTTAAGAAGCAAATTTATAGGAGGAGCTTTTGGTGTTAACAAAGAAGTTTTTAGTGCTTTATGAACTGGTTTTATGGAGTTTTCAGGTGGTCTTTTACATGGATAATTTGGGATCATTCTTGTGGTGGTTTAATGGAGTTTAAAGGTCATTTTAATGAAGGTTTAGAGGTGTTTCATGGCTGGTTTGTCGCAGCAGTTATGGTGGCTTTAGAGGTGGCTTTGATTGGATTTAGATAACTTTTTTGGACTATTTTTTTGAAGCTTTTCGCTGCGTTTTCGGTCGGATTTTCAGGGTTGATTTGGCAGCAACTATGGTGATTGAATTTTTTCAGAAAACAGGTTCAACTAACTTTAACATATGAATTAAGAAAGACGAATACTTCTTAGAACATCTCTTATCTCATGCATAGCTTATGTTATGCACATTGGACTTGCTACAAAAAGTAATAATAACATGAGAGTTCCATAAAACTACTTTAGGTGTGTGTATGCGCCTAAAGTGTAACAAACTTTAACTGCAAATTCTCCAACATTTCAATTGTTAAAGAGCAAAAAGATCCAGATTACTTTTCTAGCTAATGCAACATACCTAAACTATGTTAAGCTCATACTAGAAACCACATTTTAGCACCAAAGCAGATAATAGAACGAAAAAGAGAAAAAACTTACTCACACCCAATGTATACACCAGATTATATTAGTTTATCAAGGATGGATTGATGTCAGAATATATACTACTCCTTAACTATGGTTAGTGATAAATGCATATATTAGCGACAATTATTTATGTGGAATATGTCTGACTATGTAATTGGTGTGATTTCCTATCCAAATACTTTGTTGCTAGAGAAAATTTTAGTTTGGATGATTCTTCCTGAACAATGGTTTTATCACCCTTTCTATCCACAGACCATCTGCTCCTTCTGTTTTTTCCTTGTCCAAGACTTGAGGCACGTTCTTTTTAAAGAAGAACAGGGCATGTATCATTATTATTATGTTCTGTTTTCATATTATAACAATGTAGACACGATAAAGAACTTGTAACTTGAAACACTACTTTAGTAAAGCATGAAGTCAATTATGTGTTGGGTCAATTACATACTAAAAATACTACAGATGCACTATCCAGGTATATTAAAGATATTAATAAGCATCCAATTGTTAGACATGAAGCAGTCAAACTGTTATTTCTCAAAGCAGATGTGGAACACATTACAATTCTGAAGATTTTTTCAAGTAGGAATCATGGAGATGGAAAAAAGGTTGATCTCAAAGAATGTCCAAGATCTAAGCTTTAGAAACAATGTATTAAGTATCTTGGACCAGTATGTACAAAATGTTTGTCACTTATTGCAATGCAAATCATAATGTTTAGCATCAATATACAAATGGCTTCTCATATCCATGCACAAACATTGGTTTCTCTTTATATATATGATCTACTCTATTATACACTACTAATATTAATTACCTCTATGACATGTTCCATATGTTCCTTTTGTCCCTGATTAAAAAAGGGGCCAATATATCCTTTTTGTATGTTAAGTCAAGGAGAAAACTCTACATAATTTTCTTACTTTCATTGTTTGATATTAGCATGCAACTCTAATTATTTATCGTTTTCTTAATATTCTCAGCAAGAGAGAGAACATTATGAATATATAGTGGCAGAATAGAAAAGCATGCATAAACACACTAGAAATCGTCTTGATATAACCAATGGGTTGCCAGAGGCAAAATGAATTTTTATTATGAGCACCTCAACAAAACTCTATGCAGGCGAGGTGTGTGGTAAAAGTTACAGCGAAAATGCTTTTTTTATTATTATCCTGCAAAAAGAAGGTTTATTTTTCTTTTAATAATGTGAAATGTATGTTATTCTAATGTCTTTCAGAAGAAGAGAGAAATATATCATCATTCCAACTTTCTTGTTGGTGGGGCTACATTAGCAGCTGGAAGAATAGGGGTAACAGTTGGAATACTTAAGGTAAATATATGTTGTCATTGTATTGAACTGTTACATCAGATAGTTACACGATATTTCAAAAACTAAAGCAACTAGGCCAATATTCTTTTCCCTTTACATTACATATGACTGAGTCCTGACAATGAAACTATGATGAGATGTAAATAAAGGGCTGCCAAAAAGCACGAGTCATTTCTTCTCAAATTTATGAAACAATATTTATGTCTTAAAATTCTAATTCTGGTCCAAATTAGTATACTTAAAATGTTCAGTGACACCACATTGCAAACTTTATTTGGATTGTTAAACTATAATTGCATATAGAACTTGAAGCTATATGAAGACAAGGTTGCCTTCCCTTTTGTATTCCATATCTGTTTTCAAAATCTAAGATGTATTATTTGCAAATGAAAGGTAAGAAAGAATATAGGTAGTGTCCCCTGAATCATATGCGTGTAGCTTGGAAGCTAAACTCCAGTTATTGTTCCCAAGATTAACCGACATTTATAAATTAGGAAATATAAATATTTACATGTACTTTCAATGACACTAAGAAAGATTCTATAGCTTACATATCAAAATTATATATATGTGAATTTTCTTTTCTTTTTTAAATAGAAATAAAACTTATACTCTAAGAATGTGTGGATTTTTTGTAGTATTTTAATTTTTCTCAATTAAAACCTATTAAGAGTAAGATAAAAACTAGAAATATCAAGATTAGATCAGATCACACCCAACTATGCCTTATAAAAAGGACTAAGCGGTCGTTATAAATATAATCCGGTTTACAAATCCGGAGTCGAATCCCACAGAGAACTAAAGCGTAGCTATAGTTGTTCAATATCGCTAAGAAACAGAAGTCCAAACAGTTTTCTAATTATAAAGAGTATAATGTTTATTTTTATCTAATTAACTAACAATTACTAGAAAGCAGTAAAACTATCAATTAATTAGGATAAGGGTTGGAGAGAAGATTACGGAGGTTTGGAGTTATGATTTCCCCTATTGTAGGAATCCTTTCCACTATAACAACAACAACAACAACAACCTAGTAAAATCCCAATAGGGCTCACTCAGATCGCACCAAGGTTTCGTTATCCCTAATCCCACCTTTATACCCTCTGTATTGATCCCTCATATACGTTAGGAGTGATGTTATTCAACAACTACCTAAATATGCAATCTTTTCCAAGTAATATACACTAAATAGGCACAGTCGATTGAGAGATCTTCAACTAACCACAATAATAACGTAGTTGAACAAATAGAGAAAATACTACGGCAAAACTATATTAATGTAACAGGAAAATCATCCTCCAATAGGCTCCATCAAAACCCTAGATAACAAATTAGTTATTCATAATAGTATGCAAAACTACAATACCAGAATTTATATCCAATAATGAAAATAGGAAGAAGAAAGTGAAAAACTTGTAGAAGAATTCTCCGCCTTACTCCTAGTGTGTTATTGTCTCCTTAGGTCGAATCTCCGTCTAATGTCGGTCTCCATGTTCGTTTGTCTAAAGTATGTCAAAGTGACGTTTTTAGGTCTATTTATATGTGTAGCAAAAGATTTAAACGTGTAGTCCAAGTCCTAGTCAAACCAGGAGACGAATTAAGTCTTCAAAACTCAGACTGGACCTGGCCCAAGGCCTGGAGTCACCAGCCTAATGCCAACCTCAGCTTGGCCTTTGGCTAGCCTCGCCAGGCTAAAGCCTAGTTCATTCTGGCCTTTGGCTGGCCTCGCCAGGCTAAAGCCTGGTTGAGCTGGCCTTTGCCTGACCTCTCCTTTTCACTGTTGTCGAGCACACTTTCAACGTTTAAGTATCCTTTTTGCTCTACTTTCATCTCCAATTCACATACACATAAAATAAACTACATTACGCGCAAATAAAGTGTAATTTATTATGAAAGCATGTAAAATGCAAGGCACATAATGTGCTAAACCATGAATTATAGCCACACATTAATACCCCACACTTAAATAGTGTTAGTACTCGAGCAATCAAACTACACTCATGGACACAACCTATTAAGCAATTCCCTTAACTCATTATACCAAGAATCTTTAAAATAGTTTAAGTGCAAAGGTGTGACATCCTCGCCTCATGAATCGACTCACAAATACCATGCCTTATTCACAATTCACTTACTTACTCTAACATGGAAGTCAACAATGTTACCTTTCCTTTATGAATCATGTGCCCTCGCCCAATCAAAGAGATGTTCCACACAAAATAAATTTAAATAACGTAGGAACTCAAGATAGGAAAACTTCACTCGCTCTCAGAAATAAAATTCATATGCCCCAAAGGACGCACCATAAGCTTGCCTGTATTGTAATACTCCACTAATCGAGTTCATTCAGTCTAAGATCAAATAGGACTTTCATTGGTTGTAACGTAAGCTGCGGGTCGGGTAGGATACATTTGAATATAAGTGACTACACCTCCCTTAAGCACTTTAATACAAACACGTTAACCTTCAAGCCCATACTTATGCCAAACCAAAACTCCACCTTAATTTCACTATATTTTACCCTACTTCTTTAAACACCAGTACATCAATAGCCACCACCATCAAGAATTATTTTTCATACACTACAACTATTATATAATGTCACGACTCTCAACCCGGACCCGGTCGTAATGGAATCTCTCGTGAAGACAAGGCCACCCGACACACACCCAATTCATTTTAAGCAGTTAAAAATGATACAAATTAAGTCTTTAACATAATAAAAATTCCAAAGTAAGGTAAATAAGACAATTTGCGAAATAGACATAGCCCGACATCGGAGTGTCACCAGTCATGAGCATCTATCATAATACTACAAGTCTGAAAGAGTCTACACAAACTATTACATAACTAGGACAAGGGAAAGAAATAATGATAAGAGGGAGAAACACTGGACTGCGAACGCTGAGCAGCTACCTAGTGAACTCCGAAATCTGCTGGAAGCTCTAAACCCTCGCAAGCAGGACCTGAAGCGCCTGAATCTGCACACGGGGGGCAGGGAGTAAAGTGAGTACTCCAAATCAGTGAGTAATAATAATAAATGAAGACTGAGCGATAAGAAATCATGTAAAGGCACATCAACATGCTATAAAGAAGCAGTATAAAGCCAGTAAAAACAATGAAATAGTAAAAACATATAAAGTCACCTTAGTTCTGTTTAAGCTTCTTTAAAATACCATTTTGAACAGTTAAGCAAGTAAATGACAGGCAACTAAAAAAGGTAAACACATAAAGAACCGCCCCTCGGGCACAATACCAACAAAATCAGCCCCTCGAGCAACACATGGAACAATACCAGCTCCTCGGGCTATATCTCATATCACAATGGGTACCCGCACTCACTGGGGGTGTACAGGCTCCGGGAGGGGCCACTTACTGCCCAAGCGCAATATCAAGCCATCCCGTGGCATAATCAATAGGCTATCGACCTCATCAAGCCACCTCGTGGTGTACAACTCGGGCCCTCGGCCTCAAAATCATACATCAGTGTATCCTCAATATAAAGGCCCTCGGCCTTACTCAGTCAGAATTTCATAAGCCACTCGCGCAACAGTAAAACATGATGCTCAGCCCAAATTATCATTTAAAATATCATTTAGTGAGTTAAAATAGAGTAAACATGGCTGAGTTATGAAAACAGTATAATATACCATGACTGAGTAAAGATATAAAATCAAAACAGTAAGGAAATATCAGTAAAAATCCCCTAAGGGTTCAAATAGTTGGCACAAGCCCCAAATATGGCATTCAGCCCAAATCATGATGATAGCAAACAGTTTTTAATCAAATACGCGGTAAACCAGTCATTCGGGATGGACTAAGTCACAATCCTCAACGGTGCACGATCTCACGCTCGTCATCTAGCATGTGTGTCACCTCAATATAACACCACGATGTGCAAATTTGGGGTTTTATACCTTCAAGACAACATTTAAAATCATTACTCACCTCAATCTGGTCCAAACTCTAGCCCGCGACGCCTTTGCCCCTCGAATCGGCCTCAACTCACGTCGAATCTATCCAAAATCAGAATCACAACGTCAAAATATGCTAAGGGAATGAAGCCCATGCGAAAATGATCAATTTATAACATAAATCCCGAAATTAACCAAAACCCGACCCCCGGGCCATGTCTCGGAATTCGATAAAATTCACATTAATAGATTCCTTATCTCCCCACGAGTTCATACATATCAAAAGTCCCAAAATCCGACCACAAATAGCCCCTCAAATCCTCAAGTCAAGGTCTCCAATACCAAGCCCTAGTTTCTCAAATTTTAATCCTTAATTTCCATAATTACAGCCCTAATCCGTGAAATAATACCATAGAAACGAGTTTTAGGTTGAACAATCTTACCTCTAGACGTTATCCCTTGATTCCATCTTCAAAATCTCCCAAAAAGCTCCAAAACCGACTTAGAAATGGTGGAATAACCCAAAAATTCGCGAAGGAAACAATTTATACCTTCTGGCCCAGGCATTTCGCACCTGCAGTCCAGATACCACTTCTGCGGTCCAAGACGCCGCATCTGCGGTCCTCACTTAATTACTACATTCCGCATCTGCGTTGCACACTCTGCACATGCGCCATCGCAGGTGCGGTTCCAGCCTTTCTTGGCTCCTTCGCTTCTGGGACTCCAAACTCGCTTCTGCGAGACCGCACCTGTGGTCCCCTAGCCGCAGGTGCGGTTATGACAATAAAGGAACATCTTCAGCTACCAAAACCAACTTCCAAACTTTCCACCAATCATCCGAAATCACCTCGAGGCCCTCGGGACCTCAACCAAAAGCACAAACAAGTCACATACCACCATCCAAACTTATACCAATCCTCAAAACACCTCAAACAATATCGAATCAACCAAATCACATTGAATTCAAGCCTAAGGTTCCAAAATCTTCCGAATTATGCTTTTGATCAAAAAGTCTACCAAACCACGTCCAAATGACCTAAAATTTTGAACACACATTCCAAATGACACAACAGACCTACTGCAACTCCCGAAATTCCATTCTGACCCCTATATCAAAATCTCACCTATCAACCGGAAAACGCCAAAATGCCAATTCAAGCCTAAATCTACTCTGGACCTCCAAAATTCATTCTGATCACACTCCTAAGTCCCAAATCACCTCCCGAAGCTATCCGAACTATCGAAATTCCCATCCGAGCCCTTTAACACATAAGTCAACATCCGATTGACTTTTTCAACTTAAGCTTTCTCAAAAGAGACTAAGTGTCTCAAACCTTACTAAAACCTTTCCGAACCCGAGGCACCCAACCCGATAACACATAGAACCGATAAATAAAGCAATAAGAAGTAGAAATAGGGGAAACGGAGCGGTAACTCATAAGACGACTGGCCGGGTCGTCACATTCTCCCCCTCTTAAACAAACGTTCGTCCTCAAATGAGTCAATAAACATACCTGAAGCCTCAAACATGTGAGCATATATGCTCCGCATCTCCCGCTAGGACTCCTAAGTCGAATCATCATCTAATTGAACCGTGCTAAAATCCAGAACATGAGACGAATCCCCAATATACTTTCGGAGCATAGAAACATGAAATATCGGATGTACACTCGACATGCTGGGTGGCAAAGCAAGCTCATAAGCCACCTCTCTAATCCTCTGAAGCACCTCAAAAGGCCCAATAAACCGAGGACTCAAATTACCCTTCTTCCCAAACCTCATAACACCCTTCATGGGTGAAACCTTTAATAGAACCTTCTCACCAACCATGTAGGACACATCCCGAACCTCCCTGTCAGCATAACTCCTTTGTCTCGGCTACGCTGTACGAAGCCTCTCCTGAATTACCTTCACCTTGTCTAAAGCATCATGCACCAAGTCTGTCCCCAATAGCCTAGCCTCACCTGGCTCAAACCAACCAACTGGAGATCTACATTGACTCTCATACAAAGCCTCATATGGAGCCATCTGAATACTCGACTGGTAGTTGTTGTTATAAGCAAACTCGGCAAGCGGTAGAAACTGATCCCATGAACCTCCGAAATCAATGACACAAGCACGCAACATTTCCTCCAATATATGAATAGTGCGCTTGGACTGCCCGTCCATCTAAGGGTAAAAAGTTGTGCTCAACTCAACCCGAGTACCCAACTCTCGCTGCACAGACCTCCAAAATTGCGAAGTAAACTAAGTGCCCCTATCTAAAATGAGTGGGACTCCATGCAAATGAACAATCTCCCGGATATAAATCTCTGCCAATCGCTCTGAAGAATAGGTAGTACACACCGGAATGAAGTGCGTGGACTTGGTCAGCCGATCCACAATCACCCAAATAGCATCAAACTTCTTAAAAGTCCGTGGGAGACCAACTGCAAAGTCCATGGTGATCCGCTCCCACTTCCACTTTGGAATATCCATCGCTGAAGCAAGCCATCCAATCTCTAATGCTCATATTTCACCTGCTGACAATTGAGACACCGATCTACAAATCCCACAATGTCTTTCTTCATTCTCCTCCACCAATAATGCTTTCTCAGATCCAGATACATATTTGCGGCACCCGAATGAATTGAATACCGTGAGTTATGGGCCTCCTCCAGAATCAACTCCCGAAGACCATCTACATTGGGCACACATATCCGGCCCTACATCCTCAATACCCTATCGTCACCAATAGTCACATCTCGAGCATCATCGTGCTGAACTCTGTCCTTAAGGACAAGCAAATAAAGATCATCATACTGGCGCTCTCTGATGTGATCATATAAGGAAGACCGAGAAATCACATAAGCCAATACCCGACTAGGATCCGAAATATCCAACCTCACAAACCGATTGGCCAAGGCCTGAACATCAACTGCAAGAGGTCTCTACCCAATTGGAATATATTCCAAACTCCCCACACTCACCACTTTTCAGCTCAAAGCATCGGCCACCACATTGGCCTTCCCTGGATGGTACAATATAATGATATCATAATCCTTTAGCAACTCCAACTATCTCTGCTACCTCAAATTGAGATCCTTCTAGCTTGAACAAGTGCTGGAGGCTACGATGATCAGTAAACACCTCACAAGACACACCATAAAAATAATGCCTCTAAATCTTTGACGCATCAACAATGGCAGCCAACTCCAAATCATGAACATGGTAGTTCTTCTCATGGGGCTTCAGCTGACGAGAAGCATAAGCAATAACTCTACCCTCCTGCATCAATACACACCCAATACCAACTCTCGAAGCATCATAATACATGGTATATAAACCTAAAGCGGATGGCAGCACTAACACTGGAGCTGTGGTCAAGGCTGTCTTAAGCTTCTGAAAGCTCTCCTCATACTCATCTGACCATCAAATGAAGCACCCTTCTGAGTCAACTTGGTCAAAGGCGATGCGATAAATGAAAATACCTGAACAAACCTATGGTAATAACCTACTAAACCAAGAAAGCTACAAATCTCGGTGGCTGAGGATGGTCTGGGCCAACTCTGAATCGCCTTTATCTTCT
Source organism: Nicotiana sylvestris (assembly GCF_000393655.2). Classification (NCBI taxonomy): domain Eukaryota; kingdom Viridiplantae; phylum Streptophyta; class Magnoliopsida; order Solanales; family Solanaceae; genus Nicotiana; species Nicotiana sylvestris. The sequence goes on from NC_091068.1 coordinate 47,441,783, forward strand.
TCAGATCAACCTGAATACCCTCACTGGACACCACGTGCCCAAAGAAAGCCACTAAACTGAGCCAAAACTCACACTTGTAGAACTTTGCGTTAAGCTTCTTCTCCCTCAATATCTGCAACACCACTCTCAAATGCTCTGCGTGCTCCTCCTGACTATGCAAATACACTAGAATATGATCAATGAAGACTATAACAAACGAGTCGAGACAAGGCCGAAACGCACTAGGGCATTGGTCAGCCCAAAAGACATCACCAAGAACTCATAATGACCATATCGGGTCTTGAAAGCCGACTTAAGAATATTCGAGTCCCTGATCTTCAATTGGTGATAATCTGGATGGAGATCAATCTTGGAGAACACTCTCGCTCCGTGGAGCTGGTCGAATAAATTATCAATACGAGGCAAAGGATACTTGTTCTTAACTGTTACTTTGTTCAACTGCCTATAATCAATCCACATCCTCATTGTGACATCCTTCTTCTTTACAAATAGAACCGGCGCACCTCAAGGAGACACACTAGGCCGAATGAACCCTTTATCAAGGAGTTCCTGAAGCTGCTCCTTTAACACCTTCAACTCTGTTGGTGTCATACGATACGGCAAAATAAAAATGGGTTGAGTGCTCGGCACCAGGTCAATACCAAAATCAATATCCCTATCCTATGGCATGCCCGACAGGTCTGCAAGAAACACATCGGGAAACTCCCTCACAACTAGGACAAAATCAATACTGGGAGTCTTTGCACTGACATCCCTCATAAAGACTAGATACGAAAGACAACCCTTCCCAACCATACGCTGGGCTTTCAAGAACGAGATTACCCTATTGGGAACATAATCAGTCAAACCTCGCCACTCAATCCTTGGCATACCCAATATAGCCAATGTCACTGTCTTAGCATGAGAGTCCAGAATAGCACGATATGGAGATAGCCAATCCATGCCTAAAATAACATTAAAGTTTACCATACACAATAACAACAGATCCACTCGGGTCTCCAGACCCCCAATAGTCACCACACACGACCGGTAAACATGGCTGAGTTATGAAAACCGTATAATATGGCATGACTGAGTACAAATATAAAATCAAAATAGTGAGGAAATATCAGTAAAAATCGCCTCAGGATTCAAATAGTTGGAACAGGGCCCAAATATGGCATTCAGCCAAATCATGATGATAGCAAACAATTTTTAATCAAATACGCGGTATACCAGTCATTCGGGATGGACTAAGTCACAATCACCAATGGTGCACGACCCCACGCTCATCATCTAGCGTGTGTGTTACGTAAATATAACACCACGATGTGCAAATCCGGGGTTTCATACCCTCAGGACAATATTTAAAATCATTACTCACCTCGATCTGGGCAAAACTCTAGCCCGCGATGCCTTTGCCCCTTGAATCAGCCTCAACTCGCATCGAATCTATCCAAAATCAGAATCACGACGTCAAAATATGCTAAAGGAATGAAGCAAATGCGAAAATGATCAATTTATAACATAAATCCCGAAATTAACCAAAACCTGATCCCCGGGCCCACGTCTCGGAATTCGATAAAATTTACATCAATAGATTCCTTATCTCCCCACGAGTTCATACATATCAAAAGTCCCAAAATTCGGCCACAAGTCAAGGTCTCCAATATCAAGCCCTAGTTTCCCAATTTTAACCTTTAATTTCCATAATTACATCCCTAATCCGTGAAATAATGCCATAGAAACGAGTTTTAGGTTCAACAATCTTACCTCCAGACGTTATCCCTTGATTCCCTCATCAAAATCTCCCAAAAAGCTCTAAAACCAACTTAGAAATGGTGGAATAACCCAAATATTTGCGAAGGAAACAATTTATACCTTCTGGCCCAGGCATTTTGCACCTGCAGTCCAGATACCGCTTCTACGGTCCAAGACACTACATTTGCGGTCCTCACTTAATTCCTCCATTCTGCATCTGCGTTGCACACTCCGCACCTGCGCCATCATAGGGGCGGTTCCTCAACCGCTTCTGCGGTTCCAGCCTTTCTTGGCTTCTTCCGCTTCTGCGACTCCACACTCGCTTCTACGAGACCGCACCTACGGTCCCCTAGCCGCAGGTGCAGTTATGACAGCAATGGAACATCTTCAGCTGCCAAAACCAACTTCCAAACTTTCCGCCAACCATCTGAAATCACCCCGAGGCCCCCGGGACCTCAACCAAAAGCACAAACAAGTTACATATCACCATCCAAACTAATACCAATCCTCAAAACACCTCAAACAACATCGAATCAACCAAATCACATCGAATTCAAGCCTAAGATTTCAAAATCTTCCGAATTACGCTTTTGATCAAAAAGTCTACCAACCCACATCCAAATGACCTGAAATTTTGCACACACATCCCAAATGACACAATGGACTTACTGCAACTTCCGGAATTCCATTCCGACCCCTATATCAAAATCTCACCTATCAACCGAAAAACGCCAAAATGCCAATTCAAGCCTAAATCTACTCCGGACCTCCAAACACATTCCGATCACGCTCCTAAGTCCCAAATTACCTCCCAAAGCTATCTGAACCATCAAAATTCCCATCCGAACCCTTTAACACATAAGTCAACATCCGGTTGACTTTTCCAACTTAAGCTTCCTCAAAAGAGACTAAGTTTCTCAAACCTTACCAAAACCTTTACGAACTCGAGCCAACCAACCCGATCACACACAGAACTGATAAACAAAGAAATAAGAAGCAGAAATGGGGGAAACAGAGGGGTAACTCAGGAGACGACTGACCGGGTCGTCACATATAAATATTTTTTTTTCTTTTTCTTTTCTTTCTCTTTCCAAATGGCTTTTATTGACACGTTTTTTTCTTTCAAATGGTGCACCTTTCTCCTTATTTCACTTGTTCCACTCAAAAGCCAACCCACCACCCCACACTTTAACTTTTCCATAATTCATCACAATTCAAGTACTCATGAGAGGTGACAAGGTTCAAGTATATGGTCGATTCAAACAAAGGGGTATGGCTTGTAATGTGGTTACCAAAGAAACAGGATTATAGGCTCAACGGGGTTAACTACGATACATCACATTTAGGTGGGTACTCTATATATATCTGGCTTAACAAAGAACCGCCTATATCACTTCTTAGACTGAACAAGTCTACTATTTCGCTTTGCACACACACGGGGCAAGTTCTACACATCGAATGCAACGCACAGAATACATACAAACCTCACACAGACATGGCACATAGCTCATTCAGGATTAGTTTTTATCACGACACTCCAGTCAAAGCAGTTAAGTAAATTTAAGAATCCACAATTTAAGGTATTTATCCTAGAGTCAAAAATTGAGCCTAAGCGTCACAACCAAAGAACTTACTATTCTCAAGGCATCACAAAGCTCGGAGATATTGTTGCAATTCAATTCATCTCACACTAGCTCCTACTCCTAAAAAAATAATACCAACTTCATGTGTTTCAAACAAAACCCTTGGAAAAGAACCACAGCATAAAGAAAAATCAAGGGGGAATTACTACACTACCTACAAAGAAAATCCTTTTTTTTATTTAGACTTAAATCCCTCAAGAAAATTGTCTAATAGATCCATCGTCGGGAATAGTTCATTTTTTTAATTTTTTTAAACAAAAGCATTATTCAATTAAACTAGCGCAGCTAAAATAGCATAGAATGTCAGCCAGACAATCTTCTCACCCCACACTTAAAATTATGCATTATCCACAATGCACACCATAACTAATAAGAAGGTAAAATAAACTCCTTTGTAGGCCAAAGGCCAAAGCACTAGCAGCTCATAGGGTACTCACACTTCTTACAGGCTTTGTCCTTCGTGCGGGTACCTCACACTTAGTTCCAACCATCTGGTTTGCTGTTGAATCCTTCCAATAGCTTTGCTTTTCATGCTCCTAGAAAATCAAAAATTGACACTACAAAAATAATAAAATTAAAAATAATAATAAAAAATAAAAGAAAGCAATAAAGCTGGGTTGCCTCCCAACAAGCGCTTGATTTAACATCGCGGCATGACGTGAATCACTTTCTGCCTCCACTTCGAACTTACGAATTGGACCCCAAGTTTTGATTCTGCTCTAAGATCATGCTCCTAGGGCCATACAAATTGTTGTGAGCCAAAAATTAAATGATACTTTATGAACTTTTTAGCTTTCAACCGAGTGTCGTTTTGCCTAGACGGCCTTGAAAATATCAGAATGTAGGGCTCATCTACCTCTTCCTTTAACTCTTGCATTGGCTCATGCAGATCAATTTTCATTTCACCATCTGAACATAATGTAGAGAAGTGTTTGGAATGAGGTCCAACGCGCTCAAATGCATGAACTTCAAGATTTTTAACCTCCTCCACACTAGTCACACTAGAGTTAACTAAATTTGTATCTTCAATATCCCTGGTTGACTCTAGTAGTACTTCTTCAACATCGGCATCCTCAACTTTTAGTTGGATAGATTGTTGGTGTTCTACTCTAACCTCCTTCACTAGCACCTCAATTTTTGTATCTAATTCATGCTCTTCTTGGATACTATTCACATTATTGGCTTATTGAGCATTAAAATCTTCAACCTGTTGACTCACTTGAACTTTCAAGTTGTGAATAGTTCCTCTTAACTTTCTATCTGCAGTTGTAATTTATTATTTTGTTCCACAAGGCATTTAATATATCCTCGTTCAGCTTTAACATATCTTTGATCTTCTTCAAGTCAGCATCCCTAGGTTCTTTGTTCATGTTATCCTCACAAGAAAAAATAGAACCATCATAATAAGGGGTTGGGGGAAGATAAGAAATATAAGCACAACCATGAAAGTGACAATCTTGACCACCACACATATTACACACATTCCACAAATAAGATTGAGTTGGTGCACGTAACTCGCTCTCGGGAATATTTTTACAGTTTTGCAATGGGTGGCTTCCTCCGCAATATGCAGAAGGAGGATCAAAAGTAGAATTACCATCAAAATGCTCATAATTCCAAGATGCCATGTTTCTCAAATTAACAAGTAAAACAAAAATAAAAAAATCAAATACAAGAAAGCAAAAATAAAAGTTCAAACTTACAACCTACCAATATATACACCTACAGCTAAATCGTTAGCTCCCCGGCAACAACGCCAAAATTTGATCACGCCCAACTATGCCTTATTAAAAGGACTCAGTGGTCGTTGCAAATATAATCCGATTTACAAGTTCGGAGTTGAATCCAACAGAGAACTAAGGCGTAGCTACATTTGTTCAAAATCGTTAAGAAATACAAGTCCAAATAGTTTCCTAATTATAAAGAGTATAATGTTTATTTTTATCTAATTAACTAGCAAATATTAGAAAGCAGTATAACTATCAATTAACAAGGATAAGGATTGGAGAGAAGATTATGGAGGTCCAGAGTTATGATCTCCCCTATTGTCGGAATCCTTTCCGCTACGTCTTCTATAAATTTATCTAAGTCATCTCTACCGATCATGAGCACTCTGACTACCGTAACTCTCTTCCGAGTAATTACCACAATTTACTAGACATATTCTCTTGAATTACGCTAGTTGGCATTAAGTATGGCTCACTCGGATCGCACCAAGGTTTCGTTATCCCTAATCCCACTTTTACACCCTTCCTATTGATCCCTCATATACATTTGGAGTGATGTTGCTCAACAACTACCTAAATATGCACTCTCTCCCGAGTAATACAAACTAAATAGGCACAGTCAATTGAGAGCTCTTTAACCAACCACAATAACAATATAGTTGAACAAATAGAGAAAATACTATGGCAAAACTATATTAACGACAGGAAAATCATCCTCCAACAGGTTTCATTAAAACCCTAGATAACAAATTAGTTATTCATAATAGTATGCAAAACTACAATACAAGAATTCATAACCAATAATGGAAATAGGAAGAAGAAAATGAAAAACTCGTAGAAGAATTCCCCGCCTTGCTCCTAGTGTGTTCTTGCCTCCTCAGGTCGAATCTCCGTCTAATGTAGGTCACCCTGTCCATCTGTCTAAAGTATGTCAAAAGTGATGTTTTTAGGTCTATTTCTATGTGTAAGAAAAGACCTAAACGTGTAGGCCAAGTACTAGCCAAACCAGGAGACGAATTAAGTCTTCAAAGCTCAGACTGGACCTGGCCTCAGGCCTAGCGTCGCTAGCCTCAACCTGGCCTTTGGCTGGCCTTGCCATGCTAAAGCCTGGTTCAGCCTGGCCTTTAGCTGGTCTCGCCAGGCTAAAGCCTGGTTGAGTTGGCATTTTCCTGGCCTCTCCTTTTCACTGTTCTCGAGCACACTTTCAAGGTTTAAGTATTCCTTTTGCTCTACTTTCATATCCAATTTACCTACACATAAAATAGACTCCATTACGCACAACAAATAAAGTGTAATTTATCATTAAAGCATGTAAAATGCAAGGCACATAATATGTTAAACCATGAATTATAGCCACACATCAAGAGCTAAAAGAAATATTTACACTAAAATAATATAGAATTGGAGTGTGGTCAAAAATTAGTTGTTCACACTTACATAGGGAATTAACTCTAAAACAATTTCCAGATGGAGTACTTGTAGAACTCTAAAACAATTTCTGAATTTTCAATTTATGTACATTTTTTGTGAGGGGTTGTGAAAGCTTTCATGGTTGAATTATATGGAGAAAAGTATTTATTAGCAATGGAAGAAACTTTGGTGTGAAGCTAAATCTGGTAGAAGAATAAAGTTAAAATGGAAAGGAAGAAGACAGAGTGAAAGAGAATTGGGTATAGATGGTGCAAAGACAAAAAGGCCCATCATGTGAACATACTGTTCATTTTCTAATTAGAGACCTTAGGCCCCTCACATGAACATAATGTTCATTTTCTATTAGAGACCTTTAAGGAAAGTTAAAAAAGGGTGTATATATATATATACGTACATTGTATATCAGTTTGTTAGTTTGAGTGTCGTATGAATTACTAAAGAACTTGGTTCTTTATTGTATTTTTTAAAGGTGAAGTAAAAAAAGCAGTAAAGTAAACACAACGATTTTTACGTGGAAAATCACCCGGCTCAAAAGGTACAAAAACCACGACCTACTGCATAGGATTTTCAACTTCAATTCCACTAGAACAATGAGCCAAAATGTATCAATTACAAGACTGTAATTCAATACTTTTCAGTACTCCTACTACGACTATTTAATTTATAAATTACTCTAACTTGTAAAACAAGCACTCACTCCAACTCACTAATTATTTGTGACACTTTGATTATAACTCAATTTTCTATAACATATTCACTAGACTGACTAAAGAAGAACACAACATCATTGGTACTCGACTACAGCTTACAAAATGTAGTTCTTCAGTTGATGTGTGAAAGGATAATCTCAGAAGTTCAAAATAGATAGTATTTAAACACCTGGACTTCAAGATACTCTAGGAATCATATGCATAGTCATCTTCTCATTTGATAGGACTCCTACTCTTCTAAGGACTCCACAAATTTTTTTGGGACTCTTGTCTCTTACTGATTTGTTTGTAGATTCACCCTTATCACATGTAGTAGCCTTCTTCCACCAAACACAGACCTGAGTAATTTTGAGATAAAGTTGTTGTCTTGCACAGACGTTCAATCATGAACATGTGGAGCTGGTCCTTTACCCTGAGAAGCTAGTTCTTAGAATAGTTAAGCAGCTACATTGAGGACTTGGTTCTTCGAATATTGCATCTAATTAATCCTTAAAATCTCAATATTCAACAAATTCCCTCATTTTAATAATGACAAACTTTGTACACACTAGAACCAAGTAATCACAATCAATCAACATGCACATTACACCATAGATAGACATATTCATAACAACACCCCCAACCTTATCTTCCCTCTTTGGGAATCGTAGGAAAAAAAAAACAAAAAGATGTTACACATATTAAGCAAAATTAATGTAAGATTCAAGGCCATACATGCTACAACACAATTAATGTAAGATTCAAGAATTATCAAAGCAAACAATCTAGGCTGATGATCCAATATTGTACGAAGCATTAAACCAGTATAATAGAAATCATTTAATAGTGTCAAAATAAGTCCAGGGCCTTTTCTTAATATATTAGAACTGCCACGCCCCGAATTTGATGAGGCATGGCCTGACTCGATGCCATACTCGGCCCGAGCGTACCACTCTGTAACTGTAAGCGCTGGAGGGGTAACCCTCAACATAGGCTGGTGAGGCCATATTCTAAATCATATGAAAATATCGACTCTCTTATCTGAGGGGTAAGCATACCCAAACGCTCATATATATATATATACATACATATATATATATATATACGCATATATATATATATATATATATATATATAATTGTAGAGGCTGATGAGGCCGCCATGAACATCTACTGTTATACAAACTATACAAGACTCGTCTACAAGCCTCTAGAGATAACTGAACTATACTATGGTTGGGACAGGGCCTCGACCTACCCATAAAATCTATTTATATAAAATGGACTCCAAGGTCTAGACTTGGTAACTCCAAGGAAATGGAGCTTACCAACCAAGCTGATGTTTGACTCTGTCTGTTGGGAGGGTCTGTCCAACTGTCAACGAGGACCTGTAGGCATGAAATGCAGCGTCCCCAGCAAAAGGGACGTCAGTATGAAATATTATACCGAGTATATAAGGCAACAAAATAACTGAAAGCTGAAACTAAACTGATAATATAATAACTGAAAGTAACTGAGAGTCAAAGATAATCTAAAGATATGCTTACCTACTAATACTGACTCAACTCTCTCAATATAGTAAGTAAAATAGATGTCCGACCCTATAAGGCTCGGTATATATATATATATATATAACTGCTCTGCCGTAGTAGGCTCTCTCATAGGCGCTCGGCCATACTAGGCTCTGTATCTCGGCCATGCTGGGCTCGCTCATAGGCGCTCGGCCACACTAGGCTCGGTATATAACTTACCATCTAATCAGAGGTTGCCCAATAGGGGTCTGCCCACCGATTATAGCTTGATGGTGGTGAAAATACTGTAGTCTGCCCAATAGGGGCCTGCCCACCGATTATAGCTCGATGGTGCTGAAAATACTGTAATACTGTATATATATAGACTCTCTTCTCTCTTGGCTGACATAAGATAAAACTAAACTGAATATGAAATCCCGACAAGGGAGAATATTGTAACTTATGAGACTAAGATAGTGTATATAAATTCGGGAGTATGAACTTCTTTTTATGTCTCATTGTCAAACACATGTAGTTACTGGATCATGCCAAATAAAAGAAAGGTTTAGACTTAATATACCTTATCACAATCTGTCCAATAACCATGTTAAACTTGTCTCATTGCACTTTAACCTACAACAAAGATAACAATACTATCATCAAGTTATGGAAGGTACAACTATCGCACAACGAATGACAAACTTATTTTATAATAAAACAGGCAGCCTCTCCTCTATAATCTCTACTTCCTCCCAATTCGACATAACACCAACAACAACAAGAGCATAAAAATAACAACATATATACATCATTTTCCAACCTTATATCCATCACAAAATAGCCCAACATACCCCGATCACTTCATACACAAAACAACAACCATAATAGTGTCAAACAATCCGAAATGTTACGACGAACGACTAGCAAACCACCCTGCCATTATTTGGTGTTTCTCTACAACCTTTCTCCTCCCAAACTCCATATAACAGTAGCAAAAGAGACAACCCAAAAGAAACACGAAATAACCCACAATACAGTCCCACAAGTTGAGCAACTCAAAATTGATTTTTCAGTTTTCTAAAACACGTTTTGCCTTGTCGTTTCTTTCAAATTGAGCACCACAACAAATAGTTAAGACTCTTATCCAGTAAACCTGCCAGGAATTCAACTTAAAAATAAGTTTACAACCAGCCAACAATGATGCAACAACAAACAACATACTACTCTTTCGAAACTCGCTAGGTCTAGTCTTTATGATCGAGTTATAACTCGTACAAGCATAGATAATGGAAGGAGAAACATATATTTACATTGGACTGATTAGAACCCACGAACATAGCTCTTCTTCATCCAAAATTAGTCCCCCAACACAACTACAAGAATGAGAAAGAGAAACTAACAAGCTGTCTGGTGTTTTCGGCACTAGAATCACATCGTAACACCCAAAATAACATAGGGTTAGTGTGAGATTTTTGGGGAGGAGTTGTTGGGGTTCAATTTGGTTTTCTTGGCCTGAAAGATAAGTGAAATAAATGAGTTTAATAGCCCTTAAAAGTACCCTCTTGGCCGACTTTGGGGCTTTTATTGAGGCCTCTCCTTTTGGCAAGTAGGTGATGCACCTATTTGTCACCTACTATCTGTGCAGTCTAGCAAAAATATGAATATCTCACTACTCCAATGTTGTATCAGTGAACAGTTTAATTCGTTGGAAACTAGACTTGTAAATCTTCAATTTGGTAGGTAGATTATCCCATAATTATAAGTACATTGGGAGAAATACTCAACTAAATTTGACCTAATTTTCAGCATATTGGTGAATGTAACTTGTGATGATCTTTTCGATCTTTTGTTTCACAACTCGCTTGACTTCAAAACATAACATAAGACTATCATATGACTAACATAACTCATAACATAACCTCCATATCATGTTAAGAACCCTAGTCTCACCCAAAAAGTACATGTTATAACATTCCCAACTTGTCGACTTTCGATGAAACATTATTTTCTTCAATTCCTTAGCTTCTAATCCTTCCAACCCTCTTTGTACTTGTTGTTCATGATCTTTAATATAAGTAACTTCCGAGGTAACATGATAAATTACTTTATATACTTCCAAAGATGATCTCATTTTTGGTCTTACATCAATTGACTTAAGACGTACTCTTACGTACGAAAATATGGGGTGTAACATCATTCCCTCCTTTGGAACATTCGTCCTCGAATATTGGTTGATGCGTTTATCAGTCTTATAACCTATAGTTGTTACAAATATTTTAATGGTGTCCTTTCCATCTAGAAAACTGTTCTTTGAATAAATTCGAAAGCTAGGGTATTCCCCCTTTAGGCCTCTTTCTCACACTACGACTTGTTGTCAGAATTCTTCCAATCTCGTAGTTGTTGCGACCTTCTGTCATACAGCCTGTGCGACTTTGTCCTTGTATGTGCGCCTATGCGACTCTTCTGTCCTTTTTCCTCCAGCTTTTAGCCAATCTCTAGGCCTTACTTTGGGAACATATACAGAACTATGGAAAGTTTCCCCTCTAGTCATCTATAGGTGTATTGAAGTCCTTCGCTTGGTACTTTGTGAAACTTACGACTATTGTTGTATCTTGTTTCATAGCCTCGGATATCTATCCTTATGGCTTTACTGCATCTAGGTAGGTCATACTATACCATAACACATGCTTTGATTTATTATTACTGAGGTCTACTACCAAACTCCAAGTTACTCTCTTGTTGTTGATCCTATATGTAAAAATCTAAGTCCTTTAATGCTTTCTCTTTACTGTTCATCTTAAGAATGACAAATAAATCTCATCTCGTACTTTGGAACTTCTATCTCACTATTGTTGATTCACCTTAATGTTGATATATAATCTATCATTGATCACTTGAAACCTCTTTTGTAATACATTTCGTTAGGGCTCACATTGTATCGGGGAACATCTGAAGTTATTTGCCTAATCCACCTAGGGACAATACAATACTTCATTAACCGTATTTCATAGCATTCCAATGTGATTCACCTTATGGGGGTATTTTAATCCTGTACAATTTATGAAATCCCTTTTCTTTGAATCATCACTCAATCAAATGTCTAAACGTCAGCCTCTTATTTATCACAATTACACCCTTATTCTACCATTAGGGCAGCATTCCATCTTTTTCTAAATTCTCCTAGTCTTAAACTCCTCTGAGTTTACCCATACTATACTGAGATTTTTATAACTTTATGGAAACCATCAGCTCTCTTGTTGTGATGGGTTTAATCCCGAGGACTTAACCATTCTCGTCACCTTCTCACTCACATTTTCTTATCATTACTCCTGTACACTTAAGGCCTTGTTGCTCTACCATACTTTAGCTTGCGACCTACACATATCTATTTATAGTACCCACAGCCTTCCTTTAACTTTCTAACACCATGCATTTCCTTATGTTATTCTGGAACCTCAAGCGAAACATGACGCATATCTAGCACTTCTGTCCTCTCTTTAACTAGACCTCTCAGTACCTGAAAACTGTTGGGCGGAAGATATGCTACTGATGATACCACTATCATTTCTTGATACAGAATTGTGATGCTTCCAGCCCTCTCGGTTCACTTGATGGTTTGACACTTTTCTTTGATTTGGGCTTCATGTTCTTGGATTTGGCTTCAGTCTTGGATGATGATTAGGCTTTAGAAGGGGTTCGGCTGGATTTAGACATGGTGATCAGAGAAGAAAATCAATGAATGGAGAAAAGAGAATTATTTTCTTGATTCTTGCTTAGGGTTTGGGAGAAACAGTGAGGTCTGAGAAGATAATCATAAGGGGCTTTTAAAGACGTCACTACTGATTTGACTGGAAGAGAGAGAGTGACCGAATTTGAGTTCTAACAAGACTCTTGTAACAGTTGCTTTGACTGTTAGGATTTCAGGAGTAATTAAACTCTAATTGCTCTAGGATTTGCCCTTACTCTTTGACTAGATAGACAAGTAGAACTGATGCTAATAGGATTAGAAGTCTGAGCATAGCAATAATTTAGCATATTAAGTCCCAGTGAATTAAGACAAGATGTTATGTACCTGAGTCGAAGAACCAACTCCATAGCAACTCCTTACTTGTTTCTACAATAAAGCTTCAGCACTATACATTAGTATCATGCAACATAGTTATCAGCCAGAGTTTTCTAAGCAGCTGTGTGTGCTTAATACAAGCACGAGACTAAATCAAACACATTGTACTTGACTATTTATATCTAATTATACTTTTCTAGCCAATCATTGGGGTTCAACTAGTTGGAAGTATTAATTAGACCTAGTTCCAGTCTGTTCCTGCACCCTTTCTACTGTGAGTTCCTCCACTTGTGATTTATCACTTATCGGTGTAAGAGTGTCTAAGGGTGCAACATATATAGCGGATACCAGAACATCTAATTTTGAAGGAGGGAGTTGTACTTGACTTTTAGTGGCGGGCATTGATTCCCCCTGAACCATAGCTAGTGTTATCTACCTCTTTCTCCAAAGTTCCCGCACCCTTTCTACAGTGAGTTCCTCCACTTGTGGTTTATCACTTATGGGTGTAAGAGTGTCTAAGGGTGCGACATCTATAGTGGATACCAGAACATCTAATTTTGAAGGAGAGAGTTGTACTTGAATTTTAGTGACGGGCACTAGTTCCCCCTAAACCATAGCTTCCTTGACTACTGTGTCTACTTGAGCAGTAGCATCAAGCACTACCTTGACATTCTTGATACATTTTCTAGGAGTTTCCTTGATCTTGGTTGACTTAGAGGTATTTTTTAAAGTAGGCACAGATGCATAGGTGGTTGGTTTTGGAAGTGAAGGTCCAGTAGAGGTGGGGATGGTGAGATCAACAAGAATAGGGGATGATGGTGTAGGCACAATGGAAGATATCGATGGAGAAGGAGCAGGTGTTGGTGCGGGTTCACTTGATGGTTTGACACTTTTCTTTAATTTGGGCTTCATGTTCTTGGATTTGGCTTCAGTCTTGGATGATGATTTGGCTTTAGAAGAGGTTCAGTTAGATTTAGGCATGGTGATCAGAGAAGAAAATCAATGAAGGAAGAAAAGAGAATTATTTTGTTGATTCTTGCTTAGGGTTTGGGAGAAATAGTAAAGTCTGAGAAGATGATCATAAGGAGCTTTTAAAGACGTCACTCCTGATTTTACTGGAAGAAAGAGGGTGACCGAATTTGAGTTCTAACAGGACTCTTGTAATGGTTTCTTTGACTGTTAGGATTTCAAGAGTAATTAAACTCTAATTGCTCTAGGATTTGCCCTTACTCTTTGACTAGATAGACAAGTAGAAGTGATGCTAATAGGATTAGAAGTTTGAGCATAGCAATAATTTAGCATATTAAGTCCCAGTGAATTAAGACAAGATGTTATGTACCTGAGTCGAAGAACCAACTCCATAGCAACTCCTTACTTGTTTCTGCAATAAAGCTTCAGCACTATACATTAGTATCATGCAACATAGTTATCTGCCAGATATTTCTAAGCAAGTGTGGGTGCTTAATACAAGCACGAGACTGAATCAAACACATTGTAATTGACTATTTACATCTAATTATACTTTTCTAGCCAATCATTGGGGTTCAACTAGTTGGAAGTATTAATTAGACCTAGTTCCAGCCTGTTCCTTTCAAAGTGATCCCTACTTAGAGCTTTAGTAAAAATATCTGCAATTTGGTCTTCAGTTTTATAGAAGTTAATTGAGATATTTCCTTTTTCAACATTGTCTCTGAGAAAGTGGTGTTTAATGTCAATGTGCTTGCTTCTCTTATGCTGACAGAGACTTTTAGCAATGTTTATAGCACTAGTATTGTCAAAGAAAATGAAAACACAATCAACAAAAATACCATAGTCCCTTAGTTGTTGTCTTATCCGCAGCAACTGAGCACAACAAGATGTTGATACCACATATTAAGCCTCAGTTGTGGATAAGGACACTGAGTTCTACTTCTTTGTTCCTCAAGAACACCAGACAAGAACCTAGAAAATATTTTATTCCTAAAGTGCTTTTCCTGTCAACATGAAAACTTGCATAGCTAGCATCATCATAACCAACTAGATCAAAGCTATACCCTTTGGGATACCATAGGCACATGTCAGGATTCCCTTTGAGATATCTTAGTATCCTCTTGACAGCTTTCAGGCAAGACTCCTTGGGATTTGCCTGAAATCTTGCACATAGTCCCACACTGAATACAATATTAGGGATGCTTGTTATGTGATACAATAGTGACCCAATCATTCCTCTATATAGTTTCTGCTCAACACTTTTCCCTTCTTCATCAAGGACCAGCTTTGTTGCAATGGCAATGGGAGTGTCAATGGACTTAGAGGAGCCCAAGTTGAATTTCTTCAGCAGTTCCTTGATGTATTTTTGCTGATGTATCATGGCTCTGATAGGTATTTGCTTGATTTTCAACACCAGGAAGAAGTTCAGTTCACCCATCATGCTCATTTCAAACTCATTCCCCGTCATCTCAGCAAATTCCTTACACATTGCTTAATTAGTAGCCCCAAAGATACTGCCATACACATATACTTGCACAATCAGAAAATTTTTGTTCCTTAGAAATAGAGTGTTGCCTACCTTTCCTCTTACAAGTTGTTGGTTAAGAGAAATTTTGACAGTCTTTCATATCAAGCTTTTGGAGCCTGTTTCAGTACATACATGTCTCTCTCTAACTTAAACACATAGTTAGGGAATTCTTCACTTTCAAAACCAAGAGGTTATTTAACAAACACTTCTTCTTTCGGATAACTATTCAAGAATGCGCTCTTTACATCCATCTGATACAAGGTAAACTCCATGTATGCATCAAAGGCTATTAGCATTCTTAAAGCTTTCATTCTAACTACAGGTGCAACTGTCTCATCATAGTCAATGCCCTCCTCTTGATTGTATCTCTAAACCACCAGTCTAACCTTGTTCCTTGTGATATTTCATTGTTAATCCAGCTTGTTTCTGAATACCCATCTGGTACCTATGACAGTTCTGTTCTTGTATCTTTTAACCAAGTGCTAGACCTTGCTTCTTTCAAACTAATTTAGCTTCTCTTATATGGCTATAATCCAATATGAATCCTTTGGAGCTTCCTTGATGGTCTAGGTTCAACCTGTGAGAGAAATGTTGTGAGTGCACATAGATTTCTCATAGATGACCTAGTTTGCACTCCTGTATTTGGATCAGAGATGATGTTCTCAAGAGGATGTGAACTTTAATGTTTCCATTGCCTGATCTGTATACCCAGAGATGATTCACCCAAGGAGTGACCCAAAGGAACAGGTTCAGTAGGTATAACTTCATCAGTCTGGTTAGTAGTCAGAGTAGTTCTCTCTTCTTCTTGTTCCTCATAATCATTGTCAATTTCCTTGTGGTCTCCGGATCAATCTTCAAATTGAGGTTTAGATTCCGTAGGAGCCCATCACCAGTGAGTCCAATGTCATAGTCTCAAGAACCTGGTTCTTAAGGTCTTTGATATGTCCTTCTAGATTAACTTTGTCAGATTCAAGCTCTTTGAGATCAAGTTTGACACATGAAAGATTGCCTAATTAACTGATTATTTCCACCACTCATTTTATCCATTCACTCATCATGGTCACAATTATGGCCATCAATTGTTTTTTAGACATAGCATGAATGTTTTCTTTTAAGTTAGAGATACTTACCTGATATATTTTATCTTCAGTTTCTGAATCACTCATGGACATCATTCCAATCACTTCTTCTTCTATTTGGATTTCTTCAATCTCCATCCGTGCCACTTCGATATTTTCATCTCCAAATTCAGCTTCCAAGGTCCTCCATATATCATTAGCAGAGATACATGAGAACACTTTGTAGATAATATTTTTGGGCAAGCTTCTGTAAAGTAGGTCCTTTGCTTTAGCATTTTTCTTGACCAGCTGATGATCTTCATCATCGTATTCCTCTTCTCTATTGTTGCACTTGTTACCTTCGCCATCCATTTTGTTCAGGAGAATTGGTCCATGACTGACAATTATCCATAGGTCAAAGTCGGTGGCTTGAAGGAATGTTTTCATACGTAGCTTCCATTCATCATAGTGATGTCCATCAAATAGAGGAGGTCTTCCAATATGCATTCCATGATGTACTGGAGGCTCTTTCCCCACTACCTGATGTTCATTAATTACAGTATAGAGACTTATAGCCTCATCCTCATTTCCTTCCTCTTTATCACTTCCACTGTCCTCATATGCTATGAAGAAGACCTACTTCATTGCTTTAGTGAATCCGTTACCTAGGATTTTTCCTTTGTTGGAACGTTTTTCTCTCATCTTCTCCCGTTTCTCCTTTTTAGCTCGTTCTTTCCTCCACTCATTTTCCCATATTGGGCAGTCCTTAACCATGTGATCTAGCTTGCTACACTTGTAGCACTCATCATAATTAGCTTTGTCAATCTTCTTAGGCTTACTGTTGGTCTCTCTCTTAGACGCATTTTTGGAGTTCTTCATGAACCTCTTGAACTTGGCAAACATTTCTAGGTTAGGATCATCACTGTCAGATTTATCTTCCTTAGACAGTTTAAGCACCAAGGCCTTATCTCTCTTTGATTCTTCTTTGCACAGTTCTATCTTTCTTATTTCATGAGTCTATAAGTTTCCAACCAACTCATCAAGTGAGATTGTGTCCAGCTCCTTAGCTTCCTGGATTGCTGTGACTTTTTATTCCCATAAAGCTAGAAGGATCCTTAGAACTTTGATGACCAACTCTTCTGGAGTAAACATCTTTCCAAGTGATTTCAGCTCATTAATTATTACTGTAAACCTAGTGATCATCTCTTGGATTGGCTTAGACTCCTTCATTAAGAAGAGCTCATAGTTTCTCATAAGTAGTTCTATCCTTGATCTCTTCACTTGGTTTGTTCTTTCATGAGCAGTTTGGAGTGCATCTCATATCTCCTTTGCATTAGACCACACATATATTCTGTTGCGCTCATCAGGACCAAGTCCACAAATAAAGATTTTCTTAGCCTTTGCATTCTTCTCCATCATTCTGAAATCTGCTTCCACAAATTCAAAAGGGTCCTTAGGAATTGTTTCATTTTGTGCATTTTGTTTAATAGGAGTAAATGGACCTTGGTTGACTATGGTCCATAGTTCATAGTCAGGAAGTCTTCCATTCTTACTTTTCACCAACTGTAATATTTTTCATTAAACAGGGGTGGTCTGGTAGTTGATTGTCCTTTATTAATTCAGGGTGGAGCACTTATCTTGCTTCCAAGATCTCTCTAGGTATCAGTTGTGTGTAAGAGAGAACTTGCTCTAATACCAATTGTTGGTTTGAGTCCCTGTATGGATTACTAAAGAACTTGGTTCTTTACCGTGTTCTGTAAACGTGAAGTAAAATAAGCAGTAAAGTAAACACAACGATTTTTTACGTGAAAAATCTCCCGGAACAAAAAGAGCAAAAACCACGACCTACTGTGTAAGATTTTCAACTGCAACTCCACTAGAACAATGAGCCAAAATGTACTAATTACAAGACTATAATTTAATATTCTCCAGTACTCCTACTACGACTATTTGATTTACAAGTTACTCTAACGTGTAAAGCAAATACTCACTCCAACTCACTAATTGTTTGTGACACTTTGATTACAACTCAATTTCCTAAAACACATTCACTAGACTGACTCAAGAAGAGTAGAACACTGATACTCGACTACAGCGTACAAAATGTAGTTCTTCAGTTGATGTGTGAAAGGATAATCTCAGAAGTCCAAAATAGACAGTATTTAAACGCGTGGACTTCAAGATCTTCTAGGAGTCCTGTGCATAGTAAGCTTCTTGTTTGATTCAAGGACTCCACAAGTTTTGGGACTTTGTCTCTTACTGATTTATTCGTATCTTCTTGGGCAAGAACCCTTATAACATGTAGCAGTCTTCTTCCACCGAACTCGGACTTGGATAGCTTTGAGATAAAGTTACTGTCTTGCACAGATGTTCAATCATCAACCTGAGGAGCTTGTCCTTTACCTTGAGGAGCTGCTTATTAGAACAGTTAAGCAGCTATGTTAAGAATCTGATTCTTCGAACATTGCATCTAAACAAACTTTGTTAATCATCAAAATTTCAATACGCAACGCAGTTAAACTCCATCAAAATTTATTTCTCACCGACTTTCGTGGAACCAAATCGAAACGCCATAAATCTACACATTTGTTGTCTCCAGACCTACTTTCCAAATCACAATAAATGCATTATAAGTGAGTGGCTGGCTTCTCCAATAAATATCAACATATCCCATGCACTACATACATCTGCCAATCTTTCTCTGCTCCTCAGCTCTGCCATTTCAGGTTCTTAGACTACTCAATTTTCTCTCTTTCTAGCACCTTATCCCTCCATCCCATAAAAATAAAAATAAAAACCCTCACCTTGCTTCTCTTTTCTCAAATGGTTCTTTTAGTTGTGTTTTTTTTTTTTCGAATGTATGTAAGTGATGGCTATTTTCTTCTTTGATTTGAATTTTGATCTTTTGTTTCTTTCCTTTGAGCTGCTTTCAGAGAACAAGTTAACTAAGACATGGCCTCTAATGTTTCGTCCGATCGTGACGTTAATCAGGTATGAACTCCTTTTTCCTATCTCCTTAGTACCTGATCAACCAAAAAAAAAAAAAAAGTAGGTTCATTCGTTAGAGTATACATTTTTGGTTTTACTGTTTCTTGATTTCCACTTTGTTTCGAAATATACTATTCGATCACAGTCATTTTATAGGACATCTGGTCCACAAAAAATAGTACTAACACTTTCTACATTGAGAATATTCTTTAACTTTTACACTGAAATTTACAAAATAATTATAGTTTCTTGTGGTGGTAAAGTGCGGAATTATATTAGATATTGTATCTCATTACAAGTAGTAGGTGTGCTAGCAGTACAAGAGTATAACTTTTATACGATTAAACTATAAAGATTTTTCATTTAACACAAGCATGAACTCATCTGTTTCAATTATGTGATGTAGTTTGATTTAATATAAATATTAAAAAAGAAAGAATTTTAAATTTGTGGTCTAAGAACTTAAAATAAAAAAGTTTTTGTGGGACTTTCAGTTTATGTGGTTATAAAAGCTTTTTATTCAGAGTAAAATGGGAAAACAAAAAAATTTAAAATTAAATTATTTTTAAATATAAAAATATATTATTCTTGTTAGAACGGACTAATAAGAAAGTGTGTCACATAAATTGAAATAGAGAAAGTAATTTTTTATTTGAAGTATAGTGTAGTAACCAGCAAATTGTGACAAGTGACTTATTACGACTAGTAAGATTACATCGATAGTGTATATTTAAATTTCAATGTTTATGTTTAAAGAGGGATTTTAATGATTACTTAGACCGCCTAAAATATTTATTGGGTAAATACACGTGTTATACACTCTCACCCTTTGCATCAAGATTGAGAAAAAATTACTCCCTCCGGTCCAAAATAAATGATTTTTTGGATGTTTTTACATAGATTAAGAAATTTATCTTTTTGCATTAATTAGCAATGGAATTGACCATATTAACCTTTACTATCTCACATAAACACTCCTAACACATATTCCAACACTAGCTACTCCAAAGATAATGTAGGAAAAAAATAATTAATTCATTCTTGAAATCTGGAAAAATTACTTATTTCGGACCACAAAAAAGGGCCAAAAAATCACTTATTTTGGACCGGATGAAGTATTTGATTGAAATAGATCTCGAGTAATGCACAAATACTAGGCAGCTCAAATGTCAAAGTGAAAGCATCAAACAACTTTTATTTGGCCTAAAGGAAAAACAAAGAATTTCCTCCTTTAAGTACAATCTCATTAATTGCAGACAAAAAGGGTGCAAATTTATTGCCAACTGTACTTTAGATCAAACATATGATGCTTTACTTTCTCTTAGTAGGCCATAAGTTTTGAAAGTTATTATTTTTTTAAAAAAATATTCAAATATGTATTTATTTAAAGAATTAATCTAGTTTTTGGAAATTTTTGAAAACTAAAACTTCAAATCTCAAATACAGCTTAAGACTTTTTTTTGGGTCAAATCACAATCATTTCGGACTTTTTAGCTGAAAAAATTAAGTAAAAAAAAGACTCTTTGACATGTTAAAACTTGCCCCAAAATTCATGTCCAAATATTTTTTTAATTTCACATCAAACTTCCCCAAAATCAACATTTTCAAAAAATATTTGGGAATCTATGTCCAAACAGATTTTTACTCTCTCGTGAAATTTTATTCACATGCCAAATTTAACTTATGCGAGGCTATTTATTACGTAATTGACAAGTAGATTTACGGGTCTCATTTGCTTATTTTGAGAAGATAAAATTATAAAAACAACATAAAATTTTATATTTTTCCTATTTAAGATGCTTAAACTAAGAACCATTAGAGAAATAAAATAATAGGGAACATGGTAATGGAATATCTGCAATAGAGAAGCTAAATAAATATTTGCAAACATGGTTTTTTCGACCGGCGCGAGAAATTTTAGAAGTTAAATGTATATATATATATTCAAATTGAATAAGTATGGTAGCTAAATGATAATTGGCAGTTATATTTGAGAAGCTAAAATATTTATTCGAATTGGAAAAGTATGCTAAATGATAATTAAATATTCCCAAGAATATGAAAAATTGTTGCTGAATACAGTTGAATACAAATTCAAGATATTGACGTCATACATGTTTTTTCAAAGTTCACAGCGTCAACATGTAAATCCTCCATATTAGTTCCTCGCTTTTTCTTCAACATAAATGAACTGAATTCATTTTCCGAAACGGAACAAAAACGACCTGCCATAAATGGTTAGCTTCTTCATTGAAGATATTCTATTACCATGTTTATTATTATTATTATTATTATTATTATTATTATTATTATTATTATTATTATTATTATTATTATTATTATTATAGTCCTTTAAGTTGGCTTTTTAATTTAATCTCTTAAAGTAAGCAAATGGGATCTATAAGTTAACTTGTCAGTTAATAAAGAGCCTCGCATAAGTATGAATTGGTTAAAATTCATACTAATCAATTAAAGTTAATCCTTATTAATTCAAGAATGGGTGATCTCTTAACACACTTAGGGGTCGTTTGGTATGAGGTATAAGAAGATATAGTGCTGGTATAAAAATTTAATACTACCTTAATGCTTCGTTTGGTTAGCATGTATAAGTTATCACATGATTAAAACTAACACCGGAATAACTTATACCTTATAGAGGGTGAGGTAATTAACCCTGGTATAACTTATACATTGTTCTTACAAATTATGCAATTGTCCTATTTAATACAACATACCAAACAATGGATAAAAAACAATCCCAGCATAACTTATACTAGTATAACTTATCCCGGCATAAGCCGTATTCAAACCAAACGACTCCTTAGTGTTTATGGATTGTTTTCGTTATAAATTTATTGCAGCAACTCTCTATTTTAAATCCTTAATTAAGTTTAACTATCCACTAAGGGCTCGTTTGGTACGAGAGATAAGAGATAATTAATATCGGGATTAAATTTTATATGAGTTTATCCCATATTTGATTGAAATAAAACTGTAGTATAATCTCGGGATTAGTTATCCGGGAATTATAATATTTTTTTTATCCCTGTGGAAAAGTAAAATAACTATGAATAATTAATTCTGAAATAATTAATCTTGGGATAATTTGTTTCGAACCAAACGACCCTAAAGGTATTACTGAAAGATCTTAATGATCAAAAGTACTCCCAACAAAATTGTGGCACTATTGCCCAGCGATTTCCTGGTGTATATGGACATTATGCTACAGCTTGTTATTAGCTATAATTCTTTTCTTAAGAAATGATACGTAGATAGAGAATATAAAAGGATTTAAAACTACAAAGATACTTGTAAAATTCATGACTTCTTATCAAAACCTTTCCTTCCCTTCACCTTTTCCCTATTCGGACCTACAACCCAGAAAGACAAAAGATCATTACAATATACGAGTTCAGTATTTGAAGTTTGTGAGTTTCAAACTTGATACCGAATATATATTTCGTTTTAATTTTTGGGTTTTTAATTAAATATCTATACATATTCAATAAATATCCTACTACAAATATAGAATCTAAATAAAAGCTAGTAGGTTCATTCCCACCCGTATGTAACATTGTAGTTCTGCCCTTGTACATTCTGCAGGCCTCTTTATAACAACATCTATATAAAATTATAAATAAAAAATAATTTTGACGAAATGGGTTCAGTTGAACCCCCTTGATCCAATGCAGATTCACCCCCGATTATACGTATAGGTTGATGGTTTGAATTTGTTAAATTGATTCAGAACTATTATTTATTAAAATTAAGAAAGTAGCGTTTAGTCATTTTATTTATTAGTACGGTTTTCTTCTTTTCAAACAAATAAAAGAAAGCTTAATAAAGCATAGTACGACGTTAAGGCAGTCACATGATTAATCTGGCATTATAACATTACATTTGCCCATAATTCATTCAATTCCTTTTATTAATTTTCATTAATTTGCCAGGTGGTGTTTGAAGCTACGTCTTGCGTGCGCAAAGTCACTCTAAATAGACCAAGACAATTGAATTGTTTGACTTTCGAGATGGTATGTTTGAGCGTCTACTGATCATTATTCTGCTTTATTATATTTTATTTGAGAGAACAAGAAGAAATTATTATACGAGAAAAAGGAGATAAGGAAAAGAATATTATAGCCTTTTTGGTTTACGTTATTGTACTAATTTTTACGTACTTCTCCAACTCAAAATAGAAAATGGTTTACGTAAAGTTATTGCAATTTACCGTCCTTAATTACTCTCCTATATAATACATTAATCATATTTTACTATCGGCCAACCCCTTGGTACCTCTACCTTTGCAAAAAAATTTAAACCCAAGTTCTTTTTATTTTATACATAACTTTTTTGATCAGATTAATCTATATGCTCTTCTTGCAATATATAGAATTTTTTGAATGGACTAGACACCTTTTTTGATTAAAAACTATTTATATTTATTTAGTGGGAAAATCACATTGGTAATTGAATTTAATTACTCTGTAAGTTTGTTTTCGCGGCATTTTTCATTAGTAGTGATAATAGTTGTTAAAGAAGAAAGTGAATGCAGTTGAATGATACAACATAGTACTACAAATAAGTACTACAAATTCTGTTTTCTTCTTTTGAATTCTGCAGATTTCTCATTTGTTACGAACTTTCAAAGAGTATGAACAAGATCCACAAGTTAGACTTGTAATAGTAAAGGTAAATAACATTAATTAAACATGGTGATTTCTATTTACTATTCACTCTTTTTCTTACAACTCCAACAACCAATGCGATTTTTCATTTCAATGTAGGGAAAAGGAAAAGCATTTTGTGCGGGAGGAGACGTTGTTCGAGTGATACAATCCATGCTACGAGGTAATAACATAAAGCTCTTTTTTAATTCTTTTAACCTTCACTCTGGTTTGATAAATGCCAGAGATATTTACTCTAATCTAATTTAGTATGTATCCTCCTCCCTAATTCTGTGAAAAAATATGTTTTCATTTTTACATTTTAGTTTCTTGAACCTTAGAAAAATACTTTTTTTTTATATAATAAGTATCTCATAAAAAATATGTGTTATTAAATTATAGCTAATACGTCCATTTTTATGTTTTAAATATCTTGAATTCCATATTTGATTTTTTTTTAATCTACAAATACCCTCCTGATTTCTATTATCAGTAGCATGAAGATTTTTATAGAAATATGGACATTAATTATGATAATAATTAGGGAGGTGAGTGCACGACTCCAAACCAAAAGCAAGTTGGTGTACACAACAAATTTAGAGGGAGGTCTATGAAACATGCTGTTAATATATTTATCTAGTGAAAGTTCATTTAGTTTTATTAAATTGCTATAGATGTACAAGAAATTCCCATTTTTAACATTAAACGTACATGTAACTTTATTTTTCAAGTATAAAGAATTAATTTCGTACTAAAATTCTGTGTTTCATCTCTTTCCTCATTTGTCAGGTGACTACCGTTCTGTTCTGGACTTTTACAGAATGCAGCTAACATTGGATTATTTGGTGGCAACATACAAAAAACCAGTGGTAAGCTTTGTTAATATCATAGAAAAATTAATAAAGGTGTCACTTATGATTTTATTTTGCGCTAATTATTTAAATCATAATCCATGTTAAATATGAAGGTTATCCTCATCAATGGAGCAGTTATGGGAGGAGGTGCTGGACTATCCATGAACGCAAAATTCCGAATCGTCACCGAAAATACGGTGCGTTTCGAAGACGTACAACTAATTTTCTTTATAGCCTTAAAATTACTTGGTTATATGTTTTTAGCCAAATGCCGTCACTATCAAGTATCAAGTATAAAAGGATACATTCAAAGTTTGTTAGAAAGATGACTATTGAGGTATTAGAATGGCCTTCTTAAATTTTTACTTAGCTATACTACTTTTGAAACTTATTTATTCTCATTATTGGAATATTAACTTAATTTATAATTAACCATTTTTATATATTTTAGTATTAAATAAGTAGCCTTTTAAGTGCCTTATAGAAGGCTCTTTCAAACTAGTCATCATAATAGTATGCGTGAGCATTTTCCTTTATTGTTTTCTTGGATGGTTTCTAATCTAATGTTTGTTCGTTTTTTAACGATTTGGAGCTTATTAATTCCCATGTTTGATATGTTTACAAAAAAAAATAATAAGAAATGTTTGATATGTTTACTTTTAGTAGATTTTGGACAGTATATCATAATCGTTTCATTTATTTATGGATAATTAGGTGTTTGCCATGCCAGAAGCATCATTTGGACATCATCCGGATGTCGGAGCATCTTATTTTCTTTCAAGATTACCTGGCCATTTTGGTAAAGTAAACAAGACTTCGTTGTTTACGGTTATATCTTGTCAGCTTAAATTTAAAATATCCTCCATTAAGATCTCTAAATAGCTTTAGGTTATATAATAACAAATTTGTACAATCACATTACATGTATGCATGCATGACCATGTCTTCGACGTCACTTGAGTAAGTTTCATAAATTGCCACGTTAAATTATCATGTAGCAAATTCCTTAGCTGTCAACCCGCTCACCTAAGCCAAGGCAACACCGTGTTGCCAATGCCACTGCCTTGGCACTAAGCCGCCTTGTCTTAGAGCCTAGATCTTCCCCGCATTGTTGTGTCAAGCTTTCGTCCAGCTCACCTTATTCCTTCAAGATCTTGGCCTTTGCGTGCACACAGCCCACTTGTGCTTTAGTCTAGTCCGTCACACTTTTGCCTTGCAACAGTAGTGTAGTCCGTCACACCTTATTCTTGCAATAGTTTGTTGTCATTGACAATGCCCACATTGTCTTGTATGTTGATTGCCTCGCACATAGGCCAATGGCTAGACCATCATCAAATTTGTACTGAATGTAACATCACATACTACCATATGTCCCAACATGAATCTCAAAATCAACAAGAAACCCATGGACTCATCATTTAAAATATATTGCTTTTAGGAATATTATCATTTATTTATTTTTGTAATACGGGTGCTATTAGTTTTACATTCTTTGTTTTGGAAATTGTCATAAATTATGGAATTCTACACATTAATAAGAAAATAGTAGCTAACACTTGAATGGTTTATGTTTATGTATATGATTGATGTCTTATTTTTACTTTTGATTCATTGTTAACAGGAGAATACTTGGGACTAACAGGGGCAAAAATAAATGGGTCAGAAATGATTGCCTGTGGCCTTGCAACTCATTTTGTTTACTCAAAGGTATGATATAATTTTATAATTCTGTTCAACAAACTTAAATTAAAATAGATCCTATTGATCTTTGAGATATTATAACTTAAAATAATCTCAAAGTTATACCGTCATGGCTTTAAAGTTCTCGATGCACTCTATGTTGGTTTTGTGAAAGTCTTATTTCTTCCGCTCCATGTCATACGTATTATTCTTGACACTGGACATAATTTAAAAGAATTCTAGATATAGGTTTGACTTAGGGCTATCGAAAATCTTATCCTTTGATAGTCACAACCTAAATAGGGTTCAACCTGACCAAAACCTCGACCTCCTGCGCCAAGGGTCGGCTTAAGGCCAAAGCTAATAAAGCATTTTCTAGTAGCTAACTTGATGGTTTAAAAATATTTATAAAATATTAAAATATACGCAAGAAAAAGTAAAAAGAAAAAATTATTAATTATTTCAAAAACCTAGATAAATAAAATTTTATTTAACATATTTTAGGCCTCTTTATCTTGGCTTTTAGCTTTTGGCTACAACTTTTGTTGATCAGCCCCTGCTTGTGCCCTGTTCTGCCGAATCTCTATCTTGAGAATAGAAACATCCCTCGCAAGGTGATTTGTAGTAGAAGCTGACTATCTAGTCTGCTAACCTATTTATGGCTAAAAATTTTTGGAGTGTAGGACTGCCCCGCTTAATGTGCCCTAATATTCTACAATGAAACATACTCTAGTCTCTAGTCGACATTGACCTTAGTGAGGTTTGTCACACCTAAAAGGGGGTGCTGCTGTTAGGGCCAAACGTACAAGCATCTTATACGTGGTAAATAGAGTAGTGTTCTCACATAGACTAATGATTAACTATTAATTAAATTAAACTATTTAGGAATTATTCGTTCAAATAACTTTTCGAGAAGTGATTGTGATTTTAATTAACTATAACTACTACAAAAAAAAAAAAAGTAAAGCAACTAAAGTACAAATATAACAAATAAGAAGGAAGGAAATACATGATCTTTACAAGTTAACAAGTAAAGACACGAATGACTAGCATGGTGGAAGGCTTATACTAAAGTGCAACAGAATAGATACAACATGAGTATAATATTTATAAAAGCAGGAAATAGGCATGGTATTTGCAAGTTAAGCAAGTAGAATGTATGAGCAACACAACAACAATTGAGATAGAGATCAATGACAGGATAATAGCAATAGATCACATCAGATCTATAATTATAATAATAACAGTTCAAGGTAAAGACATGAATGTATATAACGGAAAACTGATATCAAACATAATGCATGTCCCTCATCCTCGCCTGCACGGAAACACCCATCGTGCCATGACCTCACGATAATATACAAGCATAACAATATAAATGAAATGGCACGGCATCACCCTTCGTGCTTTTACTCTCAAATGATATGGTACGGCATCACTCTTCGTGTTTTACACTCTCCCTCACATGATAATGTATAAATAATGGCACGACATCACCTTTCGTGTTTTACACTCTTCCTTACCAAGCATATGTATATCAATGACAAACAAGGCAGGAAGCATAAATGATATCAAGGAGAGTGTTTTAACGGATATTCCAAACAATTCCCAATCACAACCTTCCAAGTCAACAATGATTCAACAACCCTGAAGAACCGTATTATTCAAATACTTCCACAAATCTCACAAATGATCCACAACACAATTATAGAGTCTAGTATCTCAAGAATATCAGTTGTAGTAATGCAGTAATGATTTCGCATAGAGATGACTGAATTAGACACGTTAATGTATTCTCAGAATTTCTGTCAAGTTTGATTAAGTTATAATAAGCTTGGTCTTGATTTCTATCATTTAATAATATGTTCTTAGTATCTAAGAGTCAAGTAATGCATGATGCAGGAGGTCACGAAATTCTACAAAACATAAATGTAACATAATCCACCCCCAAGCATGATTAACCCTGGCACATACATATACGCCCGTCACCTCATATATGTATCACCCCCACATGTGGCAAACAAAATAGGAGGAAAAATTCCCTCAAGAATGCTAGGCAAAACACTTACCTCGATTCAGCTAACTCAATACTCAAATTAGCTTTCCCTTTACAAATTCACCTCTGCTCGGCTCAATCTAGCCAAAGACGACTTAAATACATCAAACAATGCAAGAGAAAATAATTTCAATTTACAAAGCTATGACCCATATTCAATTTGCAAAAAGTCAATGAAAGTCAACTCCCCGGGCCCGCACCTCTAAACCAGATAAAATTTACAAAATCCGAACACTAATTCCAATACAAGTTCAACCATACAAAATTTATCAAGTTCTGATACCAATTCGTCCTTCAAATCATCAATTTAAATTTTGAAAGATTTTACAGCTTTTCCCCAAATTTTCCTTTAGATTCTCATGAATCAGATGTTAAATCTTATATATAGTCATGAAATGTAGTTGGGAAATGATTAAAGGTACATACCCAATGATTTGGTATGAAAATTCCTTCACAAAATCGCCTCTTCTCGGACCTAGGGTTCAAAATATGAGAAAATGAAGCTAAGTCCCTAAATGTGAGTCTTAATACCAACCTCAGACGTCGCATTTGCAACATCAGGATTGCAAATGCGATCCTTGCAAATGTGACAAAAGTATCGCAAAAGCAAAGGCTGACCAGCCCTACTCAGGTTGCAAATGCGACAGAAGACTCGCAAATGCGAGCTCTGCATCTTTCGCAAAAGCAAAAGTTGGCGTCGCAAATGCGGAACTGCTATCGGAAATACAATGATGCTTTTCGCAATTGCGAACTCCGTAGCCCCAGCCCATCTTCGCAAAAGCGATAAATATCTCGCAAATGTGATGGAAATCTCATAAATGCGAGAACAGAGACACAGCACAGCTGAACCTTCTTCCAACACTCTGAAACGCGTACGAAACTCATCCGAGCCTTTGGGGCTCCAAACCAAATATCTACGCAAGTCTGAAAATATAACACGAACTCGCTCACGCGATCGGAATACAAAAATAACAAATAAAACCACGAATCGGATGCCAAAACACATGAAAATCATCATGAACTTCAAGAACTTCTAGAATTGCAACCAAGCGTCCGAACCATACCAAATCGACTCTGAATGGTACTAAATTTTGCAGACAAGTTCCATATGACGAAGCGAACCTACTCAAAGCTTCAAATAACGCATAACAACCTCGAAATGAGGAATCACACCTCATGTCAAAATCAATGAACTTTAAAACTTTAACTTCTACAACTGATGCCGAAACCTATCAAATCACCTCCGATTAACCTCAAATTTTGCACACAAGTCACATTTACCATTATGGCCTATTCCATTTTCCGTAATCAGAATCCGACCCTGATATCTATATTACTACATATTGATGACAAAGCACAATCTCGGCATGCGCCGTATAATGAAAGCTATATATACACAACAAAGAAGGCAGGGAATATTCGTTCCCCCTTTTTTCCAGCAGCTATGGTTTGGCGGTCTCCTCCTCATCATTCTCATCATCGGACATCAGGTACTTGGCATCGAACTCCTCTCCTTTGGCTTTTTCTATCTCCTCCAAAAGATCAAAGCCTCTACCATGAATCTCCTCTAGGGTCTCCCTCCGGGATCTGCGCCTCTCGTAATTGTTTGCACGATCGAGGGTCTTCTTCAGCTCAGCCTTAGCGGCAGCGGCACTCCTTGAATGAGCCGCCATTTTTTCCCCTTGGTATTATTCATTACAACCTCGGCCCGGACATTCACCACCTCGATTTTTGCCCTTGATAGCTCGGATGAGAGTCTCGCAATCATCTTCACCCGAGCGGAATCATTCGCACGGGCAACCTGAATTTGCACCTCAAGAACGGATGTCACGGCCTGAGCCCTCTCTTTGGCCTCATAATGGGCACTAACACGCGCTTGCAACTCAGTGAATTCACATTTGGCTTTGTCGACCTCGCCCCAGAGTTGTTCTAGCTCATTCGCCTTGCCCTTTAATTGAAACAGCAACAAGTCAAAAACGGCAAGACAAAAAAGGGAATACGGGCCAGCGCAAAATGTAGAATACCTATTTCTCCAAGAGGGCCTCCCGGGCACGGCTTCGGTCTACCCCACGCTGTAAAGAAACGTGCTCACTTTCCTTTGCCGCATAGAGAAGTTTGAGGGATTTTTCCCTTTCTCGAGCCTCCCGCAACGGGGCCTCGCAACGAAGCAGTTTGGCTTTGAGCCTATCAAAAGCCTGAAGAAGAAAAGCCAGGCGAGTAAAGGGAAGAAAAAGGAGCACGGGGCAGAACATCCCTACCGCAGCCGAAAACTCACCACAAGGCCAAGACGATGAGCCTCGCCGAGGGCCGAAGCAACATCCGATGGTGCATCAATCACAAAAGCTTGTTGGCCGACCAAATCGCTTCCCTTCAACCGCTGCAGATAAGCCGCCTCACCACAAGCCTTCTCACACCACGGAGCACCTTTCCTTTTGCCAATGCTCCTTGATTCCCGGGCCAACAATCTCTCCTGCTCCCTCGGGGAACCCAGTCTCGCCTCGAATGAACTCCTGACAGCTGAGATAGAGGAATCAGGAGAATCAGCAAAAGGGAATCCATCCTTAAAAAGAGGGAACGCTAGGTGCCTACCATAATGTTTCTTCTCCCATCTCCCTTTTGAAAGATCTCGCCACCGGCGCCTATCATAAGCCCATCAAACTGCCAGCCTACGAGACCATTCGGCTAAATTAGGGACCTCACCGGGCAACCAATGAGTTGTTGTAAACAAAGGATAGGAAGACATCATTATGGGGCCAACCTCATATGAAGAGAAAGATAGTTCGAACAGAGTGCTTACGTACGGAGTTCCATTTCTCAGGAAACGGTAAAAATTCTCTAAGGATAATGTCGGTCGTCCGGACTCGAACGAACTGACTCATCCATCCACGGTCCTCATTCTCCTCACTGTCGATCGTAGAAGCTCGAGTGGACCTACGCTAGAGAGCAACTAGGCCCCGGTAACGTAATGGCCGGTACAACCTTATGAGGTGACTGAGGGTAAACTCTATCCCAGCCTTATCAGCATAATATCATATCGACCGCACTATCCTCCAGAGAAAGGGATGAACCTGCACCACCGTTACTTGATACCTTCTACATAAATCAAGCACAACCCGGTCCGGGGACCCCGCCACGAGAACATAGGTATACACACTCAAGAAACCCTCAACATACGTTATGACACTCTCCTCGGGGGAAGGTACTTGTAGAATCATGCTTTCCCCCATCTGCACTCTCTCCTGATCACCCCGAGGTTCTCCTCCCTCACCGATGAAATAATCCTCGACACGTGCTCTCAATGGCCCGGATCATTGGGAGGCTTCCCCGATGTGGCGACCCTCTTCGAGGCAGCGCACCCCAGGACTCGCTCCCCCGACATCGGGGGAGAGCCGCTGGTGCCAACCAAAGGTGGAACACAAGAAGGAATCCCCTTCATCCGAGGATCAGGTGTCGAAGCAATGTCCATGACTACGACAGAATAATCAAAAGAAGAGGAGGATCCAGGCAAAAAACCTCCTGAAGCAAAGAAGTAGAGGGACTCGCACAAAGCGCCAGGCTCTACAGAGGAGATAGGCTTATCAAAGACTACAAAATCGCCGCTTGAAGGGCGGATAGACAAATATATAGGGGCCAGGCAGCAACTACTCAATTTCCCAAGAAGGCCAATTAATTCTGGCCGCATTAATGTCACCTTCTCCTTGGGGAGTGCATAGGAAGAATAATCCTGGGCTCCCATATAATTCATAAATTCAAGGGACCTCGGGAGATCCCCGACATCACAAATATCGGTTCGGAGGAGCTACCGACTCAACCTCAGGACATGGCTAGTCT
This sequence comes from Nicotiana sylvestris, assembly GCF_000393655.2. Taxonomy (NCBI): domain Eukaryota; kingdom Viridiplantae; phylum Streptophyta; class Magnoliopsida; order Solanales; family Solanaceae; genus Nicotiana; species Nicotiana sylvestris. The sequence goes on from NC_091068.1 coordinate 47,474,214, forward strand.
TGGGGACCCCGGTCCGTCCTACGAAAATGCTCCAAAGGGCCGATGCTCGATGCTCGGAAGCAAAAAAAGAGGGAAAGCAGCAAGAAGGACTGGCCGAATAAAAGCTCCTTTCGTACATTGACAAAAAGGAAAAACAGTTTTACATTATTCGTCTCCCAGGAGGGAGAACACATGGAATAAAAAAGAAGGCATACAAAAAAAGACTCAGAGACTACTCCTCGCCACTATCCTCTTCACCCCAATCGGGGGCAATCAAGAGCGCTAATCTTCCCTCCGTCACGCGAAACTCCTCCAGGCCAGTAGACAGCTCGAAGCCTCTAGCCTCGAGTTCTTCCAGGACCTCCCTCTTCGCCTCCGCTTTGGCATGTTCAACAGCTAGGACCAGTTTTTGCTCAGCTGCCAGGGATATGTCACGAACCATTGCATGTGCTGTGGCCGCATCCTCCTTATAAGCGGCAGCATCTCGTTCGGCCTCAGAATTAGCCGCGGCCAAAGTAGCAATCTCCCTTCGAGTGTCCGAGAGAAGGCCCCGAGATGTCACCAATTCCCCGGTCACAGTCTCGCTTCGCTCCTTCAGCCCGGATATCTCTGCTTCTAATTGACTAATCCGCGAGCTACTCTGCTCAACCTACAATGAAGGGCAAGATAGTGAATATGTGAATACAGAACATGTGTGGATACGGATTAAAAGAGCAGGTATGAGCAAGGCAGAATACCTGAGCAGCAAGAGCGGCCTTCTCCTGGAGCGCCGCCTCCAAAGAGGCCCGAAGCTCCCCCAACTCTTTATCTCCCCGGGTGCCACGAGCCTCCGAGTATTGTCGCTTTGAAGCAATGTTATTACGCTCCTTCTCGTGGCAAGAAAGTTCCCCATGAAGCCGAAGGATGTCATGATAATACATCTCGTTATACTGCGGCACAACGAGAAAGTTAAGAAAGATGACGAATAATGCCCGAGAGCGAAAAGAGACGCGCAAGGAAAAATTGTCACCTACTACAGGGACTTCTCCACCGCTTTGACGACGCTAGAGACGTCGAGATCAGCTCTGTCGATTACGCCATAAAAATGTTGGCAATGAATCCTCCCCCTCTGAAAGGAGTACCAACCATGGCGCCGATCATCCTTTCGGCATCCCTCAGCTCTCCTGATGAGACTGGAAAGTTCTGAATAAGATTGTTCGAGTCACCGATTTCTCCAAATAGCAACCCACGTTCTTGGAAAACCCCGAACCCCGACCCATCAAGACCAACGGTCCTGCTGGAAGAAGCTACATCAAAGACTATTCAAATTCAAAATAAAGAATAAGAACATGATTAATACTATTTTTCACAAATACAACATATATATCTACATGCCCAATAATGAATTGTATATGAAACTAAAAATGATTTATAAAGGGAAGAATATTTTTTTAAAGAACTTTTATTATTTCTATTTAGTGCAAGTCCTATTTTTAATTGTCGTTGATAAAAGTGTTGCAATTTGTATATCTCATCTTATTCTCATATATGTGCTTTTAATCTAATAGGCCTAATTATTTATTTAGGATGGTAAATAGGCATCAAATTGATAATAAAGGGAATTATTGTACAAATTAATTAACAACATTGCTTTACATGCCACCTATTTGTATGTCTTGAAACATTCGTAGCACTTTAACATCGTAATGAGCCATAACAACTCAACTCACTATCCACTAATGGTTCTATAAATACCTGTTATCATACCACATAAGAATGTACAACTTATATCATTCCATCCATAACTAAATCAAGTATAAGAATAAACTAGCAATATAGTTTTGATATTTTTACTCCATTCTAACAATGCCATAAGGCCTAGTAAATAGCCAATCTTTATGTCATGTTTCTTGCCTTGACAGTTCAAATATAATTAAACTAATGAGATGAAGGACTAACATTATTACAAAGCTTTATACGAACTTTCAAAGTAAGACAATTAGCTCATAGCTATCAAATTGAATTCACTACTAATTAACTAACATGAAACAAAAAAATGAAATTTAAACTGATGAACTTGGACAAAATAAAAAGAATTTCAATTCAAGCTTCATTGATGAGTCATGTTGAATCTCTTTCCAACTTAAAATTTAAAAGACATGTACCTGAAAATGAAGGTAGAAGGAGTAAATTTCAGCAGTAGCAGCAGTAACAAAATCAATGGAATAGCAGTCTTTCCACAGGTTTGAGCAACAATAAGACCCGAAGAACTCAGATACACAGTGACAGTACTTTTAGGAAGTTTCAGGTTTTTAACTGAACAACGATATTGAACAAATCCGGACAGATTTAATGAAGAGAATGATATTTCTGATTCTGAGACTTGGAACAAAACCGACTAAAAAATTTCAATTTTTAAACACAGAATCAATTTCAATACTAACTTCCGATGTAGAATTCTGTTTTAATGTTTCTGTTTTCCTTTCTTTCTATCTTCCTTTTCAGATTTCTGTTTCTGCTTGATTTTCCTCTTTCAATCTCCTAAAATCTACCCAAGATCTCAATTTTCCTTGTTCTAATCTCTCTGAAAACTGAACTTTAAAATTTCTGTCTGAAAACTGATTTCTCTCTTTCTGAAAACTCTTAAGGTTTGTCTAAATTCTATTCTAAAAAAAACTCTTAAACTCTCTTCAAGTTTTCTGAAAAAACTCCCTTTTTTAAATCAGTCCCCATTCCCCTCTATCTTATACAGGTCTGTCCCCCCTTTTTAAGTGCTGCCCGGACCCCCTTTTATCTTTTAAAAACAGAAAAAATTCCATTAAAATCTGCTTTTACTACTTTAAATCCCATCAAGTTAACTTTTTCCTGATTTCTAGCAGCCCATTATCCCTTGTTCCCCATTAGTATCATTAACTAATAGCCATTAACATACCACTTTCAGCCCTCTATTATATCATATTACCTCACTGTTTCATTACCAGTAGTACCCCTGAAAACCTACTGTTATTACTGAAAAATCAGAACCCACTGTAAAACAGATTCTATAATCTGTATAAACTTAATTATCCTTCTGATTTACAGCTATAACCAATCCTATGATTTTGAGACAGTATATCACATTTCTAATAACTGATTGACAAGAACTGAATTTAAACAGGGGATTCTCAACTGAACACTGAATAAAACACCCTTAACATTACACAGAACATGCAGGATTATTTCAACTGAAATTCAAAACTGAACTAAAAGCAAACAAATACAGGAGCATTGTCAATATACTGACAATGCCCTGTTCAGAAAACAATATATACATACCATTGACAAACTTTCTGAATTATTAAAAGAGAATCAATTAATTGGGAAGAACTAATTGACTGAGTTCAATGACAATAAACAATTCCAAACGGATAAACAGGGTATTACAAACAGCATTAATGGCAATAAGAATTTACAAAACAACTAATCGACGAACTTAATCGAGTCGATTACACATATTATGACCATTCGTAAACAATAGAAACAATAGTATGATTCTGATCCAATAGACGAGTATTGAGACAGTATAACAGAATTGACTAAAAAATATGAAAAATTAAACAGACTAATGAAAACAAACATAGAATACTCATAGAATGCTCATAAGAAACAGAAATTACCTCTGAACCTTTAAATTCAAATGAACTCAACTCGACTTGGATTTGGACTTTGTTTGAAATCAAACAGACCTTAGTCGAAGTATTTTCCACTGAAAATACTTCGACTAAGGTCGATTAAACCTCAATCTTTATTCAATCTGGACAGAATCCAAAAGTTTGGTATTTTAGGGTTCTTGAAAGTTCGATTTGGGATTTACTCATTTCTGGTTAGATTCGAGGGAAACCAAAGATGTTCTAGGCACGAGGGAGGTCAGGGGGGTAACTGGTGTGGGTTTGAAGTAGGTTGGGATAAGGTCAGGTTGTACTCGAATCTTCAAATGAAGATTCGAGTAGTTCCAGTATGATTCGAACCATGCAACTAACAGATCCATGATGAGGGTATCTAGGGGAAGTTGTGGTGTTATTTTGGAAGCCATCGGAGAAGATCAGGTTTTCAGGCCAACCTTCGATTTAAGATTCGAAGAGTTGGGGCCTGATTCGAAGGAAACTAAGGTCATATTCGTGTAGAGGATGTTCAGGGGATCTTAGGGTGTTATTTTGGTGACCGGCAGCTTTGATGCCGCCGGGTTTCAGGCTTTGGGGTCTTAGGGCGGCTAGGGTTAGGTGGGAGGGTCTGAGGAAGATGGTGAACAGTGAGAGGAGGGGGTGTTCAGTTAGGGGCCGGGGTAGGGCTTGGGACTTATATAGGGGTGGGGTGGATTGGTATTGTCCGTCCGATCAAGTAAGATGAAGGGCCAGGATCAATCCACTAATCCAAACGACGTCGTTTGGTTTAACGTTGGGGTCGGACTGAGTCGGGTCACTGGATCGGGTTACGGGTTACGGGTAAAGGTGATGAAATCGCGTCCGTTGGTTGGATTTGATCCAATGGTCCTTGATAAATGTGGCCAAACGTCGTCGTTTGGTCTTGGCTTTGGACTGGACCGGACTTGGGCTGCCTGGATTGGGCTAAAGGGGTAATTTGGCTTGGGCCTGGATTTAAATCCAGGTCCGATTTTTATTCCTTTTTCAACTATTTCATTTTTCTAATTTAAATTTCCAATTTTAATTATAAAACAATTTTAACTTCACAAAAATATATTAATTACTCTATAACAATTATTTAACACATAGACAAAACATCAATCACACAGTGAAATATTTAAAATAGAACTATCGCATATTTTTGTGATTTTATTTAAATTATCTTTTAAATGCATAATTAAATCCTATATGCATGCAACATGTATTTTATTTTATTTTTCATTTTATTATGACAAAGTAAACATTTACGGACATAACACAAATATTTAATACCACGCAAATTCAAAAATTACACAGTAAAAGAAATTTATTTTATTTTTTGATTTATTTTGGAGTAGATTTCGTTAAGGCAAAAATCACGTGCTCACAGCTGCCCCTCTTTGTGCGGAAACTCGAAGAGTTTTCGTGCAAAGATAAAGTGAGCGGATACGAGCGCTTTTTGCCCGTTCGAATACTCCGTGGAAGCATTTTTTGAAAGATTTGACCGAACCTCTGCTTCAAAGGTTTCCTACATATCCTTGGCTATAAAGGAATCAAGTCAATGTAGTTCGAGAAGGTTTGGGTAGCTGGGACTACCGTGGGACTGCGATGTTACTGCTGCTTCGTGCTGTTTTTACTGCTTGCTGACCTCCTTATTACACCTTACTTCCAAGGTAATACAAAAAGCTAAACTAGACTATGGTACATGAATTATAAAATCTTATCTAGATTATGCCCTTGCGTTTCTTGTTGTCTTGATTTCTTGGTGACTCTTGGGCGTTTGGCTTATTCCGTATTCCTTTTCATTGTGTCCCGTATTTCTTTCATCTGTTTGGGACTCTTGTTGTTTCTTGCTGGGGATTCTGTTGGACTCCTCTGCTTTATTGATTCTAAGTGTGCTCCTTTCATATGAGCGGGCTTTTGATTTCAACACTTCAATTGCATTCCCTTGTTCTTCAGGTGGGTGCCTGACTGCTTCTTTTCTTTCTTCATCCTCATTCTCCAGGTGGACGCCTGACTTCTTTTTAACTTATTCATCCTCGTTCTCCAGGTGGACGCCTGACTTCTTTAATTCTCATCGTCATTCTCCAGGTGGATGCCTGACTTCTTCTTTTCTTTGTCCTCATTCTCCAGGTGGACGCCTGACTTCTTTAATTCTCATCCCCATTCTCCAGGTGGACGCCAGACTTCTTTAATTCTCATCCTCATTCTCCAGGTGGACGCCTGACTTCTTCAATTCTCATCCTCATTCTCTAGGTGGACGCCTGACTTCTTGAATTCTCATCCTCATTCTCCAGGTGGACGCCTGACTTCTTTAATTCTCATCCTCATTCTCCAGGTGGACGCCTGACTTCTTTAATTCTCATCCTCATTCTCCAGGTGGATGCCTGACTTCTTCAATTCTTCATCCTCATTCTCCAGGTGGATGCCTGACTTCTTTAATTCTCATCCTCATTCTCCAGGTGGACGCCTGACTTCTTCAATTCTCATCCTCATTCTCCAGGTGGACGCCTGACTTCTTCAATTCTCATCCTCATTCTCCAGGTGGACGCCTGACTTCTTTAATTCTCATCCTCATTTTCCAGGTGGATGCCTGACTTCTTCAATTCTTCATCCTCATTCTCCAGGTGGACGCCTGACTTCTTTAACTTCTTCATCCTCATTCTCCAGGTGGACGCCTGATTTCTTCAATTTCTTCATCCTCATTCTCCAGGTGGACGCCTGACTTCTTTAATTCTCATCCTCATTCTCCAGGTGGACGCCTGACTTCTTTAATTCTTCATCCTCATTCTCCAGTGGACGCCTGACTTCTTTAACTTCTTCATCCTCATTCTCCAGGTGGACGCCTGATTTCTTCAATTTCTTCATCCTCATTCTCCAGGTGGACGCCTGACTTCTTCAATTCTCATCCTCATTCTCCAGGTGGACGCCTGACTTCTTCAATTCTCATCCTCATTCTCCAGGTGGACGCCTGACTTCTTCAATTCTCATCCTCATTCTCCAGGTGGACGCCTGACTTCTTCAATTCTCATCCTCATTCTCCAGGTGGACGCCTGACTTCTTTAATTCTCATCCTTATTCTCCAGGTGGATGCCTGACTTCTTCAATTCTTCTTCCTCATTCTCCAGGTGGACGCCTGACTTCTTTAACTTCTTCATCCTCATTCTCCAGGTGGACGCCTGATTTCTTCAATTTCTTCATCCTCATTCTCCAGGTGGACGCCTGACTTCTTTAATTCTCATCCTCATTCTCCAGGTGGACGCCTGACTTCTTCAATTCTTCATCCTCATTCTCCAGGTGGACGCCTGACTTCTTCAATTCTCATCCTCATTCTCCAGGTGGACGCCTGACTTCTTCAATTCTCATCCTCATTCTCCAGGTGGACGCCTGACTTCTTCAATTCTCATCCTCATTCTCCAGGTGGACGCCTGACTTCTTTAATTCTCATCCTCATTCTCCAGGTGTATGCCTGACTTCTTCAATTCTTCATCCTCATTCTCCAGGTGGACGCCTGACTTCTTTAACTTCTTCATCCTCATTCTCCAGGTGGACGCCTGATTTCTTCAATTTCTTCATCCTCATTCTCCAGGTGGACGCCTGACTTCTTTAATTCTCATCCTCATTCTCCAGGTGGACGCCTGACTTCTTCAATTCTTCATCCTCATTCTCCAGGTGGACGCCTGACTTCTTTAATTCTCATCCTCATTCTCCAGGTGGACGCCTGACTTCTTTATTATACTTGCCCCTGTTTTAAATCAAAGAAAACTTCGTTAGTTTAAAGCAGGGTGGTTGGCTGTGGTATTCTTGCAGATGGTGATGCTTCTCTTCGTCTCTCTTTATTGCCTTGGAATGGTTGAAAAGACTGTTTTGTCCTTGTAATTGATCCTTGACTATAGGATTCCCCTCTGTATGTTTTCCTTCAAAAACCTTTTAACTGTAATCATATGCCCCTTCTGACTTTGCTGATCCACTTTTGATTTCACCTTTCTTACACCCATATTTTATCTCCCACCTTTCGTGGTTGTATTTTGTAACCTTGAATCTTGGTAGTATACCTTGACATTCCTTCTTATTTGTTTGGAATAAAACTTATCTCAAAGCTTGGAGAAAGTAAGATTATTAGTAGCGAAATACGCTGATTTCGACAATTATAGAATGAAAAGAAGAATCCAATTTTTGGATGACTATTGGAAAAGGAATAAAGGACTTATCTGATTGGAATTACTGGCACCAATGATCAGGGTATGCATTTCGGATTACTCAACCCAGTCTTTTAATCAATCTCCTTTCAATTGTTTCAAGGAGTTTTCATCGATAAATTTTCCTCATTTTTCACTTCTTCACTTCTTTTTCGCCTTATGGTGCCTACGAAGGTTTTCACCAATAAGACTCTCTCATTTTACCTTTCTCTCAACTTTCGTCGCCTTATGGTGCCCGTGTGGGTTTTCACCTATAAGACTCTCTCATTTTTACTTTCTTTTCTTGTTTGTACCAGAGTGTTATGAACCACTTCATTTGCTTGCCACAACATTTTTCTAAGATTGATCGAAAGGTCTTTTTGGTACGGGGTTAGAAATGGAAAAGGTATTAAAAGCTAAATATCTTTGGTATGGGTTTACAACTCTTGGAATCTTTTCTTATTTCCAATACGATTCCTGCCCCAGTTTTTGATTGGGGTCTCTTAATGTTTCTTTTTCGTGCACATTGTGTATGTTGTGCACCCTATGACCGAGCCGTGAGGCGCCTACGTATCTTTCTTTGAGGAATCAGGTCAAACGTAGTTCACTAAATAATAGCGATGTTTTTTTTTTTTTTTTTAATTATTTCATACTTGATTTTTTTTTATTGATTCCAAGACAGGGTAGGAAAGAAACAAGTATGGCTCAAAGGGAAAGCAAATGGTATAGTGTTTGGATAGCAGAATAAATTGTCTTTGTCATTTCAATCTTCGAAATAGTGCTAAATACAAACATTCAAAAAGTTATGCATAATATCTCTTTACCGCGTCAGAATTGATCGCCATATCTACGCATTTGCCTTCAATATCTGTTAAACATAGTGCACCATTCGATAATAATCTGGTCACAATGAATGGTCCTTGCCAATTCGGGGCAAATTTGCCTTTTGCCTCGACCTGATGTGGAAGAATACGTTTCAGCACATGCTGACCTACTTCAAACTTCCGGGGACGCACCTTTTTGTTGTATGCTCTTTCTATTCTTCTTTGATATAATTGACCATGGCATACTGCGGTCAATCGTTTTTCATCAATCAAGTTTAACTGTTCTAGACGGGTTTTGACCCATTCATCATCATCAATCTTTGCTTCGGCGATGATCCGAAGGGAAGGAATCTCAACTTCTGCGGGAATTACTGCTTCAGTGCCGTATACCAACAAATAAGGAGTTGCTCCTACTGAAGTGCGAACAGTAGTGCGGTATCCCAATAATGCAAATGGTAATTTTTCATGCCATTGTTTTGATCCTTCTATCATTTTCCGAAGTATCTTCTTTATGTTTTTGTTGGCTGCTTCTACTGCTCCATTCGCCTTGGGCCGATATGGGGTAGAGTTACGATGTGTAATCTTAAACTGTTGACATACTTCCTTCATTAAGTTGTTGTTAAGATTAGCACCGTTATCTGTGATGATCACCTTCGGGATTCCGAATCGACATATGATATTTGAGTGGACAAAATCGACCACAGCTTTCTTGGTTACTGATTTGAATGTCTTGGCCTCAACCCATTTGGTAAAATAATCAATAGCTACCAGAATGAATCTGTGTCCATTGGATGCTGCCGGCTCAATTGGTCCAATCACATCCATGCCCCAAGCAACGAAAGGCCATGGTGCCGACATTGTGTGCAACTCGGATGGTGGAGAATGAATCAAATCTCCGTGTATTTGGCATTGATGACACTTGCGCACAAAATTGATACAATCTCTCTCCATGGTAAGCCAATAGTAACCAGCTCGGAGGATTTTCTTTGCCAACACATATCCACTCATGTGGGGTCCGCAAACTCCTGAATGTACTTCAGACATGACAGCTGCAGCTTGTCTGGCATCTATGCATCTTAATAATCCAAGATCTGGTGTTCTTTTATACAAAACTCTTCCGCTTAAGAAGAATCCATTTGCCAATCGCCTAATGGTCCTCTTTTGATCTCCTGTGGCTTGTGCGGGATATATACCCATCCTGATATACTCCTTGATGTCATGGAACCATGGTTCACCATCAAATTCTTCTTCAACCATATTGCAATAAGCGTGCTGATCGTGGACTTGAATATGTATTGGATCTACATAAGCTTTGTCCGGATGGTGCAACATTGATGCCAGGGTAGCCAATGCATCGGCAACCTCATTATGGATTCTTGGAATATGTTGGAATTCCACTGATTGAAACCGCTGACAAAGATCATGTAGACATTGTCGGTATGGGATGAGCTTCAAGTCTCGGGTTTCCCATTCTCCTTGAATTTGATGTACCAAAAGATCCGAATCTCCCATGACTAAGATTTCTCGGATACCCATGTCTGCAGCTAGCCTTAACCCCAAAATGCAAGCTTCATATTCAGCCATATTATTGGTGCAATAAAATCGCAATTGAGCCGTAACAGGATAGTGATGCCCTGTTTCAGAAATGATTACAGCTCCTATTCCGACTCCTTTCATGTTAGCGGCTCCATCAAAGAAAAGTTTCCAGCCAGGCTTTTCAATTTGCTTCACCTCGTCGATATGCATTGTTTCTTCATCAGGAAAATAAGTTTTTAATGGCTCATATTCCTCATCGACCGGGTTTTCGGCTAAATGATCGGCCAGTGCTTGAGCCTTCATTGCAGTTCGAGTCACATAGATGATGTCGAATTCTATGAGTAATATCTGCCACTTTGCAAGTCTTCCCGTTGGCATGGGTTTTTGAAAAATGTATTTCAATGGATCCAACCGAGAAATGAGGTAAGTAGTGTAGGATGACAAATAGTGTTTCAATTTTTGAGCTACCCATGTTAGGGCGCAACATGTCTTTTCCAGATGAGTATACTTAACTTCATAAGCTGTGAACTTCTTGCTAAGGTAGTAGATGGCCTGTTCTTTTCTGCCAGTGAGGTCATGTTGCCCCAATACACAACCAAATAAATTTTCCAAAATCGTTAAGTAAAGAATCAAAGGTCTTCCTGGCTCTGGCGGGACCAACACGGGTGGTTTCGACAAGTACCCTTTTATCTTATCGAACGCTTCTTGACACTCATCGGTCCATTTGACCGCAGCATCCTTTTTCAACAATTTGAAAATTGGCTCACAGGTTGTTGTGAGCTGAGCAATAAACCTGCTGATATAATTCAATCTTCCCAACAAACTCATTACTTCAGTTTTGTTCCTGGGAGGTGGCAATTCTTGGATGGCTTTGATTTTTGATGGGTCTAGCTCGATGCCTCGTCGACTGACTATGAATCCCAACAACTTTCCAGATGGAACTCCAAATGCACACTTGGCAGGGTTAAGCTTGAGGTTGTACCTGCGAAGTCTTAAGAAGAACTTCCTCAAATCCCCAACGTGGTTGGCCTGATGCTTTGATTTTATGATCACATCGTCCACGTATACCTCAATCTCCTTGTGTATCATATCATGAAACACTGTGGTCATTGCTCTCATATAGGTCGCTCCGGCGTTCTTTAAACCGAATGGCATTACCCGGTAGCAATAAGTTCCCCATGGTGTGATGAATGCCGTCTTTTCTGCATCTTCTTCATCCATTAGAATTTGATGATATCCGGCATAACAATCCACGAAAGACCCTATATCATGCTTGGCACAATTGTCGATCAAAATATGGATATTGGGTAATGGGAAATTATCCTTTGGACTTGCTTTGTTGAGATTGCGATAGTCGACGCATACTCTAATTTTGCCGTCTTTCTTTGGTACAGGAACGATATTAGCCAACCAAACAGGATATCGAGTGACTCGAATGACCTTTGCTTCCAATTGTTTGGTGATTTCTTCCTTAATTCTCACACTCATGTCAGGCTTGAATTTTCTCAGCCTCTGCTTGACAGGAGGCACCGTTGGATCGGTGGGCAATTTGTGAACCACTAAATCAGTGCTCAGGCCCGGCATGTCGTCATACGACCATGCAAAAACATCTTTGAACTCTATGAGTGCTTTAATTAACTCCTCTCGGATCTTTGGCTCCAGATGGACACTTATTTTAGTTTCTCGGATATTACTCGTGTCCCCTATATTGATGTACTCGGTATCACTCAAGTTAGGTTTGATTTTTTCCTCAAAGTGAATTAACTCTTTACTAATCTCTTCAAAAACCTCATCTTCATCATATTCTGATTCATAATCACAATATATTTCTTGAATTAATGTTTCGGAACCAGATTGATTTTTAAGACTGGGCTGAGGATTCCTCATGCATGCCATATCACTAGAGCCAGCGTAAAAGGAACTGTACAGGAAAGAAGAAAAAGAAAAGAAAACTATCAGGAATGATAATAAAAAGAAAACTGCTTTTTATTGGATGATGAAAGATAACAAGGTTTGCACACTTCAAACAAACTGTAAGATAAGCTTTGGGATTATAACCCTGAAGTAACCCAAACAAACTGAAAGAAAATCAAAATAAACTACCAAGACTCCTTTCGAATTGGGAGAGGAGTGGTTTTCCAATTATTGAGCTTTGCTTCTGGCCCAACGAATTGAACTTCTGCGTTGCTACACCCTTCTCCGCCTTCCAACATATTCACATCACTAAATAATTTCTCGAACCTTTCAATTAATTCCTCCTCAGGATTGACCCGGGATTTAGGAATTGTTGTTATCGGGCGATTTTTAGCACCGGTCTTGACAAAAGACTTTAACAGATGTGGTACTGGTTTTGGAAGAACCCATGCTTGGTGTTTCAACTTCCTGGCCCTTATCACGTCATTGGCGGTGGGTATGAACCCTAAACCGAATGTTCCCCAGTTCTCGGGGAGAGATACTGGTTGTACGATTCCTTGCAAAGATAAACCCAGACCTTTGCCGGGTATAAAGCCATTTTGTAACATTTCATAAGCTACCATGACTGATGCAGAGGATATCTTTGGATTTGGAAGATATTTCCCCTCTGGAATTTTCTCTATTGACACTGTGTCGGTCACTTGGTATGCCCATGGTCCCTGGTCATTTTCTGTTCCCTCGACCGGTACAATGGTACTGCTGTGAGCATTTAAACTTTCTTCTCCATACACGACTACTTCTTGATGATCCCATTCAAACTTGACAGCCTGATGTAGTGTTGACGGGACTGCTTTAGCAGCATGGATCCATGGTCGACCCAACAACAAGTTGTAAGAAACAGTCATGTCCAACACTTGGAATTCCATTGTGAATTCAACTGGCCCTATAGTTAGTTCCAACACTATGTCGCCAAATGAATCTCTGCTTCCACCGTCAAATCCTCGTACGCAGATACTATTCTTTTGGATCCTCTCCTCTTTAATTTTTAATTTGTTTAAAGTGGAGAGAGGGCATATGTTTGCACTGGACCCATTGTCAACCAATACCCGGGTTACTACGGAGTTTTCACATTTCACGGTGAGGTAAAGAGCTCTGTTGTGCTCGGTACCTTCCACAGGTAATTCATCATCAGCAAATGTAATTCTGTTTGTCTCAAAGATTCTGTTGGCTATTTTTCCCAAATGATTTACAGAGATCTTTTCAGGAACATGAGCTTCATTCAGGATTTTCATCAACGCCAGACGGTGTTCCTCTGAATGGATCAGTAATGACAACAATGAAATTTGAGCGGGGGTCTTCTTTAATTGATCCACAACAGAATAATCATGGAGTTTCATTTTTCTTAAAAACTCCTCCGCCTCTTCTTCCGTCACAGCTCTCTTTGTTGGCATTGGATTGTTTTTAGTTTTTCTCAGCTCTTCGGGAGTAAAACATCTTCCCGAACGAGTCAAGCCTTGCACCTCACACACTTCTTCCTTGATTTCTTTTCCCTTGTACATCACAGTCACTCGTTCGTAGTTCCATGGGATGGCTTTGTTGTTGATGACCGGCAGCTGGATTACAGGTGCAATAATAACCCGATCTGTACGGGCTCCTTCCACGAATACAATGGGTTTGTTAGCAACCCCTGGTACTATCACTTTCGGCCTTTCTTGTTTTGCGGCAACTTTGCTCGATGATCCCTCATCGACTATCATAGACGGTTCATCACCATTTTTGTTCTGCTTAGACACCGGCTTCTCCTCTATTAACTGCTTATCTGGATTGGTTTCATGAGATTTGATCATCATGACAGTTTGTGACGGCTTCTTTGTCTTCCCATCAGCTTGTATGATTTCTATCATATTAGCCTCTTGATGGGCTGGCATTGGATTTCTATTGATATTTGGGGCTTCGGGGGTTTGAACCTCGATTTTATTAGTATCAATCAGCTCTTGTATTGCATTTTTCAAATGCCAGCATTTCTCCGTATCATGGCCTGGTGCACCGGAGCAATATTCACAGCTAATGGTGTAATCCAGATTCTTTGGAGGAGGATTGGGTAGCTTGGATTGTATTGGTCTCAGCATGTCTAGCTGTCTCAGCCTGTGGAACAGACTAGTGTAAGACTCTCCCAATGGAGTGTAAGTTTTCTTTTTCTGTTCCCTTTCTCCCCTGAATGCTGGCCTAGGCCTGAAACCTGGTCCGGGATAGGCTCGTGGGTAAGTATTTGGTGTGACAGGAGCACGCCAATTGGTGTGAACAGGTGGCTGATTGTATGCTTGAGCATGGTTAATGGAAAAATGAGGCTCTGAAGGGTGATAGTAGTGTTGGGATGAATCATGGTGGTAAGCTGATTGGCGAGGTCGTTGTTGATTATAGTAAAGCGGTGAACCTCTGGGTCCCGGCCAAATTCCTGAATCAACTACTGCTGCTTCCTCCCTCTTCTTTCTTCCGATTCCTCCTACCCCGCCTTGAATAGCTTGAGTAGTTGCCTTAATTGCTGAATAGCTCATGATTTTATTTGTCTTGAGGCCTTCTTCCACCATACCTCCCATCTTCACTACTTCGTTGAATGATTTCCCAACCGCTGAAACCAAGTGGGCATAGTAAGTTGGTTCCAAGGCTTGGAGGAAGTAGTCTACCATTTTCGCTCTCCTTCATAGGAGGATCCACTCTTGCTGCCTGTTCTCTCCACCGAAAACCATACTCTCTGAAACTTTCATTGTGTTTCTTCTCAAATTTGGTCAAAGATAATCGATCTGGGATGATTTCCAGATTGTATTGGAAATGGTATGCGAATGCCTGTGCCAGGTCATCCCAGGTGTACCATCTTCCATGGTCCTGGCGTGTATACCACTCCAAAGCTGATCCGCTTAGACTTTGACTGAAGTAAGCCATCAATAATTCATCCTTTCCCCCAGCTCCTCGCATCTTGCTACAGAAACCCCTTAAGTGGGCTACTGGGTCGCCGTGCCCGCTGTATAGGTCAAATTTGGGCATCTTGAAGCCAACTGGCAATTGTACATTAGGGAATAAGCATAAATCTTTGTATGCTACACTGACTTGCCCACCTAATCCCCGCATGTCTCGGAACGACTGTTCTAGACTTTTGACCTTCCTGAACATCTCTTCTTGTTCAGCATTTTTGGCTGGCTTGTCAATTTCGGTTGGGAGATCAAACCGAGGAGCAGTTGAATTGATTTCGGAGGCTTTGAAGGTGGGCTCCGGGGGGTAATATTGGTTGTCTTGGGCCTGAAATGTAGGCTCACTAGGAGATTTGTGAAATGTAGCAGGGGGAGGTGCTACGAAAACAGGAGTCATAGGTGGAGGAAGGTACGGAACTGGTTTTGGAGGTGGAGACTGTGGTGTCTGAGAGGTGGTGCCTCGGTAGTGCTGATAAATGGGGAAACTTGGGGATAATTCAGTGGTGATATTATCCTGAGTTTGGGTCATTGATGGAGCAGGGTTATTTGGGTAAGATGGGGGTAACTGTCCTGTAGACCAAGCTTGGTACATCTCAGCCATTTGCTGCTTGAGCTTAAACATCTCTTCTTTCATTTTCCCGACATCCATCTCTTCTATCTCCATACCTGTGTCAACATCTGGGATAGACATACTTTCGGGTATTGGTCCTTTTGATCTTGTGTGATAGTGATAATATGCCAGTATACTCTTTAGAGAAACTAACTGCTTGAATTCTGAAAATGAACAAACTTGTTAGTTTTGAGAGTTTAACACATATATAATCACACGTTGAGATGCAATGCTCCTAGACAAATAATCCCTTTCTATTATGCATTTGCTCGGCTGCTTGTGTCGTCCCAGCTTTTTTGAAATTGAAAATTGTCATTCACTTTTATTTACTATATATATCTTTTATCGTGGTGGTCGAATCTTAGTTATTGCCTACGTATCATGCCTTACATGAATCAGACCTTGCGTAGTTCGGACCAAAGGCAATCACTTTTATTTATTATACAAAGATGGAATTACATTTGAAAACTTTAAGAAAATGGCTTGAAAACACACACTTAAATCAAAATAAAAGATACAATTCTTAACACCTCACAACGTGCCCCACTTTCCACTTTTGTTTGTCAAATATTGGATTATCTGCTCAATGTGGGGCTTGACCCGGATGGCCTCCCAGCGTACGATACATCCTTTCCAACTCCATTGCTAGATGACGAGCAAAAGTGGGCGCATGCTCTGTAAACCTTTCATAATCCATTCCTTGGCAGTTTACATAACTTTGAGATGTGAAGACTGCCAAGTCGTGGATTTGTGCCCTGAAACCTTGGAGACGTTGGTCTTGGTCTTGCAATTGCTGCTGACGAGTGGTGGCTATATCTCTGACACGGTTTTCACGATCTAGAGCTGATTCTAATAGAGCTCGGAGTCTGGCCTGCTCTAATCTTGCTTGCGATCTTTCCCTGTCGAGGTCTGCTTGTTGATATTCTCTGTTGCATCTTCTTGCCTCTTCTAGTTGTGCACGAAGCTGGTCTTCTGATCGCATCCAATAGTCTTTTTCCTTCTTGAATTGGGCCTTGTCTTTTTCGGATTGCCTATCTTGGCGTTCTTTGTTAGATCTGGCTTCTTCGTTTAATTGTTGGATCCTTTCTTTTGCTTTGCTCAATGCCCTTTCGTTTTCCGCAAGAATGGAATCATAATCTTGCATTTTTTCAAAGAGATTGGCGATGGTTTTTTGATCCTTCCAGCTCCTCTTTGGCGTTTCAGAAACTCTTTTCATTTTTTGGAATCGAGCATGAAGATTTTCATTCTCACAAGCTAGACTCTTTTTCTCGCCTTCGGCTTCTTGTTCTTGCAAATCTTTCTCCAAACTGAGGCTTCTTAGATTTTCTTTTAGGGCATGGATAGTTGCTTTGTACCCTTTTTCTTTTTCTCCCCAGATCAACCGCTCTTGGATTTTATCATTGAAGTTTTGAACATGGGGTCTTTTTGTTGGCCTTTTTAGCTCAGGTTCTGGTACATCATCCACGCGAGACCGTTTTTCGAACCACCTTGCATATCCAGGATTTATCTCACCCTTTGTAGCGTCTAGGACTTGAGTATCACTTTTCAAGTATCGGCACCCATTCCACATCTGCTGAAGTAGAGCTTCGGGAATAGTGGCTTCTGGGTGTAATTCGATTACTTGCATACTCAAATCTTCATCATCAGGAACTATTTGATATCTCCCTAGTTGCCTTAGGACTCTTAGTGGTGCATACGGCTGAATGCTTCTTAATCCCAATAGTAGTAGATAACTATTTGAGGTTGACATATGTATTGCTTCCCTCATCGGGAGCCATCCCAGGGTCCATTCAATTTGATTTGCCGTTAAAGCCTTTAGATGAGATACCCATGCTTCTATCCCTTCTGGAACCTGATAATTTTTTGTTCTTTCCTCATAGCTTTCGATGCAATTATCATTGTTTGACCCATACTGTATGATCTTGGGCTGTTGTTGGAGATGTTCAATCACCCACATTTGCAACAAAATTTTGCATCCTTCGAAGACTTTTGCTCCTGATTTGCATAAAGTCAAAGCCCGATAAATATCTGATAGAATGATGGGGACAAGGGTGTGATTTTCTTTAGTGGTGAGGATTTGCACAACTTTTGCGGTGCGAATATCAATTGTTCGCTCTTTATTTGGGAAGACCATGACTCCTAGAAAAGCCACCATGAAAGCAAATCGACGGTGCATCTGCCAAGTGTCTTTGTTTTGCTTATTAGTAAGGCCTTTCTCATGAATTTCGAACCCATCTGACTTTCCGAACCTTGAATACAAAAAGTTGAAAGAACAACATCCATTGATGACATTGCTTTTCCTGATTTGACTGCTGATGTTCAGAAGACCGAAGAATCGATGTACCGAAGGAGCCTTTGTGAATATCAAGCTTTGATTTCTTAAACTTCCGTCAAAACCAACATAGCCAGCTATCTCCTCTAATGTAGGAGTAAGCTCGAAGTCAGAGAAACGAAAAACATTGTGAACAGGATCCCAGAAAGTTACTAACGCCGTAATCAGATCATCACGAGGTTCAACTTTCATAATGTCCGTGAGATTTCCCAAATGCTTGACGACCCATTTTTGACCGTCTTCGCCTAAATCATACCACCACATTTGAAGCTGACATAGAAATTCTTCCGTACTTGTGGATGAGGGACTTTGTGTGGTGCTCATTTTGTATCTGAAATTTAATTTTAATAAAGTCAAAATTCATTTTGGAAAATTTATACTAAAAAAAATCATTTTCGAATTTTTTTATTTATTTATTAAATACCTTTATTTCAAAATTTAAAACTATATTTTTTCGAAATTTTTAAAACAACCCATTTTATTCCTTTCTTCTTACCATGATTTTATTTAAGCTGGTCAACAAGCATGTTCGAGGCAAATGAATGCACAAGTAACAAATAGGATGCATCATGATGGTCTTTTAATTTTGGGTTCACCTGTCCTAGACAGACCCAACCCCTGTGTTGAGTCTCCAAGGCCAAATGTGTATGATGCAAATAGACGTTCCTACTAGGGATCCGGTACATGGCTGAGTTATTCTAAGTGTAAAACCTTAGGTTGATTGTTCTAAACCTGGCTTACCCAAACGGACAGTTTGAGCCGAAGCGGGGGCAACGTACCGGGAGCACGAAAGTCTGCCCGGCCTAGTTACTTGTCCCAACTCCGTCTTATTTGGTATGACTTTAACAGAAAGGTGGGTCACGCGCACGTGTACACCATAAATTCAGAAGACTCAGAAAGAAGGGGGTTTCGTAGCAGTTGTATATATTCACAATTCAAATAATATTAAAGCGGTAAAAAAAACATTTAGCATATTAGCATATAAACAGTTGAAAATCATATAGTAAATAAAGCCAATTAACACAGATATTTTAAGCTCGAATTCTTTAAACCCTGAACCAATGGTTCTGGGTTACAATAACACTGGTTTGAGTTCCCCAGCAGAGTCGCCAGTGGTGTCGCACCTCCTTTTTACCGCGCCCGCGGGGCGCGTGGGGAGTTTTCTCCAATTAAAGGACAGTCGAAACGGGATTTATTTAATTATTTAAGAGTCGCCACCTGGGAATTTTAAGGCGTCCCAAGTCACCAATTTCAATCCCTGAATCGAGGAGAATATGACTCTGTTTATTATTCTGCGAACCAGAAATCCTGAGTAAGGAATTCTGTTAATCCGGAAGAAGGTGTTAGGCATTTCCGAATTCCGTGGTTCTAGCACGGTCGCTTAACTGTTTTTATTATTGGCTTAATTATCTTGATTTTTATTAAATATATTGATGTTACATGATTTTACTACCGCTTATACTTATTGTGATTGAAGACCCTTCTTTGAATCGAATTACGCGTACGTATATTCGTGTTATAAATTTAAAAATGCGGAATTGTGTCACGCGTACGTGTACACGATAACTTTTGGTAAGATATTTATTAAACAATCATTTTTCGAAATTGTGTCGAATCAAGAATATTTGTTTTTTTTTCTTAAATAGTGAACCGTACATCTCGGGTTTTTATGAAATTGATTTAACGCCTTTGGAAAAATCCTTTTATTAAATATTCGCTCGAAATTGCGCGTACGCATAATCCGAATTTTTTGCTTTTAAAAATATAATCAGGGTACGCGAACGTATCCCTAATTGCGCAAAATATTTGTAATGATATTAGGGATTTTTCCACAAATTGTTTATTATATTATGAGAAATCTTCATTTAAGATACCCTTTAATTCTTGAAAAAGAATTCACAATTTATTGAATGTTGCCCGTTGATTATAATTTCCGCATATAACATGTTCATCCAAGACTATTCAAATTCAAAATAAAGAATAAGAACATGATTAATACTATTTTTCACAAATACAACATATATATCTACATGCCCAATAATGAATTGTATATGAAACTAAAAATGATTTATAAAGGGAAGAATATTTTTTTTTAAGAACTTTTATTATTTCTATTTAGTGCAAGTCCTATTTTTAATTGTCGTTGATAAAAGTGTTGCAATTTGTATATCTCATCTTATTCTCATATACGTGCTTTTAATCTAATAGGCCTAATTATTTATTTAGGATGGTAAATAGGCATCAAATTGATAATAAAGGGAATTATTGTACAAATTAATTAACAACATTGCTTTACATGCCACCTATTTGTATGTCTTGAAACATTCGTAGCACTTTAACATCGTAATGAGCCATAACAACTCAACTCACTATCCACTAATGGTTCTATAAATACCTGTTATCATACCACATAAGAATATACAACTTATATCATTCCATCCATAACTAAATCATGTATAAGAATAAACTAGCAATATAGTTTTGATATTTTTACTCCATTCTAACAATGCCATAAGGCCTAGTAAATAGCCAATCTTTATGTCATGTTTCTTGCCTTGACAGTTCAAATATAATTAAACTAATGAGATGAAGGACTAACATTATTACAAAGCTTTATACGAACTTTCAAAGTAAGACAATTAGCTCATAGCTATCAAATTGAATTCACTACTAATTAACTAACATGAAACAAAAAAATGAAATTTAAACTGATGAATTTGGACAAAATAAAAAAAAAGTTCAATTCAAGCTTCATTGATGAGTCATGTTGAATCTCTTTCCAACTTAAAATTTAAAAAATATGTACCTGAAAATGAAGGTAGAAGGAGTAAATTTCAGCAGTAGCAGCAGTAACAAAATCAATGGAATAGTAGTCTTTCCACAGGTTTGGGCAACAATAAGACCCGAAGAACCCAGATGCACAGTGACAGTACTTTTAGGAAGTTTCACGTTTTTAACTGAACAACGATATTGAACAAATCCGGACAGATTTAATGAAGAGAATGATATTTCTGATTCTGAGACTTGGAACAAAACCGACTAAAAAATTTCAATTTTTAAACACAGAATCAATTTCAATACTAACTTCCGATGTAGAATTCTGTTTTAATGTTTCTGTTTTCCTTTCTTTCTATCTTCCTTTTCATATTTCTGT
Organism: Nicotiana sylvestris; assembly: GCF_000393655.2. NCBI lineage: Eukaryota > Viridiplantae > Streptophyta > Magnoliopsida > Solanales > Solanaceae > Nicotiana > Nicotiana sylvestris. Next base: position 47,495,345 of record NC_091068.1, read on the forward strand.
TTCTGCTTGATTTTCCTCTTTCAATCTCCTAAAATCTGCCCAAGATCTCAATTTTCCTTGTTCTAATCTCTCTGAAAACTGATTTCTCTCTTTCTGAAAACTCTTAAGGTCTGTCTAAATTCTGTTCTGAAAAAAACTCTTAAACTCTCTTCAAGTTTTCTGAAAAAACTCCCTTTTTTAAATCAGTCCCCATTCCCCTCTATCTTATACAGGTCTGTCCCCCCTTTTTAAGTGCTGCCCGGACCCCCTTTTATCTTTTAAAAACAGAAAAAATTCCATTAAAATCTGCCTTTACTACTTTAAATCCCATCAAGTTAACTTTTTCCTGATTTCTAGCAGCCCATTATCCCTTGTTCCCCATTAGTATCATTAACTAATAGCCATTAACATACCACTTTCAGCCCTCTATTATATCATATTACCTCACTGTTTCATTACCAGTAGTACCCCTGAAAACCTACTGTTATTACTGAAAAATCAGAACCCACTGTAAAACAGATTCTATAATCTGTATAAACTTAATTATCCTTCTGATTTACAGCTATAACCAATCCTATGATTTTGAGACAGTATATCACATTTCTAATAACTGATTGACAAGAACTGAATTTAAACAGGGGATTCTCAACTGAACACTGAATAAAACACCCTTAACATTACACAGAACATGCAGGATTATTTCAACTGAAATTCAAAACTGAACTAAAAGCAAACAAATACAGGAGCATTGTCAATATACTGACAATGCCCTGTTCAGAAAACAATATATACATACCATTGACAAACTTTCTGAATTATTAAAAGAGAATCAATTAATTGGGAAGAACTAATTGACTGAGTTCAATGACAATAAACAATTCCAAACGGATAAACAGGGTATTACAAACAGCATTAATGGCAATAAGAATTTACAAAACAACTAATCGACGAACTTAATCGAGTCGATTACACATATTATGACCATTCGTAAACAATAGAAACAATAGTATGATTCTGATCCAATAGACGAGTATGAGACAGTATAACAGAATTGACTAAAAAAATATGAAAAATTAAACAGACTAATGAAAACAAACATAGAATACTCATAGAATGCTCATAAGAAACAGAAATTACCTCTGAACCTTTAAATTCAAATGAACTCAACTCGACTTGGATTTGGACTTTGTTTGAAATCAAACAGACCTTAGTCGAAGTATTTTCCACTGAAAATACTTCGACTAAGGTCGATTAAACCTCAATCTTTATTCAATCTGGACAGAATCCAAAAGTTTGGTATTTTAGGGTTCTTGAAAGTTCGATTTGGGACTTACTCATTTCTGGTTAGATTCGAGGGAAACCAAAGATGTTCTAGGCACGAGGGAGGTCAGGGGGGTAACTGGTGTGGGTTTGAAGTAGGTTGGGATAAGGTCAGGTTGTACTCGAATCTTCAAATGAAGATTCGAGTAGTTCCAGTATGATTCGAACCATGCAACTAACAGATCCATGATGAGGGTATCTAGGGGAAGTTGTGGTGTTATTTTGGAAGCCATCGGAGAAGATCAGGTTTTCAGGCCAACCTTCGATTTAAGATTCGAAGGGTTGGGGCCTGATTCGAAGGAAACTAAGGTCATATTCGTGTAGAGGATGTTCAGGGGATCTTAGGGTGTTATTTTGGTGACCGGCGGCGTTGATGCCGCCGGGTTTCAGGCTTTGGGGTCTTAGGGCGGCTAGGGTTAGGTGGGAGGGTCTGAGGAAGATGGTGAATAGTGAGAGGAGGGGGGGTGTTCAGTTAGGGGCCGGGGTAGGGCTTGGGACTTATATAGGGGTGGGGTGGATTGGTATTGTCCGTCCGATCAAGTAAGATGAAGGGCCAGGATCAATCCACTAATCCAAACGACGTCGTTTGGTTTAACGTTGGGGTCGGACTGAGTCGGGTCACTGGATCGGGTTACGGGTTACGGGTAAAGGTGATGAAATCGCATCCGTTGGTTGGATTTGATCCAATGGTCCTTGATAAATGTGGCCAAACGTCGTCGTTTGGTCTTGGCTTTGGACTGGACCGGACTTGGGCTGCCTGGATTGGGCTAAAGGGGGTAATTTGGCTTGGGCCTGGATTTAAATCCAGGTCTGATTTTTATTCCTTTTTCAACTATTTCATTTTTCTAATTTAAATTTCCAATTTTAATTATAAAACAATTTTAACTTCACAAAAATATATTAATTACTCTATAACAATTATTTAACACATAGACAAAACATCAATCACACAGTGAAATATTTAAAATAGAACTATCGCATATTTTTGTGATTTTATTTAAATTATCTTTTAAATGCATAATTAAATCCTATATGCATGCAACATGTATTTTATTTTATTTTTCATTTTATTATGACAAAGTAAACTTTTACGGACATAACACAAATATTTAACACCACGCAAATTCAAAAATTACATAGTAAAAGAAATTTATTTTATTTTTTGATTTATTTTGGAGTAGTTTTCGTTAAGGCAAAAATCACGTGCTCACACACGAGCGGTAAATAAACCTCACCATGATTCTTAGCCACCCAACACTCCTTATCCATGACGGTCCAAGACCGAATACGATACAGGAACCTTTCATCCAAAAGCCTGATCCATCCATCCAAATCTGGGACCACCTTGGGATGCCAAGTAGCGGCTAGAGAGAGCAAAAAGGGGTTATTGTGACAAACAAAAGAGTAATTGTGAAGTGGATAAAGGGAAGTTCACTTACGTCGATCGATCCATCGCTCTGGAAAGGGCATCCTCCGGGCCGGGATGATATCCGAGGTCCTCACTCGAATAAACCTGCTCATCCATCCCCGGTCCTTCCCCTCATCAACACTCATGAAGAAAGACTTTTTGGACCGATGTCGAAGCTTGATTAAGCCTCGATACAGCCGAGGGCGGTACAATCTGATCAAATGGCTAAGGGTAAAAACCTCGCCTGTAACCCCTTCGGTAAAGTGCCTGAGCATTAACACGATCCTCCAAAAGGACGGGTAGATCTGACCGAGGGTCACCCGATATCGGGCGCAGAAGTTAAGGATAACTGGATCGATTTCCAAAGGAGGAGATTCGACAGATTTATTAGGACCCAGGGTGAATGGGTAAGTATATATGTAAAGAAAGCCAGCCTTAAAGTCGGTAATGTTGTCGCTGGGGCTGGGTATCTCTACCTCCACTGCCTCGCTCCATCGGCAGTCCTCCTTCACTTTGTCAGTATTGGTCACGACACTAACATATCGAAATACGTGCTCGCATCGACCCGACGTAGACGAGGGAGTCTCAATGTCGAAATCCTTTGACGTGTCAATATCGGGAGGAGTCCATTGCTCTAAAGTGGGAATCGATTTGTTTTCCCCCTTAGGTAATCGGGACAATGACGCAGTATCATTCTGTCAAGGGACGTCCTAGAAGTCCTAGCCATGAAAAATGGTAAAACCTTTTAGTGAAAAGAGGGAAAGATGTGAAGATATCAAATAGCAAAATTCTGATTCAGGCCTGAAACAAGGGTGAAGATGGAGAGTATCTAGCAACCAGTGCATTTATAGGAATCGCTGGGAAAGCAGAAGAGACGAGCCTATACCAGTTCGCAGGTTTCTTGATTACCGCATTTGACGGCGGCCCTGCACGGTTCTCTAGGGCATGGCATATAATGCTCTTAGACGGTTGACGTCATGGCAATAATGACCTCGAGAGGATGATTCAATATCGTTTCCTTTTAATTCATTCTAGGAAAAGCGAAGACTATCTGTATGCGGTGAAATTAGTGGAATCCATTTCCCGCCATTAAGGTATATTCGGAATGTCATGTCAGTGCCTCGAGGCTGTGGGATCATGATCGGGCTCCTTATCTCAAGGATCATCCGCGGCCCTGCAGAGGCTCCGAGGTTAGGGGATCTGTCCACGACCCAGCAAAGGTTACAAAGACGGGGAACTCCCGAGGCAAGCAGCTAGAATCAATAGGCTCTAGTGTCATGTCTAGCTGTCCCATCCTCGTATCTTTACATTTAATGCATTCTATACCATACCGTGTTCCCTCACCTATATAAGGGGAACCCATACCACTTTGTAAAGGGATAATGTTGCTCCATTTCTCCACAAATGCACTAATCTCTCTCTCTCTCTCTCTCTCTCTCTCTCTCTCTCTCTCTCTCTCTCTCTCTCTCTCTCTCTATTTTCTCCTATTTTGCTTGTTCTCACTGGCCCAAGGCCACTTTAATATCTATTGTCTTCTTACTTGTTTCATGCTATACTGCGCAATACTGGCCATAAAGAGCCTCGCTTGATCGAATCCTTAATTGTTATCCTATTCTTGGTTTCCCCTGATAGCTCGAGCTCGATTCGAATCCAAACCCCGAGGTCCTTATCGACCGGCTTTGCATTCGGGTAACAGGCCCCTTCGGTTTGATTATTGTCTCATTTTAGCTCGCATTGCATCATTATAGTATGCGTTCTTGGCATTAACTGCTCTAACAACTAGCTCGGGAATAGATCACGTATTTTTAGAATCTCATTAACAATTTTAGTTGTTGTTACCATTTTCACGGTAAACATACCCCATCACTTCGACACTCACAGTAGGAACTGCTGACCACCATTACTGCCCAAAACAAATCCGGTGTCGGTAGCAAACCTCATATTGATTAGAACCTCGTTAAAAACCTTCATACCCTACCGATGATGAAAGACATGCATAACCGCTTAACTACTCATCTGATCAATAAGCCAAGAAACTCACTCGCCCGACCAGGGCCATTGTCCAAATCCTCAACAAAATATAGTATTATTCTTCCAAAACTTCCTCATCCCAATACAATATCGCAAATCTCAGGTCTAGAAACCTCATCTCAGCCAATGCAAACAGCCACACCGACAAGTATCAACAATAATCATATGGATCCCCTCACAACCTGGTTTTGTATACTAACAAGTAACAATCTAGACATGACAGATAACAGTAAGAAAATTAAATAAGAAGACTACTAAATAAGCTGAACAAGCAGGGAAATTTTTGCACTTTACTATGAACTATTTCTAACAAGGTGAAAGCAAAATACACGAAACGGGAATAAGGAGTCACATTTCATTACTGTACCGTTGCAGTGTGCAACTCGATCCCATTATATCGATCCACATAGGGTACCCATCGAGCCATAATACTCGGGCTCATTGATCACATGTGCGTCAACATCAAACACAACAAAGTGCACAAAAATATAACCGTGGGAAAATTATTAAGAACAAACAATACTGAGAAGGACAAGCACAACTATGGTGCAATACGTAAAGCAACATCACGAAGGCCACCTCGCCCATAGTGCCATGAGGCCTAAACTAAATCACAATATGCGTGCGAAGAACCATGTAACCCTCACAATCCATTATAGTATAAGAGAGAAACATATAACATAAACCAAGGCACGAATAACATCTATTCCGCCCGATGATATCCACGTGGCAACAACTGCGCAAGAGCAAGCAAATCCAATCTGATACAGAATACACATTCTCATTAGGCTCAAAATAATCCCTAAACCAAATTCCAATCATTCCCAAACATGCAATTAACCTTCCAAATGTCCATAGCAACCTTTCCATAACACCTACTATCATTCATCCAATCCTTAATATTTCTTCACAACTCGCAATCAAGGAATAGTCTGGCAATAAGAACATTTAGTCTCTAAGCCTCACGAATATCAGAATCTTCATATCCAATCTCAACACCACTACTCTGATGGTCGACACGTAACTCATACTCCATTATCTCACGGCAAAACACCCATAAGTCAAAACACATTATGCCTGCCAACAGCCGAACTCTCCCCCGGTGGAAACACACGGTGCCATCAAAGCCTTAAACACCCGAAATTGGCTGTATCATTAAGAACTCATATACTTCCCTCCAAAACTAACTGCAACCTTGTACATTCAACTTTTCAACCCCACACAACGCGTCGCCTCTAACATGATAACTCGTAATACAATGAAAATCTCATAGTCAACTCTGAACCATAAGCAAATTGAACACCTCATCAACCGAGAATCTTTCATTTAACTCAATCCAGGGGAACACCTCCATACACAATATAGCTTCTATACCTGTAGAAAGACATCAACTCCAACCGTGGTCATAACCATGATAAACTTTTCAGAACTCAGTAACAAATAATCGAGTAATCATAACTAATCGCCTCTAACTCAACCGAGTCACGCAGACCGCCAACCCGAGAGTAACTCAATCCGATATGACCGCCTTGAGGGAACTTCCTGGGAACCCAAAGCCATTTCTTACATCACCCCAACATTTACACGTAAACCTTTCTTGACAAGGAAATACCGCAGATCCGATTACCATTTGCTACCGTTTTCAAGCCCACATGTAGAAAAATTCAAAAGTCCTTAAAGGCTACATAAGACTTGGAACTCGCCAGAACCTTCTCGATAACCACTCATCTTACTCTGATCTTCAACACACAGCTAAACACGTCGAGCAACCCGTGCTTCACCAACATATGACCATTTGAAGAATTTACCATGCAATCCCTCGGTCCGGAAACTGATATGGCCTATAATCCTACAATCCGATCATCATTAGAAAACTCCACCACTTAGCTCGAAGCCATAGAACGCTGTTAGCACCCCAAAGTACCATATCTTCACAGCATGCCCCGATCCCGCACAGCTATTTAGCTGAATACTTTAAAACTCATGCAGTGCCGATCATAGAACACTTCGAAGTCACTATAAGTGCTTACCCATCATTGCAATAGTCAAACAACTGCCCCAAATGCTCTGAAATGATAACATATGCACTCCACTGAATGGAAACCTCATACGAGACATACTAGACACACGATCCCAAACTCATCATGCAGGAGATCGTCCACCGGTTATACTCAAACCGACACTTTGCCATGAACCCACTTTAATCACAATAGCCAGGCCACCAACCAATCTTCCCAAATCTGTGCTTACCCACCAGACATATGAACCCGCCTCATACCACAAATGAACGACTAGAAGATTTAACACTACACCTGCTTCTGAGTCTAGACAACACATCGCGATAATAATCAAGCATCCATAGCCTATCGTAATCTATTTGCAGCATCACTGATTGTCAGTGCATAGCGAATACTGAGTGCACAACTTTGCATATGAGCGATTGGGAAGAGTCAAAGTCGTAGATTTCAAGCTCAAACAAGGTCGCACGATAAGGAAAGAAGAAGAAGAAATTTTCCTAGATGCTCTGTAGCCTCCCGAAGATAGGTATAGAAGCCATCATACCGATCCGCAGAACTCTACTAGACACGTGCTCATGACTCGTAGAACCTACGAACCTAGTGGTCTGATACAACCTTGTCACGACCCAAAAATCACTGGTCGTGATGGCACCTAACTCAACCCGTTAGGTAAGTCAACTAACAGATAATACATCTCAATAGAGATTATAAGAAAATAGAGAATAGATAACTGAACATTTAAAAATTTACCCAGGATCTAATAGTACAACTCATGAGCTTCTAAGACTTGGAATTTACAAAGCTGGTACGAATAAATACACGTTCTGTTTGAAAGATTTTACAATAAATACACGTTCTGGGAAAAAAATTTTGAAAATTTTACAAAGCTGGTACCAATTCGTCCTTCAAATCATCAATTTAAATTTTTGAAAGATTTTACAATTTTCCCCAAATTTTCCTTTAGATTCTCATGAATTTGATGTTAAATCTTATATATAATCATGAAATGTAGTTGGGAAATGATTAAAGGTACTTACCCAATGATTTGGTATGAAAATCCTTTCATAAAATCTCCTATTCTCGGACCTAGGGTTCAAAATATGATAAAATGAAGCTAAGTCCGGAAATGAAAATCTTAATAGCAGCCTCAGACGTCGCATTTGCGACATCATGATCGTAAATGCGATGCTCGCAAATGCGACAAAAGTATCGCAAAAGCGATGGCTGACCAACCCTTCTCAAGTTGCAAATGCGACAGAAGACTCGCAAATGCGAGCTCAGAGTCTTTTACAAAAGCGACAGTTGGCGTTGCAAATGCGAAGCTGCTATCGCAAATGCGATGATGTTGTTTGCAATTGAGAACTCCCCTGCCCTAGCCCATCTTTGCAAAAGCAAGAAATATCTCGCAAATGTGAGAGCAGAGACACCAACACAGCTGAACCTTCTTCCAACACTCTGAAACGCGTACGAAACTCATCTGGGCCCTCGGGACTCCACACCAAACATCCACACAAGTCTAGAAATATAACACGAACTCGCTCGCACGATCAGAAAACCAAAATAACAACTAAAACCACAAATCAGATGCCAAAACACATACAAATCATCATGACCTTCAAGAACTTATAGATATTGCAACCAAGCATCCGAACCATATCAAATCAACTCCGAATGACGCCAAATTTTGCAGAAAAGTTCCATATGACAAAATAAACCTACTTGAAGCTTCAAATTACGAATAACAACCTCGAAACGATGAATCACAACTCAAGTCAAAATCAATAAACTTTAAAACTTCAACTTCTACAACCGATGTCGAAATATATCAAATCACCTCCGATTGACCTCAAATTTTGCATACAAGTCACATTTGATATTACGGACCTATTCTAACTTTCAGAATTAGAATCCGAACCCGATATAAAAAAGTCCACTCCTGGTCAAACTTCCCAAAAATCTTACTTTCGCCATTTCATGACTAACTCAACTGCGGACCTACAAATCAAAATCCGAACGCGTTCCTAAGTCCAAAATCACCCACGAAGCTAACAGAATTGACAAAACTCCATTCCGAGGTCAAATGCTAAGAAGTCAAACTTGGTCAACTTTTCCAACTTAAAGCTTAAATCTTGAAGTTCATTCTTCCAAATCGATTCCAGATAACTTGAAAACAAACACCGTCGATTTATGTAACTCATAATATATCATGCGAAGATACTCGAGCCCTCAAAATACCGAGCGAAGTGCAAATACTCAAAACAACTAGTCGGGTCGTTACAACACGTGTTCCATAGCCTTTGTTGCCTCTGAAATATATCCAATCCCGTAAAAACGAGTTTAGAGAGTATTTATAGGGTAGGATAAAGCCTAGGCTGAATTAGCCAAGTCCAAAACTGAAAAAGAGAAGAAACCAGCTCGAACAGGGTCGATGGCGCTTCGCGCCTTAAACTGACTTTATATAAGGGTGCCTCACACTGTAGGCACGACATCTTCTCCGTGTTTGGCATCGCCTCATGCTATCTATGGTGCTAAGGAATGGCTGTCTCGTGGCCTTGTTCCTTTCGTGATCTACTCTATCATTTTTTGTACCACTTTTTGCAACTTCTCTCCACTTTATGTCCAAGTATTCCTACCCATGAAAGTAACTTAATTAAGCTCAAATGTCCCACAAATTATTATTGTTACATCAAAATATAAGGCAAGTAATACCATACAATTTAGAATTATAATCAAACATCAACTGCGAGGATAGACTATCTACATTCTGATGACTCAGACTATACATAACCTCTATAGTCCTATTTAAGTTAAGAACCTAGCTGATGGTTGCTTAAATAACACTGATGAACTCATAAAGCCTTTTTGCTTCTCATATGATCTAGATGCCTAGCCAGAACTAGTGCCTCAACTAAATGGTATATCCTATTATCTTTATCTTTTTGCTATCCTCTCGAGAGGTACGCTTCTCTCCTATCTTCTCACCTCAATCCTCCTAGCAGTGTCTAGCCTCAAATGTAAGTCATAGTGCACATCAAATGTTCTAAGACCCTAAATAATGGATCTCTCAACCCTCAACGAGCCTCTTATTCCTCATGCTCTCATCATGAACCAAGTGAGGGGCATAGCCCTAAGTATATTTAAACATCATATTTATCCATGATCATATTTTTCATATGTATTATCTCTAGAATGCTCGAGTCAACTCGTCTCTAAAGCAATTAGGAAGAACTACTCCATGAAAGCCTTGGTATACTCCATGTCATCAGGGATGCACCAATAAGCATTCCTAACAATAAATTGTTATACCAGATATGAGCTACATCCTTCAACCTAACCCAGCTTTGCTGCTTCCAAAATTCTCATTCTTTTTTTAAAAAAAAAGATTCAAATTTTTTCCTTCTTTTCTCCTATGGATGCGACCAGGATCATGTGCTCAGAGGAGTGAGAGCTCCAATGTCCTCTGCTACTCAATCAGATGACTGTTGTGAGTCCTCTATGGTACTAGGTCTAATAAAGGTAGTGGCTTTAGCTTTAAGAAGTTTGAAAGAAACGCTTTAGTGTCTCTTGTGGTATATGTCTAACCTTGAACTTAGGCTCCCATGAAAAGGTCTGGCCAGGTGTACCCTTCATGAACGCGGCACGTGCTCTCGCAAAAAAGACTGCCTCAAAATATACCTTCGCGTTCGCAGACACCACCTTGCGAATGCGATGAAGAACCAACCTGACCCTACGCTAACATGTTATCGCAAACGCATAGACAATAGACCCCCAGCTCCTAGCTGATCCACGAATACACAAACCCGATGAAAGAAAACTGCCCAGCTCACAATTGACCCAACCCCGCGATCGCGATGAAGATATAACACTAGCAAAATCTGTAATTGTCCAAAATGCTCCGGGTGGCCCGAAGCCCACCCGAGCTCCCTAGGACCCCGTCCAGTCACACCAAAAAGTTCATAAACGCTACTCCAACCTATCCAAAGCCTCCTAACACATAGGGTAACACCACAACAATGAATCAAATGCCAAAACACAAATAGAATGTCTCCTAAGTTTAAACAAATATTCAAACTGCAAACCAAGTGTCCGATTCAAGACTAAGCAATCCAGGATGAACCTAATTTTTTCACAAAAATTCCAAATGACAAAAGGAACCTATTACAACTTCCGAACCAAAATCTGAATCTGTTAACACCAAAGTCAACCCACAATCAAACCTGTGAACCTTCCAAATTTTTAAATTTTCAGCTTTCAACATTTAGGGCCAAATCAACCCAGGAATCTCCAAATCCAATTCCGGACATATGCCTAAGTCCAAAATTACCATACAAACCTATTGGAACCATCAAAATACGAATCCGAGATCATTTACACAAATGTCAAACCTTAGTCAACTCTTACAACTTAAGCTTCTAACTATGGAACTAAGTGTTCCAATTCACTCCAAAGCCTTTCCGAAACTAAACTAACCATCCCCAGAAGTCACATAACAACAAATACACATAGGGAAGGTAACAGGGCTAAAATACACGAAACAACCAGCTAGGTCATTACATCTTGGCATTCGTATTTCATGTCTGCAGATACCAGTCTAGTAGCACACCAACCTGGAACATGAAACCTGGTTCTCTACAACACAATCAATTTTGTTTCTTAATAATCAAAACATAATATGTGCTCAGCTGAACAATTTTCGAACACAATATTTTTAGTGTAGTAAGCAGCCATTGGAAAATCTATTTTTTAGTCTTTATTTCCGGGAAGGCTTTGGAGTCTATGATGTTGTATTTAATGCAGTGAACTTGACATTGTCTTTTGTAAAGTACCCTCTTGGTACTAATCATTCATAAATACTTTACCATTATCAACCAAAAAATTAGTTTTCAATACAATTTTCAAGTGTATGGAGAACACATAACCAGTCACACGGATTAACCTATATCATCTTATATGCATAGTCAAATCATATAATACTGGTATCACAGTGTTGGAAAATTACTATTGGGTCGGTCCACTCTTAGAGAATGTTAATTAGACCGTTAACTCATTAGCTAGTCTTTTTCCTAAAATTATAGTACTAGCTTATATAAGCATCACTATGGGTGTTGAAAAAGAAGACTTTTTCTACATTCATCAAAGGGATTTTTAGGCTGTGGATTTATCCGTCCTGCGAGAATTCCCAACGACCAGTAATTCGATGATTGCTAGATGATTCACTTCCGCAAGGAGAAACGCATAAGTCTCTTAACTAGTATTTACGGATTAAATCTTTGCATAGATTAGCCTTAATACAAATATGTATCATGAGAATCATGAAATAGAGCATATATCAAATCAAACATAATTAAAACAGTCCATTACGTGTAGTTGTATTTGTACACCAACATTCCTGCAAAACATTTAGCAACTCTTTGGATCAGCTGATTACTTCACGTTAATTGGTCATATATTCTAAAAGCACAACTGAATCTTTTAATTTGTAGGATATAGAGTCAATGGAAGATGCATTATGTCAAGCATTCTCATCAAACAAATCATTAGAGTTTGCTCATGAGTTGGACGTTTCAAGAATCATAAAAGAGTTCGCTCGTAATCCAGAGTTGAAAGAAGGAAGTAGTTTGAAAAGGTAATGCTATTTTCTTCTAATATTTATTTCTATTGATATATTTTCTAGCTATATGTATGACTTTAGCACATTTTTATTTGTTGGTTAGCTCAGGAAGAAATGGATATGTCTGATTTCAAATATTAGACAAAAACTGTGTCATTTTCCAAAGGAATGGAATGCAATGTAACTTAGTATATTGCAAGAAGCAGTTTCCAATAATTTTTTTCTTAATCTACGTACTTTCATCCTACTAATGGCTTATCTTAATTTAATTTGTTCCTTGTATGCAATCACCAAAATAGACTTGAAGTTATCAATCATTGCTTTGGCAAGGACACAGTTGAAGATATACTATCTGCACTGGTATGTTATTCATGAAATCTTTCTCTTATATATATATCTCCTAATTATTATATATGAGTGAACTAAACATATTTATTTACTTCTAACCTCTTGCTTTTGGTAGGAAAAAGAAGCAACTGGAATGGATGACAAGTGGATCACTAATGCAATAAAGTCTATGAAGTTTGCCTCACCAACAAGCCTTAAGATTTCACTACGATCTGTAATATTAACTGCCGACTATTGAATTGATCATCTGTTGCTTCTTTTATAAAAGTTAACACATTAGTGTTTTACAGATTAGAGAAGGACGGAAGCAATCACTTCGACAGTGTTTGTCTCGCGAATTTAATATTAGTAGTCGCATCGTACTAAGATCATTCAATTACAACGATTTCTACGAGGTATATATGCTGCAATCTTCACATCATATAAATTTTACCTCTTTAATTTGATCTTCACTTTCTGATTTGATTGAACTTGTAGGGTGGTAAAGCAATCTTTTTTGACAAAGGCAAAAAATTTAAGGTACGATTAATCATATATATAGAACGCAAAACGTATCAGCACTTTCAGCGAACCCAAGCATAAATTTGCGCCTTTTGTCCAGCATCTTCAATATTTATCTAACTTTTCAACAACGAGCTAATGTAATTTTAAAAAAAAAAAAAAAGATTATCAAAGTTTATAACTTTGTTTTGAAAAACATACGTCAAGTGCTGTTCTAATTATTTTCTACATATATATAGTGGGAACCATCAAAGTTGGAGCAAGTACAAGATGCGACTGTAATGCAGTTTTCTGAAGTGGTCCACGATGATCGCTGGGGCTACTTGGAAATTCCAGATAGATCACAGTTGAAAAGCTCCAAACTTTGATACTATATATGAAAGAACTTTTACACATATATACAGTGCTTAATAAATCAAAATGTACGATCTCTATTTGTTCTTTTACGATCTACTGCAACTCATACACTATAATTGCTCTTTGAATTTATGTCATGAAAATTTATTTATGTGCTCATTTGACAGTGATTTTTTTTTGTGAACACTATTAAATCTTAAACTCACTTAAAGAGCAGCTCGATACACTAAGCTCCTACTATGCGCGGGGTCCGAAGAAGGGCCGGACCCTATACTCTATTGTACGTAGTCTCTATTAAATCTTATAGTCACTTCTCTAAGATAATATCGTTTTAGATGTTGATATTGTCCAATGTGTATTACTTTTCAAGAATTTCCCTTTTTTGTTAGATTCTTCTTTGTTGTCACTTTTTTCTACCTAGTTTGCGTACCTCCTTTCACTATGAAAATCCTATAATAACAAGAGTATCAAAGTTGTCAACATTCCATCAAATCACCTACAACATAATTGAAATAACAAGCACATGCCATGTCTAACTAATTTCAAACCTCAGAAAGCTCATCGTATGAGATTTAAGTCAGCTTAATAGTTACGTCATCCGAGACAAAATCCCAAGACCGGAGCAAGACTCTAAACTTGAAACGATCATATACTTCTCAACCTATCTGTATCTCTGGGCAGTAGCATTGATCTAGCTAACGTATTTGTATGTCCTAGGATGAGTCGGTTAGCCGCACTGACAAAAACCATGCAAAATAGTTAAGTTACCCTGTACTATGGATCAAATTCCTGTTACATACTTTTTGCGGACGAAAATATTTTACACGCTCAACCTTTTTAAAGTGTGTCTTAGACACACCACTTTTTTGTTGACCAATTTTTTAAAATATGTGTGATATCACGCACCAATAAGGTTCTAACACGTGTCATGACAAAAAATGCGTAATTTACAAATTAATTAATACTTATTTAAAGAAAATATAAAAGGTCCCCTTCCCAACCTATCTCTCATCTTCCCCAACCCCCCTTTTAGTCATCTTCTCCATTAAAGTTCCGCCATTAAAATTATCATTGGCACCATTGTCACCACCATCAATATTAAGTTTTAGAACAAAACCCACAAACACTATAACCCTATTTGTTCACACCCATTTCAAAAAGAAAAAAAATTACACAAAAATTTCAGCTTTTCATTGCCCTCCCATTGCATGGCTGATTTAGAAACAAAATTATGAAATGCATTAACTAATGCCAACTAACTCTGAATACATATATGGGAACAAAATTATTAATCATTATCATTGTATATGGTAAAATATGTTTATATTAAATGTTCACATGAGAAAGCAACACATGGAGCCGAAGACAGAAGACAATCAGGTCTGAATGCAACGATCTCAAAGAGATCACCTGCTGGCAGTTTAGGCACCAAGCTACGAAACCCACTATATCCTTCTTCATTCTCCTCCACCAATAATGTTGCCTCAAGTATTGGTACATCTTCGCGACACCCGGATGAGTGGAATACCGTGAACTGTGAGCCTCCTCAAGAATGAACTCACGCAACCCATCTACATTGGGTACACAGATTCGACCATGCATCCTCAACACCCCAACATACCCGATAGTAACCTACTTAGCATCACCATACTGAACCGTGTCCTTAAGAACAAGCAAATGGTGATCATCATACTGGCGCTCTCTGATGTGATCATATAAGGAAAACTGAGAAACCACACAAGCTAGAACCCGACTGGGCTCCGAAACATCTAATCTCAAAAATTGATTGGCCAAAGCCTGAACATCTGATGCAAGCGGCATCTTACTGACAGGAATAAAAGAAAGGCTACCCATACTCACTGCCTTCCTACTCAAGGAATCGGCCACTACATTGGCCTTCCCGGGATGATACAGAATGGAGATATCATAGTCCTTTAGCAGCTCCAACCATCTCCGCTACCTCAAATTTAAATCATTCTATTTGAACAAGTGCTGAAGACTCTGATTATTCGTAAATACCTCACAAGACACACCAAAGCGATAATGCCTCCAAATCTTCAATGCATGAACGATGGCTACCAACTCTAAATCATGAACAAGGTAGTTTTTTTTATGGGGCTTCAACTGGCGCAAAGCATAAGCAATCACTCTATCCTCCTGCATCAGGACACAGCGTATACCAATCTGTGAAGCATCACAATACAGTGTATAAGATTCTGACGCTAAAGGCACAACTAGAACTGGAGATGTGGTCAAGACAGTCTTAAGCTTTCTGAAAGCTCTCCTTACACTCATCCGACCACCTGAATGGAGCACCCTTCTGGGTTAACCTGGTCAAAGGCACTGCAATGGACGAGAAACTTTCCACAAAGCAACGATAATATCCAGTCAAGCCGAGAAAGCTCTGAATCTCAGTAGCTGAAGACGGTCTGGGCTAACTCTGTAACGTCTCTATATTCTTTGGATCCACCTCAATACCCTCACTGGACACCACGTTCCCTAAGAACGCCATCGAACTGAGCCAAAGCTCACAATTGGAGAACTTGGCAGAAAGTTTCTCCTCCCTCAACCGTTGTAGTACAATCCTCAAATACTGGACATGCTCCTCCTAGCTACGTGAGTACCAGGATATCATCAATGAATACTATGACAAAAGAATCAAGATATGGCCAAAATACACTATTCACCAGATGCATGAATGTTGTTGGGGCATTGGTTAGCCCAAAAGATATCACAAGGAACTCATAGTAACCATAACGGGCCTTGAATGTTGTCTTCAGAATATCCTAGTCCCGAATCTTCAACTGGTGATACCAGACCTCAACTAATTTTTAGAGAACACCCTCGCTCCCTGAAGCTGGTCAAATAGATCATCAATGTGGCAAAGGATACTTGTTCTTGATTATAACTTTGTTCAACTACCTATAGTCGATGCACATTCATATAGTACCATTCTTCTTCTTCACAAACAGAACCGGTGCACCCCAAGGCGACACATTAAGCCTAATAAACCCCTTATCAAGAAGATCCTGAAGCTACTCTTTCAATTCTTTCAACTCAGTTGGTGCCATATGATACGGAGGAATAGAAATGGGCTGAGTGTCTGGTACAAAGTCACTACCAAAGTCAATATCCCTATTGGGTGGCATGCTCAGCAGGTCTACAGGAAACACATCCGGAAAGTCTCACATCACTAGAACAAAATCAATAGTAGGGATATCAGTACCAACATCTCTTAAAAAGGCCAAATATGATAGACACCCTTCCCAACCATCGTTGGGCCTTCAAATATGAAATCACCCTGCTGGGAACATGATGTAGAGAACCTCTCCACTCGATCCTTGGCAACCCCTATCTAGCCAGCGTCATGGTCTTAGCATGACAATCCAGAGTAGCATGACATGGAGACAACCAATCCATACCCAAAATCACGTCGAAATCGACCATACTAAGTAATAAGAGATCAACTCTAGCCTCCAATCCCCTAATAGTCACTACACATGACCGATATACATAATCCACAATAATAGAATCGCCCACTAACGTATTTACATGCACATATGAAACTAAGGATTCACGGGGCATATCAAGATAACGAGCAAAACATGATGATACATACGAATAAGTGGAACCATGGTCAAATAATACACAAGCATCCATGTGGCATACTAGGATAATACATGTGATCAATATGTCTGAAGCAACGGCCTCTGGCTTGGCAGGAATATCATAGAATCAAGCCTGACTGTCGCCTGATCAGCCTCTCCCTCTAGGGCGGCCCTTAGCTGCCCGAGCTGGCTGAGCGGGTGGTAAAGTAATTAATGTTGAAGTCACATCCTAACTTCTCTACTGAACTCGACCTCCCAAAATGCGGGGACACTGCCTCTTTACATGACCCAACTCTCCACACTCAAAACAAACCCTCTCAAAAAATGGTGGCAAGTACTGAGGCGGACACCAAGAACCAGAATAACTACCAGAGGTACCTAGTGTAGATGAACCCTGAACTGAAAGTGCACGAGATGAACTCTAAGTTGGGAATGCACTAAAAGATGACTGACTCGATCGAGCACTATTGAACCATGGCTAGATGATGTACCACGATGAATTGGACGAGCCATCTGAGCGGGCCTATAAGGACGACTCCTGTTGTGGTAGAATTGACCCTTGGAAGAAACAACACTGAAACCACCCGAACCACGAGGCCTCTTGGACTCTTTCTCCTCACGCTCCTGACTACAAATCAACTCTAGCTGCCGAGCAATATTAACCACCTCATCAAACCTAGCACCTGATACACTCTCCAGAGTTATAACAAAACGCAACTGATAGGTGAGGCCATCAATGAACCTCATAATCCTCTCCCTCTGAATGGACCAACCAAACTGCATGACGAGCCAACTCTGAAAATCTCATTTCATACTGGGCCACAGACATGCCCTCTTAATGTAGCTACTCGAATTGCCTGTGCAGCTCCTTCTTGCGAGTCTTTGGCACAAACTTCTCCAAGAAGAGAATAGAGAACCCATGCCATGAAAGTGGTGTTGCACCGGCTGTCCTACTCCTCTCATAGGCCTCCACCATCTAAAGGCATCCCCTGACAGCTGAAAAGTAGTAAAGGAGACTCCACTACTCTCCACAATACCTACCGTACAAAGAATCCGCTGGCACCTATCAAAGAAGTTCTGAGCATCCTCTAACTCAGACCCATTGAATGATAGAGGTTGGAGCCTCCCAAATCACTCTGGTCTCTACTGCTCCTCATCACTCATGACGGGACCCACCTGGTCCTGAGCAACTGCAACTGACTGGGCTGGTAGTACCCCCGATATCTGAAGTCCCTGCACTACCTGCTTTGGAGTATGAGTGGTGGGAGTTTGAGTACCTTTCCCGGCCTGAGAAATGGCAGGCGCAGCCTGAACAAAAACCGCCAGAACTAGGCTAGTGCAAATAGTTAATATCTGGCCAAATCCTCCTGAAGGTCTAGAATCACAAAAGGTACAACTGATGCGTGAGCTAACCCTACCGGCTCAACCACATCTGGAACGTGCTCCTAAGCTTGAGCAACTGGTGGATCTCAAGTGTTTCTCTAGCTATTGTACGAGCTGCACCTTGACTCTACCGTGACCCTAGCCTCTCGTGGCCCTAGCTGGTGGTACTGGTGGACGTCTTCTTGGTCTGATAGCATGTGTCCTTACCATTTGTGAGAGAATAGAATAACAAAACTTTAGTTCCCAGAATCAACAAATTCGCACGACAAGAATACAAAAATATGGAGTTTTCCTAAGGGTTCGGTAGCCTCTCGAAGATAAGTGCAGACATTTCCGTACCGATTTACAAGACTGTACTAAGCCTGTTCATGGCTCGTGAGACCTATGTAATGTAGGCTCTAATACCAACTTATCACGACCCAAAATCCCAAGTGTTGTGATGGTGCCTATCATGATACTAGGCAAGCCGACAACTCACACATACCAATATCTTGAAATTTAAAATATACAGAAATAAGCTTAAGTAAGTAAAAGTCTCATAAAACTGGATGAAAATGTCATAGCTCACAAGTAAGTAAAAGTCTCATAAAACTAGATGAAAATGTCACATCTTAATATAGAATTTCCCAAAAACCTAGGTGTCACTGTTTATATGAGCATCTATACAAATATACAGTCTGATACACTATCTAAGAAAATAGAACTGAATAAGTAAAATTGAGGGATATGGGAGGAGAGTCAAGTCTGCAGATGCCAAGACAGCTACCTCGATAATCTCTGAATGGCTGAAACTTTGAGATCAACAACCAACATGCCCAGAAACACCTGGATCTGCAAACGAAGTGCAGAGTGTAGCGTGAGTACAACCAACCTAATAAGCAACAAGTCTAACCTTTGGACGAAAAGCAGTGATGAATCTGAACAATACGGTCCAAATACATAACTAAATACTACAAAAATTTATGAAACATATGATAGTAATATCTCAGAGAAACTCATAATTTGCAGGTACCAGTACAAGAATGTAGACATGCTTCCAGACGTAACAATTAAACTCAGAACATATAAAATATGTCAAGTCTGAATGATATGAGGAATATGTCATCTCTATATATGCATGCCAATATGCACATCGTATGTGATGTAACACAATGAAAGCCTCGCGTACTCACATCCTCAGAGTACTCAACCTAACTGTCTCAATTGTCACTCATCACACTCAATCACACAGCACTATACAGGATAGACGCAGCCCGAATCAGATATCATGAATCAATAGCAACTGCGCTCACTGTGGGTGTACAGACTCCGGAGGGGTAGATCCAACCCAAGCACTATAATAAGACAATCATGGCATGAATCAATAAATCCTGCTACGGCGTGCAACCCGATCCCATAAATATCACTTACAAACAAGCTCTCGGCCTCACTTAGTCATCTATCTCTCCAGTCTCTCGGGCTCACAACACTCATGCTAAGCAGCCCAAATCAATGATACATGATGTTACAATGTATGATATAGAGACTAAGATATGATATGTAATGATGAATGCGACTAAGTACACAACTGCAATTAAGCAAATAGCTCAACAGTAAAGAAGGACCACTGTAGGTCCCAATAGTACCACCACATAGCCTAAACATGATTTCTAGAATAAATCACAGCTCAAGTGCTCTAACACATAGAGTACAGTAATGATATTCAGACGAGATAGCAACACAGTTCTATGGAATCGACTAAATAACAATTACCACGGTGCACGCCCACACGCCGGTCACCTAGCATGCGCGTTACCTCAACACCAATCACATAGCATGTAATTTCAGGGATTCATACCCTCAGAACCAAGTTTAGAAGTGTTACTTACCTCAAACCGCGCAAATCTCTACTCCAACAAGCTCTTGCCTTGTGAATCGGTGTTCGAACGCCTCGAATCTAGCAACAAATGATTCGATACACTCAAGCTATAGGGATCAATTCCATATGAAAAATGCTAAGTTCTTAATCAAAAGTCAAAAATTTAACTCAAAAGTCAACCCTCGGGCCCATGTCTCGTAATCGAACAAAAGTTACAAAATCTGAAACCCATTCAACCATGAGCCCAACCATACCAAATTTACCAAATTCTGACACCAAATCGTCACTCAAATACCCAAATTTAACTCTCTAATCCCTAGCATAAACTCCCAAAATTCCACATCAAAAACACACAAACTAGGTGGGAAATTCAATGGGCAAACAATATTATTGCATAAAAAAGATCAAAGTTGACTTACCTCAAGAAACCCCTTGAAATCCCTCTCAAAAATCGCCTTAGTTTGAGTTTTCAAAGTCCAAAACGATTAAAATCATGAAACCCTAGAATTATATACACTACCTAGGCATTTCCGCACCTACGATTCCACCTTTGCAGAGAAATCCTCGCTTCTGCGAAACCCACTTAACAATCGAACTCTCGCACCTGCGGTCCCAGCCTCGCACCTGCGGGACCGCATCTATGAGCCTATCCTTGCTTCTGCAACCCAACACTGTCTGCTCAAATCCGCTTCTACGGTCGACCTCGCGCAGATGCGCATTCGCACCTGCTGAAACCTTTCTGTGCCTGCGACCCCTAGTGACCTTCCTCCTATCCGCTTCTGCAGCTCCACGCCTGCAGCCAATCCCACTGAAGGTGCGATGACACCAGATTTGTAGCCCCCAGCATAACACTTAAGCCAAAATTTGATCCGTTAACCATCCAAAACCAACCCAAGGCCCCCGGGATCTCAACCAAATATACCAACAAGTCCTAAAACACGATACGAACTTAATCAAGGCCTAAAATCACATCAAACAACAACAAAAACATGAGTCACACCTCAATTTAAGCCTAACGAAAACAAAGAAATTCCAACTTCTATAATCGATAATAAAAACTATCAAATCAACTCCGATTAACCTCAAGTTATGCACACAAGTCACAAATGACACAACAGACCTATTCCAACTCCCGGAACCAAAATCCGAGCCTGGTAACCACAAAGTCAACTCTCGGTCAAACTTTTCAATTTCCAAAACTTCTAATTGTCCAACTCTCAGTCAAACATCAAAATCAACTACGGAGCTCCAAATCACTATTCGGACACACTCCTAAATCCAAAATTATCCAAAGGAGCTATCGAAACCATCAAAACTCCATTCCGTAGCCATTTACATATAAGTCAACACTCGATCAATCTTTTTAACTTAAGCTTTCAACCTTGAGACAAAGTATCTCAACTCATTCCGCAATATCCTCGAAATTGAACCAACTACCCCGGCAAGTCGCATATCAACAATTTAGCATAGAATAGGCAGTAAATTGGGGAATGGGGCTACAACACTCAAAATGACCAGCCGGATCGTTACATTAGCCTAGACTTGTACTATTTATATTAGTTCAGTATTTATATTTCAATTTTGTTAGGTTTGGATTGCCTAGAAAGTGAGTTAGGAGCCATCACGATCAGTAGGTGGTCTTGGGTCATGATAATAAAGCAGTGACGATTTCAAGTCATGTGATAGTGACTAGTCAAATAACTTGTGCAATATATCAAAGACTGGTAAAAAAACATAACATAAACAATAACAATAATCTTATTAGAACAAGTGATAACAATTAAGTGCAAGTAACAGCTCAGCTTCAACAACATTTCATCAAATAGAAACACACACATATGGCACCTCGGGCCACATTATCAATCCCACTCGCACGAAAAGACCTTGTGCCACAACATCAATCACACTCACACAGCAAAGACCTTGAGCTACAATATCACATTCGCACAACAAAGACCTCGTGCCACAATATCACACTTGCACGGCAAAGAGCTCGTGCCACATTATCACGCTCTCATGGAAAAGAGTTTGTGCTCGCATAATAAATACCTCATGAAAATATCAATCAGACTCGTGCGGAGAAGACCTCGGGTAATGACCTCGTGCTCGCATGGAAAAGACCTCGCGTCAATATCCAAACAATACGCTTAACATGTCCACATGAGCCACAATAATTACAAAACAAATGCTAAACTTTTTATCACAGATATGAGTTCATAATTTATCAACAGGGTGCACAAGGACATGACAAATAGTAAAATGTGGATGGGTATTTAACAAATAAAGTATTACTACGGCTAAAACAAGTGTAATGATCATGTTCACATAGCCACCAACTGATTAAGCATGTTTCATATACAATACATCCTCAAATTAAGGCATATTAATAGTTTAAGGTCTAATTCGATAACAAACCACACATAGCACCCGTGTACATGCTCGTCACCTCATATACACATCGCCTTTTTACATAACACAAATAGGAAATTAAAGCCAAATCCTAAGGGGTATTTCCCCACATAAAGTTAGGCAAGATACTTACTCAAACAAGTCAAAACAATGCTTTAACAAGCCCTTGCCTCTTAAATCGGCCTCCTAACGGGTCAAATCTAGCCAAAGACAACTCAACAATATCAAACACAGCTATAGAAATAGATTCTAATTAATAAAGCTCAAATATTTATCAAAAATAAAAAATTCATCCAAAAAGTCAACTCGACCGTCACACGGCACCCGACAAAAGTCACAAATTCCGAACACCCAATCGAATATGAGTCCAACCATATAAGTTTCATCCAAATCCGGCTCTGAGTCAGGGTTCAAATTCCTACTTTTCATTTTAGAACAAATTGGCCAAAATCCCTAATTTTCCTCACTTTAATTCATAGTCAAATGATAAAATCAAGGATGGAATCACAAATAAAGAGTCAAGAACACTTACCCCAATCCAAGTCGTGTAAATTCCCTCAAAATCGCCCAATCCGAACTCCCAATCTCAAAATGTAATAAAATAACTCAAACCCTCGAAATAGAGTACTGAAGTTTGCTCAAGGGTTCCCTTCGCGATCGCAAAGTACTAATCAAAAATGGCTAAAAAATGACTCTTCACGAACGCGGTCTGGCACCCGCTAATGGATACACAACCTCCATTGGCCTACGCAAACGCGGTCCCCCACCTACAGACACAAAGGCCAAAAGCTTGGCAACCCTATCTGGCCTTCTATCTATGCGAACGTGACGCCAAGGTCATGGACACGAAGGCCAGTAACCACCATGCTCCGCGAACGCGACCCCCCCCCCCCGCCCCCATCGCGAACGCGAAGAGCAAAAATCACCAGCCACCAAAACATTCTCTGCGATCGCGATGAACACTAGAAAACCAGCTGCTCCAAAATAAGAAAAAATGGTCTAAAACACACCTGCTCCAAGACACCGTTCAATCACACCAACTAATCCCAAAATATAACACGGCTATACTCGAGGCCTCAAATCACACAAAATAACATCCAAACTACGAATCTCACCTCAATTCAACTTAGTGAACTAATCTAAATTTTCGAATTCCAAACTTATGCTAAACATGCCTACACAAATCGGAGTGATCCCAAATTTTACACACAAGTCATAAATCACCATACGAACCTATTTCAATGTTCGGAATCCCAAATGGATAACGATAACCACATAGTCAACTATAGATCAAACCTATGAACTTCTAAACATTCAAATTTTCAACTTTCTCCTATTCAAGCCAAAATAACCTAGGAACCTCCAAATCCCAATCCGGACATATACCTAAGTCTAAAATCATCATTCGGGCCTAATATAACTATCAAAACTCTGATCCAAGGTCAAATACACAAAGTCAAACTTTGTCAATACTTCCAACTTAAGCTTCCAAACTAGGAACTAAATGTTCCAATTTAATCCAAAACCTTCCAAAAACAAAACCAACCATCCCTAAAAGTCACATAACAACAAATACACAAACTAGAAGCATCAAATAGGGAAACAGGCTCAAGTACACAAAACGATCGGCCAAGTCATTACATTTTCCCTCTCTTAAACAAACTTTCATCATCGAACGAGTTTAGAAACATACTTGAAGTGCCAAAAAGATGAGGATATATGCTCTGTATATCATGTTCGATTACCCAAGTCGCCTCCTATTGGTTGACCTCTCCATAGGACCTTCACCGATGCAATATTCTTCGAGCTTAGCTTTCAAACCCGCCTACCCAAAATGGCAACTAATTCATCATTATAAGTCAAATCCTTATCCAACTGCACCGAGCTGAAATTCAACACATATGACAGATCCTCATAATACTTCTGAAGCATGAAAACATAAAACACCGGATGAACTCCCGATAAGCTGGGTGGAAAGGCAAGTCTATAGGCCACCTCTCCAACTCTCTCTAGAACCTCAAAAGGACCAATATATCGAGGGCTTAACTTGCCCTTCTTCATCATACCCTTCATGAGAAAAACTTTGAGTAGAACTCTCTCCCCCACCATGAATGCCACATCACGAGCCTTCCTATCAATATAACTCTTTTTCCTAGACTGCACCATACGAGCCGCTCCTTAATCAATTTAACCTTCTTTAATGTATCACGAACCAAATTAGTGCCCAACAACCTAGCCTCCCCAGGCTCAAATCAACCAATTGGAGAATGACATTTCCTTCCATATAAGGCTTCATAAAGAGCCATCTAGATACTCGACTCATTGTTGTTGCAGGAAAACTCTGCTAACGGTAGAAATTGATCCCACTAGCCCCAAAATCAATAGCATAGGCTCGCAAAATGTCCTCTAAGATCTGAATAGTATGCTCAAACTTCCCATCTATCCGGGGATGAAATGTTGTAGTCAAATCGACCTGTGTGCCAAACTCTCGCTGCACCACCCTCCAAAAATGTGATGTAAATTGAATGACTCGATCCGAGATAATAGACACAAGCACACCATACAGGTGAACAATCCCTTTAAGATAAATATGATCCATATGCTCATAGGTAGTCCTGACTGGAATGAAGTGTGCTGACTTAGTCAGTCTATCCATAATGACCCATACAATATCAAATCTCCTCAAGGTCCGTGGCAGCCAATCACAAAATCCATAGTGATACGCTCCCACTTCCACTCCAATATATCTAGCCTCTAAAGCAAACCACCTGGTCGCTGATGCTCAAACTTTACCTGATGGCAGTTCAATCATTGTGTAACATGCTCAATAATGTCTTTCTTCATCATCCGCCACCAATATTGCTTCAAATCATGGTACAGCTTCGCAACACCCCAATGAATTGAACTGTGAATTATAAGCCTCCTCAAGAATCAGCTCTCGCAACCCATCCACATTAGGCATACAAATCTATCCCTAAAGCTACAACACACCATCATCACTAATAGTCACAGCATCACCATGCTGCATCGTATCCTTAAGGACAAGCAAGTGTGGATCATCATATTGGCGCGTCTTAATGCACTCAAATAAG
The DNA here is from genome assembly GCF_000393655.2 of Nicotiana sylvestris. Lineage (NCBI taxonomy): Eukaryota > Viridiplantae > Streptophyta > Magnoliopsida > Solanales > Solanaceae > Nicotiana > Nicotiana sylvestris. The sequence goes on from NC_091068.1 coordinate 47,521,268, forward strand.
GATGACTGTGATACAACACAAGCAAGAACCCTGCTAGGATTCAAAATATCCAATCTCACGAACTTGTTGGCCAAAGCCTGAACATTCAAAGCTAATGGTCTCTCCCCAGCTGGAATAGAAACAAGACTCCCCATACTTTGTGCCTTCCTACTCAAGGCGTCGGCCACCATATTGGCCTTCCTCAAATGATAAATAATGGTGATATAATAGTCTTTCAATAGCTCCAACCACCTATATTGCCTCAGATTCAAATCCTTATACTTGAATAGGTGCTGAAGACTCTGGTGATCCGTATACACCTCATAAGATATGTCATAAATGTAATGCCTCCAAATATTGAGCACGTGTATAATTGTTGCTAACTCTAACTCATGCACTAGTAGTTCTTATCATGGTGTTTTAACTTACGCAAAGCATAAGCAATCACCCTACCATCCTGCAGCAACACATACCTTATGCCAACCCGTGAAGCATCACAGTAGACTGTATACGAACCCGATGTCGAAGGCAAAACTAGAACTGTAGTTGTAGTCAAGGAAGTCTTGAGCTTCCAAAAGCTCTCCTCACACTCGTCACACTACCTAAATGGGGAACCCTTATGAGTCAACCTACTCAATGGAGCTGAAATAGACAAAAAAACCTCTACGAAGCGGTATAAGGCCCAGCCAAACCAAAAAAACTCTTTATCTTAGTAGCTGTAGAAGATGTGGGCAACTTCAAACTGCCTTAAACTTCTTAGGATCCACCTTAGTCCCCTCACTGGATACCACGTGACCCAAGAATGCCACGGAGTCTAACCAAAACTCGCATTAGGAGAACTTAATATATAGTTTCTTTTCCCTCGAAGTCTGGAGAACGAGCCTCAAATGCTGCTCAAGCTCCTCCCAGCTACGATAATACACCAATATATCATCAATGAACATAATGACAAAGGAATACAGATGAGGCTGAAACCTGCTATACATCAAGTGCATGAAAGTTGTTGGGGCATTGGTCAACCCAAAAGACACCACCAAGAGCTCATAATGCCCACAACAGGGTTTGAAGGTCGTCTTAGGAGTATCCAAAGCCTTGATCTTCAACTGATGGTAACCCGATCTCAAATCAATCTTCGAGAATACCTAAGAACCCTGAAGATGATCAAATAAATCATCAATACGTAGTAGTGGATACTTGTTCTAGATAGTAACCTTGTTCCGGTAGTCAATGCACATCCTCACAAAATCATCTTTCTTCTTCACAAATAGAACAAGAGCACCCCAAGGTGACATACTCGGCCTGATGAAACCTTTATCTAGCAATTTCTACAATTGTTCCTTTAATTCTTTCCATTCTTCTAGAGCCATGCGGTACGGTGGAATAGATATGGGATGAGTGCCCGATACCAAGTCAATATAGAAATCCATATACCTATCGGGTGGCATGTCCGGTAGGTCTGGTGGAAACACATCTGGAAACTCCCTCACCATGGGACTGAATCAACCATGGAATATTATCACTCATATCTATAATAAAGGCTAAGTATGACAAGCACCCCTTCTTAACCATCTATTGAGCCTTCAGAAAAGACACCACTCTAATAGGAACATGACCTAGGGAACCTCTCCATTCCATCCTCGGCAACCCCGCCATAGCCAACGTCACGATCTTAACGAGATAATCAAGAATAGCATGATAGGGAGATAACCAATCCATACCCAAAATCACATCAAAATCTACCATATTAAACAATAGAAGATCAACCCTACTCTCATAGCCCCCAATAGTGACCAAATAAGAACGATAAATACGGTCCACCACAATAGAATCCTCGATGGGTGTAGACATATAAATAGGAGTATCTAGAGAATCATGAGACATATCCAAATATGAAGCAAATAGGATGACACATATGAATAAATAAAACCCGGATAAATCAAAACTAATGCATCTCTATGACAGATTTAAACAATACATGTAATGACTACATCTTATGCAAATGCCATAGTCCTACCAGGGAAATCATAACAACGGGCCTGGCCTCCCCCTCTAGGACGTCCTCTATGCACCTGTCCTCCACCTCTAGCTGGCTATTCAGGTGGAGTAGCAACTGGAGCGGAAACCATAGCCTGAGTACCCTGCGAAGGTATGCCCCTCCGAAGTTTGGGACAATCTCTTATAAAGTGCCTAGTATCACCATATTCAAAACAACTCCTCTACGGGCATGGCTGCCGATATTGAATCTATACTGGACAACAGGAATAACTGTTGTAGGAACCCCCGTTATGAGTGCCTTTGGGTCCCTAGCTAGTTGGAGCACTACGGGTAAGCTAGAGTACTAACTGAACTGGCCAACTAACAAAGCCTCTGCCATGATGGGTCGGAGCCGAAGAGTAGGAACCATTAAATCCTCTAGAACCTTGAGGATTTTTAGCCTCCTTATCCCTCCTCTCGTGCCCGCGAATATGCTCCAACCTTCTAGCACTCCCCAAACTTGAGGCTATAGATGAGTCCCTCAATAAACCTACAAACTCTCTCTCTATATGTGGAAACCAAGGAAGGCTCCTAGCGAGATAACTCTGCAAACCTTAGAGCATACTCAGAAACAATCATGCATCCCTGACGCAACTGCTCGAACTCACTGCGCAACTTGTCCCTGCGGGTATGTGGAATTAACTCTCTCCATAAAAGATTAGAGAACTAGGACCATGTAAGTAGTGTTGCACCAGCTGGCCTACTCGCCTCATAAGTCTGCCACCATCTACATGCCGACCCTGTTAGCTAAAACGTAGTAAGGTCAACCCCGCTCGACTCCACAAAACCCATATTACACGAAATGTGGTGACACTGATCCAAAAAACTTTGTGCATCCTCAAAAGCCCCTTCAATGAATCGGGGAGGACAGAACTTCTAAAACCTCTCCAAGCTCCTCTGTCCCTCTACCAACACATCTGGCCCTACGTTGGGCTAAATTGCAACTACTAGCTGCACTGGCACAACACCCAGTGTCTGATAAGCATGAGCCGGCTACTCTGGTGTACGAGCGGCGGGAGTCTAAGCTTCTACCCCATCCCATAAAGTCGTTGGGGGAACAACTAAAATCCCAAACGTACTCAAAAGGTGTGCCAAAGTCCCCTGGAGACAACGTAGCAATAGGCATGCTCAGGCTCCTGATCCTTCAGTGGAGTTGGTGGAGGCTCCACAACTGTTGCTCTAGTTGTAGCACGTACCCCTCCTCGGGCTCTACCTCAACCCCGACCTCTCGCGGCTCTAGCAGGGGGCATTGGTGTCTACTCACTAAAGCGTGTCCTCACCATCCGTGAGAGAATAGAAGAGTAAATGTTCAAACTTTAGAACAACAAATCGGTGCGACAAAGAATGAAAAAAGATGATGTTTCCTAACAGTTCGGTAGTCTCTCGAAGATAAGTACAGACGTCTCCGTACCGATTCGCAAGACTCTACTAAACATGCTCATGAGTTGTAGAACCTATGACCCTAGAGCCTTGATACCAACTTGTCACAACCCAACTCCCACCATAGGAGTCGTGATGGCACCTAATCTCTAATAATAGGTAAGTCTATCACTTAACAATATTAAATCAACAATTCATGATATAATAAGGAAAAGATTAATATAAAAGTAGAAATAAAGTCAATATAATTCAAAGACAATACTCAAACATCTTCCTAAAACTAGGTAGTACAGAGTCATGAGCTCTAACTGAATATATACGAAATATCCCTAAAGATATACTACTATTTGAATATAAATTAACAGTATCAATATAAAAGATGACTCTAAGGGACTGCGACAATATGCAGCTCTACCTTGAATCCTTGCGAACAAGCAAGCTCTCACTCTCGAGGTCCGCTGCTACCAATTCCTAAATCTACGAAAAAATATGCAGAAGTATAGTATGAGTACACAATGGTCGGTAACCAGTAAGTATCAAGACTAAACTCGATGAAGTAGTGACGAGGTCCAAGCCATGTGGTACTCACTAGTCAAATAACATGTGCAATATATCAAAGACTAGCAACAGAAAATATAACAGAAACAATAGCAATAATCTCATCAAAACAAGTGATTACAATTAAATGCAAGTAACGTCTTAGCTTCAACAACAATTCATCAAATAGAAACAGACACATACGGCACCCTGTGCCCATATTATCAATCTCACTCATAGGGCAAACACCTTGTGACATAACATAATCATACCCTCACAGCAAAGATCTCATGCCACAATATCAATCACACTTTCACGGCAAAGTCCTCGTGCCACAATACCACACTCGCACAGTAAAGAACTCGTACCACATTATCACACTTGCACGACAGAGACCTTGTGCTTGCAAGACAAAGACCTCATGCCAATATCAATCACACTCACACGGCAAAGACCTCATGCTCGCACGATAAATACCTCGTGCCAATACCAGAACAGTCCGCTCAACATGTCCACATGTGCCACAATAATCATAAAACAATAAAGCCAAAGTTTTTATCACGAATTTGAGTTCATAATTTATCAACAAGGTGAACAAGGAAATGGAAAATAGTAAAATGCGGATGGATATTTAACAAATAAAGTATTACTACAACTAAAATAAGCGCAGTGATCATGTTCACATAGACATCAAGTGATTGAGCATGTTTTATCTTCAAAATTAAGGAATATTAATAGCTTAAGGTCTAATCCGTTCACAAACCACACATAGCACATGTACACATGCTCATCACCTCGTGTACACATTGTTTTTCACATAACACAAATAGGCAATTAAGGCCACATCCTAATGGGTATTCTCTCACACAATATTAGGCAAGATACTTACCTCAAACAAGCCAAATCAATGCTCTAACAAGCCCTTTCCTCTCAAATCGGCCTCTAAATGGTCAAATCTAGAAACAACAACTCAATAATATCAAACATGGTTATCGAAATCGATTCCAATTAATAAAGCTTCAAATGTTTTATCAAAAATCAAAAAGTCAACTCGGGCCTAGCTCGTGGAACCCGAATAAAGTTACAAATTCCAAGCACTCATTCTAATGCGAGTTCAACCATACAAGTTTCATCCAAATCTGACTTCAAGTCGAGGTTCAAATCCCTATTTTTTATTTTAGAAATATTTTGCCAAAATCCCTAGTTTTCCTTGCTTAGACTGATGAATCAAAATGCTAAAATAAAGGATGAATCATGAATAATAATCAAATCCGAGTCAAGAACACATACCCCAATTCAGGTCATGAAAATCCCCTCAAAAATGGCCAAATATGATCTCCTAATCTCAAAATGCAATAAAATAACTCAAACCCTCGAAATAGAGTATTTAAATAAGCCCAAGGGTTCCCTTCGCGATCGTGGAACCTACTTCGCGATCATGAAGTACCAGTCAACACTGGCCAAAAATGACCCTTCACGAACATGTTCTCGCACCCATGAACGCAATTCATAATCTCCACTAGCCTACGCAAACGCGGTTCCCACCCGTGAATGCTAAGTACAAGAGCTTGGCAGCCCATCTAGCCTTCTCTCTACGCAAATGCGACATCCAGGTTGCAAACGCAATGGCCACTGCCCACAATGCTCCACGAACGCGATACCCTATCATGAATGTGAAGAGCAAAAATCACCAGTAACCAAAACACACTCTGTGATCGCGCGACTCCTTTCGTGATCGTGATGAACACTAGAACACCAGAAAACTAGTTGCTCTAAAATAACAAAAAATGATCTGAAACCCATCCGAAAAACACCAGAAGACCCCAAGACCCTGTCCAATGACACCAACCAATCTCCAAACATAAAACGAATCTACTTGAGGCTTTAAATTACACAAATAATATCAAAACCATGAATCGCACCTCAATACAATTTAATGAACTAATCCAAATTCCAAACTTACACCGAACATGCCTAAATAACTTGAAAAGACCCCAAATTTTATACACAAGTCATAAATCACCATACGAACTTATTCTAAGGCTCAGAATCCCAAATGGACATTGATAACCACAAAGTCAACTATAGGTAAAACTTATGAACTTTTAAACCTTTAAATTTTTAACTTTCACCAATTCAAGCTAAAACAACCTAGGAACCTCCAAATCTCAATCCAAACATACGCCTAAGTCTAAAATCACTATCTAGACCTAATTAAACTATCAAAACTCTGATATGAGGTCATATACACAAAGTCAGACTTGGTCAATACTTCCAACTTAAACTTCCAAATAAGGAACTAAGTGTTCCAATTTAATCTAACCTTCCCGAACAAAAACCAAACATCCCTACAAGTAACATAACAACAAATACACATATGGGAAGCAACAAACAGGGGAACAAGGCTCTAATACACAAAATAATTGGTTGGGTCATTACACATAGCCACTTTGGCCATTGGACATCCCCCATCAGAGGTTGTTCAACCCTCATCCCTCCTTCACCTACCCCCACCACTAATCCATTCACACTATTTCTCAATCCTAACACCCCACTTCCTCAAACTCTACCCCTTGACATAAAACCACTCACCTACGTACATGGTGAACCATCCATTATCTTGGAAGAAGATGAAGAGCAAACTATAATCATCAAGTAGAATTTACTATATGCAATCATAGGAAAGTTCTTATATGGTTGGTCTGACCTTCAGGAATTACGTAAAGCAATTCCCATACAATGTGAAATCAAGGGAGAATGCAAGATTGGATTATTGTTTGATCATATTGTTTTGATTAGATTGACCCTATTGGAAGACTACGTTAATATGCTATCTAATCCTGCTTTTTACATCAAGCATAAAGACTTGTACAATTAGATGAGAACCATGAAGCGGGATCCAAATTTTGATCCTAGAGAGGAAACATCAATTGTAATAGCCTGGATTTCATTCCCAGCATTATAACCAAATTATTTTGTTAATGAGGTTGTGTTTTCATTAGCCAATGCAGTTGGGAAACCTTTTCAAGTAGATTCAGCCACCAAACATCAAACAAGTACCCTCTATGCAAAGGTTAAGGTTGGGGTGGATTTGTCGCTTGAATTTCCCCAGAGAATTCAAATTACTTATCGTAAAAGGTCAACTAGGGAGTTTGTGTCTAAGTGGATTAAAAATTAGATACGACAATGTTCCTAAGTATTGCATTCATTGCAAGTTTTAGGGTCATAAAATGAAGAATGCCAAAAATTACATCCGGAGCTAATTCTTGTTAAACTAGGAGAAGGAGAAACAATTGTTGAATCTGGTAAAAACATGGAAAAGCAGTAATGCAATATAAAAGAGGTTTCGATATGCATATTGTCCAGTGGAAAGGTTTTTGGAAATATTAAAAAGGCTGGAGATCGGAATATTGTTCGTGATAATCGAAAATTGACTAAAACTCCAGTAGAAAGCAAGGATCATAATGTTGACGGATACAAACAGGTGAATGTACCTGCCAATGTGCAAGAGCAACAAATGGATACTACTTCTAATTCTTTTCTAGTACTGGAACAAGGTGAAATTGATCAAGAAAATCATGAAAAAGAAGAAGAACAGGAGGTCCAAATTTTGGGTTAGAAGAAAGATTCAAATCCTAACCTACTACAAATCCTAATCTGAATGCAAACCCTAGGGTTAGTATAAACTATGCAGTGCGTATGCTAAGAATTGGGTTGAACAGTCATTTGGTATGTTTCTTAATGGAGCTAGCGAAGTGGAGAAGGATACAAACAGTATGGAGAATGTACCTAAGAATGATGTGAAACTTCAAGTCTTTGAAAAGAGGTCATGCCAGCAGGTTCCATCGCAGACTTATGAAGAGAATGTTTATGTGAGGAATGTTGACAATGGAGATAAGGAGGTAGATTCTCAAGGTGAGAAAGCACATGAGTTGGTTGTTTCGAATCCAACTGACGGAGATGAATCAGTGAACAAGTCACCACATAATGCAGGCAAAGATTCTGAGTTACACGATGATCTTGCACAAGATGGAGGTATTGAAGATGATGATGCAAGGCATAAGGAAACAAACTTAATGGAGTACACATTAGCTGAAAAGGACAAAACACTGGTTGTAGCTGACACTTTGGTAGATGAAACACAACTAAAACCTTTGAATAAGGCAGTATAAGTGGTTGAGCACAGAAGTGAGGATCCAGTTATTCTTGCAAGGAAGACATTTAGTGTCACAAGTGGAATGCTGGAAAAGGGAATCCTGCTGAATCAGAGGGGTCAGAAGGAATTGGACATTATTGCTAAGAATTTGAACCAAGACCTTTAGCTCTTCAAGTTGTTGATGATGGACAAAAGGAACAAGGAGATTTGGGGGAGGACATAGCTGAGGAATCCACAGCTGCTAACTTTCAACAAGTATCTAGAGATGGATATTTATCACTAAAAAGTATTAACAAAAAGAAATCGGGTGTAAAACATGCCAAGAAGAAGAAAGATAAGAATGTGCCAATTGGGGTACAACTATAGAGGAGTGGAGTCCCTTTTTCCAAATAATCTCATGGATAATGCCTTAGTTTGGAATGTGAGGTCTGTAAACACACAAAAAAACTTTCCAACGGTTGATTAACCTTCATAAAAAGTATAAATTTTATTTAATTGGCTTGATAGAACCATGGCAAGACATTAATAAGTTAGAAGAATGTAGAAGAAGATTGAGAATTCATGTTGTTTTGCTAATGTATCTGGGAAAATATGAGCATTTGTTGATGAAGATATTAATGTATATGTTATGATTGTTATGGATCAACAACTCACTCTTAAATTATTTCATAGAATTCTTGGAAAAGAAATTGTAGTCACACTGATCTATGCAAAGTGCAATGATTTGGAGAGAATTAAACTGTTGGACTCATTGTATCATCTAGCTTCTGACATAGATTACGTTGTCTTGTGGGAGGTGATTTTAATGTCATTTTGGCATAAGAGGAGAAGTATGGTTGACTGCCTATTTATGTTAGTGAATTCGAAGACTTTGCACATTGTGTTGATACTTTTGCTTTCTATGATCTTGCCTTTAAAGGTAGTCTATATACATGGTGGAATGGGAGATCTGATGATACTTGCATTTTCAAAAGGTTGGACAGTTTCTTAGCCAATCAACAATTCCAAGACTTATTTCCAGCTTCATCAAACTAAGAAACCATTCAAGTTTCTTAATTTTTGGGTAAAACATGAGATATTTCTGGAAATGATAAAAGAATATTGGCACAATGATATTATGGGGAATCCTTTCATCATATTTCAACACAAGTTAAAGAATGTAAATAAAGCACTTGCAACATGGAGTATAGAAATATTTGGAGACATATTCAAGTTAATTGCTTCATTAGAATATGTCATTAAGGTACATGAAGTAGAGTTTAAACTCAATCCCACCGCACATAATAGAGCTAAACCTCTCAAGTTACAAGTTGATCTTACTAGATACTTGCACTTGAAGGAGGAGTTTTGGAGATAAAAGTTGGTATGAAATGGTTCCAAGAATGACATAGAAACACCCAACTTTTTCGTGCTCATATTAGGGGGAAGAGAAATAGGTTACAAGTGTCAAGAATTCTTGATAATAATGGCAATTGGATTGACAATCAAGATGGCATGGAAAAGGAGGCAGTGGAGTTTTTCAAAGCTCAATTCACTGAAGAAAAGGTGCCTACAAATTTTGATATTGTGCATCACATCCCTAGAATGGTCATTGAGGAGCAGAATACAAGACTATGAGCAGAACCTACTATGGAAGAGGTAAAATGACTTGAATGGTGATAGTGATAGTGGGCCAGATGGGTTTACTGGCCAATTCTATCATGTATGCTGGGATGTTATTTGTGATGATATACTTAGCATGGTCAAGGCTTTCTTTTGTGGTTGTGGGTGTCCTAAATTCATAATGCACACAATTTAGTGATGTTTCCTAAGAAGAAGAATGTGGCAACCTTTTCATATGTGAGACCAATAAGTTTAAGCAATTTCTCAAACAACATCATCTCTAGGGTACTACGTAAGAGACTATTGGACTTACTGCCAACTATGATCTCTCCTAATCATGCTAGTTTTGTTGAAGGAAGGAGAATTGTGAAAACCATCTTGTTAACACAGGTTATTCTCGCAGATACTAGAATGAGGGACAAGCCATCAAATGTGGTGATCAATCTAGACATGACTAAAGAATATAAAATAGTTTCATAGATATTCTTGACAAATGTGTTGAGGCAAATAGTGTTTCGAGAAGTCTTCATAGATATGGTATATAGGTTGGTCTCCAACAACTGGTATTCAGTACTTTTGAATGGTCAAGCTAATGGGAGTCAAACCATGTGGTCTTTATCTCCTATATTGCTCATACTAGCAACTGAGGTCCTTGGAAGAGCTCTGGATGCTTTATTTGATAATCCAAAATTTACTGGATCAAAATGGGGTCACAATATCAACTACTTCTTATATGCTGAAAATACAATCATCTTTAGCTCATCACACTATGGGGCTATACAATTAATCATGAATATACTGGAGGAGTATGAGGCAACTTCTGGATAGAAGATCAACAAGGAAAAATCATGATTCTATATGCATGAAAATGCACCTCCTGATGAAGCTAATACAGAGCACCTGATTACCAACTTTCAGAGGCATTCCTTCCCTTTTACCTACCTTGGATTCCCTATTTTCTATAGTAGAAGGCATAAGAATTTCTAAAAGGACATTATCTTCAAAGTGCAAGAAAGGCTTCAATCGTGGAAGGACAAGCTACTGTCTATTGGTTGGAGGGCAATATTGATTGCACATCTTCTTGGAAGCATGCCAGTCCATTTCTTGTCAGTTGTCAATCCACCTCCCTATGTGATTGCTCAATTCCACAAGATGTTTGTAAGATTCTATTGGAGCAATTCAGGAAATAGAAGGGCAAGAGATTGGACTTCATGGGATACACTCTATAAATATGAAGGGGTCTTGGTTTTAGATCACTTTATGATGTGTCTAAGGCTTTGTTTGCTAAGATTTGGTGAAACTTTATAACAAAAGACACCTTGTGGACCACGTTTATTAGGAAGAAATATTTCAGGAATATCAATGAGGTCCTAGTGCCTTGGAAATATGGCTCACATGTGTGGAGAAAGATGATTGAAAAGATAGACCCTCTTGAAGATCAAATATGGTGGAAATTAAAACAATACAATACATTCTTTTGGTATGATAATTGGATTGGTCTTGAAATACTTCACCATGCTTCAGGACCAAACCATTAGTATGATGAAACTATCACACATGTTAGTGATGTAGTGGAAAATAGGGACCCGAATGTAGACATGTTAAGGAACATTCTACCTGATGAGCTAGTTGAGAATATACCGGAGAAAATTGCACCACGAAACTGTCATGTCATGAAGGATAAGCCATGGTGGCAATTGGAGTCCAAGGTCCAATGTTTCATTGAAGACAGCTTGGCATAATAGTTGGAGGAGAAGACAAGAGAACAAGCTTTACAAGTTCATATGAGTAAAGGGATTACCAATCAAGATATCGTTTCTATGTAGAGGTTATGGAAAGTAAATCCACCACTTGATAAATTCTTAAGAAGAATGGGGTACTCAATGCCATCAAGATGTTGGTGTTGTAGAAACCCTAGAGAAGAAATCATATGTCATGTGATTTTGAGATCTCCAGTGGCCATGTTCTTATGGAGGTACTTTGTGCACCGACATGGATCAACATTGAAGGTTAACAACTTGTCCAAGTGATAAATGAGAGATAGAGAAGGCCAGGCAATACAAGCTTGAGGATAGCCTACCAAGCCATCACATCCTTAATTGTGTGGGATTTGGGGAAGAGAAGGAATTCCAGGATGCATGGGAAGACAGTTTCTATTAATAGGTTGATCTTTCAAGTGTATTTTGGTGTCCAGAAGATGCAAACTTGGAAACAAGGATCAATAGCTAACTTTGTACTTCTTTCATTTAATACTATCAACTTAAGGCATGTTGTGTTTAAGTTATACTAGTTTATAATATTCTAGCTAGTTCTTATTTCTTTCACATTGTAAGGCATTGTTTTATTTTTGTTTTCATTAATAAAAAATACCACTAACCACCTAGCTTAATTAGTGGTACATTAACTTTTTTAAAAAAAACTAAAAATAAAAATTTACGCTAAAAGGGGGTAAAAGTGTTAGGGATATAGTAGATATGCCCTAGATCCAATATCATATTTGATGATTTGAACATATTTTTGTGAACATAATTTGATATGAAATATATATGGCACCTGATATTCTTTTATCATAGTTATTAGTTAATTATTTGATTAATTTGATAAGGTCCTTGATTAAATTTTGAGATTTGTCATCGTGATACAGATCATGATAATGAGAGCAAAGTCTCTTATAATTTAATATAAATTTGTTCTTGATCGTAGGATTATTAACTTGGACATTAGTAATCCAGTTAGATCAATATTTATGTGATCGTATTTATTGGATAAAGATTAGTTGATCTCATTAACTAAATCACATAGATAGATGATGCATATAGAGATATGATCATTGAACCGACTCATTGGATAAATCCTAATGGTTAGAATTATCATAAACTGTCAATATGATATTCTCTTGAAGAATGTGATGTAAGAGTTTCCTTTGACCAGAGATCGTCATAGTAATTGACAAGTTATTTATTGTGCTTTGATACCAAACACCTATGGCCCTAGGGCGATAGTTGAAAGGATATTGGGTACGATTAAATACTTGTAGAATTAGTAATGGATCAATATGGAATCTATCAACTCTTGGTAATGAGTTTAAGCTCCATGTTGTCATGAATTATAACGACCAAATTAAGACCTTGGCTAGGGAAATTGAACGAAAGAAGAAATGCGTTTCTTAGGTCATTCAATGGTCGATTATATTTGACATGAACACATAGTTGGTCGCCGATTAGGATTTGACAGTTGAATCATATCCTAGGGTGATCCAGAGCTATAAGGACAGAAGGAATTACTACATATTCTTCTACTGGTTCTTGAGAGTAAATTGTATACTTCATACTATCCGGTCGTTAAGGAGTGTTGCTAGATGCCACCCTTGATTAGTATATTGATGTGATCAATTTACTATCGATTTAGTATTGAACCTATGGGGTCGCACACTTACGAGTGTTCTGATCTTTGCTAAAGGATTAATTAACTTATTATTTGATAATTAAATTAAGGAATTTAATTAGTCAAATAGATTTAGTTATTATCCAAATGAAATATTATTATATTTTTGCTAGCACAGAGGATATAATTAATATCATGAACAAATTGAAGTTTCTATTTGGAATAAAAATTAAATTATATCTCTTGGTTGAAATATATATGTGATATATATAACAAATATTTATTTATATAAAATATTAATGGAAGTCTTTGATTGAATCCAGTTTTGAATTGGATTAGCAAAGTAAACGTCCATAAAAGGACTCGCCGGCAACGTGATATCCTTTTAAGAATGAGATGTTATTTTCTATAGTAAAATACCAACAAGGATTTTAGAATCCAAATTGGAATTGAATATGCAAAGTCTAATTTTTCGGTAGCCACAATCCCATTTGAATGGGATTCGTTTTTTTTTTTTTTTGAAAGAAAAGTACAATTTAGAATTGGACAACATCTTCACGTCGGCTATCAAATTCAAAGAATGAGATTAGTAGTTTATGTATAAGGTCAAAAGGATTTGTTGGCTACTTTATCCTATTATGAATAGGATTTGTATTTTACAATATAATATTATAAGAATCCAATTTTAATTTTTGATCCTCAACGGTCTTCACGTGTTTCTTAACATAAATTAATAATTTGGTATATATATATATATATATAGATATCGTACTTCACCCAAAAGAAAAAGGTGAACAAGTGATATAATTTTTAAGAAGGCACAAAAAAACCAAGAAATATTCTTGACAAGAAAACTTAGTTTCTTGTTCTTTCTATTTTAGTTGAAGTTTTTGAGAAACATTTCAACAAAATATTTCGTTTAATTTGTTCGCGGGTTTCATTGATCAAAGAATTGATAGCAAGGATCGGTCTCGGTGTGGATACGCATAGAGTCTTCGCACTATCGAAGAAATTTTCAAACGAGACACTCTTTACTAGGTACGTCTTAGATCCGATCTTTGGCATGTAAATAAATTTTAAACACGAAAAGATCTTCCTAGGATTGTTATTGTCTTCCGCTGCGTATTACAAACACCTATACACAATCCTACAGTGGTATCAGAGTCGTGGTTTATTGTGTCTAAAATATATTTACGAAATATTTTAATATTATATTTGAATAGTTCAAACCATAATACATGTGTCTTATGCAATAGTCAAATCGTTTGAATGTTGCTATTATTTTGTTGTGGATAAATTATGCATTCATATAACTATTGAGATAGTTCATAACTTGAATTTGAAATTTTGTATTAGATACAATGGGAATCTTTAATAGGTTACATGATTCTATGGTTATTTTTAATTGTTATTAGTTCATGAGATGTTAATTAATAACAATATTCTAGCATGAATTCTTTTATGTAATATATATAAGATAAACATGTTAGAGGATGTTGAATTTCGTTTTTATGTCATGTGCTTGTTCATTACATAATTTTGAATTATTTATTATATGTGATGTAAATTAATTTAGGACTAAGCACGTAGACAACTTGAACTAAATTCACATGCTATAAAAGATTTGATCTTCATGTTATTAAAAATTGTTTTAGTAACAATTCTCTCTTATTAAAAATTTGAGTTCTTGAATAATAAAATTTAAGATATTTTATTATAGAGTTATCCATCAAAGTAAATAATTTTACTTACTTCTTGTTTATAAGGAGCGGCCTGACAACCACGAGACTTATAGTTCGAGAATATGTTATAATTATTTATTTGCAATAGATGTATGAATTGAAAGAATTATTCAATTTTACACTAGACGCCTGGACTACCCGGGGGAGTATAAAATTTAATAAGTTCTTTGCTATCATGATGGTTCAACTCAATTATGCCAATAGGATCGACCTGGATACCAGGGGACTATTTGACATAGAGCTATTTAAGGAAGTTGTATAGGGATACAATTGGTAAGAGTACCTACCTTTAAAATATATGTGAGAAACGACTTGACTTCCAAGGGGCTCATACATATTGTTAAAAGATTTCTTTACTCCACTAACAGAAATAAAGATTTCGTAAACTATAATGAGGGTAAATAGTTTAAAATAATTAGTAAAAATATCATATAGATAAAAGTCCATGTCTTTATGATATATGCAAATATTTTCTTATATTATTGCCTTTTCTTTTCTATATTTTAGATTTCTCAATATGTCTGCTATATCACTACGTGGAATACTTGAGACCAACAAGTTGGTAGGACCAAACTTTGATGATTGGTACAGAAATTTGAGAATTGTTCTCATGCATAAAAAACTTATTCATGTGATCGATAAGCCTGCCAAGGAAGTCCTAGATGAAAATGATGATGATGCCACCAAGATTTATCAGAAATACTTGAAAGAATGTCTTACTACCAAATGCATCATTCTCGCTTCTATGAATTCTGAACTACAAAGGAAACATCAGGATATGGATCCAACTGCAATCATTGAACAACTTAAGAAGATGTTTGGTACACAAAGCAGGACAGCTAGATACCAGCTATCTAAGACTTTATTTGGATCCAAATTGACTGGAAACTCTCCAGTTGGACCCTATGTTAATCGTATGATTGATCTTATTGAAGAACTTGAGAAGTTGGGGTGCAAACTGGGTAAAGAGCTTTCTCAAGATTTGATCTTGCAGTCACTATCAGAATCCTTTTCACAATTTGTTATTAATTTTAATATGAATAAAATGGATTGTGATCTTCATGAGATGCTCAACATGCTGATTGATTATGAGAATCAACTTGCATCTGAGAAGAAGAAAGGAACCGTCATGTTGGTTGGAAACTCTTCTAAGAAGAAGGGTAAGAATAAAATTAAACCCAAGAAGAAACCTATTGCACCTAAGGGTGGTGTGACCAAACCCAAAGGCAAAAAAGGCAAAGCCGACCAATATAACGCTGAGTGTTTCCACTGTAAGAAGATAGGACATTGGAAGAGAAACTGCCCGGAGTATCTTGCAACTCTAAATGATAAGAAACAAGGTAAGACTCAACTGAAAAATGATTTCAAAGTTTCTTTAACTACTACTGATGTTTCATTGTGGGTATTAGATACTGGCAGTGGTTATAACATCTGCACTATGTTGCAGGGGTTCCAAATAAGTAGAAGGTTGAAGAAAGGAGAAATTAATCTACAAGTTGGAAATGGTGCAAAAGTTGCGGCCATAGCTGTAGGATCAATTTCTTTAATAATGCCTACGGGAAAAGTACTTATGTTGGATGATTGTTAGTTCCTAAAGTTGTTTTGAACATAATTTCAGCTTCTATGTTAGATAAACGTGGTTTTCACATAAATATAGGCAATGGTACTTGCTCTATTTATTATGGTGATAATTTATATGTGAATGGCTATCTCCAACTTGATGTTTATGTCTTACCTAATATGAATGTTAATTCAATTATGCATGTTTCAAGTCTTAAGAAAAAAAGAGATGATCAAGTAAATCATACATTCCTTTGGCATTGTAGGTTTGGTCATATTGGAGAGAAAAGAATTAACAAGTTGTACAAGGAAGGGTACCTTGACAAATATGATTTTGAATCATATCTAACTTGTGAATCTTGTCTCAAAGGAAAAATGATCAAATCTCCATTTACTGGAAGTGGAGAAAGAGCTACTGAATTATTGGGACTAATTCATACAGATGTTTGTGGGCCCATAAAAATTCAAGCTAGAGGAGGATATTCTTACTTCATCACTTTCACTAATGATATGTCAAGATATGGATTTGTGTATTTATGAAACATAAGTCTGAATCTTTTGAAATGTTCAAAAGGTTCCGTAGTGAAGTGGAGAAGCAAACTTGTAAAAGTATCAAAATACTAAGGTCTGATAGAGGAGGAGAATATCTTAGTAAAGATTTTACCAGATATCTTAAAGAGAATGGGATTCTCTCACAGTGGACACCTCCAGGAACACCACAACACAATGGTGTGTCTGAAAGGAGAAATCGAACCTTATTAGATATGGTGAGATCTATGATGGAGTTCACTGATCTTTCAATACATTTATGGGGATATGCTTTGGAAGCAGCAACATACTTACTTAATAAAGTTCCCACTAAGTCAGTCTCTACAACACCATATGAGATATGGAAAGGATATAAGCCTAACCTTAAACATATTAAAGTTTGGGGTTGTCCAGCTTATGTTAAGAGACTCTTGTCTGATAAACTTGACTCAAGATCTGATAAATGTAGGTTCATTGGGTACCCCAAGAAAACAATGGGATATTATTTCTATCACCCTTCTGACCATAAAGTGTTTGTGTCCAGAGGAGCAACCTTTTTGGAAAAGGAATTTCTTTTAGAAGGAAATTATAATGGAGAAATAGAACTTGATGAAGTTCAAGAAACTAATGAATCAACACAATGTAAAGATCATGAGACCCAAGTTGAAGAACCTTTATTGAATGTTTTGAAATTGCCAAGGAAGTTGTCATCTTCAACGGTTGAAGTTCAAGAACTAAATGAAGTTCAAGAACAGGTTAATGAACCAGTTCTAAACCAAATTGAACAACAACCAAATTCAGCACAAGGTGAACAGGTTGTACAAGTACCTCTTAGAAGGTCTACACGAGAACGTCATGTACCAACTAGATTAAATTTAATGGTACAAGATGATGTATCAAATGAGGTTGATCATAATAATTATAACCCTAAGACCTATGAAGAGGCTATACAAAGTTCTGATTATGAGAAGTGGCAAAAGGCCATGAAATCTGAAATAGAATCTATGGAGGAAAATAAAGTATGAACTTTAGTTGAACCTTCAAAGGATATAAAACCTATAGGATGTACATGGATTTTTAAGAAAAAGATTGGAGCAGACGGAAAGGTGGAGACCTACAAAGCCCGTCTTGTTACCAAGGGATATCGTCAGAAAGAAGGAGTCAACTATGAAGAGACTTTCTCTCCCGTGGCAATGCTCAAATCTATTCGGATTTTGCTTGCTATAGCAGCATACTATGATTATAAAATATGGCAAATGGATGTGAAAACAGCTTTCCTTAATGGTGATCTAGAAAAGGATGTGTACATGACACAACTTGAAGATTTCACATCTTCATCTGATCATAATAAAATGTGTAAGCTACAAAGATCTATTTATGGACTAAAGCAAGCTTCTCGAAGTTGGAATATTCGTTTTAACAAGACAATTGAAAAGTTCAATTTTGTTAGATGTGAAGAAGAAGCCTGTGTGTACAAAAGGGTTAGTGGGAGCACAATTATATTCTTAGTGTTGTATGTTGATGATATATTACTCATAAGGAATGACATATCGGCATTGCAAAGTACCAAGATTTGGCTATCTGAACAGTTCTCCATGAAAGACTTGGGAGAAGCAGCTTATATATTAGGAATAAAGATCTATAGAGATATATCTAGGAAGCTTCTTGGACTTTCCCAGTCTTTGTACATTGATACCATATTAAAGAGATATAACACGGATAATTCCAAAAGAGGCTATCTACCGATAGGCACTGGAATTACTCTCAGTAGGGAGGATTGTCCTAAAACACCTGAAGAGAGAGAACGTATGAGTAGGATCCCATATGCTAGTGCAGTGGGAGCTATCATGTATACCATGACATGTACACGCCCTGATGTGGGTTATGCACTTGGAGTGACTAGCCAATATCAAGCAAATCCTGGTGAGGAACATTAGAAGGTGGTGAAGACATTCTTAAGTACTTAAGAAGGACTAAAGACCAATTCCTCATCTATGGAGATTCTGAGTTGAAACTTGAAGGTTACACTGATGCAAGTTTCTCTTCAGATAGATATGATAGCAAATCTACTTCTGGTTATGTATTCACCTTAAATGGTGGTGCGGTGAGTTGGAAAAGTTCCAAACAAGCTACAGTAGCTGATTCAGTAACTGAAGCAGAATACATAGCAGCTAGTGAAGCTGCTAAGGAAGTTGTATGGATGAAAAAGTTCTTAACTGAACTTGGTGTGGTTCCTACAATAGAAGGTGCGGTTCCATTGTTGTGTGGCAATACTGGAGCCATTGCTCAAGCAAAAGAACCAAGATCACACCAAAAATCCAAACACGTTCTGTGAAGGTATCACTTGATAAGAGAGATCATTGAACGTGGAGACGTCGAGATTCAAAAAGTTGATGGAAAAGAAAATGCTGCAGACCCATTCACTAAAGTTCTAGGCTCAAAGTAGTTTGACAAGCACAAGTGAAAATTGGGAATGAAGTACAAGAGCGATTGGCTCTAGTGCAAGTGGGAGAATGTTAGGGATATAGTAAATATGCCCTAGATCCAATATCATATTTGATGATTTGAACATATTTTTGTGAATATTATTTGATATGAAATATATATATATGGCACCTGATATTCTTTTATCATAGTTATTAATTAATTATTTGATTAATTTGATAAGGTCCTTGATTAAATTTTGAGATTTGTCATCGTGATAGAGATCATGATAATGAGAGCAAAGTCTCTTATAATTTAATCTAGATTTGTTCTTGATCGTAGGATTATTAACTTGGACATTAGTAATCTGGTTAGATCAATATTTATGTGATCGTCTTTATGGGATAAAGATTAGTTGATCTCATTAACTAAATCACATAGATAGATTATGCATATACAGATATGATCATTGAATCGACTCATTGGATAAATCCTAATGGTTAGAATTACCATAAACTGTCAATAGGATATTCTCTTAAAGAATGTGATATAAGTGTTTCCTTTGACGTGAGATCGTCATAGTAATTGACAAGTTATTTATTGTGCTTTGATACCAGACACCTATGGTCCTAGGGCGATAGTTGAAAGGATATTGGGTACGATTAAATACTTGTAGAATTAGTGATGGATCAAGATGGAATCTATCAACTCTTGGTAATGAGTTTAAGCTCTATGTTGTCATAAATTATAAATGACCAAATTAAGATCTTGTCACGACCCAAACCAATGGGCCGTGACGGGCACCCGATACCTTACTTAACCGAGTACCAACATAACGTATTTGTCATATCATAATATTATGGGCAAATAGACTAGAAAGGTCGTCATGAGATAACAAAAATAAAATATAAGGGAATACTAAATATTGGACAACCTGACATGACATGAAAACTTATACATGTGACATACGTGCCTATAAAACCAAAGTGATAACTCATACACTGAACATAGGCCGATAAGGCCATATGATTTTCATATACATAACATATGTCTACAAGCCTCTAAGAGTACATAAAATCATAAAGGTCGAGACAGGGCCCCACCATGTCAATCAATATATATCTAAAGCATACTGAACAAATAGGCAACTCCGGAGCAAGTGGAGTGCACCAACACCTCCGCTGAGCTGATAGCCTACTAGGAGGAATGTCAACCTATCAATTGGGACCTGCAGGCATGAAACGCAGCGTCCCCAGGCAAAAGGGACGTCAGTACCAATAAAGTACCGAGTATGTAAAGCAGGAAAGCATAAACAAGAATAGTACTATAAAGAGAGATAGAGGAGATACAACCTGTAACATCTGCGTGCCTCTGTGGGCTACTGACATGAAATGCGTAATACATATATATATACATAAACTTTTAAAAATATACGTGTCTATAGGCATCATCATCATCATCATCATCATATCGTACCCGGCCTCAAAGAGGACTCGGTAAAAACGTACCCGGCCATCATAAGGCTCGGTAGAATCGTACCCGGCCACGTGGAGCTCGGTAAATCCAACTGATCAGTGGTTACACAATATATATCGTACCCGACCTACTATAGTGCGGCTCGGTAGAGTAAAATAGATATTATATATAATGCATGCTAAACTCATGGAATCACGTTCTAAACCTTTTGGAGTGACTTAAGGTCGTTGCACTTTCGATTAACATTATGGACATCATACCATCAATATGAGTTTCTATAGGATTCAAGGATCATAAATACTTGCTTAGAATAACTTTATAAGGAAAGAACAACATGGGCAACCTTAGTTTCTAGGAGTAGATCTGTTACGAAATAGTGTATTCATTTCACTTTAGATCATGCCAAAAGAAAGAGGGAAGTGCCTTAACATACCTTAACCATGGTGAGTCCTTAATACATCTTAAGCAACTCTTCAAACAACTCAACTCAATCTACCATTGCATAAGGAGATTCAAAATTAGTGTTGAATAAAGGCTAAGTTTGCAACTTAAACTTGTAGCTCATTTATATAAATCCGGGCAGCATCTCCCCAGTAGCAAGAGCCTCCTCCAATACCATATACCAACAAGAATTACCAGAGAAATCCATCAATACTAATTATCAATAACAAGACACCATAAACTACAACAAGTCATAACTATTTTACGACGAGCGACAAGCTCCAATTGGAATTCGTATATCCCTTATCATCCCTTATAGACTTTTTACTTTAAATTAATAGTATCATTAACATGATAATGAAGTCATTCATCAATAATTCAACCTTATACCATATATCCATAACAAAGAAAATGATCCACAACTCCAATTATTCTTAATTAGCAACTTTATTCACTAGTTCATGTCTAGTTCATCCATTTAACTCAACCGATGTCAATATAACCTTAAGCACTTGTTGGAACACGATATAATTACCTCCTACAGTAGATGCAAGTCGAAATCTATATTATATTTAGCTTACAACAGCCCAACACACCCCAATCAATTCATACCAAAAACAACGACTATAGTAGTGTCCAACACCCCGAAAATATTACAAAGAATGACTAATCCATTATTTCACAAATATGTGGTGTTTCTTCAAACCATTAATCCTCCAAAAATTCCATTAAATATCAGCAAAAGATACAGCCCAAAAGCTACACGAAATAGCCCACAAAACAGTCCATTACAAATCAAATAACTCGAACTCACGGCTTCCGATCACCTTCCCGTGAGTTCTAAATATTATGAAATGAATTAATCAACCTTACTTGATATTTAAGAGCTTAAAACCAGAAATTAAGAATTTTCTTAACTATTAAATACCTTCCAACACTCAAACTATAAAGAAAAAGAAAGGTTATATAGCAATACTTACGTCGTGGGGATCGTTCTTGTGTTATTGCTTCGTGATTTCGTGCCCGGGATGATGGTATTATTTGAAACCCTTGTAGAGAGCTTAAGGATGATGTTAGGGGTATTATTTGGTCGTGCTCTCTGAAAATATGCAGAAAGAGACGAGATAAAGGAGATAATCTCCATTTTGTTGAAAAGTCAAAAGGTGCTACTTGGCACCCTATAATTGGCTCGTCTTCCAATGCTTATAACTTTTTATCCGGGTGTAATATGAGAAAACGGTTAAGAGTGTTGGAAACTACATTCCAAGACCTTCAATTTGATATATAATATGTCCCAAAAAGACCTCATATAGCACACGAAATTTATTACTCAAAAAGCTTCATTACAAGACAAATCCTTAGTCGGTTTTTTCGCAACTTAAATCCGATTTTTCTCAAACTTTATACTACATATACAAACATCATATATAGTTATATCATGGCTTTAAACTCATTTAAATCATGATTAACAAGTCTCATATTTATCTTAACTTGCGTAACACTTCGGCAAACCTTTCTTGTCCTTGTAGAAGTATTTCATCCTTTTTGAGTTTACATTAGATAATCCTATAATGATAGTAACATCTGAAGTACGGGGTGTAACAACATGTACCCTTGTAAACATTTATCCTTGAATATTAACTCTCAAAGGATTGCAAAAAAAAAATGGGATGTAACACCGTTAAATCACTTTATATACTTTCCAAGAGGATCTCATTTCTGAGCTTACATCAACGGACTTACGACGTACTTTCCCGTACAAAAATGTGGGTTGTAACATTATTCCCCCCTTTAGAACATTCGTCCTCGAATGTTGACTGATGCGCTTCTCATTATCATACCATATGGCTCTTATGAATACTTTAATATTGTCCTTTGCCATCTAGGCAATTGTTCTATGAAGAAATCCAAAAACTAGAGCATTCCCCCTTTTAGACCTATTCTCACATCGCGACTTATGGCCGGAGTTCTTCCAATCTCGTAACTTCGACTACCTTCTATGATGAGTCCTATATGACTATGTCCTTTTATGCACGACTCTTCTCTTTTTTTTCCTCCAGCTTTTTTCCAATCTCTTGGCTTCACATTGTGAATACATATATAGAACTAAGACATGATGTCCCTCTAGGCATATATAGGTATACTTAAGCTCTTCGCTTGGTACTTTGCTGAATGTACGACTATTAATATATTTCATTTTATAGCCTTGGTATTATTACTGAGGTGAGCTACACAACTCTAGGTTACTTTCTCATTGCTTGTCCCATAACCTACCGGCGCAACCCTGCCACATTAGGAACATATAATCGACCTCAATATCTTAGTACTCCATCTCACCCTGCCACATTAGGAACATATAATCAACCTTGATATCTGAGGACTCCATCTCCTGTAATCTCAAATAGTGTCTTCTCCTTTTGAGGGGTTGTATCTCTTTAATGATCTAGCACATGATCTTCATATTGGCATTCCTTCACTTCAGTTACTAAAGATGGGGTTTCCATGTCCTAAGTAGTAACTTTGGTACCACCTGCATCTAGTAACCGAATTCCAAGATTAGCTGGCAAATGAAGCTCGCAAGCTATCTCACTCTTCTATGCCTTTAAATATGATAGGCTAAACATAGATCTACGATTGAGGGCGTTGACTACTACATTCGCTTTCCCTGGATGATATAAAGTATAAACGTCATAGTCTTTCACTAACTCCAACCATCGCCTCGGATGTAATACATTGTCACTAAGGCTCGCGTCTCATCAGGGAACATCTGAAGTGATATTCTTGATGCACTTAGGGATGATACTATACTTCAATAACTGCATTTTCATAACATCCCAACGTATTAATCTTATGGGGGCATTCTAATACCGTGCCATCCATAAAATCTCTTTTCTTTAAATCATTACTCAATCGAAGGCCCAAACGTTATTCTCTTAACAATCACAATTACACCCTTATTATACTACCAGGGCAGTATTCCATCTCTTCTAATTGCTCATGTTCTTATACTTCTCTAAGTTCATTCAAAGTGTACCGAGCTTTCTATAGCTCATGGAAATCATCAGACCTCTTGTTTTGACGGGTTTAATCCTGAGACCTTGCCTATTATTGCCATCTTCTCACTTATATTTACCATACTTACCTTTAAATCTCGCACCGTATATTCTATCAATTTCATAACCTCCCTTCTACATTAGTGGAATTCACATCCATACCTTAAAACTCTACTATAATACTTGTAACCCTGGTGCATACACAATCTGGTGGGAGCTTCGCATTAACGTCTTATGAGGATGGTACTCTTCTAATTTGTTTATCGTAGAGCTTTTATAGAATATGATTGTTGTACTATCTCTTTTATACCTCTACTATTAAAAGTATTCCTGCTATGGTTTGAGTCACGATTTCTATAATCATCTGGGTCTAACAATCGGACTCGTGATGTAACTTTCGAGCTTCCTCTTCCTTATCAGCCTTTAATTAAGCTTAGGCTATCTTACAATCTTCAGCTTATGGTATTAGCTATTACATTAGCCCTTCATGGACTCTATGTAGCATCCATGAGATAATCTTTTAACAATTCAAGCCTTTATAGGTGCGTGGACTTAATTCTTTCTTTTAACTTATACTAGAGTCTCCTATAGCTATATGAATGTCAACATATATGCTGCATGGATATAAATCTGAAGTCTTAAGTGCATTCACAACGTAATTAACTCTGGATCATTGATTGAATAATTCCTTTCGTGCCTTCTCAGCGTTCTTTAAATGTAAGCAATCACTTTTCCTGGTCGTTTTGCCACTTGTTGCATGAATACTTGGCTTATTTTATTTCCCACCAATACTTGAATTTCCTATAACTCATTTGATCTCAAATATCACTTTTGACTTCCCGTTCATTAGTCACGATAGGTGCCACTTTCGTATTGAGTGCATACAATGTTGTAGTGGAACTGTTGTTACCCAACCATATCTTCTTTATGTCATTATGCTAAAGTTGAAGCCTTCTTCCTTATTTCCTCAGCTAGTATTTCTTTGTAGTACTTAAGGAGACCTTCTGGATCTTGTAAAGTTACGATCTTTTTATACTATATACCTGAAGGAATTTTCGATATTCTTACTCGCCTACAAACATCCTTAGTTACATACCTTCGTGCCCTTGTACTCGTTGTGTTAATTCTAAACTCAGATTTTGATTATCTCCTTAGTGGCGCTCTCCATTATTTCCGTAACACTTATACAATACCTTTAAATACTCCAACTCCTATCTGAACATTTCTCAAGGTTACGACATCATATCTGCAAGACTGAATTTGCTAGATTAGGATTCACTACGTTTATCTTGCATGATCTGCTGATTTGCTTATAACCTCTTGTATAGCCATAACTTGGCTCTTCCTAAATCAACTACAAACTACTCGTTGGTCCATTCTCATAGCTATATTCTGTGTAATCTCTCTTTAGTTAATTACTTTGTCTTAAGTTACCTCTCACACTGACTCCTTATGTATCAAGAGTTCATTTGTACTTTTTTATCAACCATCGGGTGTGCAACCCTTACTGCTTCTCTCCGGTATCATGCTTGCATAATGTTCTGGAGTCATATCATATCTATAGGATCTGAATAGATGCAATCTCATTCCTTTCACCCTTTTTTCCGCATTCCTCATTTACTATTCCATAGTTACCTCTTCATTTTATCATTTTTTTCACATCTTCACTAACATCTTACTCGCCTTGCGGTAACCTCTCTATACCGGGGATAATTGAATTTATTACGCATAAGGGTGATACTTAGTGTAACTGACACACTTACTCCCTTAGGCTTAACTCTGCTCCACGTGCTTGCTTTGGGAAGCATCTTCCTGAATGAACCTTAAAGGTTATTATTTTGTTGTCCATTCTATTATTGTCGGAATGCTATCTCTGAAATTCTCATGATATCAACTATTATAAAATCCTTCAGTCCCTAATTCATGTTCAGTTTATCTTGTTCACCAGCCCATACTGATTTTTATTACTCTGGGGTCTAACCTTTCCTCCTTGTAATCACGCTGAAGTCACCAACTCACTTCTCGAAATAAGGATATGACTTTATGGTTTATACTCTTTTATTGCCTCAAGGACTATCACCTCTTGTATTTTCCTTCACTTGACTATAGACTCTATCATCGTGTCATATTTTGATTTACTGTTATCACCCATATATCACATCTTACTCATAATGCTTCATTTACTCTCTTCTTATTCTCCGGATAATACTTTTTGTCTATCACTTTATTCTGAAAATTCTAACAAAAAGTTCTTTCCCTTTTTGCTCCCCTAGCTTCATCTTACTGGCTCTTTGGGATGCCTAACATTCTCCTATTTTGTTTTTACTTAGGGCTAGAGTCATACTAAGGTAAATATTTGTCCCTTTTAGGATCTCACTGCCTATCTTCTGAAATTTCTGAATATTCCAGTATTTATATTTGATTGTACTACTCTAGAGTTCACCATTTGGGTATCTCATAAGGATATCTATTACCACATTTGCACCATCTTTCAGAAACATTAGTTAATGATAACAATCCATCCATAATTTTTGGGTTACTCAAACCCGAACTGAATCTTGATATCACATTCTTCTCTTAAACTATATTTGTTAGCTCCCATATGGCATAACTCAGATGGGTGTGGTCAATTGTATATATCTCCATAATATTGAAGGTAACACCAATACTTACATTTCTCTGCCTGAATTGTAAATACTGATAATCTTCATTAACTAGGTACCTCGTACCCTTCAGCATCTTGCTTGTTTTACTTGGTGAAACTTGTGTCTACTTTTCGATTTTCTTATTCCTTTTTACCATACAAGTGGATAGATATTCTTGTCTTAGGGATCCTTATCAAGAGTTTTACACATCTAAATACACATATGATCTGCTGAAGACCTCATATTTAGTCATCATAAGCATGATGCAAAATCGGGTTCCTCTGACTCAACTCTTTCGCATCAAAATTCAACCTCTTACCAACTATCTTTCTGGATGTAAGTATCACTGTATTATGAATAAAACAAAATTTAGGAGTTTGAATTCTTATAACAGAGATCTAGCACACGATCTAGAACAAGAAGAAAGAGTGACAATCCTAAATGCCCTGTAGCCTCATGCTTATAAGTGTGGTGCACAACACACCTATAAACAAGACTCTACTAGACACGGCTTGTAGACTTCCTAGGACAGAACTGCTCTGATACCACTTTTGTCACGACCCAAACCAATGGGCCGTGACGGGCACCCGATACCTTACTTAACCGAGTACCAACATAACGTATCTGTCATATCGTAATATCATGGGCAAATAGCCTAGAAAGGTCGTCATGAGATAACAAAAATAAAATATAAGGGAATACTAAATATTGGACGACCTGACATGACATGAAAACTTATACATGTGACATACGTGCCTATAAAACCAAAGTGATAACTCATACACTGAACATAGGCCGATAAGGCCATATGATTTTCATATACATAACATATGTCTACAAGCCTCTAAGATTACATAAAATCATAAAGGTCGAGATAGGGCCCTACCATGTCAATCAATATATATCTAAAGCATACTGACCAAATAGGCAACTCCGGAGCAAGTGGAGTGCACCAACACCTCCGCTGAGCTGATAGCCTACTAGGAGGAATGTCAACCTATCAATTGGGACCTGCAGGCATGAAACGCAGGTCCCCAGGCAAAAGGGACGTCAGTACCAATAAAGTACCGAGTATGTAAAGCAGGAAAGCATAAACAAGAATAGTAATATAAAGAGAGATAGAGGAGATACAACCTGTAACATCTGCGTGCCTCTGTGGGCTACTGACATGAAATGCGTAATACATATATATATACATAAACTTTTAAAAATATATGCGTCTGTAGGCATCATCATCATCATCATCATATCGTACCCGACCTCAAAGAGGACTAAGTAAAAACGTACCCGGCCATCATAAGGCTCGGTAGAATCGTACTCGGCCATGTGAAGCTCGGTAAATCCAACTGATCAGTGGTTACACAATATATATCGTACCCGGCCTACTATAGTGCGGCTCGGTAGAGTAAAATAGATATTATATATAATGCATGTTAAACTCATGGAATCACGTTCTAAACCTTTTGGAGTGACTTAAGGTCGTTGCACCTTCAATTAACATTGTGGAAATCATACCATCAATATGAGTTTCTATAGGATTCAAGGATCATACATACTTGCTTAGAATAACTTTATAAGGAAAGAACAACATGGGCAACCTTAGTTTCTAGGAGTAGATCTGTTACGAAATAGTGTATTCATTTCACTTTAGATCATGCCAAAAGAAAGAGGGAAGTGCCTTAACATACCTTAACCATGGTGAGTCCTTAATACATCTTAAGCAACTCTTCAAACAACTCAACTCAATCTACCATTGCATAAGGAGATTCAAAATTAGTGTTGAATAAAGGCTAAGTTTGCAACTTAAACTTGTAGCTCATTTATATAAATCCGGGAAGCATCTCCCCAGTAACAAGAGCCTCCTCCAATACCATATACCAACAAGAATTACCAGAGAAATCCATCAATACAGATTATTAATAACAAGACACCATAAAACTACAACAAGTCATAACTATTTTACGACGAGCGACAAGCTCCAATTGGAATTCGTATATCCCTTATCATCCCTTATAGACTTTTTACTTTAAATTAATAGTATCATTAACATGATAATGAAGTCATTCATCAATAATTCCAACCTTATACCATATATCCATAACAAAGAAAATGATCCACAACTCCAATTATTCTTAATTAGCAACTTTATTCACTAGTTCATGTCTAGTTCATCCATTTAACTCAACCGATGTCAATATAACCTTAAGCACTTGTTGGAAAACAATATAATTACCTCCTACAGTAGATGCAAGTCGAAATCTATATTATATTTAGCTTACAACAGCCCAACACACCCCAATCAATTCATACCAAAAACAACGACTATAGTAGTGTCCAACACCCCGAAAATATTACAAAGAATGACTAATCCATTATTTCACAAATATGTGGTGTTTCTTCAAAACATTCATCCTCCAAAAACTCCATTAAATATCAGCAAAAGATACAGCCCAAAAGCTACACGAAATAGCCCACAAAACAGTCCATTACAAATCAAATAACTCGAACTCACGGCTTCCGATCACCTTCCCGTGAGTTCTAAATATTATGAAATGAATTAATCAACCTTACTTGATCTATAAGAGCTTAAAACCAGAAATTAAGAATTTTCTTAACTATTAAATACCTTCCAACACTCAAACTATAAAGAAAAAGAAAGGTTATATAGCAATACTTACGTCGTGGGGATCGTTCTTGTGTTATTGCTTCGTGATTTCGTGCCCGGGATGATGGTATTATTTGAAACCCTTGTAGAGAGCTTAAGGGTGATGTTAGGGGTATTATTTGGCCGTTCTCTCTGGAAATATACAGAAAGAGACGAGATAAAGGAGATAATCTCCATTTTGTTGAAAAGTCAAAAGGTGCTACTTGGCACCCTATAATTGGCTCGTCTTCCAATGCCTATAACTTTTTATCCGGGTGTCGTATGAGCAAAAGGTTAAGAGCGTTGGAAACTACATTCCAAGACCTTCAATTTGATATATAAATGTCCCAAAAAGACCTCATATAGCACACGAAATGTATTACTCAAAAAGCTTCATTACAAGACAAATCCTTAGTCGGTTTTTTCGCAACTTAAATCCGATTTTTCTCAAACTTTATACTTCATATACAAACATCATATATAGTCATATTATGGATTTAAATTCATTTAAATCATGATTAACAAGTCTCATATTTATCTTAACTTGCGTAACACTTCGGCAAACCTTTCTTGTCCTTGTAGAAGGATTTCATCCTTTTTGAGTTTACATTAGATAATCCTATAATGATAGTAACATCTGAAGTACGGGGCGTAACAACATGTACCCTTGTAAACATTTATCCTTGAATATTAACTCTCAAAGGCTTGCAAAAAAAATGGGATGTAACACCATTAAATCACTTTATATACTTTCCAAGAGGATCTCATTTCTGAGCTTACATCAACGGACTTACGACGTACTTTCCCGTACAAAAATATGGGTTGTAACAGACCTTGACCAGGGCAATTGAATGAAAGAAGAAATGAGTTTCTTAGGTCATTCAATGGTCGATTATATTTGACATGAACACATAGTTGGTCGCCTATTAGGATTTGACAGTTGAACCATATCCTAGGGTGATCCAGAGCTATAAGGACAGAAGGAATTACTACATATTTCTTCTACTGGTTCTTGAGAGTAAATTGTATACTTCATACTATCCGGTCGTTAAGGAGTGTTGCTAGACGCCACCCTTGATTAGTATATTGATGTGATCAATTTACTACCGGTTTAGTATTGAACCTATGGGGTCGCATACTTACGAGTGTTCTGATCTTTGCTAAAAGATTAATTAACTTATTATTTGATAATTAAATTAAGGAATTTAATTAGTCAAATAGATTTAGTTATTATCCAAATGAAATATTATTATATTATTTGCTAGCACAGAGGATATAATTAATATTGTGAACAAATTGAAGTTTCTATTTGGAATAAAAATTAAATTATATCTCTTGGTTGAAGTATATATGTGATATATATAACAAATATTTATTTATATAAAATATTAATGGAAGTCTTTGATTGAATCCAATTTCGAATTGGATTAGCAAAGTAAACGTCCATAAAAGGACTCGCCGGCAACGTGATATCCTTTTAAGAATGAGATGTCATTTTCTATAGTAAAATACCAACAAGGATTTTAGAATCCAAATTGGAATTGAATATGCAAAGTCTAATTTTTCGGCAGCCACAATCCCATTTGAATGGGATTCGGTTTTTTTTTTTGGAAAGAAAAGTCCAATTTAGAATTGGACAACATCTTCGTGTTGGCTATCAAATTCAAAGAATGAGATTAGTAGTTTATGTATAAGGTCAAAAGGATTTGTTGGTTACTTTGTCCTATTATGAATAGGATTTGTATTTTACAATATAATATTATAAGAATCCAATTTTGATTTTTGATCCTCAACGGTCTTCACGTGTTACTTAACATAAATTAATAATTTGGTGCTTGAGTATATATATATATATATATATATATATATATATATATATATATATATATATATATCGTACTTCACCCAAAAGAAAAAGGTGAACAAGTGATATAATTTTTAAGAAGCCACAAAAAAATCAAGAAATATTCTTGACAAGAAAACTTAGTTTCTTGTTCTTTCTATTTTAGTTGAAGTTTTTGAGAAAAATTTCAACAAAATATTTCGTTTAATTTGTTCGTGGATTTCATTGATCAAAGAATTGATAGCAAGGATCGGTCTCGGTGTGGATACGCATAGAGTCTTTGCACTATCGAAGAACTTTTGAAACGAGACATTCTTTACTAGGTACGTCTTAGATCCGATCTTTGGTATGTAAATAAATTTTAAACACGAAAAGATCTTCTTAGGATTGTTATTGTCTTCCGCTGCGTGTTACAAACACATATACACAATCCTACAAAAAGCTCGATTTTGTTCAATAATTCAGTGTTCACACGCATGTACATATCAATGGCCAATTACATAAGCAGCCCCTTTAAATTGGCACGAAATTTTAGTTTGGCACTTCAACTATTTTCTGTACCCATTAGACAAATTTACATGCTTTTCACAATGTATCTATTAGCACCTCATGCTAATGTGGCACAATAAATGTATCTATTAAATACCTCATGAATAAGAAATGTAATTTTTTTTTCCAAATAAATTTTTCTTTCTTCTTCATCTTCTCTATCACCAGCCACCACCATTTACCACAAAATCTCTCTATAGATTCATCTCACTCCCAACATTGACTAATTCATCATTCCTTTAAATTTAAGTTGCAGAGGAAACCACAAGAATCAACAATTTCAATCATCAACCAAGAGAGTAAAGTTTGAACCGAAGTATCCATAGTTTCAAGAGTCTGGACTCTTCTTCACCGAAGGTGACCCATATCGTGTAATGCCATACGATACCAACTTTATAACGGGTAGAAAAGTGACCTCAATTCTTGATATCTACTGCAACATAAAAAGGTATAATGACTCAGAAAGTTGAAAGGTTCCAAAAAGTTTTGAACTTAGTAATGAGGTTGATGTGCTGGAGAAATGGTATAAAGTGCCTGAACATAGTGTTTCAGTAGATCTCGATGAAATTAAAGAGAATCGAAACAAACGTTATAAAAAGGGGGAAAGACAAGTGGAAAAGGTGTTTGTTGGGATTGGGGTGGGGTGGGGGGTGTTGTGGGGGAGAGATAAAAGGAGTGCGGAACCATACTATTGTTAATTTTTACTAAAAATACTAAAATAAGTGTAAAAAAAAAGTTACCAAAGTATATATAACGTCACTAATAGTGGCGCTATACAGTAACGTTAACTGTACCGTTACTATAGCGCCATTAATAGTGGCGCTATATGTCTTATACCTGAAGACATAGCGCCATTAATAGTGGTGCTATACCCCTTAATACAAATCCCCCATCTTCTTCTTCTTCGTTCCATCTCCGTTTTCCATCTCCCTCTTTTCACTTCTGGTCCCCCCACACACACACACACACCACCGATCTGCCCCAATTTTTTAAAAAAAAAAAAAATTGGGTCCCCCGTCACATAAAAGTTTAATATTTGAGGTCCCACTGTCGAGTAGAGCTTCGTGTTTTAGTGGATTCATTCTTCCGGAGTCAAAATTTCGATCTATCTACATTTCAAAAATTCTAAATCGGGGTATTTCGATTTATTTTAAGTTGAAACTTTTATAACAATGCATATTACTTGATTTGTATGTGTTCTATTTCGGTTTGTGTTTATTTTTTCCGAAACTAGCATGTTAAATTTTATCCGGATTTAATTTTAGTGTTGTATAAAAATATGTAAATTAGTCTAAAAATGTGTTTGTTAATATCCTCATGTATATTTATGTGTTTTTATGCCGTTTAGTTTAGATTATTTTTTAGCGTAGTAAAATGTATACTTTATTAGCGTAGTAAAACGTAGACCTTTTTAGCGTAGTAAAACGTAGACCCCTTTAGCGTAGTAAAATGTAGAGTCTTGTAGCGTAGTATTGTGTAGTAATTGTTTAATTATATTATATTCTAGCACGAAACCCATATATATCTAATTATGGTGCCACTGGGCCACAGAAAATCTAGCACGAAACCCATAATTATAAATATATATATATATATATATATATATATATATATATATATATATTTTACAATTTAGTTATTAAATAAATATGAATAAAAATTATTAAAAAAACATAAAATTATTAATGATAGTTGGTACCACTGAGTTTTAGAAAATCTAGCACGAAACCCATAATTATAAAAATTATATATATATAATTGTCACAATTAAGTTATTAAAAAATATAATTTAAATTATTAAAAAAACATAAGATTATTAATGATAGTTTTGTACCACTGGGCACGAAACCCATAAGTTTATATATAATTTTATACAATTAAGTTGTTAAAAAATATGAATTTAAATTATAAAAAACACACATAAATTTTAATGATAGTTATTAAAAATTATGAATTTTCAGTTGACGACATGGATGCACCTATACATCCCGGCCCTCGGACGTCGGAGCTACTACCCCTACAGCCCCAGCATAGATCCGAGCATATATGGGGGAGAGTTGCTTACGCAGACTTTTCGGGGGAGGAGAGTGGATTTATTGTGGGAGTTTTTGACTCCTCCCCGCGTTCTACATCCCCGTGTGGTCCATCACCTGGAGGAAATGGGATTATATAGGATCATTAGCATTGGCCGGATACAGCTCGACTATGATTTGATCACGGCGTAGATTGAGCGGTGGCGACCGGAGACGCACACTTTCCATCTGCCCATCGGCGAAGCCACCATCACACTCCAGGACGTCGAAATTTTATATGGCCTGTCCACCGATGGCTTGCCAGTTTTACTGCCTGGGAACATGAGATTTTTTAACCAGGCTGCATATATAGATATGCTGCACAGGCTCACGGGCTTCAGGTCCGAGGACCCAGATGTAGCAATTGGGAGTAGTCGTATGCAGTTGGTTCCCATTAGAGACCACTTGGTGCAGATCCACGATACTATCACCGACGACTCAGCGGAGGTGGATGTGGAGCAATATACGAGGCTGTTGTTGCTCCTTCTATCTGGGGGGGTCTTGTTCCCGAACACTTCGGGGAACCTAGTGAGCCTTTGTTTTCTGCATCATATTGCGGACTTTGATGATACAGTCAGCTACAGCTGGGGTGGTGTTGTCCTATCTTTTTTGTACAGCCAGATGTGCCGGGCATCCATGGGCATACAAAGAGACGTTTGTGGCTTTCTGCCACTTCTACAGGTGACAACTTATTCAAATAATTTGTCGTTTAGTTCCAATTCTACCTAGTTAGAGTTAATCTTTACGTCAACTTTCTGTTTTAGGTTTGGGTGTGGGAGCGATTTCTGCAACTTCGGCCACCTCTACCACAGCTACCGGATAATGTACATATTCCTGATCTCCCTCTAGCTTGTAGGTGGGTATTGCGTCGTAGACTTGCACGAGAGTATCATGGCCATCATAATCTCCCGTTCTGTAGGGATGTGTTGGATTTTCTGGAGGATGCACAGGTGAATATCTAACTAAACTTACCAATTTATTTTTAACTAGGTGTTGCGCAAACTAACGGTTTGTGTTATTATTTGATAGTTCATCTGGACGTCGTACAGCGAAGAGCTGATAGGTACCCTGCCAGCGTATTGCACGCACGGTCGCCATATTTGGAGGGCTTCCGTCCCTCTCACGTGCCTCGATATTGTTGATCATCATGCCTCAGAGCGAGTATTTCGTCAGTTTGGATTTCCGCAGTCTATACCGACTCAGCCTGCATGGGACCCTTTACATTATGAGAGGGATGATAGGATGAGAGTGGACGACACATTTATTGAGTGGCTGACAGCGCAGTTGGGTATTTGGGACAGACGAGGGGACTTGACCCCAGCTCCGCAACACTTTCCTATCGACGTTTATATGGCATGATACCGCACTGTTTCCCGACTTTTTATCGGGAACCCAGTTCATCAGGTAGATGGTCGATACGTCTCATACGCCGGGAGACATGAGGCTCTGGTATGTTTTCTGTTATTATCAATTACTTTAATAGTAATTTCTAGTCAAATACGTAGTTTATATTAAAAACTTTTGTGCAGGCGATTGGATTGCATACCGTATATCGTATGGGGCAGCAGATGCAGAGTTATGTCCACGACCCTGTGATCATGCAGGACTATAGTCGTCGCATAATGGATGTGGCTGCCCAGACACTGCAGCGAGGCCGATCGGATCAGCGTTTGGCACACCAGCGAAGACAAGACACACATAGCGCCATATATATAATTTGTGTATTAAATATCGTGATAGCGACAAGACAACACACATAATAAATATACCGATAATTAAGTATAAATTATTATTTAAATAGGTAAAAAGGGAAAGTACAAATCATAATTAACAAACAAAAAAATATTATTTCATAAATACTTAAATCGTATACATAACAACTAATTATTACAACATGAACTCATGGGTAGTTAGGTACAATAGAAGAACACCCGCCCTGAGCTTGATTATTGTTGCCACCCAAAGGACATTTTCTACGGTCGTGGCCTGTTTGCGAGCATATACCACATTTGCGTGCATATACGATATCACTAACATCCATTTGGTTCCGTATACGCGTTCTCTTCTGCACCTGTCTTTTACGCAAATAGGACTTGTTACACACCATTTTAAATGGTTCTGGGGGCAGTAATGCTCAGAACCCACTGGTTGCAGCTGACCGCTATATGTGTTTACGTATTTGGAAACACTATATTGTTGATCAATATAGTTGGTCTCCGCATAACCAACACGTTGAAAACACTTGATGGCATGTGAACAAGGCATGTGGTATATTGACCATTTCCCACATGAGCATAACCTTGTGGATTCATTTACAGTATGTACATTATTACCCCGATTATTATGGATAGCGGTGCGAACTTCAAAAATACCTCGTTCGTTATCATATTGCAAAAAGGAATGCCAATGTGCTCGCCGTCTGTATTTCTCTAATCTCTTCATAGGCACTGGCATAAATTCAACACCCCTTTCCATCAATTCCGTTGCAGCTGCAGACCGTTGTACAAACCTCTCCGCCATCTGCTTGAACGACATACGCACCATGGCTGTGACGGGCAATCCTCTTGCCGACTTTAATAACCCGTTGAAGGATTCTGACACGTTTGTAGTAAGAATTCCCCAGCGTCTGCCACCATCTGCATGCAACGTCCACTTTTCAGGATCATGTCGCATTAACCAACGATATGCTGCATCGTCTTCTTGCCTGATAGAATCCATATGCCTCCGGAATTTATGTTGTTGGTGGTCTGTTGCTGCCATCCACATCAAATCATGTAGATCTTTTTTGGGATGTGCCTTCTTGAAATTGGCCTTAAAGTGCCTCACACAGTAACGGTGGTATGCATAAGGTTCTTGCCAGGCAGGAAGGTTCTCCACAGAACTTAATATACCCCCGTGCCGATCAGATATTAGACAAATACCTGAACGATGTTTGACAACGTGCTCTTTCAAGTGGTTCAAAAACATTGTCCACGTCTCTGTGCTTTCATTTGCACAAATAGCAAAGGCTAGAGGAAATATCTGTCCATTTGCATCCACAGCCACGGCTATCAATAGCTTGATATCGTACTTTCCATAGACATGAGTTCCGTCTATGGATATTACGGGCCGGCAATACGGAAAACCATCAATTGCTGGCTTAAACGCCCAAAACACGTAATTGAATATATATTCTGGTTTACCCGGACTCCGCTCAAGCTTCCATTCAATAACTGTTCCGGGATTAAAGTGTTGCAGTGCAGCCATGTAGCTAGGCAGATCTGCAAATGACTTATCCCAGTTACCATAGACTATTTCAAACGCTCTTTTGCGCCCAAGATATGCCTTTCTTTTAGTAATTGTGTGGCCATATTCCTGGTAGACTGCTGTAATGCACTCTTTGATTTTATACCTGATGGACGCTTCGATGTGCGGAATAAGTACAAAGAGATATCAAGTCAATATCCAAGTTGAAGTGATTCCCGTTGAAAGTGTCCATTTCGCATGTGTGGGTGGGAATGTATTTACCCACTTTCCACATACCTGTTTTCTTCTTCGACGCACGCAACATCCAATTACATGGCCAAAACCACCTGCGGCAAATAGCCTTGTATACCGTCGGACTTGACTCCGATACTTGCATTTCACGACACTGTTTAACATTGTGCATTTTACAAGCCCTGCGCGTGCTTTATCAGGAAAAAGCATCCCCTTTGCAAGCACCGTTGGTCTAGACTCATCCCACATTGCTGTCCGGATTTCATCAAAATCCCGTGTGAGAGCTTCCACATCCGGCACGGCTGGCAAGTTATCAATATAAGGAATCTCCCTTGAATGAAACGGCACTTCAGACTCGTTCACTTTTCGTCTATGAGGGGCTCTCTTCAAATCTGGTTCTTCCTCCTCGTCCTCTTCATCACCATCCTCACAAGCAAATGGTGTCTCATCTCCCGATTCATCGGCATTGTTATCGTAATCGCTGTTCTCTTCCTCACTCTGTTCATCTGCCAGATCCTGATGTAATACGTCGTTTTCGGGCAATTGAGTGAGTACGGGTAGTTCAACTTGCTCGTTTTCACTGCACATTTCAACAAAAATATAAGCTGCTAAATTAATAAATGTTTTATATATGGTTGTAGTTTTTCACTTACAAGTTGTAATGTGATGACATTCCATGATGGACGTTTTCAGTTAGGTGATGACTACCGGATGGGTCACTTGTAAAATTCATATCTGGCCGGTACCCCCTATTAAATAAATGAGCGTTAAAATTTATTCAATACGCAAAAATATACATATTAACACAAATGAAAATTGTAGTTTACCTCTCTTCTTGTGAATTATGGAAAGCAGGGTATAAATTATTTTCTCGCTGCTCATTCGCCGATGGTGATAAATTTAAATCAAGAAAAATTCTTTCATATGGAACATGTCCAGCAAAAACTGATCCAGAATAACCACCCGATGACTGGGGGTTATCTCTACTACGCACAACCTCATTTTTTAGAACGTCTTCGACCTTCACGTACATCTCCAACATTGTGATTACAAGAAATTCCCGGCATTCGTCGGGAGTCCTCAAGAAATCACTCAAAGTGTCATCATCGTCGATGTTAAACTCTGAGTAAAAATCAACCCCTTGCGGCGTAACGGAATACGGATATCTTCCTGTTACTTTGAGTATCACTGAACGTTTTCTCACACTCATTTTTTTGCATAACAACGATATCAATGTTTCGTACTCAATTGAAAGTGGCAATTTAACATTACACTTAGCAGGTAAACTGTAGCCCACAGAGTTATTCTCCATCACAACCTCACCCCCCAATATAATGATACTCTTATTCTACGTTCTTCAGACATAATGAAAAAATGCTGGAGAATTTAACAACAATAGAAAGCAAGAAGAGTTAAAAAAAATTTGAATGAAGTTGGAGCGATTATAAGATGTTTATATAGAAAATGGCTAGCCGGGTTGTTTGTTTTTTTTTGTATATAGCGCCACAAAAAGTGGCTTTATACACATTTAAATTATTGAACCCAGACATTATTGGTGGGGTCAGGGTATAAGACATATAGCGCCACTATTAATGGCGCTATGTAAGTTTGTCAGTATAACGCCACTATTAGTGGTGTTATATATACTTTGGTAACTTTTTTTTTTTACACTTATTTTAGTAATTTTAGTAAAAATTAACAATAGTATGGTTCCGCAGTCATAGAATTTTTTTTCCTCTAGTTCCATTTTTTTTTTGGTGTGTGAGCTATTTGACCTTTAAAAAAAAGGATAGCCACATGTCACTATTTTATTCAATGTTGTGCCACATCATTTGAATATGAACTATAGAGCGCTTAAATTTTCAGACCAGGTGAACATGAGGTGTTCAATACGCATACAATAAATCATGTCGGAGTATCTAATAGGTACAAGTCATAGTTAGAGTGTCCAAATTAAAGTTGGTACAAACTTTAAGGGGCCGCTTATGTATTTGGCCTAACTAAATTATCTTTTAAGTCAAATATATCATAATCAGATGTCGTGTTCTGAACATGTCAAGTGTGAAAATCATATTACATATTTGGTTCAACCATCATAATTTCGCATTATCTAAGTCATCATATCAAATCACACGTCTGTCTACTAAGTCCGATTCCGATTCTCTCTTCTAGTACGGCTAACACTCCTGCGTGGAGCTCATCAATCTGAGATTCGAGACCCTATCTTTATTAAAGCAAGGTACCTAATCCTGATCAAACGTAATGTCTATCACCAGGGATTCACTATAATACTACCCTGTCAACTATGTTCGTTTGTAAGGATATAATCCTTCTTGGCCGAGCCCTAGTCTGAGAAGTATGGAAAATGTGAAAAATTTCCCAAGGGGGTCTTAATTGTAGATGGGGCAAATGGACAGCTCAGTCGGATATGAGCGGGTTAAAAACGAGTAATGCAAAAACATATAAGAAATTGGTTAACCGGTGAATAATATAGATATTTATATTATCTATGGCTTCTTAAATATGATGACTTTTGGAAGAATTCCTAATCTCCCAAACTTTAGGAACCCCAATTTGAGTCTTTGCAAACATAAAAATTAAAACCCATTGGTTATCTATTGTTTATCCATTTAATAAGCGGATAATATGAATCTTATCCATATTTGGCCGATTTTTAAAAAGTTCAATATTCAGCCCATTTTTTAGTGGATAATGTGGATGGATAATTATTATTTTTTAAATCCATTTTGCCACCACTAATTGTAGCTGTTTGGGCCTGGCATGTATAAATGTGATTGCCACTATTAGGATCATATGATCGCATTTGCTGACAATTTGGGGGATGTTTGCCCAGGGTGGGAGAAGACTTAGGACAGGTATGTTGCAGTCGCAGCATCACGGGCTGTGATTGCAGTCATATTCAAGTAGCTGTTGCCTGGATGAACACAAATTGCAATCTTAGCTCCTCTTACATTAGGGAGGGTCCTCGACACCACGTTTGGCTACAGTTGCAGCAAGTATGCTGCGACTGTAGCACTACTAGTCTACTATGTATACTTCTTGGTTGTGATCACACAACCCTTTATCCACAGCTGGGGCTGCCTCCCGGTGTTGTGTTGCAACCATGTTTCGATTACAGTACAACAGTGGATTTTGAAAATGATGCCATTTTCCAGCCTAAGTCCAATCCAAACTCTTCCGTATCATCCAAAATACGGATTGCTATCCCCATATCAAACACACACACATTCAGTCTGCCAATAACTTAAAAACAAGATGTGGCATTCCATTCTCCCCCGCTTAAAAAGTTTCATCCTAGAATATTGAAATAAGTCATACCTTTGGTGTGGAGGAGACGTGGATACGTCGCATGTAACTCTCGGCTTCCAAAGTAACTTCTTCAGCGGAATGATTCCTCAAAAGAACTTTGATTGAAGCGACTTCTTTAGACCTCAACTTGCAAATTTGCTGGTCCACAATGGTTATGAAACTTCTTTGTCGGATTGCTTATTATCCGAGTTGGAATGGGATAACAAGTACCAGGTTAAGCAAGTACTTCCGTAACATAGAGATATGAGAGAGTGGATGTACAGATTTTGACTCCAACGGCAAAGCACGACTATACTAAACTTACATAATAAAGAAACTACTAATATATTAAAATTAATTTAGAACATATAAAAAGAATTTGTGGTGAAAAGAAAATTTCCTTTTGATTGTTTATCTAAATAGGTCAATAAGAAGTAAGATACAGACACTCTTTTAAGCATAAGCTCATTCTATCCCAACCTCTTACATGGCTTTGTCCTCGTCAAAAATGGTAAGGCTTCCAATGATATACACAAGTTGTGAGCAACAAGATGGGAGATAAATTTGGACCCCAATCATCCATTTGGACCCGTCGATTCATCAATCTTCAAGAACATATCGATTCCTTCTAGCACCAAATGCAATCCTCTGCATGGCAATACACAATCATGATATCATTAGAAAGAAATCGGGTGCCAGGGAGGCAGATACCTGGGTGTTGAGCTGTGTAGGAGAAGGTGTTTTCAGGCGGAAAGAGGTGAAGGATATTATAGTAGCAAACTGTTCCACTTAACTGAAAATATTTGGGAATATGCTTTCAATCCTGTGAGGAAACGTATGTAAGTAGGCTTTGTTGATCCATTGGTCGGTATTGATCTAATGTTTGGGACTAAATACTCTGCAACCTGTAAAAATAGACATGTACGCAAAACCTAAGAGGAAGCAGGTGAGGGCGCGACAAATTTCATATTCATTTTCTAACAACAAATAGAAAATCGTCTACTTAAGATATTAAAATCTCACCACATCTGCTGGCTCTGCCAAAACGTTAATGAAGAACTTGGCCTGCATTAAACATAAAACTGTTGTAACTTTTTATTTTCAAAAAGAGTGCAAGACAGACCCTAAATGCAAGAACATAAGTAAGTTTTAATCAGCATGTTACCTGCTTCGTGTTGGCACCAGACATTAAAAGATCAGTTGTGACCATCCCAGGCTGCAATGTGAGTTGAATGTGGGTTCAGATATAACAGGATTGAATGGAGACAAATGATAGAGAAGTAAGAGCAATCACACGTTGAGAGTCCAAATATAAAGAGCCAATTCTAGGATACATAGCAGAATGTAATCTCATAACCAGGAAAAAGGGTCCCAAAACAAAACAAACAAAGTATTTGAGGTAAACATTTATGGATCTCAACTAAAGTTACATAGGTCCTCAATCCAACTACGCCATATAGGAAATATACGTTTTTGCAATGAAACTGTTATCTGCCACAAATATGCTATATAAAAAATTAGATCAGTAGGTCTGGTGTGACAAGAAAGTGCCACC
This sequence comes from Nicotiana sylvestris, assembly GCF_000393655.2. Taxonomy (NCBI): domain Eukaryota; kingdom Viridiplantae; phylum Streptophyta; class Magnoliopsida; order Solanales; family Solanaceae; genus Nicotiana; species Nicotiana sylvestris. The sequence goes on from NC_091068.1 coordinate 47,563,658, forward strand.
GAAACTTAAAGGTATATCTATAGAGCAGTGGTTAGACCGGCCATGTTGTATGGACTGAGTGTTGGGCAGCCAAGAATTCTCATATCCAGAAGATGAAAGTGGCAGAAATGAGGATATTGAGATGCATGTGCGGGCACACTAGACTGGATAAGATTAGGAATGAAGATATTCGGGAGAAGGTGGGCGTGGCTCCCATGGACCACAAAATGTGGGAAGCGAATCTTAGATAGTTCGGGCACGTGCGGAAGAAAAACCTAGATGCCCCGGTTAGGAGGTGAGTGGTTGGCATCGACAGGTATGAGGAGAGGTAGAGGGCGGCCTAAGAAGTATTTGGGTGAGGCGATCAGGCAGGACATGGCGCGACTTCAAATTTCCGAGGACATGGCTCTTGATAGGAAGGTGTGGAGGTCGACCATTAGGATTGTAGGTTAGGAGGGAGTCGAGCGTCTTTCTACTTTGTACCGGGGGCAGGGCTAGGCTGATAGTGTTTCGCCTTGGGGTGTTAGTGGTTATGTAGTTTCCACACTATTATTTTTCTTTTTCATAGTTCTATGGCATTATTACTGGTTATTGTTATTGTTTTTTCATCTAATTTCTGGCTCTTACGATGATGATATTACTTTTCTGGCTTTTGTTGTTGTCATTGATCTATTGTGTATTTTCGTCTTCTTGAGCCGATGATCTTTCGGAAACAACCTCTCTAGCCCACCGGGGTAGAGGTATGGTCAGCGTACACTCTATCCTCCCCAGACCCCACTTGTGAATTTTTACTGGGTTGTTGTTGTTGTTGTTGTTGTTGGGTCTGGCACTTCATCCAATATGCAAAATCAGCAGCTAACAGCTTATATTCTTATATATCTGGAATCTATCATGTTGTCAGCACAAAAGCTTTGATTTGCAGCACCATTGGGCAGACTATCAAGTATCTACAATTTATCATCTGCATGTAAAATGCAAACTTTGCAAGCAAATCATCAAGGTGGCAAGAATTATGGTGGAATTATAAGTGTAATTGCCATGTTCTCAGAATTGTCCCAGGAAAACAAGATTCAGGGTTCTGTACTATCACAAGATCAATTTCACATAAATTAGGAAGGGGAGCCTTGGCGTAACTGGTAAAGTTGCTGCCATGTGACCATGAGGTCACGGGTTCGAGCCGTGGAAATAGCCCCTTGCAGAAATGCAGGGTAAAGCTGTGTACGATAGGCCCTTATGGTCCGGCCCTTCCTCGGACCCCGTGCATAGCGGGAGTTTAGTGCACTGGGCTGCCCTTTTTTTATTATTTGTTTGTCATAATTAGTATGTTTTAAAAATGATGAGTTACATGTAGGATGGAATATTTGTTAGGATTTTCTATCTCAAACTTGACAACATAAGAGATGCTTTATACTCATCATTTTTAGGAACTTAACATGCTTATCAGAATCACATCAGACAAAAAAACGTGGAATATTCAATATACAGCAAAAGAAATGAAAATAACACCCACAAAATAATCATAATAATTCAAATAAAAAAGACAAGCAATCTTCTCAATAATCCATGACACACTATAAGATCACAAGATAAATGAAGCAGGGCATACCGATAGATTATGCACTATAACATTTTTAACATCTTGCATTTCCAATTCTGCCTGCAGCGAAATCAAAAAAATCTATGCTGTGATAATTCATCACGAAATATATCAGAGAGAACAAAGGTGACACCAGATTGCACAATGACATAACTTTTGCAGCTATCCTACTTTTGCTACATAGAGACGCATCTAAGAAGAATGAAGGCCAGCCAGCATTCAAGTCTTCCAACTGCAGGTTTAACGTTTTGTGAAATGTTGATTTAATACTTCATCTATCAAAGTTGTATTTTATGATTTCAAGAATTATGTAATTCCAGTTTTCTGTGGCAGCTGTATGGGAAAATAATACAGGAAAATAGAAGTATAATCCGTGATTTTTCATGTCTTTAACTAGTCTTGACCTTTATCCTCTCAGCCATTCATTATTTAGGGTGCCAAGCACGTGATGAAAACTTTCAGATTGCATGGATAACTGATCCTGGAACTCAAAATTAGCAAAATTAATGTGTCTTAATATCAAACCCAACATTCAATGATCCTGCATAGAATTGAACAACCAACAAGGGGAGGGGGGAGTACGCTGAAGGTGTGCCTCATCTAAATGATCTTGCATAGAGTTTGACAACAACCCGCGGAGAAGGGTGAGGGAGTATGTTAAAATTGTTAGACAGGACAAATTTCTTTATTTTAGTATGTTAAAATTGTTAGACAGGACAAATTTCTTTATTTTAGTTCTGTAACACATCCCCTTATGTACGCGCCTAATTCTTTTTCTTTCCCAAGCACATGGATATATTTGTTGATTGGTAGTGAGGGAGTATGTTAAAATTGTAAGACAGGACAAATTTCTTTATTTTAGTATGTTAAAATTGTTAGACAGGATAAATTTCTTTATTTTAGTTCTGTAACACATCCCCTTATGCACGCGCCTAATTCTTTTTCCTTCCCAAGCACATGGATATATTTGTTGATAGGTAGCGGTGAGACTCGAATCGTCTGCCTATTCTAATACAAAATTTAATAGTGTAAGCTGCCTCATAAAAGCATAAACAATTAGAGAGGGAACGTTTTCATATACATTATATACATATATAAATATATTTTAGGTTGCAAACTGAGTACATGCCTGCAATGATTTGGTTAAGTGCACAACACTGCGCTTTGTCGCTCCATATGCAGCAAATCTGAAGAAGGAAAAGGAAACAAGACCCATCACTGAGAAGAACTGCGAAAAGGGACGCAAGTGAGAAACTAGTTGCATTATTCTCACTAGAGTCCTCCTATATGAAGTTGATAGCAATGCACTTCCAAGATATTAAAAATCTACAAGGGATTTCATAAAGAAAGATTAAATCTGAAACAAACAGAAGGGGCACATTCGAAAAACAAAAATGGAGATGGGAGAAGACAACCTAAAGAGAAAACTTGAAGAGAGAATCAGGGACATATTGATAATTGTTTAATATCCAAGCATGACACGTTACCAATTTTGTTCCAAAGTATGTTACTTGATCTATTAATGACGCAACATCATGTATTGAAGTCATAACGCTAATAGCCACCAGTAATTATTTGAAGTCATAACGCTTTTACAATTGGTCAGAGGATGTATCATGTAGCAGTACAACGATTATCATGGAATAGGATCAGCTATGATATTTTGAGCTTCAGGACACAGAAAGTTAAGTTTACTCTAGCAACAACCAAATGCGTCTAACTAAAGAAAATTTATTACGCTGTTTAGATGATTATTGTTTTATCCTTCTTGTCTGAAACAAACTTGAAGTTTGCCTCCCATGAACTTTTTATTAAAATTTAACTTTTGAGCACTACGGTGAGGTTTCAGAAAACTTGAATCAAAAGCTTTGATTTTTTCCCAATTCCCTTTGCACTCTTACCCATTTTCTGCTACCAAAGAAAAAAGATGAGGGTGCTGAAAATTGGAACTGAAAAACAAATCATAATCCAATTTCTTCTTCAGTCCCTTTCTAGAAAATCCTTTTATAGCCTCCCTCCCTCCCTCAGATCATGAAGATAAACGGACAAGCAAAAATCTGCAAAGAAACTGCAACAGATGTGCAGAAGCAGGTCAAATTCCAATTAAATCATCGCATAACACATGCATGTACTGAAGCCTATGTTGCTCGGACTCTCCGAAAATGTAGATGGGTGCGTGTCGGATCCTCCAAAAGTAATGCAGTTTTGGAGGATCTGACACGGGTGTGACAGCTGTTTTGAAGAGTCTGCGCAACAGACTGAAGCAACACCTTTAATGGTTCTTAGAAATACTATTCTCGCACGAAAATTTTCCATAACTTTCTTACCAACTGACTTTTAACTTGCATAATGGTTGTACTTAATGAGTTTAAGGTCCAGTTATTAAAGGACCAACTTGATGTTTCCACCAAGAGGTTCGTAAAGTTAAGAAAGAACTCTTGTGTTTCCAATTTCAAAAGTAGGGCAAATTCTCGGTTGATGAACCAATGTCAATGGGAAGCAATTTGTGCACCATGTGAGACATCCAGGTGACATTCCGGGGATATGGAGCACAATGAGATACTTTTCTTGATAAGTTATTCACTTCTCAAATCTCCCTTATGAAATTGTTCTAGCACACGGCCCCATCTCTTCTGATACATTATGCATAAGTTGAGTGCCACTAGGAAAGGAATAAAGATACCTGGGGGTTGGTCTTCCATCTGAACCAGCCCCATCAATATTAAAAATATGACCTCCTCGAGGCTGATTCTGCATCAAGTTTATAGCCTAAAATAACAAGTGTTAGCAAACAGAGGCTAATCAACAAAGAGGAATTCAACAACCGAGCAACACAATTTACCTCACGACAACATATCATCAAACCAAGAGTATTTGTAGTGACAACTTGACTGCATGCAAATCGAGTTCATGAACACCTTCAATAAACAAAGATAGGACACAAGTGAAGTGTAAAAGAGCTCACATTAGATCTTCATCAGAAGCTTCTGCCAGGGGTTTGAAGCTATATGCATTTGATCCTGCATTATTGATCTGCATCATGCTCGAGAATTTGTAAGCAACCAACAAAAATTAGAATATCAACATTTCAACATATAAGTTTCTCAATGACTAAAATCTTAACTTTTCTTCTCAAAGACTAAAACTAAAATACAAAATTACCACCTTGGGGTGGATTGACAAAAAAATACTTATATAAATTACTTCCTTTGTCCCAATTTATGTGATGCACTTTCCGTTTTAGTCTGTCCCAAAAACAAAGATACCTTTTTATATTTAGAAATAATTTTACTTCAAACTTCTATTTTGCCCTTAATGGATGATTTATAGTCACACAAATATTTATGACTTGTTTTAAACCACAAGTTTAAAAAATCTTTCTTTCACTCTTAAACTCCGTACTCAGTCAAACTACATCACGTAAAATGAGGCAACGGGAGTACAACTTTAAAATACTCATTGCAAAGTTTTCGTCTTTCCTTTTACCAACTCATTTTTACCAGATATTTGCTGTGCTAGATTATCCTGATGAAATCACATTGACTGTGAACATGCGAATATTTGGAGTCCAAAACCAAAATGACTAGAAGTGCTTTTGTAGTCATATCAACTCAAGCAAATTGAGGATCCAGATAAAATACCCATATGTCGATGTATTTAAGCTTTTGCTTCGCAAAGGCAGCTAAGTTCTTCACGTCTTCTCCCTCTTTAACATCACACCTGGTGCCCTGCATATGGATCTGAATTATTAACTAGCATGTGAAGACGAAATAATACTTAAGGTAAGCATGTAAAGAAAGCCTAAAACACCTGAAAGGATAAGTAAATATACTTTGGGACCTTTTGTTTACTTTACAATTTTACTTCCAACAGAACTTTCAGGACATCAAAGTTAATGAAAATGTTGGTTTATGTTTAGTCAACAATGACATGCTGAAAATGTTGGTTTATGTTTAGTCAACAATGGCATGCCAATTGGAAGAGTTGGTGGAAAGTGTTGGTGTGGATGCTAGGAGGAAGCTTCCTCCTTTGATGTCACCCATGACATCAAGAGGAGGTAGTTTGATGTCACCAATGACATCAAGAGGAGGTCTTTACCTCTATAAATAGATGCACTCTTTCACTTGTAGAAATCATCCCAAAATAATACAATACATTGTAGTGAATAGAGAGTTAAGAGAGAAATTCTCTTAAGTGTAATTGGGAAATCTCCCCTTCCTTTGTTAATATTAAAAGGGCAATTGTTCTCTGGTGGACGTAGGATTATTTTGATCCGAACCACGTTAAATCTTGTGTTCTTTCTTTTACGTTTCCGCTAACAATTGGTATCAGAGCAACAGGATTCTTTAACGATCCAAGGAGGAAGAACAAGCAAATATGAGTTCCATGAAGTTTGAAATTGATAGATTCAATGGACGCAACAACTTCAATATCTGGAAGATCCAGATGATGGCGTTACTGCGGAGGGAAGGTTCAATCCATGCTATTGACGGAAAGTATCCTACGGATATATCAGCTCCCGACAAGGAGAAGATTGAAGGGGATGCATTGAGTGCAATCCAACTATCCCTTGCACCTAACGTGCTTTGTGAAGTGAGTACGGGTACCGAAGAGACGGCCAAACAGTTGTGGGAAAAGCTAGAAGGGCTATACCAAGACCGATCAGTGACAACAAGAATGTTGTTACAACGGCGTCTTCACACATTTAAGATGGGGTCAGGTACTTCGTTACAAGATCATTTAGATGCGTTTAATAAACTTGTCATGGACTTACAGATTGCAGGAATTAAAAGGGAGGAGGAGACGCTTGCATGTGCTTTGCTATTTTCATTGACTTCAGGATATCGTGATATTGAGAATTCAATGATGTATAGCAAGGAGCCTATCAAGCTTGAGCAAGTGCGGCAGGCACTTAACTCTAGTGATGTGCGGAGGCACATTGAAGGAGATAGAGATGACCAGGCAAGTGGCCTCTTTGTAAGAGGCCGGACTAGCCAACAGGGAAAGACCAAATCAAAGCACAGATCAAAGTCTCGTGTGAACAAGAAGAATACAGAGTGTTGGGGTTGTGGCAAGAAGGGGCACTTTGAACGAGATTGCCCAATGTCAAAGTCCAAGGAAAAGGCGAGTGCATCTACAGTTGAACAGGTACATAATTTTGATAATGATTATGTACTAACAACATCGTGTAATAATAATAGTAGTTATGAAAACAAATGGGTGTTAGACTCTGCTTGTACTCTGCATATGACGTTCCGAAAAGACTGGTTTAGCAGCTACGAGAAAAGTGGAGGAACCGTAGTAATGGGCAATAATGCAACTTGTGCAATAGTTGGCATTGGCTCAGTTCGGGTTCGCTGCCATGATGGAATCGTGAGGACTATTACACAAGTCCGTCATGTTCCTGATCTGAAGAAGAATTTGATCTCCTTGGGTACTCTGGATGAACAAGGCTACAGGTACATGAGCGAAGCAGGAACTATGAAGGTGACTAAAGGTTCTTTAGTCATGCTGAAAGGCAAGCTGGAGAACGGCCTTTACACATTGGCCGGAAGCACCATTGTTGGCTCTGCAAATGCATCTACAGTGCAGTTATCTAATGATGACAAGGCAAGACTATGGCACATGAGACTGGGTCATATGAGCGCACGTGGACTGGAGATGTTGAGCAATCGTAAACTTTTGGAAGGTGAGAAGATCAGCACGCTTGACTTCTGTGAGCACTGCGTTCTAGGGAAGCAGAAGAAGGTCAGCTTCAGCACTGGCAAACACAAGACAAGAGGAGTGCTAGACTACATCCATTCAGATTTATGGGGTCCTTCTAAACTTCCATCGAAGGGCGGAAAGAGGTATCTTCTCATTTTTATTGATGATTTCTCACGAAAGGTTTGGGTGTATTTTTTGAAGGCAAAAAGTGATGCTTTTGAAGCATTTAAAGAGTGGAAGATTTTGGTTGAAAATCAAATGGAGCGGAAAATCAAGTATCTTCGCACAGACAATGGCTTGGAGTTTTGCAATGAAGAGTTTAATGAATTCTGCAAGGTTCATGGGATCTCAAGACATAGGACTGTCAGGCATACCCCACAGCAGAATGGAGTTGCCGAGAGAATGAACAGAACTCTTCTTGAAAAGGCTCGTTGTATGCTCCTACAAGCCAAAATGTCCAAAGTATTTTGGGCTGAAGCAGTTCACACTGCTGCTCATATTGTCAATCGATCTCCAGCATCGGCAATTGACTTTAAGACTCCGAATGAGGTATGGTCAGGTGAACCCTCTAACTATTCATACTTACGAGTATTTGGGTGTCCAGCTTATTATCACGTTAATGAAGGAAAGCTTGAACCAAGGGCTAAGAAGGCCATATTCGTAGGGTATGTGGATGGAGTAAAAGGGTACAAACTTTGGTGTTTGTCTTTACTCAAATTTATAGTTAGTAGAGATGTCACCTTCGATGAATCCTCTATACTTGATCCCCGTAAAGTTTCCGTGGAGTTTTCAGGAAACAAGAACAACGAGCAGGTGGAGCTTCCGGTGGAGCTTGCCAAGGAAAAGGATCAAGAGACTCAGGTTAAAGATGAGTCAGAAGATGTAGGCCTTGAAGAACTTGCTGTCAATGAACCATACACAATTGCGAAGGGGAGGGAGAAGAGGCAGACACGAGAACCGGAACGCCTTATAAATCAAGCAAACTTGATTGCATATGCGTTCGTAGCTGCACAAGAAGAGATTAAAGATCTGGAGCCCTCCTCGTATATTGAAGCAACTTCTTGCAAGGATGCCGCACAATGGCGGTTAGCCATGACTGAAGAGATGGAGTCTCTTCACAAGAATCAGACATGGGTCTTAGTGAAAAGACAAAAGGGGAAGAGGACAGTTGGATGCAAGTGGGTCTACCGAAAGAAAGAGGGAATTCCTGAAGTGGAAGATGCTAGGTTCAAGGCGAGATTGGTTGCAAAAGGTTTCAGCCAAAAGGAGGGAATTGACTACAATGAGATTTTCTCTCCGGTCGTGAAGCATAGCTCAATTCGCGTGCTACTAGCATTGGTTGCACAATTTGACTTGGAGCTTCAACAGCTTGATGTCAAAACTGCTTTCTTACACGGTGATCTAGAAGAGACAATCTATATGGATCAACCTGAAGGTTTCCTAGCTGAGGGAAAAGAAGATCACGTATGCCAACTAAAGAAGTCTTTGTATGGTTTGAAGCAATCCCCTAGACAGTGGTACAAGAGGTTTGATGCATTCATGACTACACATGAATTCTCAAGGAGTGCATTTGATAGTTGTGTGTATCACAAGAAGATGTCTGGTAACTCAATGATTTATTTACTGTTGTATGTTGATGATATGCTTATTGCTGCTAACAACATTACAGAGATAAATGCTTTGAAGAAACTGTTGAGTAAGGAATTTGACATGAAGGATTTAGGAGCTGCAAAGAAAATCCTTGGTATGGAGATTTCAAGAGAAGACGATGTTGTACATCTTTCTCAGAAGAGGTATATTGAAAGGGTTCTCGAGAGATTCAATATGCAAACGTGCAAGCCTGTAAGTACACCATTAGCTCCTCATTTTAAACTTTCAGAGTCACAAATGCCTCAGTCCGAGGATGAGGTGGAGCATATGTCAAAGATTCCTTATGCCAGTGCAGTTGGTAGTATTATGTATGCTATGGTATGCACACGTCCAGATATTGCTCAATCTGTAAGTGTGGTAAGTAGATACATGTCCAACCCAGGAAAGAGGCATTGGGAAGCTGTCAAGTGGATATTGAGATATCTCAAAGGAGCTTCTGGTGTTGGTCTTACCTTTCGAAAAAGTGGTACAGGTATTTCAATTCTCGGTTATGTGGATTCTGACTATGCAGGAGATCTTGACAGAAGAAGGTCCACAACTGGATACATCTTTACCCTCGTTGGCAGTGCCGTCAGTTGGAAGTCGACTTTGCAGTCGATTGTCGCTTTGTCTACGACAGAAGCAGAATACATGGCAGCAGCGGAGGCGGTAAAGGAAGCTATCTGGTTGAAAAGTTTAGTAGCGGAATTGAGTTTGGTTCAGCTGGAATCAACTCTTAGATGTGATAGTCAGAGTGCTATTCATCTAATGAAAAATCAGAGATTTCATGAGCGCACTAAACACATTGATGTCAGATTTCATTTTATTCGAGATGTTATTGATGAGGGAACTATCAAGGTCGTGAAGGTTATCACAGACGATAATGCTGCAGACATGTTGACCAAGATAGTCCCGCTCGCTAAGTTTGCACACTGCAAGGACTTGGCGGGGGTGTGCATCAACTGATGCAACTCCGAAGAGAACAGTTGCTAGGTGGAGGTGGTATGTTCAACAATGGTTTGATTCTTCTTGTTTCTTACAACGGGGTTGCCCAGTAAGCTTAGAAGTTTTGGCCAGAGTTGTTCACACGCTCGAAACGCAAACCAAGGTGGAGATTGAAAATGTTGGTTTATGTTTAGTCAACAATGGCATGCCAATTGGAAGAGTTGGTGGAAAGAGTTGGTGTGGATGCTAGGAGGAAGCTTCCTCCTTTGATGTCACCCATGACATCAAGAGGAGGTAGTTTGATGTCACCAATGACATCAAGAGGAGGTCTTTACCTCTATAAATAGATGCACTCCTTCACTTGTAGAAATCATCCCAAAATAATACAATACATTGTAGTGAGTAGAGAGTTAAGAGAGAAATTCTCTTAAGTGTAATTGGGAAATCTCCCCTTCCTTTGTTAATATTAAAAGGGCAATTGTTCTCTGGTGGACGTAGGATTATTTTGATCCGAACCACGTTAAATCTTGTGTTCTTTCTTTTACGTTTCCACTAACAGTTAAAGTCAATTGATAGACATGAAGCACAAAAAATATTATTCCCACAATGGTATCTTAGTCATTAGACATATAAAACATTCATCATACAACCAGCAGATTGAAGTCCATAAACTATGGATGAGCAATTAGAAAGTATCAAAGAACAAATAAAAATGTATCAAGAAATGAAGTTAGAATGGAGATACCCACACATGCTGCTTCCCCGTTTCAACTCTTAATTTGTCAAGAGCAGATACAACTCTTTCATCTGTCAAAGAAACGAACTAGTCAACTCTGAAGACATAATTACATTTAGTTTTGAACTACATCTCTCAAAGAACTTTTGTTCTCGTAGTCATTCAGGAGTAGGGGGATCTGAAGAGCTAACATAAAAATAGTATGAGCTTTAAAGCAGTAAAAAGAGAATAAGAACACTTCCTCACGAGTTACAAGATTACGAATTGAGGAGAAAAAAACTCATGTATCCAGGTTACGCGCCAGATCATCAGTCTTATGCTTGTCCAATTATGGTGAGCTCAGGATTTGGACAAGATTCAGCAAGGTAGGATAGCAGCAATTATTGGTATAGGACTTCAAAAGAGATCAAACTAGATCATGAATATGCCATCCCTCCACATCTTTAATTCAAACTACATCAGCAAATTCTCTTCCTTGCTTTGTTATGTTAAGTTCAATAAGCTCTATTCCGTTCAACCCATACTATCTGTGAGAAGGCACGGGAGAAAATATGATATATTGATATTGTGTGTCTAATGCAATACAAGATGTGCTAATTTATAGCTACTCTATACAAAGGGCATACTACACCTATTCCAATGTGGGACAACTACATATCTATATCTAACACTCCCCCTCAAGCCGGAGCATACAAATCATATGTACCGAGCTTGTTACATATATAACCAATGCGAGGACCGGTGAGGGACTTGGTGAAAATATCTGCAAGTTGATCATTCGACCTCACAAACTTAGTAGTAATATCTCCTGAAAGAATCTTCTCTCTTACGAAGTGACAATCAATCTCAATGTGTTTAGTTCTCTCATGAAACACCGGATTTGATGCAATACGAAGGGTAGCTTGATTATCGCACACAAGTTCCATCTGATTGATTTCACCAAATTTCAACTCCTTGAGCAATTGTTTGGTCCAGACTAGTTCACATGTTGCCATAGCCATTGCTCGATATTCTGCTTCTGCACTAGACCGAGCAACTACATTCTGTTTCTTGCTTTTCCAGGACACCAAATTTCCTCCTACTAAAACACAATATCCAGACGTAGAACGTCTATCAGAAGGTGATCCTACCCAATCAGGAGTACCCAACGATCTGCTCATGACCTCGATCCTCAAACAGTAATCCTTTGCCTGGAGTCGATTTTATATACCGGATAATGCGGATGATTGCATCCCAATGACTATCACAAGGAGAATTCATAAACTGACTTACAACACTCACAGGATAAGAAATGTCGGGTCTAGTCACTGTGAGATAATTTAATTTACCAACCAGCCACCTATAGCTTGCAGGATCGCTAAGCGGCTACCCCTGTCCTGGCAGAAGGTTAGAATTCGGATCCATCGGAGTGTCAACAGGTCTGCAACCTATCATCCATGTCTCCTCAAGAATGTCTAAAGCATATTTCCTTTGAGAAATAACAATACCTGAGCTAGATTGAGCAACCTCAATACCTAGAAAGTACTTCAATCTGCCTAGATCCTTAGTTTGAAAATGCTGGAAGAGATGCTTCTTCAGATTAGTAATACCATCCTGATCATTGCCAGTAATAACAATATCATCAACATAGACTACCAGATAAATACATAGACTTGAAGCAGAGTGCCGATAAAACACAGAGTGATCAGCTTCACTACGAGTCATGCCAAACTCCTGGATAACCGTGTTGAACTTACCAAACCAGGCTCGAGGAGACTGCTTAAGACCATAAAGTGACCGATGCAAGCGACATACAAAACCATGAGACTCCCCCTGAGCAACAAAACCAGGTGGTTGCTCCATATAAACCTCATCCTCAAGATCACCGTGAAGAAAGGCATTCTTAATGTCCAGCTGATAGAGGGGTCAATGACGAACTGCAGCCATGGATAGAAAAAGGCGGACTGATGCCACTTTAGCCACAGGAGAGAAGGTATCACTGTAATCGAGCCCAAATATCTGAGTATATCCTTTGGCAACAACACGGGCCTTAAGTCGATCAATCTGGTCATCGGGACCAACTTTGACTGCATAAACCCAACGACAACCAACAGTAGATTTACCTGAAGGAAGAGGAACAAGCTCCCAAGTACCACTTGTATGTAAAGCAGACATCTCGTCACTCATAGCCTGTTGCCATCCTAGATGAGACAACGCTTCACCTGTAGACTTAAGGATGGAAACCGAGGACAAAGAAGATATAAAAGCATAATAGGGAGATGATAGATGATGATAACTCAAACCAACATAATGAGGATTAGGGTTAAGTGTGGTCCGTATACCTTTTCGAAGTGCAATCGGTGTACTAGGAGCAGGGTCAGGTGCAGGACGAGAACCAGTTGGGCCTGATGTAGGGCGTAGACGACGATGATAAGTCAAGAGTGGTGTTCCTGTGAGTGGGGAACTAAGAGGAACAACACTAGACTCCTCAATGGTTAGTATGGGTGAAACCTCTGTGTTCGAAGGTGGAGGGGGAGCTATAGGAAACTCCTCAAAGGTCGGTATAGGCAAGACCTCAGATATATCATGGTGGTCAGCAGAAGCAAAGAATGGTTTAGACTCAAAAAATGTGACGTCAACTGACATAAGGTACCTACGAAGATCAGGTGAATAACAACGATATCCCTTCTGAACATGAGAATAGCCAAAGAAGACACACTTGAGAGCACGAGGAGCTAACTTATCTTTCCCAGGGGCTAAGTTATGAACAAAACATATGCTCCCAAAAACACGAGGTGGAAGAGGGTATAAGGCTGACTGGGGAAACAATACTGAATGCGGAATCTGATCCTTGATGGGAGATGAAGGCATCCTATTAATCAAATAACAAGCTGTGAGAACTGTATCGCCCCAAAAACGTAACGGAACACGAGATTCAATTAGAAGTGTGCGAGCAGTCTCAATAAGGTGCCTATTCTTTCTCTTTGCAACCCCATTTTGCTGAGGGGTATAAGGACAAGATGTCTGATTTATAATTCCATGAAAAGTCATAAACTGCTGAAACTGAGAAGATACATATTCTAAGGCATTATCACTGCGAAAAATGCGAATAGAGACACCAAATTGATTTTTTATTTCAGCACAAAAACTCTGGAATATAGAGAATAACTCAGAACGATCTTTCATTAAGAAAAGCCAAGTACATCTTGAGTAATCATCAATGAAACTAACAAAATAACGAAATCTCAAGGTTGAACTAACTCTATTAGGACCCCATATATCAGAATGAACCAAGGAGAAAACAGACTCTGCATGACTCTCAACTCTACGCGAAAAGGAAGCTCGGGTATGTTTCCCAAGCTGACACGACTCACAATCTAATGTAGACAAACTGGATAAACTAGGCACCATCTTCTGAAGTTTGGATAAACTTGGATGTCCTAAACGACAGTGGATTAGGTCCAGAGGATCGGTAACTAGACATGTTGTGGAAGGACTGAGTGAATTAAGGTAGTAAAGGCCTTCTGATTCACGTCCTGTACCAATTGTCTGTTCCGCACTGCAGTCCTGCATAATAAAAGAATCATCAGTAAAATATATACCACAATGGAGGGCAAGAGTCAAACGACTAACAGATGCAAGACTAAAAGGACAACCAGGGACGTAAAGAACGGAATCTAGGGTGATAGAAGACAATGGGTTAGCTTGTCCAACTCCTTGTGCCTTAGTTTGACATCCATTGGCTAAAGTAATAGTGGGAAGAGACTGTGAATATACAATATTCGACAAAAGTGATTTATTACCAGAGATGTGATCAGAAGCGCCCGAGTCCATGACCCATGGTCCAAGAGTACTAGACTGGGAAACACAAGCAAAAGAATTACCAGCAACAGGAGTATCAGGTTGGGCAACTGAGGCTACTTGTGGAGATGTCTGCTTACTTGCTCGATACTGAAGGAGCTCATTATATTCTTCTTTAGATACAGAAAAACCTTGGCTACCTGTAGTCTTGGTCTGAGCAACGTAAGCATTTTTGGGTGCACGACCATGTAAGGAATAGCACATTTCACGAGTGTGTCCAAGTTTGTGACAATAAGAACACTTGGGTCTAGATCTCCCAAAACGACCCCATCCTCCTCTGTTCTCCATAGTTTGAGACGCCCGAACATCCACTGTCTGCGATGCGAGAACAGAGGAATCAAGTATTTGTGATGAGATCACTGGGTGACTTGGTGCTGCAGCAAGGCAGAGTAATCGAGAGAATAATTCATCAACTATGGGAACAGTCGGACTAGCCAAAATCTGGTCTCGCACTGAATCAAGATCATTAGGAAGTCCAGCGAGTGTAAGAACTAGAAACATCTTTTGTCGCTGCTCTTGTTGTTTTGCCACACTAGCAGAAACTGGCATTAATGTCTCAAATTCATCCATGAATGCTTGTACGTGACCTAAGTAAGTAGACATATCTAATTCTTACTTCTTTAAGTTTGTCATCCGTGATATCACATCATAGAAGCAAGATATGTCATTAGTGTATAAGGAACGAGCCTTTGCCCAAACCAAATAACATGTCTGGAATGGACAAAACAAAGGCATCAACTTGGAATCATAGAACGCCACAAGATGCTACATAATTGAGCATCAATCTTTGCCCAAAGCGTTATCGCCTTTTCATCTCCTTCGCTAGACTATTTAATGAGATGATCTTGAACGCCTTGACCTTTACACCACAACTCGACAGATGAAGCCCAAGCTAAGTAGTTTGAACCTCCCATTAAAGGTTCCGAAGTAATCATAACACTAGAGCTCCCAGAACTCATGTTTTTAGACCCAAAAGCATCAATTCCCAAAGGCATCGTTGCAAATTATTACCAAATTAGAGAAATAATCAAATGTAATCCACTGAAACAGAGTAAGGAACAGTGAAACAGAATAAGGAAATACTGTAGCTGCCGGAATATTACTGTAGCAGTCGAAATAGTACTGTAGCTGCCGGAAAAATTCAAAGTGGTCGGAATGAAATAAAAACAGTAGAGGTAGGATCGGAATTACCAGACGACCCAACTGTCCTGAAGAAACGTTTTCAAAAAATGGCCGAAAGTCCACTTTTGAAATCACTATTCACACCGAAAAAATATAAAAGTTGTCGGAATTTGGTGTAACCTGGATGGGTAGGCTCGGAATTGCAAGGGGAACAATTTTTCCTGAAGAGTCGTCGCCAAAAAATGGTCGGAAGGTGGTCCACGCGACGTCGGAACTTCGCCGGAAAATTTTCCTCCGGTGGCGAGTGGCGGCGCGTGGAGGATATTCTGACGGAGATTTTTTATGGGTTGGTCGCCGGAGCCCGATCTACTTCGTGGTGGTGTTGGTTTTTGCATAACACTGACGAAAAGTGATTTTTTTTACTTGCGGCAGACCTACCGGAAAAAGGATTCCGGTCAACTGATTTTCCTTCCCGGAGTCGCTGGAATTTATGCACAGCGATAAATCTCTCACGATTGCTCTGATACCATGTGAGAAGGCACGGGAGAAAATATGATATATTGATATTGTGTGTCTAATGCAATACAAGATGTGCTAATTTATAGCTACTCTATACAAAGGGCATACTACACCTATTCCAATGAGGGACAACTACATATCTATATCTAACACTATCACCTATTTATAGCCTGTTTGGCCAAGCTTCTAAAATCAGCTTATTTTGAAAAGTATTTTTCAAAAAGGTACTTTTGGTGAGAAGTAGCTTGTATTTGGCTAATTAATTTGAAAGCACTTTTGAGCAGGGTTGTGAAAAGCGGTCGCTTCCTCGCTTAAAGCGAGAAGCGAAGCGAGGCGACCATCTGACCGCTTCTGCTATATGAAGCGTAGCAGGTAGGCAAAAGCGTATGCTTCCCACTAAAAAGTGAGAAGCGACGATGCGAAGCAAGGCGACTAAAGCGAGCGCTTCTCTGTTTTAAACACCTACCAACTATTTAATTAAAAAGGATGGTCTTTTATTAAAACATACGAGTACCAGCAGCAACAGAGAGAAAGAGGCGACTAGGGTTCCAAGTTTTCTACACTTTTCATCTTCAATTCATCAAGTTTGGTCCAGGTGTGTGATTTCTTCCTCCTCCTCCTCCTCCTCCTTTTTCTTTTTCTTTTTCTTTCACTGTTTCAGCGTCCAAATAGCAGCGAAATGCTGGCAAATTTTTTTTTCCCTTCAGTTCTTCTTTCTCAGTGTTCTCCTCTTCGTTGAAATGCTTCCCAGTTCTTCTTTCACAATTTTTTCACTTGAAATGCTGCCCAGTTTTTAAAAGAATGGTATACTGCCCTTCGTTGAAAAGAAGCAGCTACTTTGTCCCTAGTTGATGAAGAATTTGACAATCTTGTAGAAGAATATGATGCTCATTTTGTGCTTTAATTGATGCTACTCTTTAGTTTTTACATTCAAGTATTGAACATTTGCTTACAGTTACATGTGTTGTCTATGCAGTATTTATTTTAATATTTTTTTTTAAATTCCGCTTCACTCCAAAAAAGCGCGCTCTTCGCTTCTCGCTTTAAATGAAAAGGGGATTGTCGCTTTTCCTCGCTTCACTCTCTTCACAACACTGCTATGAGCAGCAATTAGTATTTAGCCAAACTTTTAAAAAGTGCTTCTAAGTATATTTTTCTCAAAAGTATTTTTCAAAAAGTGCTTTTCAGAAGAAACTACTTTTTTCCGCTTCTCAAAAATTATTTCTACTTCTACTCAAAAGCACTTTTGTCCTTCTAAAAGCTTGGTCAAACACCTTAACTTTGAAAAGAAAAAAAAGCGTATGATATGCTTTTTCTGTTTTTTTTTTCTCATTTTTAATCACCACATTCTTCTTCCTTACTTTTCTTGGAAGAAATCGATGGAAACAATGAAAAAGAAGCTGGCAGCGGGGCTGGGGCTTCTCAATCACCTCATCTCCTTCACCTAGAAACGTAAAATCTACTATCATAATGTCCTGTCAAGAAGAGGAATAGGTTGAGGCAACCTGAAAGCCATAAATTTATAGGCTGCTATAGTATTGAGTTCAGACAATATACAAAAGATTTGGGCTGTTATAAGGCTCTAGTGGGTCATCGAGAGTACAGATTTGTCTTCCTTGAGAGGAATCTGACCATAATCAGAAAGAAAGAACCAAAAATGGGACAAAGAACCCACCAGCTTCTACCACAACCAAAGCTCCTAAATTCCTTACAAAATCAATCACATTGCCTTTGTATTTTAACACCATCTCCAAGAACGGATAAATGCAATATTCGAGCAATCAAATTTCTAGTACCTGAAGAGAGCACTAAGAAATAAAAAGAGAGAAGTTCCCACCACCACTGGACAACTCATCACTTGCACATAGAGATTGAGGTCACCAACGATAGGTCTAGTCATGGCCGGGCAGAAAACTGATAGCCACCCATCGATCTTTTCAACCAGTATATTTGACTGCCCTTCCCATTAGCCCTTTGTTTCAAACTATTGGGAGATGAGGAATTTTTGTGGAGAAGGGGTTGTTAAACAAAGAAGCAGGGGAAAGGGTTCTGAAACGGGGAAGATGGAACCTTTTAAATACTATATTTCTTTTTTTTCCTTATAAATTACACGTGTCATTGTTTGTTCATTCATTTGACAAATCACCGCCGATTGTTAGTCAGACACATGGTCAGTTGGACTTGGTGTTTAGGAAGCACATTTATGCCAAGAAGAGGTAACTAAATAGTCACTAGCAAAGTTAAGATGTCTACATGATAAATCGTGTCAAGTTTAAGGAGCTAACTACATAATTAGCTTTTTTTACAACGGTGATGTACAGCTCAACTTAAGTGCACCTCGACTATTCCACAGGATACCTGCTACCTCCATCAACACAAATACTGTGCAAATCTGTCTACCAAGACTTAAGCAGATGGAAAGAAACCACCCATTTTTTTTGTCCCTGTGAATCTGAACACTAGTCCCCAAGGTTTGTATCTACTTCACTAGGCCACATCCTTGAGTGCAATATAATTTCCTTGATTATGTGGCCCATGAAAGGCCGTTATATGTGTAAGCAAAGATCTACCAAACTATGAAGATTATGGAGTAAATGACTTGATCAATGAGTATTTAATTGAGTAACACATTGACAAGGAACATAAAAAACTGCACTTACACCAGTCTCATCACTTCTTACTTAATTGTAATGTCCAAATTCTAACATGGAGCTAGGAATGATATTGGCTATAAAATTTTCTAGGTCTTCAATCTTCATTGGCTCAAAGGTCTGGATTTCTTTTCTATTCAATAAGAAGAATCAATATTGGTCATCAGACCTTCTCAGACCCTAGTTGCTCTAACTTTGGAAAGTGAAGTTGCATTAACAGATTTGTACTCCTTTCATTTTTATTTTTTGACTTTTGATAGGTAAACAGAAGTTCATTCATTATTCATACTTAATCCTCCACAACTTGCTAAAGAATAACATTTATATTCAGTTTCAAGATTCAGAGATGGCTTTTAGTTTTTTGAGAAATATCAAATATTTCTGGGGTCTAAGTTAAGATAGGGTCTGACATCTTTTTAAAGGAGAACTTGGCAAAGACTATACTTTAGTTTGGTTTAACACGCGAAAGATCCCCAGACATCTAAGACAATGTTCAGTGGACAGTTGGCCAAATCTCAGGCCCCCAGTTGCAGAGTTGGCTGAATCTTAGCCTTGCATTTGGCGACAAGTCTCCACCTTAGATCTATCCCAAACTCCTATATCGTCATGATTCTCGAACTAAGGTACACCACTAATGGCACATCTATTACCATGATCCCACTATATATTCTGCATATATCATTATTACACAATTGACTGCCTTTTTCACAACCAATAAGAAAAAGAAAAAAAAGAAAGAGGAAATGAACAATGAGAAACCCAATAATCTATTGGTTAATGACATCATTAACGTACATGGTCTCAAAAGATTGTTGCTATGATATGAAATCACCTGATCTGGAGCAAATGATGACATTATCACCCGCCTTGAGAAATTCTTTAGCTAATGCATAACCTATTCCTGAAATAATAAAATAATGTTGATTCTAGACATCTACAATGAAGTGAAATCACAAAGAGAAACTGCTGCATATTTCAGTGTGACTTATTCCGTATCCATGTAACAACTCTGAGAACAAAGTGGGCAGATTGAAAGATAATCCACGAACACATGGCATTAGCTACAAATTTTATGGCTCTCTTTGCTAGAACGTAAAAAATTCCATTGAACTTGTCAAGCAGCAGGAAATTGAACATATTACATCCCTATCTAATTCAAATTCATGTATTCGGTGATTATGCAAAAACATGGGTGAAGCTTCAGCATACAAACTTCTAGTTACTACACAATTGATAAAAAATAAGGATCAAAATGGAGAAAAGATGTGAAGAGTTCTAAGGCATCTAAAGAAAAATAAAAAACCATCTACAAAGAGGTTCAAGTGACCACCTACAAGTAGGCGTCGGCAGCTTTTTCAACCATGAAAAAAGAAATTATACATTTTAATAACCAAAGCTGCATTTTAGGAATTGTCGGGGAAAGGTGGACACTAAAGCACCCAAAGGAGCTACAAATCCAGAATCACATAATTTAGCTGAAGAAATAGGGCTGTAAAGTTTACTTAATTCATACCATCAGCAGTTATGCTTTGCTGTTCGACCATGATAAATAAGGTCTGTGCTACAATGCAAACTATCTTTCCCCTGCCATCTAGGTGGATGCCCCATATTCATTTTGTTTCACTCAGAGCAATTTCATGATTCTCAGGTCTATCTTCAAAAACCCAGGTGGTCATGAATCAATAGGAAGGTGCAAAAGGGAGACAGGTATATCTAAAAGTTTTGTGCTGAGTGCTAAATACTTTCTTCAGAAGCTGTTTCCTCTGAAATATGGATCCAGGAAGTCCTGTCATTTGCTCCAAGAATTTCACACCAGGTCAGGCTACTAGTTACGGATCAGATCTGGATTACACATGGGACCAATTTCAGACTCAGTGAATCTGGATCTTATACTAGCCTTCACGTGAATGAGTGAAACTTTTTAATAGGATATGATTATCAACTTTCTCAAGGCACGTGAATCTAAATTATTGAATTTGAGATTGTGAACCTACCTCATTATTTATAAATCAATAATCATTCCACTAAATCCCCCAATGTGGAAAAAATAGATAGAAAGTAACTTGGTAGGATGCTTCCAAAATTAGATAATGCAGAATATCTTAGTTTAGACAAAACCTGATTACTGAAATACTGCATCGCAGAAAGAAAACAACTTGAAAAGCATTTATTAAGCAGGCGTTTGAAAAATATTTCATTGAAGTTGAGAAAAAGAATATTTGAAGTTGAAGTTAAAAAGGAATATTTGAATAAATATCTTTACCAAAAAAGAAATTGTAAAAGATAGAGAAAAGATTCGACACATACTTGACTAATCCCATAACTGTCAATCATGGCATTAATTGATCTCAATGTATTCAAGAAAAGATGTTGATCCTTTCTTCCTCCTCCGACTGATCTCCTTTTCTAATTTGGCTTTCTTTATAAGTTCAATTTTGTCATTTGCATATATTACAAGTGTTCTCCAGTATGTGTCTCCATTCAATTCAAGAGAGGGACATTTTAGAAATTTCAAAATCTCACTATTTTGCATTACTAGGAACTTTCGTAGTCAAGCAACAGGAAAGATGAAATCACATTCCATTTCACTACTTTCTCTAAGTGCCAAGATCTTCCTTATACCTGTGGTACTACGGAGTTCACAATCTAAAGTAAACCAAAAATAATTGAGACGACTTTAAGGACGCGTCATATGAGTCAGAGGATGAGGGTTATTCAGCTTAAACCTCATAAGTTTGGGAGATTGAAAGCACATTTAACTTAACACATGCATTTCTTTCCTAAGGAGTTACTGCAAGGTTTCTACTAAAAAGGGAGATATTCTCTTGGTTGTATATTTGAAAGGAACATATTCTCCTGGTTGTATGTTTAGTATTGGATGTATATTTGGCTGGAATAACTCTCTTGGTTGTATATTTGATACATGAGAATCTTGTACACCAATGTTGCTTGTAATGTTGCTTCCTAGTTCAGCTATACATCTTCGTATAAATATATCTTTTTAGTCAAAAAAGATACAGATGATTGCAACTTTTATATGGTATCAGAGCCTAAGCCGTCTTCTTATCTTTTCTTTGGTTGTTGTCGTCATCATGACTGAAATGAACACTTTGTGACTTCTGCTTCAGAGTCAGCACCATTGTTCTCCCATGCGCCTAGTATCACACATCAAATATACAACCAAGAGCAACCAAGAGAAAATATTCCTACCAAATATACAACAAAAAGAATATATTCCTCGTTAAGGACCTTCTATATTAGTCCTTAAGGCTACATGGCAAAAACATTGGACTCATGCTTCATTAGTCCAAGTATATTAATGACCTCCTCTTACAAATGGGTATGGCTACCTGTAGTGATATTTCTACTCCATCTACTCCTACTGACAAGTTTACATTGGGTGATAGTGAGACCTTTTATGATGAAACTCTGTTTCATTGTATTATTTGTAAGTTGCAGTATCTCACTTTCACCTAACACGATATTACTTACTCTGTCAATAAAGTAAGCCACTTTATGCATGCTCCCACCATTCATCATTAGGCTGTTGTGACACATATTTTTCGATATTTGAAGACGTGACCACACATGGTTTGTGAATTCCAATTCATGGTATACACGTGCTTTATGGTTCTGTAACGCTGATTGGGCAAGAGATGTCGACAATAGGACTTCCACAATAAGTTTTGCAACTCTTTTAGGGTCTATTGCCTTTTGGTCAGCCAAAAAGCAACTTTCAGAGTCTCGGTCCACTGAAGCCGGGTATCGTGCCTTGGTTGCTGCAAGTTCTGTCATAATGTTGATTCACAACCTGCTTTCTAAGATTGGCTTAGATGTCCTAGGTGTGACAATCTTAGTGCAATGTATGTAACTGCTAATCTAGTGCTTCATACCCGAACATAACACATGGAAATAAACTTCCATTTTGGTTGGTGATTTAGTTTGCCAAAAAAACTTTCAAGTTCGGTATATCTACTCCTTCATTGATCAAGTTGTAGATGTACTGACTATGCCTTTGCTTGAGGATTACTTTCGTCCTTACGAGACAAGTTGATCATTTTTTCTACAATGGTTCAACTTGAGGGAGGATAACGAGGAATATATTATCTTGGTTGCATATTGGTAGCAATATGTTCTCTTGGTTGTATATTTGGTAAGAAATATTCTCTTAGTTGTACATTTGGTGTAAAAGAATTTGGTAGATATCTACCTTATTTATAATTGTGTTTCTTGGTTTAGCTATACATCCTTGTTATACATATATCTTTGATCAATAAAAGATAAGTTGCAATGTATACACCTACCAGTCAACCAGCATAGAGTTCATGCAGGCTGATATCTATTAACGTCTTCCAACATTAAAACAACAACAACAACAACGACCCAGTATAATCCCGCTAGTGGGGTCTAGGGAGGGTAATATGTACGCAGACCTTACCCCTATCCCGAAGGGTAGAGAGGCTGTTTCCAGGAGACCCTCGGCTCAAAAAAGCAATAGGAGATGATATATTAGTACCATAAAAATGCATAATAAAAATAACAACAATATATAAGAGATATGAAATACAGAAATACGAAATACGAAAATACGAAATAGATGGCTGGTATAGTACAACTAGAAGGTAAAGCCCTGCATCAATAGACGACCAATGACATTCCTAGTCTAACTCCTAACTGGATAGTCTCACTCTATTGTGCTGTAGAAATATTCACACTCTCCCCTAACCTACAACCTTAATGCTCGACCTCCATAATTCCCTATCAAGGGCCATGTCCTCAGTAATCCTAAGTCGCGCCATGTCCTGTCTGATCACCTCTCCCCAATACTTCTTAGGTCTTCCTCTACCTCTCCGCGTGCCCACTACAGCCAGTCGCTCACACCTCCTCACCGGTGCATCAGTGCTCCTCCTCTGAATGTGCCCGAACCATCTGAGTCTTACTTCCCGCATCTTGTCCTCCATGGGGGCCACACCCACCTTCTCTCGAATATCTTCATTCCTAATCTTATCCATCCTTGTATGCCCGCACATCCACCTCAACATCCTCATCTCTGCTACTTTCATCTTCTGGATGTGTGAGTTCTTTACCGGCCAACATTCAGTTCCATATAACATGGCAGGCCTAACCACTGCTCTATAAAACTTACCTTTTAGTAACGGTGGCACTTTCTTGTCACACAAGACTCCCGACGCTAACCTCCACTTCATCCACCCCACCCCTATACGGTGTGTGACATCCTCGTCAATCTCCCCGATCCCCTGAATAACCGATCCAAGGCACTTGAAACTACCTCTCTTGGGAATGACTTGAGAGTCAAGCCTCACTTCAACTCCCGCTTCCGTCGGCTCAACTCCAAATTTGCACTCGAGGTATTCCGTCTTCGTCCTACTCAACTTGAAACCTTTAGACTCAAGAGCATGTCTCCAAATCTCTAGCCTCTCGTTGACGCCGCCTCTTGTCTCGTCAATTAGAATAATGTCATCAGCAAATAGCATGCACCATGGAACCTCCCCTTGAATATGATGAGTCAGTGCATCCATCACCAGGGCAAATAGGAATGGGCTGAGCGCAGACCCTTGGTGCAACCCCGTAATAACTGGAAAGTGTTCAGAGTCGCCTCCTACTGTCCTAACCCGAGTCTTAGCTCCATCATACATGTCTTTAATCACCCTAATATAGTTACTCGGGACCCCTTTATCCTCTAAGCAGCTCCATAAGACCTTCCTAGGACATATGACTAGTCAGAACATATACCACTTCACCATTGTCCCTTTGGATGTAGTTCAAGCCCTGCCTTCAATAATCAATTTCCAACTCCATAACTCAAAACATAAAATATGTCCAATGAGTTCATTATTTCTCAGTGTACACCAAATCTAATCTTCTTTAACTTTTGAGGATGGCATTGATCCTCTGGCCATACGGTTATAAGTTTCTCAGTGGCTTCTTACAAAGATTAAAAGTTACAGATAAAATGACCAAGTTTAACATCAAATTGTTCCAGATAAAAGTTACAGATTACTTCTTCTATATGATCTTTGAAAGCTCAACTGAATCCTAAGCAGAAATAAGCAAGCTCAACACAGAACCCTAAACAGAGAGTAGCAAAACACCTAAGTTCACGAGAATCAACAATCCGCAAATTTCAGAACAATCGTTTGCCTCAGAAAGAAAACAGAAAAACAAAAGTTAAGAGTAACATGGCAAATTATAACAAAACCCATTTCAATGGCTGTATTTTGGAAATTTTGGGCGGCAAACCACTAACCTTTGGAACCACCTGTTATTAAGACATTGTAAGGAGGGATCATGGGCTCCGTTTGAGTTTTCTCTGAAGAAGAAGCAGCCTTCACAGCAGCAGCACAGAAAGGAAGTGAATTGTACTTAGACTTTAAGCAAAACCTAGGGCTGGGAGATACAATTGCTGAACTAACCCACAAATCGTGAGGGTTAAATTTTCTGGTTGACAGGGAACAGAGTGCTGATTTAGGAAAGAATTGAATTGAAGTAGTGGGTACACTCATTTCAGCCATTTTTTATTTTTCCTTTTCTTTTCTTGTTTGGTTGAGATAAGGAAGAAAAAGAGCGGGGCACAGGGACGATAGGATACGGACCGTAGGTGCTGCTGATAACAACAACAACAATATCATTATTATACTCATGTAGTGCTAATATGAACTCTTTGGAATTTAGCCCGTTTGGCCATGATGATTTAAAGCAGTTGATAAATATTATGTACAGAAAATTATTTTTAACTGTTGAAACTAATATAATACGCATTTGAATAAAAATACTAAAATTAATAACAAGCAGTTGAAATATTTAGTTCACAAGTGCTTATAAGCACTTTTTTGCTGCAAACTAAAATGCCATGAAAGTTTTTCACACTCTATAAGTGTAACGACTCGGCCGGTCGTCTTAAGAATTAACGCTCTGATCCCTTATTAACTGCTTTCCTCGTATTTGTTTTTGCTATTGTGAGTTGCTGGGAGGATCCGTTTTTGGTTTCGGAGTATTTTGGGACACTTAGTCCCTAAATGAGAGTTTAAGCTTTAGAATTTGGATCGTAGTCGGAGCAGTGTGAAGATGGCCTCAGAATGGAATTATGTTGGTTCTCTTAGCTCCGTTGGGTGATTTCGAGCTTAGGGGCGTGTTCGGATTGTGTTTTGGAGGTCCGTAGCTTATTTAAGCTTGAAATGCCGAAAGTTGAATTTTTGATATTTCTGGTTTGATGGGGAGATTTTGATATAGGGGCCGGAATGGAATTCCGGAAAGTTGAGTAGGTCTGTGGTGTCATTTGGGACATGTGTGCAAAATTTTAGGTCATTTGGGCTGACCAATGCCCCAGCAGCCTTCATGCATTTAATGCATAGTGTGTTCCGGCCATATCTTGACTCGTTCATCATTGTCTTTATTAATGATATTCTGGTATACTCCCGGAGTCGGGAACATCATGAGCAGCACCTGAGGACAGTGCTTCAGACTTTGAGAGAAAAGAAGTTGTATGCAAAGTTCTCGAAATGTGAGTTTTGGTTGGATTCCGTGGCATTCTTGGGTCACGTGGTGTCAAGTGAGGGGATATAGGTGGATCCGAAGAAAGTGGAAGCAGTGCATAGTTGGCCCAGACCATCCACAGTTACAGAGATCCGAAGTTTTCTTGGCTTGGCAGGTTATTACCATCGATTTGTTGAGGGGTTTTCATCCATTGCAACACTTATGACCAGGATGACCCAGAAGGGTGCTCCGTTCCAGTAGATGGAAGAGTGTGAGGCGAGCTTCTAGAAGCTCAAGACAGCTTTGACTACAGCCCCAGTTTTGATATTGTCTAAAGGTTTGGGGTCTTATACTGTCTATTGTGATACCTCGAGGATTGGCCTTGGAGCGGTATTGATGAAGGATGGTAGGGTGATTGCCTACACGTCTAGACAGTTGAAGGTACATGAGAAGAATTATCTTGTCCATGATCTCGAGTTAGCTGCTATTGTTCACGCCTTGAAAATAGTGCATCATTATTTGTACGGTATTCCTTGTGAGATTTATACTGATCACCAGAGTTTGCAGCATATGTTCAATGAGAAGGATCTTAATTTGCGCCAGAGGAGATGGTTAGAGCTGCTGAAGGACTATGATATCACTATCTTGTATCACCCGGGCAAGGCCAATGTGGTGACCGATGCTTTGAGTCGTCGGGCGAAGAGTTTGGGGAGTTTGGCTTATCTACCAGCAGCGGAGAGGCCCATGGCAATGGATGTTCAGGCCTTAGCCAGCCCGTTTGTGAGATTGGATCTTTCGGAGTCCAGTCGGGTTCTAGCTTGCGTGGTCTATCGGTCTTCCTTATTTTATCGTATCAGGGAGCGTCAGTATGATGACCCTCATTTGCTCGTCCTCAAGGATAAGGTTCTACGCGGTGATGCCAAAGATGTGACTATTGGTGATGACGAGGTATTGAGGATGCACGGTCGGGTATGTGTACCTAATATTGATGGGCTTCGAGAGTTGATTCTAGATAAAGCCCATAGTTCATGGTATTCCATCCATCCGGGTGTCGCGAAGATATACCAGGATTTGAGGCAGCACTATGGTGGAGGCGGACGAAGAAGGATATAGTTGGGTTTGTAGCTCGGTGCCTCAATTTTCAGCAGGTAAAATATGAGCACCAAAGACTGGGTGGGTTGCTTCAGCAGATAGAGATTCCGGAGTGGAAGTGGGAGCGGATCACCATGGACTTCGTAGTTGGACTCCCACGGACTTTGAAGAAGTTCGATACTATTTGGGTGATTGTGGATCGGCTGACCAAGTCCGTGCACTTCATTCCTCTGTGTACTACCTATTCTTCGGAGCGGTTGGCGGAGATTTGTATCTGGGAGATTGTTCGTCTGTATGGTATTCCAGTTTCCATCATTTCAGACAGAGGTACTCAGTTCACATCGTGGTTCTGGAGGGCTGTACAATATGAGTTGGGTACTCAAGTGGAGTTGAGCATAGTATTTCACCCCAGACGAACGGACAGTCTGAGCGCACTATTCAGATTCTTGAGTATATGCTCCGTGCGTGTGTGATGGAGTTTGGAGGTTCTTGGGAACAATTCGTGCCACTGGTAGAGTTTGCCTACAACAATAGTTATCAGTCCAGCATTCAGATGGTACCATATGAGGCCTTGTATGGTAGGCGGTGTAGATCCCCGGTGGGTTGGTTTGAGCTGGGTGAAGCTAGATTACTGGGCACAGACTTGGTTCAGGATGCCTTGGAGAAGGTTAAGGTAATTCAGGATAGACTCTGTACAGCCCAGTCCAGATAGAAGAGTTAAGCGGACCGGAAGGTTTGTGATGTTTCCTATATAGTTGGAGAGAGGGTCTTGCTTCGGGTTTCACATATAAAGGGCGTTATGAGATTTGGGAAGAAAGGGAAGTTGAGTCCGAGGTTTATTGGTCCTCTTGAGATATTGAGACGTGTTGGGGAGGTTGCTTATGAGCTTGCCTTACCTCCCAACTTGGCAGGAGTTCATCCGGTATTTCATGTTTCGATGCTCCAGAAGTATCACGGCGATCTGTCACACGTATTGGATTTTAGTTCAGTCCAATTGGACAAGGATCTATCTTAGGTTGAGGAGCCAGTGGCAATATTGGACAGGTAGGTTCGGAAGCTGAGGTCAAAGAACATTACATCAGTGAAGGTTCAGCGGTGGGGTCAGCCGGTCGAGGAGGCGACCTGGGAGACCGAGCAGGATATGCGCAGTCGTTACCCTCATATTTTCACTATTTCAGGTATGTCTCTATGTTCGTTCGAGGACGAATGAATGTTTTAAGAGGGGGAGGATGTAACGACTTGGCCGGTCGTTTTAAGAATTAATGCCCTGATCCCCTATTAACTGCTTTCCCCGTGGTTGTTTATGATATTATGAGTTGCCGGGAGGATCCGTTTTGGGTTTCAGAGTGTTTTGGGACACTTAGTCCCTAAATGAGTGTTTAAGCTTTAGAATTTGGACCGTAGTCGGAGCAGTTTGAAGACGGCCTCAGAATGGAATTCTGTTGGTTTCGTTAGCTCCATTGGGTGATTTTGAGCTTAGGGGCGTGTTCGGATTGTGTTTTGGAGGTCTATAGCTTATTTAGGCTTGAAATGTCGAAAGTTGAATTTTTGAAATTTCTGGTTCGATGGGGAGATTTTGATATAGGGGCCGGAATGAAATTCCGAAAAGTTGATTAGGTCTGTGGTGTCATTAGGGATGTGTGTGCAAATTTTCAGGTCATTCAGGCGAGGTTTAATAGACGTTTTGATCAAAAGCGGAATTTGAAAGTTTTGGAACTCTTAGGCTTGAATCCAAGGATGTTTTAATGATTCGATGTTGTTTTAAGTGTTTCGAAGATTGGTACTTTGAATAGTGGTATTTGACTTGTGCGTACTTTTGGTTGAGGTCCCGAGGGTCTCGGGATGATTCCGGATGGTTGACGGGAAGTTAGTTAGAGTGTGCAGCTGAAGCTGCTGAATTACTGTCATAATCGCACCTGCGGATTGGGACCGCAGGTATGGAACAGCATAAGCGTGTGGTCAGCCGCAGATGCGGCCAGATGAGGGAAAGTCAGAAGTCACAGGTGCGGGTGCTTTATCGCACCTGCGGGACCGCATGAGCGGGTATATGGGCACATGTGCAGTCCCAGTGCATTAAGTGAAAATCGCATATGCAGTTGGTTAGGCCGCAGAAGCGGGAAAAAGGCCGCAGGTGCGGAATCCCTGGGCCAAAACCTATATAAAGTTTCCTTCGCGATTTTCAGCTCTATTTCACCATTTTCAAGTCGGATTGGGAGCTTTTTGGGAGATTTTGAAGTAGGGGAACTTCGTGGAGGTAAGATCTTTGGAACCAAAACTCGTTGCTATGGTGATGTTCTACTGATTTGACAAATTAGTGGTTAAAAATTAGGGGTTTAGGATTTGAAATTGGAGACTTTGATGTAAGGATTTGAGGGGTCGTTTGTGGTCGGATTTTGATATATTTGGTATGTATGAATTCGTGAGAGTGTAAGGATTCTAGTTTTGTGAATTTTATCCGATTCCGAGACGTGGGCAGGAGGAGTTTTTGGGTGATTTTCTTAATTTTGCGTGTTAGCTTCGAATTAATTAGTTGAATTAGTTAGCTGAAGTTATATTTATATTATACAATTACTTTGAAGAGATTTTGGCCATTTGGAGTCGGGTACTCGTGGCAAGTACGTGATTTCGAGTTGATTGAGCTGGTTTGAGGTAAGTGGCTTGCCTAACCTTGTGTGGGGGAGCTCCCCTTAGGATTTGGTATTGTTATTATATGAGTGTCGTGTACGTGAGGTGACGAGGGCGTACACGTGCTAATTGTTGAAAATCCCGTTTCCATTAAGCTAATACCATGTTTTCTTTTAGTTTAGCAAATAATCATACTTGAATTCTCTTGTTTAGATTAGGAAAAGCATGCCTACGTGACCTAATTTTCTTTCCTGCTTTAATTGCCTACTTGTACTCTGTGCAGCATGTTAGAGTAGAAATTTCTGTCTAATTCGTGAATAGAACTGTATACTTTTTTCTGAGATGGTTGTGTGTTTACTTTGGGACTATGGGACGATACCCCGGGAGATCTTCCCCCTACTTGTTTACTTTGGGACTACGGATCGGTATTCCGATATATCCCCCTGCACATTTATGATTGGGATTACGGGACATCACCCGGTAGATTTTTCGTACTGGATATTTACTTTGGGACTACGGATTGGTATTCCGGGAGTTTCCCTTGTACATTTATGATTTGGACTACAGGACGATATCCCATGAGATCCTCTGGACATTTACGTTTGGGACTATGGGACGATATCCCGGGAGATCCCCTGTTGCTATTTCTGTGTACTGAGTTAGATTCTTTATGTGATTTTATTTGTTATAGACTGTTAGCACTTTAATTATGTCGCCGTATTTTATACTGCTTTACCTTGTTTTTCATCTATAATCAGTAGGGCCCTGACCTTCCTCGTCACTACTCGACCAAGGTTAGGCTTGACACTTACTGAGTACCGTTGTGGTGTACTCATGCCTTTTCCTGCATATGTTTTTCGTGTGCAGATCCAGGTTCTTCGGCTCAGTCATACCATCAGTGAGGCGAGGCGATCTTAAGAGACTTCGAGGTATATCTGTCGAGTCCGCAAACCGGGGAGTCCCTCTCTATTCTCCCCTCTAGTTTTAGCTCTCCTGTATTTACTTTTGTTTAGACATTCTGGAGTTAGAACACTTGTAGTTATTCGACAACTTGTGATTTCATGATATTCCGCATTTTGGGAGTTGTTTCAGTTGAGAGTTTGTATTATATATGCCGAGCGGCATCTTAAACGTTTTATTTATGTTTTATCCGCAGTTTTTTTGGCTAGTTTTATCTTTCGTTTTCTTTTTCCGTAAATTGTTAGGCTTACCTAGTCGTAGAGACTAGGTGTCGTTACGACAGTTCACAGAGGGTGAACTCGGGTCGTGACAACAGGCTCAACCAATCTTGAAAGTTACGTGGACAACCAGCATACCTTGAATCTAGACTGCAATTCTTTCGCACTTCTCTTATCATATTTCTAGTTAGAGGGAGAGCTAACCACTGCCAAAATACAATAGTTTTTCTTATATACGATGGCACCCCTGCCCTCTTTGTTCAAGTAGGCGTAGTAAAAGAAGTAAAAATATCTTTCAAGGATATTTCACCCATAAAGGTAGTTTGCACATAATTATTATATAAACTAGTTAATTTATCCGTGTTTCGCGCGGTCATAAAACTACTTCTAAATACACGCAAAAATGTTGTCCAAGAAGTTGAAAAACCTACGATTCCAATCTCCTTCGTGTTATTAGAAGCTTTATTTGCTTTTAATTTTAAAGCACAAATAATGGGCAATCAAAAAAGTTGATTAGTAAAACACAAATATTATAAGGGATGCATTTGCAATAACTTCAAGATAGATAGAATAATCAAGTACTTGTCAACGTCAAATGGAATACATAATAATATATTTGTCTTAAGACAAACCAGAATATCACACATATAACATTTTTATGCAGTCAGGGTTAAAGGACATAGTTTTCTCGAGCATGTCTCTCTGCTTTCAAAAAAAATGTAATAATATTTCTATTCAGAAAGGTCTACTAAGGCCCTTAAATGAAAACTCATACAGTATTTTTCATTGAATCATTGCACTTGAGAATAAACTAAGTTATGATAGGTTACTTCAAAGACTACAAAGAGGAACTGCACATATATACAAGAAACTTTCAAGATTAGTTGTGTGATGATCCAAAAGGTCATCACTTGTTTTAAAACAAAACTTTCATGTTCTGAGGACTTGAAAACTTCATTTAGAGTCACCTTGATTTGTGTGCACAGTCCAGGCGCGTAGTCGGAAAGCTTAAATATGAAATTATATGAAAAATGATAAGTTTTGACTGTAAAATGAATAAATTTGACTTCGGTCAACATTTTGGGTAAACGGACCCGAATCCGTGATTTGACGGTCCCGGAGGGTCCGTAGGAAAATATGGGACTTGAGCATATGTCAGGAATCGAATTCCGAGGTTCCGAGCCCGAGAAATGAATTTTTAAAGGAAATTATTTTCTGAAATTTTTTAAGGAAATTTGAAATGAAGTTTGATTAGAAAGAGATGGTATCGGGCCCGTATTTTGGTTCTGGCGTCCGTACAGGTCTTGTATATGGTTTAAGTCATTTCTGTAAAGTTTGATTGAAAATGGACGTCGTTTGACGTGATTCGGACCTAAATTGCTAAATTTAATACTTGATGAAGTTTGAGAAAAAGTTCTTGATTTTGAGGCTTGATTCATTGTTATTGAGGTTATTTTGGCGATTTGATCGCACTGATAAGTTTGTATGATGTTGTTGAGTTAGTACGTATGTTTGGTTAGGAGCCCCGAGGGCTCGAGTGTGTTTCGGATGTGTTTCGGCAAGTTTTGAACTTAGGAAAAACTTGCAGATTCATAGAAGTTGCAGGTCTCTGAAGCCAGGTCTCGCGGTCCGCAGTGGAAACTTTGCGACCGCGGTGGGGGCTCCGCGACCGCGGTGGGATTTGTGCGGTCCGCGGTGAGCAAGGCCAAGCCTCCGTGGCCGCGCTCGATTTCTTGCGGTCCGCGGTGGAGCTCCGCGGCCGCAGTCCTTTTTATGCGGTCCCTGGTGGAGCTCCGCGGCCGCAGTCCTTTTTATGCGGTCCGCGGAAAGGGTCTGAGAGGAGTATATTTAAACGAACTTTTCAGTTATTTTTCACTTTTCAAAACTCCAAAAACATAAGAGGTGATTTTCAAATAACCTTTCTTCTCCAAATCAATTGTAAGTCATATTTAACTATTTTTCTTCAATCATTAACATCTTTTAATATGATTTCAACTTCAAATCAATTATTTTCATGGGGAAATTGGGTGTTTTGGGTAGAACCTAGGTTTTCACAAAAATGGGGATTTAGACCTCGATTTGATGTCCGATTTCAAAATAAATTACATATTTGAGCTCGTGGGGGAATGGGTAATCGGGTTTTGGTCCGAATTTCGGGTTTGGACCAAGCGGGCCCGGGGTCGATTTTTGACTTTTTGGGGAAATCTTTATAAAACCTATTTTCATGCAATATAGTTGATTCATTTAGCATTTATTGATATCATTAAGCAAATTGTGGCTAGATACAAGCGAGTTGGTGGTGGAAACAAGAATTAAAGCGGTAATTGAGGCTTGAATTGTGTTCGTTGCATCGAGGTAAGTGTTTGGTCTAACCTTAGCTTGAGGGATACGAGTTGTGTCCTATTTTCTATTTGCTTCTTGTCGAGTACGACGTATAGGCATGGTGACGAGTATCTATACGTTGGTGTCAAGCATGACCGTGAGTCTTATATTGTGATTTTCATGATTTTGTTGTATTATTCATGCCTTAGTGAAGATTTCTAATTGTTGTATTAAGTTTGTGGAAGGAATTGTGACCTATGAACATTGAGGAGCGTTGACTCAAGTTGTATAGCGAAATTGTGAAAGTATAAGTGACAATTGAACTTTTAGAGCATTGGCTCGAGTTGTGAAAGTATAAGTGATAATCGAACCTCTAGAGCATTGGCTCGAGTTGTGAAGTGGATTGTGAAGTGAAATTGAGAAAGAGAAGAGATCATTATGTTGTTACCTTTGCCGGGCTATTGTTGATTTATTTGTTGTTCCCTTGCCGGGATTTAATTATGTAATTGTTGTTCCCTTGTCGGGATTTAATTAGTGACTTGTTGTTCCCTTGTTGGGATTCTTATTGCAAATTTCCTTTATTTCCTTACCCTAATGTTTGTGATTATTATTTGGGTGAGGAAGAGAGTTAACGCACGAAGGGTGATGTCTTGCCGCACGATGTACCATTCCGCGCCGATTTTATTGATTATATGGTGAGAAAAGAGAGTAAAAGCACGAAGGGTGATGTCGTGCACATTTTTATTATATGATTGGTTTGGTAAGAATGAGAGTAAAAGCACGAAGGGTGATGTCATGCATTTGTTGATTTCTGATTCTTTGTTGATATCCGAGCTATGTTGTTTCTTTCATTACTAGTTGTTATTTGATTTACTTCGAGGTTATAGATCCCATTACCCTATTTGCCATGTGATTGTTGTTTGGGTAAGAAATAGCGTAAAACACGAAGGGTGATGCCGTGTATTGTTTTGGTGAGAACGAGAGTAAAAGCACGAAGGGTGATGTCGTGCAAATTGTTGATTTCTGCTTCCTTGTTGATATTCTAGTTATGTTGTTTCTTTCCTTACTTTATGTCTTTCTATTTGGAACTATTATCTCCCCCACAATATGTTCCTCTTCCCACATTGACTGGTTATTCCTGTATTTCTTTTCAGATATATATATGAACTGCACAGGTTTATTTGGTAGTCTGGTCCTAGCCTCGTCACTACTTCGCCGAGGTTAGGCTAGACACTTACCAGAACATGGGGTCGATTGTGCTGATACTACACTCTGCATTGTGTGCAGATCCAGGATCAACTTTCGGACAATAGTTGGAGGGCTTCCTTCAGTCCACTCGGAGACCCAAGATAGACATGCAGGCGTCCGCAGGCCCTGGTGTCCCCCTCTACCCTTTTTTATCTGTTTCATTTTCTTTCGTTTAAAAATAGTGTATTGCATTTCTTCAGACCTTGTATGTAGTAACTCTTAGATAGTCTATGACGCTGTGACACCAGGTTTTGGGGTATTTGAGGTTTTTAAAAGTTGTAACAGACGTAGCCTTAAGATATATAATTGTTGACTTCTGCTTATTTATTTAAAATTCCGCTTTTATTATATTATCGACTTGTGTTTGTTAAAAGAAGCAAAAATAAAAGTGTAGCAAGTAGTTAAGGTTTGTCTTGCCTATCTCCCATTAGTAGGCGCCATCACGACTCCCGAGGGCGGGAAACCTGGGTCGTGACAAGTTGGTATCAGAGCTCTAGGTTGCATAGGTCTCACAGTTCATAGACAAGCTTAGTAGAGTCTGAGGGATCGGTACGGAGACGTCTGTATTTATCTCAGAGGCTACAGAGTTAGGAAAAACTTCACATTTATTCTTTCCTATAGTGCGATTTTGTTTTCCAATACTAATTGAACTGCTATTCTGTTCTTTCGTAGATGACGAGAACACGCGCTTCCTCATCCTCCGCTCAGCAGCCCGAGCCCCCAACAGCCGCTCCCACGAGGGGCGGAGGGCAAGGCCGAGGTCGTGTCAGAGGCCGAGGTAGGGGCATATCTCAGCCCCGAGCAGCAACCGCATTGACGTAGCCTCAGGTTGATTTTGATGAGGAGGTTCTGGCTCCAGCAGTTCCGGTGGGCCCAGCTCAGGTCCTAGAGGGGTTTATTGCTACCCCAGTTCTTCAGGATGCTTTGGTCCGTTAGTGGGCCTCATGGAGAGTGTCACCCGGGCAGGCTTGCTTCCTGTAGCACCAGCCGTCTCTCAGGCTGGAGGAGGGGCCCAGACTCTTGCTACTCGCACTCCGGAGCAGGTAGCTCCTCAAATTCAGACTCCAGCGATTCAACCAGTTGGAGTAGTACAACCGGGTGTGGTAGCTTAGAGCGGTGATGGAGCGGCTATGTCCGCCGATGCTTTGTGGAGACTGGATAGGTTTACCAAGCTCTTCACTTCTACTTTCAGCGGTGCATCTACTAAGGATCCCCAAGATTATCTAGATAGCTGCCACGAGGTTCTCAGGAACATGGGCATTGTTGAGACCAATGAGGTCGATTTTGCTACATTTCGCTTGTCTGGATCCGCCAAGACTTGGTGGAGGGATTATTGCTTAACGAGACCAGCCGGATCGCCAGCCTTGACTTGGGAGCAGTTCACACAGCTATTCCTGGAGAAGTTTCTCCCCGTTACTCAGCGAGAGGCTTATTGGAGGCAGTTCGAGCGCCTCCAGCAACGTTCCATGACTGTTACCTAGTATGAGACCTGATTCGTCGACTTAGCTCGCCATGCTCTCATTATACTCCCTACCGAGAGAGAGATAGGGTGTAGAGCTTTATTGACAGTTTTATCCAGCTGATTTGTCTTCAGATGGCTAGAGAGGCTGGGAGTGAGATTACTTTTCAGGAGTCAACCAATGTGGCTCGTAGAGTTGAGATGGTTCTGTCGCAGGGAGGCGGACATGGGTTAGACAAGAGGCCCCGTCATTCAGGCCAATTCAGTTTTACCTCATCCGGAGGTCGAGATTCGTATGGTAGAGGCCACCCTCCTAGGCCCTTTCAGTCATCGCTCCAGGTTTCTCAAGGTACTCCAAGTGGTTGTGGTCCCCAGATGCAGTATCCCAATCAGTAGTCCTACAATGCATCACCTGCTCCTATCAGGGCACCGCCGCTTTAGAGTTTCCAGGGTGATCATTCAGGTCGTCAGGGCCAGCAGTCTCAGCAGCCGATGGTTTGTTACACGTATGGTAATCCGGGTCACATTGCTAGGTTTTGACCTCGAGCACTGAGTAGCTCTCAGCATCAGGGTCCTCGTGCTATGGTACAGGCACCAGGTGTTCCATAGCCCGCCCAGCCAGCTAGGGGTGGGGGTAGAGGTGCTGGAGGTGGTAGTAGAGGTACTAGAGGTGGAGCTCAGGCTGCCAGAGGTGGAGGCCAGCCAGCTATAGGCCGTCCCAGAGATGTAGTTCAGGGTGGTGGGGCCCAACCCCGATGTTACGCCCCTCCAGCTAGGCCCGAGGCTGAGGCTTCAGATGCAGTCATTACAGGTACTATTCTGGTTTGTGATAGAGATGCTTCAGTGTTATTTGATCCAGAGTTTACCTACTCGTATGTGTCATCTTATTTTGCACCGTATCTGGCCATGCCTAGTGATTCATTGAGTATTCCTATTTATGTGTCTATACCGGTGGGTGATTCTATTGTGGTAAATCGAGTCCATCGTTCTTGTATTGTGGTGATTGGGGGTCTTGAGACTCGTGTGGATTTGTTGCTTCTAAACATGGTCGATTTCGATGTTATATTGGGGCTGGACTGGTTATCACCTTACTACGCTATCTTGGACTGTCATGCCAAGACTGTGACCTTAGCCTTACCAGATTTGCCCCGTTTAGAGTGGAGAGGAACTCCTGGTCATTCTACCCGCAGTGTTATCTCGTATGTGAAGGCTCGGCGTATGGTCGAGAAGGGGTGTTTGGCCTATTTGCCATATGTTCGTGATTCTAGTGCTGAGGTCCCTTCTATTGATTTTGTGCCCGTTGTTCGAGAGTTTCCTGATATTTTCCCTTCTGACCTGCTGGGTATGCCACCCGACAGGGATATTGACTTTTGCATTGATTTGGCTCTGGGCACTCAACCCATTTCTATCCCGCCGTATCGTATGGCCCCGCCTGAGTTAAAAGAGTTGAAGGAGCAGTTGCAAAACTTGCTTGAGAAGGGTTTCATTAGGCCGAGTGTTTCGCCTTGGGGTGCACCGGTGTTGTTTGTTAAGAAGAAGGACGGATCGATGAGAATATGTATTGATTACCGACAGTTGAACAAGGTTACAATCAAGAATAAGTATCCATTGCCGAGAATCAATAATTTGTTTGATCAGCTTCAAGGTGCCAAGGTGTTTTCAAAGATTGATTTGAGATCTGGCTACCATCAGTTGAGGATTAGGGCATCCGATGTCCCTAAGACAGTTTTCCGCACTCGGTATGGGCATTATGAGTTCCTGGTCATGTCATTTGGGTTGACCAATGCCCCAGCAGCTTTTATAGATCTGATGAACCGAGTGTTCAGGTCTTATTTGGACTCGTTCGTGATAGTCTACATTGATGATATTTTGATATATTTCCGCAGCCGGGAGGAGCACGAGCAGTATCTTAGAATGGTTCTTCAGACTTTGAGGGATAGTCAGTTATATGCTAAGTTCTCGAAGTGTGAGTTCTAGTTGGGTTTAGTTGCATTTCTGGGTCACGTTGTATCAGCAAAGGGTATCCAGGTTGATCCGAAGAAGATTGAGGCAGTCAAGAACTGGCCTAGACCAGCATCAGCTACAGAGATTCAGAGTTTCTTGGGATTGGCAGGCTACTACCGTCGGTTCGTGGAGGGGTTCTCATCTATCGCAGCCCCGATGACCAGGTTGACCCAGAAGGGTGCCCAGTTCAGATGGTCGGACGAGTGTGAGGCGAGCTTTCAGAAGCTCAAGACAGCTCTGACTACGGCACCTGTGTTGGTTTTGCCCACAGGTTCAGGGCCTTATACCGGCATCTCGTATTGGGCTTGGTGCAGTGTTGATGCAGGATGGCAAGGTCATTGCTATGCTTTGAGGTAGTTGAAGATTCATGAGAAGAACTATCTGATTCATGACTTGGAGTTGGCAACCATTGTTCACGCATTGAAGATTTGGAGAGATTATCTGTATGGTGTGGCATGTGAGGTGTTCATGGATCACAAGAGTCTTCAGTATTTATTCAAGCAAAAGGAGTTGAATTTGAGACAGAGGATGTGGTTGAAGTTGTTGAAAGATTATGATATCACTATCTTGTATCATCCGGTAAAGGCCAATGTGGTGGCCGATGCGTTGAGTAGGAAGTTGGATAGTATGGGCAGTCTTGCTTATATTCCGGTCGGTGAGAGACCGCTTGCTTTGGACGTGCGGGCTTTGGCCAATCAGTTTGTGAGGTTGGATATCTTTGAGCCTAGTCGTGTATTGGCCTGCACGGTCGCTCGTTCTTTTTTATTGGAGCGTATCCATGATCGGCAGTATATGATCCCTATTTATGTGTCCTTAGAGACACAGTGCAGCACGGAGGTGCCAAGCAGGTTACCTTAGACGATGATGGAGTTTTGAGATTGCAGGGTCGAGTTTGTGTGCCTAATGTGGATGGGCTCCTAGAGTTGATTTTAGAGGAGGCCCATAGCTCCCAATACTCTATTCATCCGGGCCCCGTGAAGATGTATCAGGATTTGCGGAAACATTATTTGTGGCGGAGAATGAAGAAGGATATCGTTGCATATGTAGCTCGGTGTTTGAATTGTCAGCAAGTTAAGTACGAGCATCAGAGGCCTGGTGGTTTATTTTAGAGGATTAAACTTCCCGAGTGGAAGTGGGAGCGGGTCACTATGGATTTCATTGTTGGACTCCCACAGACTCGAAGGAAGTTCGACACAATATGGGTCATTGTCGATAGGCTGACCAAGTCAGCACATTTTATTCTTGTGGCAGTCTCCTATTCTTTCGAGAGGTTAGCTGAGATTTATATCCGGGAGATTGTTCGTCTTCATGGTGTGCCTGTATCTATAAATTCGGACCGAGGTATGCAGTTTACCTCGAGTTTCTAGAGAGTAGTTCAGCGAGAGATGGGCACCCAGGTTGAGTTGAGTACAACATTTCATCCTTAGATAGACGGGCAGTCCGAGCGGACTATTCAGATTTTGGAGAATATGCTCCGAGCTTGTGTCATTGACTTTGGAGGCTCGTGGGATCAGTTTTTGTCTTTAGCAAAGTTTGCCTACAATAACAGTTACCAGTCGAGTATCCAGATGGCTCCTTATGAGGCTTTATATGGTAGGCGGTGTCGATCTCCGGTTGGATGGTTTGAGCCAAGAGAGGCTCGATTGTTGGGTACGGATTTGGTTCAAGAGGCTTTGGACAAGGTCAGAATTATTCAGGATAGGCTTCGTGCAACTCAGTCTAGAAAACAGAGTTATGCAGACCGCAAGGTTCGAGATGTGGCTTTTATGGTGGGAGAGCAGGTATTGCTCCGAGCCTATGAAGGGCGTGATGAGATTTGGGAAGAGGGGCAAGCTTAGCCCTAGGTTCATTGGCCCGTTTGAGATTCTTGATCTAGTGGGAGAGGTGGATTATAGACTTGCATTATCGCCGAGCTTATCAACCGTGCACCTAGTGTTTCATATGTCCATGCTCCGGAAATATCATGGGTATCCATCCTACATGTTAGATTTCAGCACTGTCTAGTTGGACAAGGACTTGTCTTATGAGGAGGAGTCGGTAGCTATTCTAGACCGGCAGGTTCGTCAGTTGACGTCGAAGAGTTTTCCTTCTGTACGTGTTCAGTGGAGAGGTCAGCCCGCTAAGGAATCGACCTGGGAGTCCGAGTCCGATATGCGGAGCCGTTATCCCCATCTTTTTTCCAACTCAGGTACTTCCTTTTTCTGTCCATTCGAGGACGAACGATTGTTTTAGAAATGGAGAATGTGATGAACCAAAAGGTCATCACTTATTTTAAAACGAAACCTCTGTGTTCTGAGGCCTTAGAAACCTCATTTAGAGTCACCTCGATTTGCGTGCGCAGTCCGGACGCGTAGCCGGAAAGCTTAAATATGAAATTTTGTGAAAAATAATAAGTTTTGACTGTAAAATAAATAAGTTTGACTTCGATCAACATTTTGGGTAAACGGACCCGGATCCGTAATTTGACAGTTCTAGAGGGTCCGTAGGAAAATATGGGACTTGGGCGTATGTCAGGAACGAGGTTCCGAGCCCGAGAAATGAATTTTTAAAGGAAATTGTTTTCTGAATTTTTTTAAGGAAATTTGAAATGAAGTTTGATTAGAAAGAGATGGTATCGGGCCCGTATTTTGGTTCCGGCGTCCGATACAGGTCTTGTATATGGTTTAAGTTATTTCTGTAAAGTTTGGTTGAAAACGGACGTCGTTTGACGTGATTCGGACCTAAATTGCTAAATTTAATACTTGATGAAGTTTGAGAAAAAGTTCTTGATTTTGAGGTTTGATTCATTGTTATTGAGGTTATTTTGGCGATTTGATTGCATTGATAAGTTCGTATGATGTTGTTGAGTTAGTACGTATATTTGGTTAGGAGCCCCGAGGGCTCGAGTGTGTTTCGGATGTGCTTTGGCAAGTTTTGAACTTAGGAAAAAGTTGCAGATTCATAGAAGTTGCAGGTCTCTGAAGCCAGGTCTCGCAGTCCGCGGTGGAAACTTCGCGGCCGTGGTGGGGACTCCGCGACCACGGTGGGATTTGTGTGGTTTGCGGTGAGCAAGGCCAAGCCTTCGTGGCCGTGCTCGATTTCTTGCGGTCCGCGGTGGAGCTCTGCAGCTGCAGTCCTTTTTATGCGGTCCGTGGTGGAGCTCCGCGGCAGCAGTCCTTTTTATGCGGTCCGCGGAGAGGGTCTGAGAGGAGTATATTTGAACGGACTTTTCAGTTATTTTTCACTTTTCAAAACCCTAAAAACATAAGAGGTGATTTTCAAATAACCTTTTTTCTCCAAATCAATTGTATGTCATATTTAACTAGTTTTCTTCAATCATTAACATCTTTTAACATGATTTCAACTTCAAATCAATTATTTTCATAGGGGAAATTGGGTGTTTTGGGTAGAACCTAGGTTTTCACAAAAATGGGGATTTGGACCTCGATTTGAGGTCTGATTTCAAAATAAATTACATATTTGAGCTCGTGGGGGAATGGGTATTCGGGTTTTGGTCAGAATTTCGGGTTTGGACCAAGCGGGCCCGGGGTCAATTTTTGACTTTTTGGGAAAATCTTTATAAAACCTATTTTCATGCATTAGAATTGATTCATTTAGCATTTATTGATATCATTAAGCAAATTGTGGCTAGATACAAGCGAGTTGGTGGTGGAAACAAGAGGTAAAGCGGCAATTGAGGCTTGAATTGTGTTCGTTCCATCGAGGTAAGTGTTTTGTCTAACCTTAGCTTGAGGGATTACGAGTTGTGTCCTATTTTCTATTTGCTTCTTGTCGAGTACGACGTATAGGTATGGTAACGAGTATCTATACGTTGGTGTCAAGCATGACCGTGAGTCTTATATTGTGATTTTCATGATTTCATTGTATTATTCATGCCTTGGTGAAGATTTCTATTTGTTGTATAAAGTTTGTAGAAGGAATTGTGACCTATGAACATTGAGGAGCGTTGGCTCAAGTTGTATAGCGAAATTGTGAAAGTATAAGTGACAATTGAACTTTTAGAGCATTGGCTCGAGTTGTGAAAGTATAAGTGATAATCGAACCTCTAGAGCATTGGCTCGAGTTGTGAAGTGGATTGTGAAGTGAAATTGAGAAAGAGAAGAGATCATTATGTTGTCACCCTTGCCGGGCTATTGTTGATTTATTTGTTGTTCCCTTGCTGGGATTTAATTGTGTAATTGTTGTTCCCTTGCCGGAATTTAATTGGTGACTTGTTGTTCCCTTGTTGGGATTCTTATTGC
This sequence comes from Nicotiana sylvestris, assembly GCF_000393655.2. Taxonomy (NCBI): domain Eukaryota; kingdom Viridiplantae; phylum Streptophyta; class Magnoliopsida; order Solanales; family Solanaceae; genus Nicotiana; species Nicotiana sylvestris. The sequence continues at coordinate 47,606,045 of NC_091068.1, forward strand.
AAATTTCCTTTATTTCCTTACCCTATTGTTTGTGATTATTATTTGGGTGAGGAAGAGAGTTAACGCACGAAGGGTGATGCCGTGCATTGTTTGTTATCGTGAGGAAAGAGTGTAAAGCACGAAGGGTGATACCGTGCCGCACGATGTACCATTCCGTGCCGATTTTATTGATTATATGGTGAGGAAAGAGAGTACAAGCACGAAGGGTGATGCCGTGCACATTTTTATTATATGATTGCTTTGGTGATGACGAGAGTAAAAGCACGAAGGGTAATGCCATGCATTTGTTGATTTCCGATTCTTTGTTGATATCCGAGTTATGTTGTTTCTTTCATTAATTATTGTTATTTTATTTACTTCGAGGTTATAGATCCCCTTACCCTATTTGCCTTGTGATTGTTGTTTGGGTGAGGAAGAGCGTAAAGCACGAAAGGTGATGCCGTGCAAATTATTGATTTCTGCTTCCTTGTTGATATTTTAGTTATGTTGTTTCTTTCCTTACTTGATGCCTTTCTATTCGGAACTATTATCTCCCCCACAACATGTTGCCCCCTCCCACATTGACTGGTTATTCCTGTATTTCTTTTCCGCTATATATATATATATATATATATATATATATATATATATATATGAACTGCACAGGTTTATTTCGTAGTCTGGTCCTAGCCTCGTACTACTTCGCCGAGGTTAGACTAGACACTTACCAGCACATGGGGTCGGTTGTGCTGATACTACACTCTGCACTGTGTGCAGATCCAGGAGCAGCTTTCGGACAGTAGTTGAAGGGCTTCCTTCAGTCCACTCGCAGACCCAAGGTAGACCTGCAGGCGTCCGCAGGCCCTGGCGTCCCCCTCTATCCCTTTTTCTCTGTTTCATTTTCTTTCGTTCAGAAACAGTGTATTGTATTTCTTCAAACCTTGTATGTAGTAACTCTTAGATATTCTGTGACACTGTGACACCAAGTTTTGGGTATTTGAGTTTTTAAAAGTTGTAATAGTCGTAGCTTTAAGATATATAATTGTTGACTTCCGCTTATTTATTTAAATTATGCTTTTATCATATTATCGACTTGTGTTTGTTAAAAGAAGCAAAAATGAAAGTGTAGCAAGTAGTTAAGGTTTGGCTTGCCTAACTCCCATTAGTAGGCGCCATCATGATTCCCGAGGGCGAAAAGCCCGGGTCGTGACAAGTTGGTAATTAATACAAAAAGACATATGTTGTTTATAGTAGAATAAGAACTCCCAGTCCCACATAGTACCTAATTATAAGCGTAAAACCTGCCGAACAGGTGAATATTGGATCCCATTTGACCCCAGGCTATAGATCTCTGTATAATTCAAAGCAATACCAAAATTCGATCCTAAGTATCAATCACTAACAGGAAAATAAGGTAAACATTTTAAAAATCAATAGGGAATAAAAACTATTCTTTAACATGAAGAAATTCAAAAGCTCAGTAGTAGCATATTTATCAAAAACCTTTTAATCTGTGTTCATCTTAAGCTTAAAAATAAATTAACTTTTGATCAATGAAATTGTGTCGGAGAATTTGAATAAAAACTACCAAAGGAGTATAGGTAAGGAATTTTATAAAACTATCAATTTACTCATATGGTGCAAATAATTAAATGGAAATTTTATCTCAAAATATTATGACTGCTTGAGAAATCAAATTGTTTCTTGTACTACGAGAAGTTAATCCAATAGGATAGAAGGAATCATAGAATTGGAATAAAAAATTGAATATAAAATATGTATAGCAATATATTTTAAAGAAAGAACTGGCAGAGGGGTTTCACGAACAATTACTCTTTCTTCTCTTACGGTGATTAATTTTTTGGGTGTCGTAAAAAGATTGTAAAAATAAAGCCAACGATTAAGTTAGATCTTCAACGGAAATTGCATAACCTCTTTAGAAAAGGAACTTCAAATTGGAAGGAATACTCATGAGAGATGCATGCTGTGTATTTTAACATATTTTTTTTCATTAGCATAAGCAATTTTAAGCGTTGAACTCATTGATTGTGTTACTGCTATATTTTCTTCAATCACATCTTTTGTAGGTTGCCTTTTGTGCATTACTAAAGTATACATCCTAAAATGCGTAAAATATATGAAAAAAAAACAAAGAATCACGAATATTGACTTCAAAAAATAAATATAACGTAGCATATCAGGAGAATTTATTTTCCCAGTGAATGATATTTGCACCTAAATCCTAATGACCTTTTATTTTTTCAAACTGAGAAATTCAAACACTGAATTTTAAGCCGTGCAGACATCCTGTTTGGTCGAAAATGACATACTTTTTTATTGTTGAGAAATTGCATATGTGTGGCGGCCACGCTCTAGAACTCATTGATTACTTTAACGTGAAAAAAAGGTAAAAGAGGTCACCGTTGAGATGTAGAAGACAAATAACTAAGATAGAGAAAAATATCTCTCTCTCTCTCTATATATATATATATAAAAGAGGGAATGGACAAGGTGACTTGACACCTCTCTTTGGCCAAGGATCCTATTTATCTTTTTTCTCCTTTTTTTTTTTTTGCCTTTTTCCCCTTCATTCATTTAATTTAATTTGTTCAATTATTAGAAATTGATCATTTTCTATTGTATTTATTACACCTCATTATATTAATTTCAGTTACGAAAAGTCCCTTAACTATCTGCTGCCCCATTTTCAGTTTCTAAAACCTTTTATTTCCAATACCTTTTCATTAGCTAGTAGTAAACGAAGGACATTAATCGTGATCTTACAATCTATATTATGACACGATGAACAAATTGGGTATGATGATTCGAAGACGTGAGTTATAGGAAGACAACAATAGCTATGAAGGGAGCAGAGTCCAGAAGCAGCGGAGGAAAAGAAACCATACATTTGTTATTACCTCTTCTGCCTTTTGATTTTCCACTTTAAACTTATAGCTTTCGGAATTCCTTCTTCCTAGAATCTCTTGCATTCTCACTTTTTTGTCATTCAATCTCTGTTATTGATTTCTTTGTTATTGTGGCTAACTTATTTTTGTCATTTTCCACCACTGATATAGGGATTTTTTACTCCTCTTTTTTATTTTTAATACTATTGCGTTGGTACTCAATGTTGCATACATTTTGTTTTATAATTTGAGCAGTATTTGATATTTGGATAATTATTTGTATTTGTCTGTGCATGTTTATTTGTTAAATTAATAAAAAATACAAAAATATGTCGCATTTTGCATGTAGGATTTAATTCTACAATTTGTTAGTAATTAAGTTTGTTTACAAAAAATGAAAACTACAAAAAATAGGCATCTTTTGCATTTTTAGCATTTAATGTCCAAATATACAATTTTTTGCTTAATTATTACTTAATTGTGCGTTAATTGTTATTGGTAGTTAATTTGCGCTTTTATAACTTAATTTAGTTCTTAATAATAATTTAAGTATTTTTATAATTTAGTTTTAGAAAAATAAAAGAAGAAAAGAGAGCTAAAATACAAAGGAAAATCTGATTGTGCCATTTCTTCAATTTCAAACCGCAGGCCCAAATAATTGCCCAATCTTCCCCATGACCCGGTCCACTTCAAACCGGGTCGACCCGGTCCGCCCCATTAACCCAAATACCTAACACCCCTCTTCATTTTTTTTTCAAAACACAAAAGAAAGAAAAGAAACAAAAACCCTAAAAAACCTAAAAAAAACTACCAGCCCCCCTCCATCTTCTTCATCTCCAAAACCTTCATCCCAAGCCATCCATGGCTTCCTCCCATGGCTTCTTCTGCGTCCACGCCCAAACACCACCACAAAACAGGCCCTCCAAACCTCCCGTCACCTTCCCGTCGTAACCCAAAAACCAGTCGCACCCCAACCTCACGTCCAAACACCACCACAAAACGCCACCACCAAACAGGCCCGTCAACCATCGTCCACTGCCCGAACGAACCCAACTGTTGTTGCGTCGTCCGCTTCAAGCTCGCGCTACTGCTTTTGTCTCTCGCCGCTGCCCTTGTTTCTGAAACCCCATGGATGCCATGTTTGCAGCTCGTCGCTGCTGACTCCATGACTGACCGAACGCACCGAACAGCTTCAAGCGCGAACAACTGAACACACCCCAGCTGCCTCTGTTTCGCGTCGACTGCCGCTACTGTTTCGACGTACTTCTTAAAGTCGAGTTCGTCGTTGAGTTAGTCATTGAGTCCGGACAGATTTGTTCCCATCCGAGGTTCGTCAAAACAGTCCGTACATATTTCGTTCAATCCGGTTAGTAGATTTTGAGTTTTATTTTATCCGTATTTCGTTTTGATATTTCTCGAATCTAAAATCGGTAGATATTTGATTTTTGGTTTTGTTCATGTTCATATGTTTTGTTAAATTAATTTTCAGATTTCAAAATAGAAGTTTAATTAGTTGTTTTCATATTTATTTCATGTTTGTATTATTGTTTAAGTGAATATTTGTTAGTTTAATGTTTGTTAGATTCAAATTGAAATTTAATTAATTATTTCTTCAATTTGTTTCATGTTGTTATGTATTTTCCAGAAATTATTAGTGTTGTTTGAGTCATGTGAATCCGTCATGTTTGTTGCTTAAAAATAGATTTAATTCATGTTCGTCTTGGTTTGAAGTTCATGTTTAAATCCAGTGATTTAATGTGAGTTTATGTTTGTTTGTGATTTGTTGATTTAATTTGAATCATGCATATTGTTGTTTGTATTATTGTCTCTTTGTTCATCCATTGATGGTCTAAGTTAACCAGGATTGGTTTCCGATATGGTTAATTTATTTCCATTAATTTGGAGTTGTGTTGTTCATCGTGTTCGTATAATTTTTGTTGAAGATTGTTGAGAAATTGGTCATCTTGGCTATCTTTTGGTTATGTTATGATTAATTGATTGTTTAGAGCTGATGGGGGTAATTTGGTAAATTGCATTGCATTCGGGGGTAGAATGGTAATTGCAATAAGGTCGGAGGGGTAGTTTGGTAATTGAACATTATTTTAATTCTTTATGTTAAGCATGGGGACAAAATATAAAGGGGTGAGATTTTTGATGTACTTGTTTAACATAATGGGGGACAAGACAAAACATAATGGGAAGGAATATTGTACTTATTTAATGTAAGCATGGGGGACAAATTGTAATGGGTTGTGGTGGATGTATTTATTTAATGTAGGCATGGGGGACAAAGTTTAAAATAAAAAAAAACATTAATAAGTGGGACAAAGCATGCCATTGGGGGAATAATTTGGGGTTGGGAATTGAAGACTTGTCTTGCTATATATATATAGGGTCATTTGACACAAAAAAAGGACTTGAACATTGAGAGAAAAAGGGTTGAACATTATTGAGAGGACTTAGAGATTGTCATTGGGAGAATATTTTGAGAGTAATACATTCTGGAAAATTTCAAGAGTGTTAGAGAGTAAAAGAGAAAGACAACTTGAACTTCTACTTGAATAATTTCCGTTTGCTTTTCTCGAGTGTTATTCAAAAATCATTAAACCACTGCATCTTGTGTCCGTCGCTCTTCTGCTTTGATTGTGATTGCACTTTGGTATTGTTGGGTTTTTAATCTGTTACTGGGTTATTCTACTGGTTGTTGCTGGTTTTGCGGTGTTGCTGAATCTGCTGTTGCTGTGTTATTATTGCTGCTGACTTCTCCTTCTTTTGTTCTTGTACTGCCATTTCCAGGTACACATTTGTACACTCTCGGATTGAAGAAAAAATGAAATATTAATCAGACTTTGTTCCTGTTGAATCCCTCCTATTTAGATTTGTGTTTGAATATAATTTTCCTTTCTTTGTATAAAAAATGTAGTCGATTTATTAATGAGTAATGGTGCTGCATATGTATAACTTCTTCATCTAATAACGTTAGTTTAAATTAATCAAAGTTGTTTTGACATTATTACCTATTTCATGTTCTGGTATTATTGAATAATAGAATATAGAATGAAAGCAGTTTTTCTTTGTACAAACTCGATCGCAATTTTCCATTCACATTAGCCGTAACTTAATAACTAATAAGTTACGTTTTTCAGCATGTAATTAATTGAGAAATTTTCTTTTATTTTTAGAGACAAACTTAACAGAAGAAATGTAGTCACTGTAGGTTTATCCTTTTACATAAAATGAGACGAGCCTCGCCAAATAAAATGCACAGATTGCGGGGCCCTCACAAAATGTATGCTTTAATTACTTAGAACTCGGGATCGGCCGTTTAACAAAATTCCACGGCTTTACCCAGAAATAATAATACACTAATCGCTTTAGGCGCGTATTTTAATAATCTTACCTTCTTAAACTCGGGTGCACATTTATGTGACCCAAATCCAAATCTCAACGGAGTCGAAATGTGTTTCTAATCACGGGTACATTGATTGTGACGTGGTTCGAGATGCGTGTCCATGACGTTGCAAATTCCTTTTTAAAAATAAGAATGAGATGAGCCTCGCCGAATAAAAATACAAAATTGCGGGGCCCTCATTAAATATTTGCTTAAAAATTGCTTAGACTTCGGGATGGATTGTTTAGCAAAATTCCACGGCCCTACCCAAAGTAAATGATACGCTAGTCGCTTTAGGCGCGCCTTTAATTTAATAATTTAATTTTCTAAAACTCGGGTGCACATTTATGTGACCCAAATCCAAATCTCAACAGAGTTGAAATATGCCAACAACCACGGGTGCATTGATGTGACGTGGTTCGAGATGTGTTTCCACGATGTTGCAATTCTTGATAAAAATAACAGTAAATGATAAAAGCGGTTAAAAGTTAAACATAGGTTCAACATGTATTAAATCAGATAATCAAGCCGAATATGACAGTTTGAGCGACCGTGCTAGAACCACGGAACTCGGGAATGCCTAACACCTTCTTCCGGGTTAACAGAATTCCTTATCCAAATTTCTGGTACACAGACTGTAATATGGAGTCATTCTTTTTCTCGATTCGGGATTAAAATTGGTGACTTGGGACACCCTAAATCTCCCAAGTGGCGACTCTGAAATAAATAAACAAATCCCGTTTCGATTGTCCTTTAATTGGAAAAAACTCTCTTGTACCCTCTCGGGTATGGAAAAAGGAGGTGTGACAGCTCTGGCGACTCTGCTGGGGAATAGTAACCCAGAACCACTGGTTCAGGGCTAGAAATTCGAGCTTAGATAAATTGTTATATTTGGCTTTATCTGATTTTTACATGTTTTGAGCCTAATGTGCTAAATGCTGCTTTTACCGCTTTGATATTATCTGAACTGTATATAAATTGTGCCGAAACCTTTCTCTTCTTACCTCCGGGGATGTGCTTACTGGTTGAGACTCCCTATTCTGTTAGTGTCATACCCTAAATAAAAGAGGCTCGGAAAGTTTCTAAGCCGGCTGGCCTTTTGGTTCCCGGAAAGGAGCTCCTTCCTCAGCTCGAGTTGTCCGCTCGGGTACACTGTCTAGAACACCGACCCAGGTTTTGAACATAGAATAACGTGACTTCATGCCGGATCCCTAGTAGGAACGCTTATATTCATCACGTTGCATTTGACTTAGGGGACTCAACACAGGGGTTGGGTCCGTCTAGGACTAGCAACCTGATATGAAAAGACCATTCTGATGCATCCTATTTGTTTTCCGTGCATTTATTTGTCTCGCGCCCGCATGCTGACCGGTGTTTGAATATTATGAATATTGTGAAATTGAAAAAAAGGAAATAGCGGTTAGGGAGTTAATTGTTTATTTTTGAAAAAATCCAATGAGAAAATGAAAAAAATGTCTTACTAGTTTGTTTTATTAAAAGCAAAGGAAAACTAGGAGAAAAAAATCGTTGTTCTGTCTTGGTTGTTCAAAAAAAAATAGAAAAATAAAATAAAATAGTTTGTTATTTAAAAATAGTTTGTTTTGAAAGTGGTTTTATTATTTGTTGCATATATATATATATATATATATATATATATAAATCCAAAAGTTTTTCTTTATTTCCAAAAAAATGTATATATGTCTTTATTTGTTGCAAAAATATTTGTCTTGCCAAAAGTCTAGAAAAGATTTTTAGACCCCCAATTTTCAAAACAAAAAATCCAAAAAATATTTTCCATTATTGACTTCTTTAGAAAGTCCTTTTAATTATTTTTTTTAAAAAAAATATATATACATATAAAATCCCAAAAAAAAAACTGAAAAGAAAATTCAAAATTCAAAATTTTTTTTAGAAGCATTTCTTTTATTAAAGGTAAAATTCCAAAAATATTTTCTTTCTTCTTTAGAATAAGAGAAACAAATGAAAATTCAAACAAAAAATATCTTCCTTTTACTTTTGAAATTCTCAAAAGAAAAGGAATTCTTAGAAGTCTTTCTTTCAAAAAAGAAAACAAATGAAAATCCAAAAAAAATATACTTCCTTTCTTCTTTTAAAGCAGTTCTTTCACAAATTCCAAAATAATAATAATTTAAAATTAGTTTATTTACTTTATTCATGACGGCCCGAACTACGCGGGTTTGATTCTCACCGGATGTGAGATACGTAGGCAACCCTCATCGGGTCCAACCCCACCTTTTGCTAAAATATCCAAAAACAAATAAATAATAATAAAAAGAAAAAAATACATGTCAAAATTTTAATTCTGTCATGAATAAGTCGAGTGATGCTGTTTTGTCAAAATAGCCGAATATTCCCGAAAGGGACGCCGGAAGGTTGACCTTGCATAAACAGCCACTCTTTGGGTCACGTTTAAGATTTGGTCCAGTTGACCCCCACAGCCTTAAAAATCTTCGTCCCCGAGATGTTGAAAGGCCGTGTTTGCAATATTGAGTTTTCTAATTTGGAAAACGATAAAAAGAGTCATAAATAAGTCAGGTGATGCTGTTTTGTCATAAGTAGCCGAATGTTCCCGAAAGGGACGCCAGAAGGCTGATTTTGCATAAACAACCACTTTTTGGGTCATGTTTAGGATTTTTGGTCCAGTTGACCCACACAGCCTTAAAAATCTTCGTCCCCGAGGCGCTGAAGGGCCGTGTTTGCAACACCAGGTTTTTATTGTAATTTGAAAAGAAAAAAAAACAAGATTTGGCGGTCAGGTGAATACCGTTTGAATTTGTCATAATAAGCTGAGCCAGCTTCGGCCGCGTCTTAAACCGTTCTTGCCGAAATAGCCTTAGAGTATCTTTCAGTTGTCGAAAGGTTATTTTCGTAAAAGAATGGACAAGTTTGTAAAGTGTCATAAAATAATCCTCCTCGACCTCAAAATTCATGTGAAAGTTGGAAGGGGCCACGTTTGCAAAAACAACCATTTGGTTAAAATTAGCAAACGGAGGAGGGAAGTTCGCCATTTGTTTTGGAGTTTGTAAATCTTTTAATTAGAATATGTGGGTTGTTTGATTTTCCAGTTTGTAGGTCATCTTCAAACCTTTGGAACCCAGTTTGTTCTAATATGAAAATTGAAAAAATATTTATTATTGTTTATCTTTTATGGTCCGAACTACGCAAGGTCTGATTCATGCGGGGTCATGATACGTAGGCAATCTCCATAAGATTCGACCACAACAAAAAAAAATGAAAAAGAGAAAAAAAAAATCGAAAAAAAAATCGAAAAAAAAGAAAGAAAAAAAGAAGAAAAAAAGATGTTGTCAATAATGAGGACCGACTGAGTCCATTCTAACCTGTTTTGTTTTGAATCACAAAGAAAGAAGGTGGTTGGTTTGTGGTAAGCCGGACAATGACACCCAGAATCCTTTACTTGCACCTCATGATACACACTCTGCGGGGATCAGGCCTGATAACAAAGCACTCGAATCCTATTGGGAACTTGTTGACGGAGGTTGATGATATTGAAGCTGGTAATGGTCTTGGCAGTATTGATGCGAAGCTCAGTGGCTAAGATGCCGGTTTTGATAAAGTGGGAGGACGCTCCGTTTCCTTGGTTAGCAAGAAAGAGGCATTTGGTGGCTTATTTTGTTGTCATTTCTATTGTTCGGATTATTAGGATTGTAATTCGGATTTTGTCCTGTGTCAAACCTTCTTATCTTTCCATTTGTTTTGTCATAGTGGTTTGTTTAAGTTTTGTCCAGGTTGTTTAGGATTTTATTCCGGTTTGTTTTTGTTATTCAAACCATTTCACCGGTAGTCTAATACAAAATCCTGTCTTTTATTATTTCCTTTCATCCTTTTGTTTAGTCCTTTTATCATTTTGTTCAGCGCCGATTCTAGTGACATGACATGCGCTTACAGTTTGGGCCTAATCTTAAAAGTTGATCATAAAACCCTGGGAAGGTGATCAAAGCATTTAAAGGAAATAAGAACGGTTTGAGATTATTTGGAGCCCGAGTCATGTGGAACTAGGGCAAGTAAAACATAAAGAAAACCGTTAAATGCAAGATTCGCCAAATTGGCATGAGGGTCGTTCATGAGAGTGAGAGTGTCGCCCAGCAGTGCTTTAGAAATGACAAATGAAAAAGCAAGTGTTTAACATAATTGTCAAGTCCAGCACCATCGGAAGAGACTATAAATCTATGTTCAATTGTGTTGTTTGCACTTGGCATGTTTTGAAGACTGGAATGACGAAGGCATTTTGTTCTGCTACCTAAACACTTTATCCTTCGTTACCCCTTTTGAGCCTTATTTATTTTCTTTCATACCCCTCGTTCGGAATCAGTAGCAACAAAGAAAAAAGAAAAAAAACAAAAAAAAGGGAAGATAAGAGAACAACAAAATGAAAAAAGAAAAGAAAAATGATAACAAAGACAAAAGAAAGTCAGAAGAAAAAGAGGAATTGGGAACTACGTTTGACCTGATTCTTCAAAGAGGATACGTAGGCGCTTCATGGCTCGGTCATATTTTTGAAAAATGAAAAAAAATCAATCAATTAAAATATCCCCAAGTAAGAAACTGGGGAAAATGTTGCGTTTGTTGTAAATAAATCTAATTCCGAAGGTTGTAATTAATAACCCAAAATCGGTGCATTTTGAGCCTTTAATACCCTTTCTTTCTAGCCCTATCCAAAACCCACATTACGGTCCAAAGAAAGACCTTCTGATCAGTTTTCAAAAGATGCCATGTCAGACAAATGAAGAGTCTTACCGGCGAACCTAACATTCTGTTCCACAGCAGAAAGGACTCTAATCTCCAGCAGAAAGAGTCATACCGGCAACACTCCAAATCCCCAGCTGGAAAGTGATACAAATGAGAGAGTCTTATCGGTGAAAACCTTCACAGGCACCATAAGGCGATGAAAGCTGAGAGAAAAACCAAAAAATGAGAGAGACTTGATAGTGAAAACCTTCGGGCACTACAAGTCGAATAAGATTGAGAAGCGGATGGGGAATCGCCAAATGAATATCTTGAAAGATGATTGACGGTAGAGGATAGGCCACATGTGCATGTCATGACCATTAGAGTCGGTATCTGCGTTTGATAGGTTTTTATTTATAGTTTCTTTTGTTAAAGAGTCATCTTTTTCCTTTGTCTTTTTATTCTGTTCCCTTTTATCTTTTTCCTTTCATAGAAAAATTTCCCAATAGAGTCTGTTTGGTCCGAACAAGTGAGAATTGACTTCAAAATATGCCATCAGCTTTCCAATTATACAAGATGAAATCTGACTAGTACATCCAAATGGTATAGTCAGCAAGGAACAAGCGCGAGGCCAGTGTCAAGAAAGATATCTCCAGCAAAAGGGAATTGACAAAAGGCCAGTGAGCATGATTTGTGGGAAATTCATACAAGACTAAAAGTCGGGGAAATGCCAGTTTCCGAGCTATGCCACAAAAGAAGAGGGACATCCCCAGCGGAAAGGGATTATCCCCACCAAATAATGCCATCCCCAACAAGTTGTTAAACGTAGAGCAAGGAAGGAAAAAGGGAAAAGCCATCCCAGTAGGAGTATCGCGACCAACCACCATGTTTTAAACTAATAAATTTTGTTTGATTTGAAACAGGTAAAGGAAATGACATTGATGCCAGAAATGCATGCCGCAAGGGATATTATCAAACTGGGGCAGAAAATTTTCTTTCCATTTAGAAAATTTTCTGGAAGTCAGGTACCCATTTGGGGAAAAATAAAGATAACACCAATCTCAAGGGAAGTGGTCTTTAAACCAGTGTGCCCCCAACATAATAAGTTTCAATGGAGGAAGTTGTTCCCCAGCAAAGGAATCAGAATCCCCCAGCAGTGTTATCCACGACAGCGTTATCCACAGCTGATAATATTTTACTCCCAATAGGTAAGTAAATAATTCCCCAATAGTGTTATCCCTAGCAGTTTCGAGGAGTCCAACACAAGTTGGGTGAAAATCGGTATCCTCAGCGGTTCCTTTCGGGGAAAGGCAAAATGAGTCTCAAGGGAGTTAGTCTTCAAAGGAAGAAGCAAATAATAATAATAATAAAAAAAAATAAAAAAAAATAAAAAGGGGAAGTAGTTTGCAGGGGAATGAAACATCCTACTCAAAAGGAAGTAGTTCTGGAAGGAGTAAGATAACATATTTACTCAGCAGAGTTATCTTCAGCAGAGTTATCCCTAGCGGATCATCGAGATGTAGAAACATCTTCGACGGATTCTTCGACCAAATTTCAAGAGGGTCGGACAACCCATAATGGGGAGGGTAGAAAGGGAAAATTCATCCCAAGCAAAATAATCCCCAGCAAGTATTCGAGGTAAGACATTTTCAAGTCTTAAGGATATTTTGGGTTCATCCGCCCTCGAATAGGATATTTTGGGTTCATCCGCCCTCGAATAGGATATTTTGGGTTCATCCGCCCTCGAATAGGATATTTTGGGTTCATCCGCCCTCGAATAGGATATTTTGGGTTCATCCGCCCCCGAATAGGATATTTTGGGTTCATCCGCCCTCGAATAGGATATTTTGGGTTCATCCGCCCTCGAATAGGATATTTTGGGTTCATCCGCCCTCGAATAGGATATGTTGGGTTCATCCGCCCTCGAATAGGATATGTTGGGTCCATCCGCCCTCGAATAGGATTTTATTTTCTAAGTTGTTTGTTTGAAGACAGGCGCCCACCTGAATAACGAGAGGAATACTTTTTGTCTGTTCATTTCATATTTTAGGCGCCCACCTGTATAACAAGGGAATACATTTTGTGTCTTTACCATCAGGCGCCCACCTGTATAACAAGGGAATATATTCCACGTCTTTTCCAATAGGAGACGCACTTCCTAAGTCTAGTTTTGCCCATAGGAGACGCACTTCCTAAGTCTAGTTTTGCCCATAGGAGACGTACTTCCTAAGTTAGTTTCACCCATAGGAGACACATTTCCTCCTAAAGTTTATTTTACCCATAGGAGACGCATTTCCTCCTAAATTTTATTTTACCCATAGGAGAGTCATTTCCTCCTAAGTTTGTTTTAGTTTTACCCATAGGAGATGCATTTCCTCCTAAGTTGTTTATTTAAAGTCAGGCGCCCACCTACATAACGAGAGGAATACTTTTCAGTCTTTAAATTTCTTGTCAGGCGCCCACCTACATAACGAGCGGAATACTTTTCAGTCTTTAAATTTCTTGTCAGGCGCCCACCTACATAACGAGCGGAATAGTTTTCAGTCTTAAAATTTCTTGTCAGGCGCCCACCTACATAACGAGCGGAATACTTTTCAGTCTTTAAATTTCTTGTCAGGCGCCCACCTACATAACGAGTGGAATACTTTTCAGTCTTTAAATTTCATGTCAGGCGCCCACCTACATAACAAGAAGAATACTTTTCAGTCTTTAAATTTCATGTCAGGCGCCCACCTACATAACGAGAGGAATACTTTTCAGTCTTTAAATTTCTTGTCAGGCGCCCACCTACACAACGAGAGGAATACATTCAGTCTTTACTTTTCAAGTGTTGAAGTTGGGAGCCCGCCCAGATTACAGAGGCATACATTCCAGTCTTTACTTTTCAAGTGTTGAAGTTGGGAGCCCGCCCATAATAACAGAGGAATACATTCCAGTCTTTACTTTTCAAGTGTTGAAGTTGGGAGCCCGCCCATAATAACAGAGGCATACATTCAGTCTTTTCATTTAAAGCGTTGAAGTTGGGAGCCCGCCCATAATAACAGAGGAACACATTCAGTCTTTACTTTCAAGTGTTGAAGTTGGGAGCCCGCCCATAATAACAGAGGCATACATTCAGTCTTTAAGTTTCAAGTGTTGAAGTTGGGAGCCCGCCCATATAGCAGAGACATACATTCAGTCTTTTCATTACAAGTGTTGAAGTTGGGAGCCCGCCCATAATAACAGAGGCATACTTTCAGTCTTTACATTTCGAGCGTTGAAGTTGGGAGCCCGCCCAAATAACAGAGGCATACATTTCAGTCTTTAATTTTCAAGTGTTGAAGTTGGGAGCCCGCCCATAGAACAGAGGCATACATTTCGAGATCAAGTCAGAAGACAATAAAACAGAGGGTTACAACAGGAATCCCCCAGCAGTAACAATAAAATCCCCAGCACCGGGAAACAGAACAAATTCAGGCGCATGAGTCGAAAGGAAGAAAAGACGCGTTTTGAAAGAAGCAGCTAGTGAACATTAAATCATGCCCAGCATAACAAGTCTGATGAAGAGAGCCGTACCCACCAGAGGAACCGCCGAAAAGCTTGATGAAGAAAGCCATGTCCCTAGCGGACCGAAGCAAATGATGAAAACTGGTATTCAGAAAAGCAAAGGGCCAGTATCATTCCCAAATTCACGGAAGAAAAGCACCGGAGGAAACACAAGCCGACAAGAAAGCAAGGCAACAAGAACAAATTTCAGTCTAGCCTAGCTTCTTGTTTTCTTTTAAACACGGTGTAACAAGGAGATCGGTAAGCAGTGATAATAGCATGCAACAGTAGTAACATTGCAGTCCTACGGTAGTCCCAGCTACCAAAACTTCCCGAACTACATTAACCTGATTCCCCTTTAGCCAGGGATATGTAGGAAACCTTTGAAGCAAAGGTTCGGTTAAATCTTTTTCAAAAAATGCTTCACACGGAGTACTCGGATGGGCAAAAATCGCTCGCTTTATCTTTGCACGAAAACCCTTCGTGTCTTCGGGCAAAGAGGGGCAGCTGTAAGCACGTGATTTTTGCCCTATATGAGAATTACTCCCAAAAAATTCAAAAATAAAATGATTTTCCTTGGTGTGCAATTTTGAGTATTTTTGTGATATTTTTGGATAATTATTTGTATTTGTCTGTGCATGTTTATTTGTTAAATTAATAAAAAATACAAAAATATGTCGCATTTTGCATGTAGGATTTAATTCTACAATTTGTTAGTAATTAAGTTTGTTTACAAAAAATGAAAACTACAAAAAATAGGCATCTTTTGCATTTTTAGCATTTAATGTCCAAATATATAATTTTTTGCTTAATTATTATTTAATTATGCATTAATTGTTATTGGTAGTTAATTTGCACTTTTATAACTTAATTTAGTTCTTAATAATAATTTAAGTATTTTTATAATTTAATTTTAGAAAAATAAAAGAAGAAAAGAGAGCTAAAATACAAAGGAAAATCGGATTGGGCCATTTCTTCAATTTCAAACCGCAGGCCCAAATAATTGCCCAATCTTCCCACAGACCCGGTCCACTTCAAACTGGGTCAACCCGGTCCGCCCCATTAACCCAAATACCCAACACCCCTCTTCATTTTTTTTTTCAAAACACAAAAGAAAGAAAAGAAACAAAAACCCTAAAAAACCTAAAAAAAACTACCCGCCCCCCTCCATCTTCTTCCTCTCCAAAACCTTCATCCCAAGCCATCCATGGCTGCCTCCCATGGCTTCTTCTGCGTCCACGCCCAAACACCACCACAAAACAGGCCCTCCAAACCTCCCGTCACCTTCCCGTCGTAACCCAAAAACCAGTCGCACCCCAGCCTCACGTCCAAACACCACCACAAAACGCCACGACCAAACAGGCCCGTCAACCATCGTCCACTGCCCGAACGAACCCAACTGCTGTTGCGTCGTCCGTTTCAAGCTCGCGCTACTGCTTTTGTCTCTCGCCGCTGCCCTTGTTTCTGAAACCCCATGGATGCCATGTTTGCAGCTCGTCGCTGCTGACTCCATGACTGACCGAACGCACCGAACAGCTTCAAGCGCGAACAACTGAACGCACCCCAGCTGCTTCTGTTTCGCGTCGACTGCCGCTACTATTTCGACGTACTTCTTAAAGTCGAGTTCGTCGTTGAGTTAGTCATTGAGTCCGGACAGATTTGTTCCCATCTGAGGTTCGTCAAAACAGTCCGTACATATTTCGTTCAATCCGGTTAGTAGATTTTGAGTTTTATTTTATCCGTATTTCGTTTTGATATTTCTCGAATCTAAAATCGGTAGATATTTGATTTTTGGTTTTGTTCATGTTCATATGTTTTGTTAAATTAATTTTCAGATTTCAAAATAGAAGTTTAATTAGTTGTTTTCATGTTCATTTCATGTTTGTATTATTGTTTAAGTGAATATTACATTATTTTGTCTTCTTTCGGATTGTTCACATACTACTACTACATTCTCTTAAAAGAACGAGAATGAAGCAAATTCAATGGGACGAGTTTCCACTTCTTGTGCTCACAATCATTCATTAATTTGATAAGTGGTTCGGGGTCAGGAACCAAATAATTTCATCTTATTATTATTGATGTGCGGTGTATATTTTAATTAACACCGTAATGCACAAAGGTGGATTTTCAAAGTTGAGGAAGCAAGGTAGTTTTTCTAACATGAGGGAGAGACATGATAAACAATCGAGAAAAAGTTACGTGGAATGAATTATCATTTGTACATCTACATCCTCGAATATGATACTATGAACTTGAAGTTCATAAAAAGATAATTCATCTACAATATATTGTAAAGCATGCCAGATGCATTTGCTGGCCCAAAGAAAGTAACTATATTCTCAATGCAAATGCTCCTGTTAGAATAAGTCCTAGAAGGACAAAATCTATGGTACGCTTAAAGAGTATAGACAAATCGATTTCAAATAAAATTCTTGATAAAGAAGATGAGAAAATGATCAAAATGATCATAATAAGGAGGCAAGTGATCTAGAAGATCACATGAATAATACTTCATAAAATCTCAGGAGAGGTTCGGGTACCTGAAAATATAAATGAAGAGATCTCTATGTTATGTCTTTATGAAAAAAGGAGGTTGGAACCGATATAAAGTATTCGTCGACGACATCTATGATAGCGCTAAGTATAAATGAGGATCTTAAGTCTGTCGCCTGCAAACACAAAAATATTGGCCAAATGGAAGAGACAAGATTCGAAGAGAATTGGTTTCATATGAAAGACATGTAATTTTGGTTATGTAGTTCAAATACTTGAAAGTATAAAGTCAGTGTGTGCAATCACCTTTATCTATCTTATATGTCTAGCATGACATAAAAATTTGATATGCATCTAAAGCCCATTCATATGGTTTATATGACTTAACTTATATGACAATCCCTGAAGGATTTAAATTGCTTAAAGCATATAGAATTCTTGGTCATGAAGTACTACATCAGTGCAATTTGTGCACATTTGTATCTTGCTATAACTATAAGCATGATAATTTGATAGCGAGAATTTTCAAGGTGCAACATATTCATCAACTTAATATGGCTGATTTATTTATCAAATCTCTACCAATGATCTTTTGAAGATGGTGCACAAGATTGGAATGCAAAGGCTCAAATATCTGAATTGATGTTCTCATCAGGGGGAGTTAATATGTGTTGCACTATTTTTTTTACAAGGTTTTGTCCCACTGGGTTTTCCTTATAAGGTTTTTAACGAGGCAACCAAAAGGCGTATTTCTAAATATGTGTGCTCTTTTTCCTTCTCTGAAATTTTTTCCCACTGAGTTTTATTTTAGTTAAGGTTTTAACGAGTCACATTACCTATTGAATAGACATTCAAGGCGAAGTATTACAAATAGAATTGTATTTAATGTGAATATATTTTAGAGAAATTTTAAGGTTTGTTACTTTATGGCTAAGTCGCTTTTTTTCCTATAAATAGAGGGGTTCTATTCCATTATAATTGATCTCAAATCAATAACAATTCTCCCCTTCTACTTTTCTCTGCAATATTCTTCTTCTTCTTTTATTGTTTTATAACACTTATAAGCTAGTTTGACCAGATTATAAGCTCGGCGAAATACCCTCTTTGTTATGGCATCGTACATTTAGATCAAACATTGTTGTACAGTTGTTAGAATTTGGAGGAAAAGATCAAAATAGTCCACTATCATTGAATTTAGACTCAAGGTTGTTGGAACTTGAGTTTTGATGATCAGCAAAGATGTACTTTAGATCTACTTCATGTACAACGCAGAGTCCTAGCAAAAATGGAATTCACTTTCACGCCCGACAAGGATATATTTATACTATGCTGACCTAGAAACCACGTGATAATGTTAGGAAATCTTGGCAGATCTTTATGGCTTGAGCTTAGGCCAAGATTTAAGGAGTACTTATAAAAGTAAATTTTACTTCTTTAGAAGATCGAAGGAAAATCTTTTTACTTATTTTATTTTCTAAGGTTAGGAGATTCGGTGCTGCTTGGTTAACACTGTTCTATTCATAGCCATCTACTATATATTCATATATATAGTACGAGTTTATTTTTGCACAAGTTGTGCACCTACATACAAATCTGAGAGATCCATCTTGTGAACAACAACTTTGCAAAGTTCCAAGGGCAAGAAAAATTAAAGAACCCAGTTTCAGAGATTGATTCAAGTTTAGTTCGTTTTGTCTTGATCTTGTAACATGTATATTTTGACTTGTAATCTTTCTTTGCTTGTATTAGAAGCTACTTGTAAGAACTCTTGAGTGACAATCTTTTATTCTTGACTAAAAATTAGTTTGGAATGAGTAGGTACGATCAGTTTGATTGTAGGCTGTTGAGTGATTAGATTTAGTCTTTTAGGTTATAAAAGAATTTTGTAACGTGAAACTGCTTGTTATTTTCTGTGAAGTTTGCGAGGAAAATCTTAAAGTTGAGTCGTAGTTTCTACTCCCTTGAACAAGGAGATTTTCCACGTAAAATTCTTATCTTCTATACTTTATGCATTTATTACATAAATTGCAAGAACCAGTTTAAGAACCAGGTTATGAGGAAAACATAATATTCTGGTAGAAAATTTTAATTGGTTCATATACTATTCTTCTCCTCTAATGTATAAATGGTGCATAATTCTAACAATTAGTATCAGAGTGTGCTCTAGATTATGAAGCTTATACCTCTGAGAGATTCACAAGATGAATGCACCACCAGGGATGAATGAGGGTCAGTCCACCACACAAAGTACTACAGCTGGTGGAAAGTGATGATGGAGAACTTCTTAACTACTAAAGATTACGAGTTATGGAATACTATTCTGGACGGATCAAATATTCCTATCAAGCTTGATGTGGGACGAAGAGGAGTTCCTAAGGAAAGAATTGAGTTTAATGATATTGATCACAAACTCATGGAGAAAAATAGCAAAGCCAAAAAGATACTTATTTGTGGCCTGGCGAGTTTTGGCATGCACTGAAGCAAAAGAAATTTTGGACACCTTGCAAACTACACATGAAAGAACATCTCAAGTGAAGCAATCCAGATGTGATATGCTCTTGAGAAACTATGAATTGTTCACCACGAAAGACTTTGAACCAATCCAAGATATAATCACTAATTTCACAGTCACAACAAATGAATTGAGATCACTTGAGAAGACTTTTACATATGAGGGCTAGTGAGAAAAGTTCTCATAATACTTCCTGCCTCATGGGAAAGCAAGGTCACTGCAGTTCAATATATCTAGGGCTCAACTTGCCATTCTTCCCGAACCTCATCACACCCTTCATGGGCAAAACCCACAGCAAAACCCTCTCTCCTAACATGAATGCTAAATCACGAGCCCTTCGATCAGCATGACTCTTCTGCCTAAACTGGGTTGTACGAAGCCGATCCTAAATCAACTTGATTTTCTCCAAGGCATTCTGGACCAAATCAGTACCCAGCATCCTAGCCTCTTCCGGCTCAAATCAACCAACTGGAGAATGACACTGCCTCCCATATAAGGCTTCATAAGGAGCCATCTAAATACTCGATTGGTAGCTGTTGTTGTAAGAAAACTCTGCAAGAGGTAATAACTGGTCCCGTGAACCCCCGGAATCCATAACACAAGATGTAGCATATTCTTCAAGATCTGAATAGTGCGCTTGGACTGCCCATCCATCTAGGGGTGAAATGTTGTACCAAACTTAACCAGTGTGCCTAACTCACGCTACACGACTCTCTAGAAATGTGATGTGAACTGCATGCCTCGGTTAGAGATAATTGACACCAGCATACCGCGGAGGAGAATGATCTCACGGATATAGATCTGGGCTAAGTACTCTGAAGAATAGGTAGCCGCCACTGGAATGAAATACACCAACTTGGTCAACCTATCCACAATGATCCACATTGCGTCAATTTTTTTCAAAGTCCATGGGAGCCCAAGAATGAAATACATGGTAATACGCTCCCACTTTCACTCAGGAATCTCAAGTCTCTGAAGCAAACCGCCCGACCTCTGATTCTCGTACTTCACCTGCTGGCAGTTCAAACACCGAGCCACATACTCTACTATAACTTTCTTCATTCTTATCCACCAATAATGCTGTCTCAAATCCTGATACATCTTGGTGGTACCCGAATGAATGGAATACCACAAACTGTGGGACTCCTCAAGAATCAACTCACGCAACCTATCTATATTGGGCACACAAATCCGACCCTGCATCTGCAACACCCTATCATCTCCAATAGAAACCTTATTGGTATCGCTGTGCTGCACTGTGTCCTTAAGAACAAGCAAATAGGGGTCATCATAGTGACACTCTCTGATGTGCTCATACAAAGAAGACCTAAAAATCACGCAAGCAATAACCCGTATGGGCACCGCAATATCTAACCTCATGAGCTGATTGGCCAAGTCCTTAACATCCAAAGCTAGCGGTCTCTCGACAACTGGAATATATGCAAGGCTACCCATACTCTCAGCCTTTTGCTCATGGCATCGGCCACCACATTGGCTTTCCCGGGATGGTACAAAATGGTAATATCATAGTCTTTTAACAACTTTAACCATCTCCGCTGCCTCAAGTTTATATCCTTTTGCTTAAACAAGTGTTGTAAACTCCGATGATATGTGAATACCTCACATGACACCCCGTAGAGGTAATGCCTCCAAATCTTCAATGCATGAATAATTGCTGCCAGTTCCAAGTCGTGCACCGGGTAATTTTTCTCATGAACCTTCAACTACCGAGATGCGTAGGCAATCACCCTACCATCTTGCATCAACATTGTGCCAAGCCCAATATACAACACATCACAATACACAGTGTAGGTGTAACGACCCGACCAGTTGTTTCATGAGTTACTGCTCCATTTTTCCTATTTCTGCTTCTTTATGTATTTTTCGGCTGTATTATTTGGTATCGGGTTAGTTGGTTTGGGTTCGTAGTGGTTTTGTAAAGAAATAAAATACTTAGTCTCTTAAGTTGGCCTTTTAGTTGGAAAAGTCAACCTGAAGTTGACTTGTGAGTAAACGATCTCAGAACTTGGTTTTTATAGTTCGGATAGCTTTTTGAGGTAATTTGGGACTTAGGAGCATGATTGGATGTATTTTGGAGATCTGTGATAGATTTAGGCTTGAATTGGCGAAAATGGAATTTTGGCATTTTTCGGTTGGTAGCGAACATTTGACATAGGGGTCGGAATGGAATTCCGGAAATTGAAGTAGGTCCATTGTGTCATTTGGTACGTGTGTGCAAAATTTCAGGTCATTCAGACGAGGTTTGATGGACCTTTTGACCGAAAGCAGAATTTGGAAGTTTTGGAATTTTTAGGCTTGAATCCGATGATGATTTAATGTTTTAACGTTGTTTTGAGCATTCCTATAATAACCCGAAAAATATATTATAACATATTCATTAGTTGTGAAATTAGAGAATTATATAGTTTGTAGTTATTGGATTAAATACTAAGTTAGTGGAAGAAGATGCCCATGAAAAAGATTTTTTTAGAGGAAGATAAAAAAAATGCGAATTTCCCTGTTATTGGATTAAATACTAAGTTAGTGGAAGAGAATTTACCCTGATTTATAAGATAGTATACTAGTTTTTTTCTAGTGAGCCAATTTACATTATATATGATAGTTAAATAGTCATGGGCCTTAGATAATAAAAGTAACTAACTGGGTCAACCCATCTCAATTGCCGCCAACGATCTAGAGGGCATTAGGGCATTAAAATATTCTTGTTTTGGCTATTATGTAGAGGCAACAAAATATATAGGGCTAACGACATTAGGGATTTTCCTAACTATTTGGTGGCGAGAACTTGAAAGCTAAGGAGAGCGAAATATTCTTGCAACTCAACAGTAATGGCAAGGTATCAATTCTAATCCCTATAGCTATATTTCTTGTATTAATTTAAGAGAGATATTCTTATTAGTTCTTTGTATAATGGTGACAAGAATTAAGTGTGAGAGTAAAGGGATTATGTCAGACATGATTATACTGGTCACACCTCGAGAATAAAAATAAATTATAACAATAAACTTGCTCTTTAATAATAGACAAAACTTTTCGAGAGTTACATTTTTAAAGTTAATTTTTTTTTGGAACTTTGCATAGGAAATACGTTTCAGATATTTGCTACAATGTTTGATTAGTTATACTTATGTAAATAAGATTTGAACTTCACATTTCAAAATATGTCCACGTATATTTGCAAAAAGAACACTCTGTCATATTATGTTTAGAGATAATTTTATGTTGAACTAGTGTTTGAATGTGTATAACTGAAGGATTAGTCAACTGGTTAGCAGGTCATATATTGAGTACCGAATTGTACTTTAATATCATGATTTTTTTAATATATTCATGAGTTAAAAGTGTAGAATATTAAGATGTAATTGTAAGCCTGACATTAAGGAAAGAATAGAATTCGACCTGACTAGTATAATTGAAATTATTCATTTATATTTTACATAGATTGAAGTCATTGAGGCCCGTTTGATTGGTATTCTAGACGTTGCAAGATTTGCGGAACTTCCTGTTAGCGAGGTAAGTGAGACTTTAAGCTTTGAATCTTGCTTTTCTAAAACCCATTTTAAAAATATGTTTTCTCTGCCCGGTCTATGTATTGGGACAAGTGTGCGCTTGGCAGAATTGGTGGTCTTAGACTAGCCGCAAATATATTATTTTATAGAAAAAACAAATATTATTTTATAAGTTGTTTGATAGTGTGATACGACTGTGCGCCATAGGTTGAGTTTTATAGTTTGATATGGATGTGTACCATGATATTGAGTTTGATACGGCTGTGCGCAATGATATTGAGTTTGATACGGATGTGCGCCATGATGTTGAGTTTGATACGGCTGTGCGCCATGATGTTGAGTTTGATACAGCTGTGCGCCATGATGTTGCGTTTGATACGGCTGTGCGCTATGATGTCGGGTTTGATACGGCTGTGCGCCATGATGTTGGGGCATTGTGTATGCCTTTGTACATCACCCGAACATTGTGTATGCTCTGTTACATATTTGAGACATTGTGGTATCGTTGTGGACTCGTAATGTGTTGGTATATTTCTTTCACTGCAATTATGATAAGTCCTTAGTGGATATCCTTATTGGTTAATTCTTAATAACTCTGTTGATACACATATATTGAGTTATTATATAATTATCGTAGTTACTATATCATTCGTGTTGTGGTATGTTTGTATTTTCCAACACTTGTTCCAGAGGTATTTAAAGTGGCGGGTCGAGGATCTTACTGGGTTATTATTTCATATAACTCACTCCTTATCTGCATGTCTATGCAGATACCATTGGTGAAGACGGAGCTAATAGCTGACGAGTTTGCTGGAGTTGATTCAGTTATTGAGGTGAGCCGTCGCATTGTTCGTGGAGGTTGCCAAAAGAGTCTTTATCATTTTTCCATATGATGTCTTATGTAATTCTCTTAGATGCTCCATGGTCTAGTGTAGAATTTTTGCTAGAGTTTTAATTTAATAATTTGAGATACCAATTGTTCATAATTAATTATCAAATTATTTGGATACTCATAATTAACTAAATATTGCAAATTAATGGTTAAGGTATGAAAGTATGGTTCGCCTAGCAGGTGGTGTTAGCTGGGTGCTAGTCACGTCTAGTGAGTAATTTGGGACGTGATCAAGTTGGTATACGAGCTTAGGCTTTTTATCCCGTGTCATGGAGCAGTGTTTGGTAGAGTCTTGTTCATGAGTATGTCGACGTCCATACTTATGACCTTGAGGCTGCTAAACATCTAGGATGTTTTCCCTTCTTTCAGTTCTTATTCGTGCGTTAAGTTAAATCGAATTTAAACTTGGAATGTCCCTTTCGCAGATGGATAGGACACGCGTATCCTCCTCTGCTGTATGAGATAATTGACTTGGAAGTTTTAAATAATATATGTTCAGGTTAGAGTGGCCTTGATTACATGTAATGTATTATGCATTGGTTCTAGTTCTGATTACACAGTTCATAAAAATTTGGGATAACTTTATATTCAATGAAACCTTCACATTATTTAAGGAGCTTGTTAGTTAGTCAAATTATTGAACGTTAAAAATTTGGGTGGACGGTTAAGTAACCTAAGGATATGTTTATTTCCTATGAGCAACTTGTCAGGATTTGAGTTTGTGGTTATAAATTTTCATTATGAGCCTAATAAGGAGAGGAAAAGAGTTGAGCAAAAAAAAGAAAAAGAAAAAGAAAGAAGAAGTAATAAGTAATATAGCTTAGCCATGTCTAGGCTATTGGGTGTGGTGGTTAAAGACAAATTTAAGGAAAGCGCTTTGAAGCGATTTACTATTATTAGTGAATAACGCAATAATGATGTTATAAATGTGAATGCGGCGTTGAGCGTGAGCGTATTAATAGGATTTCATGAGCTATAACAAGTATATATATAGTAGGAGTTTGTGATTAAGTTTGGATTATTGAGTGAGAGAAAGAAAACCTTAGGCATGAGATCTAATACACCAAGATAGTAAGTTATTGAGTATGAGACTCAGTAAATCTTGGCATACTTCGTCAATTAAAATTCGAGTAAGACGCATGGGATTGTAGGGCCTCACACTATTTGCTTGATTTGTTATGCATTGTGGAATAGATGTGCGGGATATTAGGGACCCAGGGTCCATGAGTTTCCACGACGTAATAGATGTTATAAAGGGGTAAGACATAGAGTACTAAGATTGTCAACGAGTTTGAGTACTTGAAATGAAGTAGCACGAATATTACTAAACATATTGTTCAGTTTAAACAATTGTCTTGATAAGCGTTGTACTTTGTACCACTTGGACTTTGAAAAAAAAAAGTATTTGTTGATGAGATGATACCATGGTTAAGAAAGAATAAGGATTTTTGAGTTAGTTTCATAAGAAATTTTTTTCCCTTGTTTCAGGGAGTTCATACTCATATATGTGCAATTCCCATGCTCAATTTGGCAACATATACGAGGTTGTATGGAATAAAAAAAAGGTAATTATAAAATAATACAATGACAACTACGGGAATAGCTCTTAAGAAGGGGAAACGAAAAGAAGTAACTAGCAATAAAAAGAGTGAGCCAACACTAACCGAACATGAATGAAGAGTAAGCATGGTTTAAAGGTAATAAATTGGAATTGTGATGGATTTTAAAAGCTAAATGCTGGGATGAAAATTCAGCAATGTTATAACCCCAAAGGTAGAAACAAGTCGGAGGAGAATAAAGGCATTTGTACCTTTCTATAAGGTAAAGTAATTGAGTAATGACAAGTCATGTTAATCATCCTAAAAGAGTTGCATATGAAGTTATAAATGATGATTAAATATTATCCTTCAAAAAAATAAAAAATTATGAATGAGTTGAGAGATGAAGGTTATGTGTTGCATCTAACTATACCTCAGGGCAGCAGTGTTGAATACCTAACTATTAGGATAGTCTTAACAGTTAATTAAGTTCCAAATGTATTTTCAGAGAACCTATCGAGTTTACCACATGAAGTGGAGATAGACTTGGGTATGGATATAGCACAAGAAGCCTAATTTATATATGTATTTTTTTGATATTATAGAAAAGCTCTATAGAGTTAAAGGAACTAAAAGAGCAAAATATAAGACTTTATAATTAAGAAGTCATCAGACCAAGTATATCACTTTGCTGCTCTTAAGTTATGTACTTCGAGAAGAATAGTGGATCTAAGCATATAATTATCGATAATAGATAGAAGACTTAAAAGTGTCATGACATGCAAGTATATTTTATAAGTTAGATGATTTGTGCCCTCAGTTATAAGGTATTACCTTCTATTCTAAGCTAGACTTGTGATTGGTACATCATGACTAGAAGATAAAAAGTGTATATATTTTAGAAACATATACATAGACCTGTTTTGGTTAGTAATTATCATGGACTAGATGAACTAAATATTGAAACTGTTTCTTAACATTCTTGTTAATCATGTTCACTATTGACCTATGAGAATATTTTTATGGCTGATAGAAGCATGCATATTTGTGGAGGAGGTTTCTATAGGCATCGAGATAAATCCGATTAAATAGCAAGGTTAAAACTGTGAATTATAATTTTTGTATTATTGTATGTTGAGCCTTGTGATGTCTAGTAAAAAGGTTGGCAGGTTGATGGTGTGACGCCTACTAAGGCAATAGCTTGTGCCATATTGCAATTTTCTTTGTTTCAAACAAGCAAAATTCACCGGTACGAGAGTCTTAACCTTATTGGAGATAGTGATCAGCTCTTAGAGACGAGTTATACTTGATAGTGAATAAAGAGAGAATATTATGGCTAAAGAATGCAATATGTGTACACTCGTGGTGGTTGACGTAGGGAGACTCATACTCGATGAGATATATCACTTGAAACATTAACTACCTTCAAGGTCTAGTTATATGCATTGGGATTTGAGAAAGAGAGCTAATGACAGTAGAGGGTGATATATGATATCATAGATATTTTTCTTTAGTGTATGAACTGTTAATATACTAAATGTGAGTGTTAGAGACTCGGTAAATTATCGCAAACATATTTCTCTGGAAGAAAGCGAAAATAGATCGTCGTAGACTCAGTAGTTGGTCTACATGGTGATTATAGTTTAGGTGATCACGATTGGCTCAACGATATCGCATGCTTAACTCATTCTGGATTGATTATATAACATAATAGCCTATGTAGCGATATGTTTGAAATATAGTGCAATATTATGAGACGCCCATATTGTATATGTGACAAGGGTAATGTGGCATGTAATATCTACATAAGGATGTCTGGATGTGTTCCATCACTACCGTACGCAAGAATATTATGTACGAGTGTTATGTGTTTTAACATTGCCGTATATAAAATTTGTGGATGTTTTCCACTGTAGGACTATGGTTATGACGCTTGGATATACTCTACCATAAAGGAGTTATGAGATTATGAATGAGATTGGGTTAGTGGCATATAGACTTGCCTTGCCCTCAGGACTTTCAGTTATACATCTTGTGTTTTATGTGTTTGTGACGAAAGTCATATAAAATTTAGTCTAAGGAAGGGAACTAGATGAAAATTTTGAATAACGAACAACGTCCCATAGTTATTGTTGATAAGCGAATGTGATAATTGAGCTCGAAGAAGGTTGCTTAAGTGAATATGTTATGTCGCAACAAACACATAAAGGAAGCTATGTGGGAGTCTGAGGTATACATGCGCATAAAGTACCTACAATTATCTGAGATGTCAGATACATTTTTTAACTCGTTCGATGGCGAACATTTTATTTAAGTGGGAGAGAATGTAATAACCCGAAAAAAAAATATATTATTACATATTCATTAGTTGTGAAATTAGAGAATTATTTAGTTTGTAGTTATTGGATTAAATAATAAGTTAGTGGAAGAGAATTTACCTTGATTTATAAGATAGTATACTAGTTTTTTTCTAGTGAGCCAATTTACATTACGTATGATAGTTAAATAATCATGAACCTTAGATAATAAAAGTAACTAACTGGGTCAACCCATCTCAATTGCTGCCAACGATCTAGAGGGCATTAGGGCATTAAAATATTCTTGTTTTGGCTATTATGTAGAGGCAACAAAATATATAGGGCTAACGGCATTAGGGATTTTCCTAATTATTTGGTGGCGAGAACTTGAAAGCTAGGGAGAGCGAAATATTCTTGCAACTCAATAGTAATGGCAAGGTATCAATTCTAATCCCTATAGCTATATTTCTTGTATTAATTTAAGAGAGATATTCTTATTAGTTCTTTGTATAATGGTGACAAGAATTAAGTGTGAGAGTAAAGAGATTATGTCAGACATGATTATACTGGTCACACCTTGAGAATAAAAATAAATTATAACAATAAACTTGCTCTTTAATAATAGACAAAACTTTTCGAGTGTTACATTTTTAAAGTTAATTTTTTTTTGGAACCTTGCATAGGAAATACGTTTCAGATATTTGCTACAATGTTTGATTAGTTATACTTATGTAAATAAGATTTGAACTTCACATTTCAACATATGTCCACGTATATTTGCAAAAAGAACACTCTGTCATATTATGTTTAGAGATAATTTTATGTTGAACTAGTGTTTGAATGTGTATAACTGAAGGATTAGTCAACTGGTTAGCAGGTCATATATTGAGTACCAAATTGTACTTTAATATCATGATTTATTTTTTATATATTCATGAGTTGAGGTGTAGAATATTAAGATGTAATTCTAAGCCTGACATTAAGGAAAGAATAGAATTGGACCTCACTAGTATAATTGAAATTATTCATTTATATTTTACATAGATTGAAGTCATTGAGGCCCGTTTGATTGGGATTCTAGATGTTGCAAGGTTTGCGGAACTTTCTGTTAGCAAGGTAAGTGATACTTTAAGCTTTGATTCTTGCTTTTCTAAAACCCGTTTTAAAAATATGTTTTCTTTGCCCGGTCTATGTGTTGGGACAAGCGTGCGCTTGATAGAATCGATGGTCTTAGACTAGCTGCAAATATATTATTTTATGAAAAAAACAAATATTATTTTATAAGTTGTTTGATAGTGTGATACGACTGTGCGCCATAGGTTGAGTTTTATAGTTTGATATGGCTGTGCGCCATGATATTAAGTTTGATACGGCTGTGCGCCATGATATTGAGTTTGATACAGCTGTGCGCCATGGTATTGAGTTTGATACGGCTGTGCGCCATGATATTGAGTTTGATACGACTGTGTGCCATGATGTTGAGTTTGATACGGTTGTGCGTCATGATATTGAGTTTGATACGGCTGTGCGCCATGATGTTGCGTTTGATACGGCTGTGCGCTATGATGTCGAGTTTGATATGACTGTGTACCATGATGTTGGGGCATTGTGCATGCCTTTGTACATCACCCGAGCATTGTGTATGCTCTGTTACATATTTGAGACATTGTGGTGTCATTGTGGACTCGTAGTGTGTTGGTATATTTCTTTCACTGCAATTATGATAAGTCCTTAGTGGGTATCCTTGTTGGTTAATTTTTAATAACTCTTATGATACACATATATTGAGTTATTGTATAATTATCGTAGTTACTATATCATTCATGTTGTGGTATGTTTGTATTTTCCAACATTTGTTCCAGAGGTATTTAAAGTTGCGGGTCGAGGATCTTACTGAGTTATATTTACATATATCTCACTCCTTATCTACATGTCTATGCAGATACCATTGGTGAAGACGGAGCTAATAGCTGACGAGTTCGCTGGAGTTGATTCAGTTATTGAGGTAAACCGCCGCATTGTTCGTAGAGGTTGCCAAAAGAGTCTTTATCATTTATCCATATGATGTCTTTTGTAATTCTCTTAGATGCTCCATGGTCTAGTGTAGAATTTTTGCTAAAGTTTTAATTTAATAATTTGAGATACCAATTGTTGATAATTAATTATCAAATTATTTGGATACTCATAATTAACTAAATATTACAAATTAATGGTTAAGGTATGAAAGTATGGTTCGCCTAGCGGGTGGTGTTAGCCAGGTGCTAGTCACGTTTAGGGAGTAATTTGGGATGTGATAATTCCGAAGGTTGGAACAAGTTTGAATGATATTATGAGATGTGTTGACATGTTTATTTGAGGTCCTGAGGGCCTCAGGTGAGTTTCGGGTGGTTAACGGATAAAAATTCTTGTTTTTAGAAGTTGCACATTTCTTCAGTTCTGTGTTGCAGAGATTTGTCCTTCGCATTCGCGAGGGGGTTCTCGCGTTCGCGAAGGGATGTGAAGTGAGGCAGGAGAATTTCCCTTTGCGTTCGCAATGTTGGTCCCACGTTCGCGAAGGGTGAGGCAGAGTGTGCATCGCGAACGCGAAGTACGTCCCGCGTTCGCGTAGAGTAACTGGAACAGCTGGGTCCCCAGGATTTTGTGCTTCGCGTTCGCGTGGGTATAGTCACGTTCGCGAAGGCTCGGACGGTTGAAGAATCGCTTTCGAGAAGGAGGAATAATTAGTCAATGGATTTTTGTATTTCACGAATGCGAGGCTTTGACCGCATTCGCAAAGAAGGAAATCACACCTGGGCAGAATGTTTAAATAGTGGCCTTCGTGATTTTTGGTCTATTTCCACCATTGTTGAGCGGTTTTGAAGCTTTTTGAGAGGGATTGAAGAGAGAATCGAAGGGAAATACTTGGAAGTAAGATTTTTGAACTCAATACTCGATTCTATGATAATTTCTACTTAATTAGACATGAAATTTATGGGATTTAAAGCCTAAAATTGGGGAATTAAGGCTTGAAATTGGAGACTTTGATTTAGGGATTGAGGGCTGTTTGTGGTCGGATTTTGATGTATTTGATATGTATGAACTCATGGGAGTGTAAGGATTCTAGTTTTTTAATTTTTATGGGAATCCGAGACGTGGTCCCGGGGGTCGGGTTTGTCCAATTTCGGGATTTTTGATGTAATTTGATTATTTTCGCTTGGGCTTTGTTCCTTTAGCGCGTATTAACGATAAGATACTAATTTTGGTTAGATTTGGAGCAATTGGAGGCCGATTCGAGGGGCAAAGGCATCGCGGGCTAGAGTTTGAACTGGATTGAGGTAAGTAATGATTGTAAATGTTGTCCTGAGGGTATAAAACCCTGAATTTTACATCGTTGTGCTACTTTGAGTTGATGCACACGCTAGATGACGAGCGTGGGGTCGTGCACCGTTGGGGATTGTGACTTAGTCCGTCCCATATGACTGCTAAGTCGCGTATTTGATTGAAAACTGTTTGATATCATTGTGCTTTGGAAAATTATTACCATGTTTTGGGCTGAATTCCATATTTGGGCCTCGTGCCAACTGTTTTGGACCCTTAGGGGCATTTTACTACTATTCCTCGCTGTTTTGACTTCATACTTATACTCAGTCATGCTGTATTCTACTATTTTCATAACTCAGCCGTATTTACTCCGTTTTTATATTTTAAATGATATTTTGGGCTGAGCATCATGTTTACTGTTACCCGAGTGGCTTGAGAGGTTTCTGACTGAGTGAGGCCGAGGGCCTGTGTTGTGAGGATTATTATGGGATCAGACTGCGCGCCGCAGCATGTGTACTGATTTGTGATATATGAGAGGCCGAGGGCCTGATTTGATATGCCACGAGATGACTTATGATAGCGCTTGGGCTGTAGGAGCCCTTTCGGAGTCTGAACACCCCCAGGTAGCGCAGGTACCCAGTGTGAGATGTGATATTGCCCTAGCGCTTGAGCTGTAGGAGCCCCTCCGGAGTCTGAACACCCCCAATGAGCACGGGTACCCAGTGGGAGATGTGATATTGCCCAAGGGGCTATTGCTGTTTCATGTTATTGCCCGAGGGGCTGAATACGAGTGATTGTGAGGTAGCCCGCGGGGCTGGTTCTGTTGATATTTTGCCCGAGGGGCGGTTGTGGTACATGTTTTGCCCGAGGGGCTGTTTACATTTCTATCCTTTACTCACTGTTTTTATCACTCGTTTGAAACTATTGAAAGATGTTTTAAAAAGGTTTTACTGAACTGAGCTATTTTTATGAGTTTTGTTGATTTACTGTATTGATCCTACACATATACTATTTTGTTGTGGTTCTATGACGTGAAATTACCTGTTTCTTACTGCTCAACTGCCTTTACTTTTATTACTTACTGAGTTTGCGTACTCACATTACTCCTTGCACCTTGTGTGCAAATCCAGGAGTCTTGAGGCGCGATAATGAGTGCTGATCAGTCTTCCAGCAGGTCTCCGGAGTTGACTAGGTAGCTGCTTGGCATTCGCAACCCAGTGCTTCTCCTTCCTATCTTATTTAGATTGTCTTATTATTTTATTTTCGGACAATGTTGTCTTTTCTTGTTCCTAGACGAGTTGTAGTTGCTCATAATTGGTGACACCCCAATGTCGGGCTTGTCTTATATTTCCGCACTTATATTATGGGATTTTAGCTAATGAATGGCTTAAAATGACTTATTTTAAATTTCTGGTTGGTTTTGGGAATTGTGTCGGCTGGCCTAGTTTCTCGTTAGGCGCCATCATGACTGGGTCAGTTTTAGGGTCGTGACAAGTTGGTATCAGAGCCTAGGTTACATAGGTCTCACGAGTCATGAGCAGTTTAAGTAGAATCACGCTGATCGGTATGGAGACGTCTGTACTTATCCTCGGGAGGCTGCAAAACCTTTAGGAAAAATTTCATATTCTTGAATTACGAATTTGTTGATTCTAGTACTAAACTTCTGTTGTTCTATACTCTCATAAATGATGAGGACACGTGCTACCAGTTAGGGAGGACGACCACCAGTACCACCAGTTGGGGCCACTAAAGGCCAAGGACACGGTCGAGGCCGTGGTAGGGGCAGGGGTGTAGCCCGCACAACAGCTAGGGCAACACCTGCAGATCCACCAGCCGCCCCAGTTCATGATTAGGTCCCAGTTGTGGACGCTCCAGCAGCACCAACTGTGCCTATTGTGATCCCAGGCCTTTAGGAGGCCCTAGTCCAGATCGTATCAGTGTTTACTAGCCTAGCTCAGGCGGTCTCAGTTACTACTGTTGTGAGCACGTGATTTTTGCCCTATATATGAGTAATTCCCAAAAATTCAAACAAAATAATTTTTTTCTTTATTTTTACAATTTTTTGTGAATTTTGGTATCATTTTGGGTTAATTGTTTGCATTTTATTTGTGCATTTTTATTCACATGAAAATACAAAAAATATGCATTTGCATTTAGGGTTTAATTTCATGTTTTAGGATTAATTAGTGATTAAGTTGTTTTAGAATAAAATACAAAGAAAATAACGAGAATGGTCCTTTTTGCATTTTTAGTTTAAATTTGTCTTAGTTTGCATTTAAATCAGGAATTAGTGT
Source organism: Nicotiana sylvestris (assembly GCF_000393655.2). Lineage (NCBI taxonomy): Eukaryota > Viridiplantae > Streptophyta > Magnoliopsida > Solanales > Solanaceae > Nicotiana > Nicotiana sylvestris. Next base: position 47,639,412 of record NC_091068.1, read on the forward strand.
ATGGAAAATTAGGAAATCTAAATTTTAGTGTTAATTTGGTTTTAATTTTTAATTTAGCATTTTAATAAAATCAGAAAATTGAATAAATAACCAAAAAGAGAAAAGAAAATAAAAGAAAGGAAAGGCTGCCTATTGATTCGGATTTGGGCTGAGAATTATTTAATGTGTATCAGCCCAAACCATTCACCCTCGCCAGGCCCACACCCTAATTCGCCCCACCCGACCTGTTCTCTTTCTCCTTGAAACGACACCGTTTGGCCATAGTTAGATCTGAGCCGTCGAGGTCTCATGATCTAACGGCCAGGAAGCCCCCACTCCTAAATATATAACTATCCGAAACATTACCCCCCAACCCGGTCCCTCGCCTTCCTCACCCTACCTCTCCTCTCAAACCCTAATCCAAGCCGCCCCCAAACCCCTCGCCGGCGGGAAACGCAACGTACGCCGTTCAACCCCAAGCTTACACCACAGATTTCTCATGAACTCCTCTTTCCAACCATACCGTTGGTTTCCCTCGAATCACAACCAAGGCCTTCGAATATTGATTTTTAATTTTCCGGCCAAGTCGTTACTTTGTCCAAACTGGCCCAAAATCACACCACACCATCCCCAGACCTCCCTCAACCCAAATCCATGACCATCTTCCTTCGAATCTCGGTGAAGCGGATCGAATTTCAAATCTAAGAGTTTCTGGCCAAAACCCTAACCCAAAATCTTTGTGATTTTGGACCGTAATATCCTTAACCATGTGTTCTCTTGTAAAAACACATGGTTAGGGATGTTATCTGTCAAAAATCTGGAAAGATTCGGACGTCAGCAACTGGTCGAAGTTTCTCGTGCTTCAGTGAGTTTTCCTGTTTCCTTTTACTTGCATGGGTGAAGTTTAATTACAGTTTGATTTCAGTAAGTGTTCTGTTAATTTTATGTTTTATTTTGTTTATTAGTATAGTTTAAATTTTCTTTTTTTCCTTGTCCCATCTGTTTTAATCAGTGAAGCATCTTCTCTGATTCTTCATAATTTTGTCATAATTATTAGTATGTCATAATTGATTAGTTTGGATTCGATACAATTTTGTCCATTAATTGTTAGCTAGATGTTTAGGTTAATTTCAATTTCTTTTTAGTTCTGAATTTGATGTTTGAATGGTCAATTGTGAGCTTATTGATTAAAAGTTAGTTTAATTTCATTTAATGTTGACTATTAGCTTAAGCTTTGCTTTGATTGATCCTGGTCTCCTGGTTTTTCTAGTTTGTTTGAGTTTGGGTGATTGAACAATTGAGATTGGTTAGTTCAATTAGTTAATTTCTGAGTTCTAATTAATCAGTCCTAGTTAGTTTTGAATTAATTTAGGGGATTGGTTATAGCTGTTGAGAATGTAGGTAGAATCAGTAACTTTGAGAAACTTTCAGGGGTAGTTTAGGCATGGAAAAGGGTAATTCTGATAAGAATAGTAATTTCAAAGTAAAAGAAAGGATAGTATAGGTATTGCATGGGTAGAAGAATACCCTAGGGCCTTCTAGAATAGGATTTTAGTGTACATTTCAGCACAATAGAGGTGCTTACTTGAGTAACAAGTTAGAAATAAGAGGACCAAACTGAAAATAAGGGAGGAACTAAAAAGAAACCAAAAATCTGATTTACCCTTTTGTATCACCTATAAAAGGGCATCAAGTGCCTTGAGGAAGGGGATTGAATTTTCAGCCCAAAAATCCCCACCAAAAGCTCTCCTCCTTGCTTTCAATATCAGCTAGCATTTCAATTCCAATACTTAAGAAAAAACATCAAAAAATGAAAAAATCAAAAACAGTTTTACTATTTCATCACTAGTGTTAGTGATTCTCAGTCCCTCCTTGGGCATTCTTCATTCCAGCTCGAGGTTCTATTTCTAAAAGTGTTCGGAAATGATCAACGACTGATTCAAGTGAGTTTGGGGCCTATTAGCTTGGATTCCAATTGGGATTTAGATCCAGCAGGATTTCAGACGTATCTAGGTTCAGCTGTGAGGGCTAGGAGTGCATTTCAAGTGTGTGTTGGACTGATCTGTTGAGTTTGCTTATATTTCTGATTTTCAAAATCATTTCCTGGCCTGTTCTGTGATGATATACTGTTGAGTTTTGTTACTGTTGCTGTTCAAAGTAGCTGACTTCTCTTCTTCTCATATTTTCCCTTATCCAGGTACACAATTGTACCTCTGATAACTATGAGCTAAAATGTGCAGAAACGAATTTATGTGAAGAATGGATTTACTTAAAGAATTGAGTTCTGATTTAGCTTATTTCCAGATCTATGTATTCGATGTTTAGTTCATGGATATTGTTTAAGTTTTGCTTGTTTTTGTGCTAAATGGACTATATAAATTGTTATATTTCAGATTCATGTGATTACTATAAAGTGAGCACTAGTGTTAGTTGGTTACATGATAGGTTGATAGAATAATTTCGTAAATGATTTGTGAATCGTTTCATATCTATGGGAGTAGTAGAATACAATTTACCATTTCAGTAGCTAATTCCAAGGGTCCAGCTCATATAGCAATGTTGGCGTGAATTATTTAGTTTGCTTTGTGTTATTGAAATCGTGTCTACAGCTTGGTTCTCACCTTAATGATATCTAAGGACTCACTGGAATACCAGTAGATAAATTAATCTGTGCATGAGACTGGAATTCAATTGACTAATATCCTTTTAATTCGAGTAGATGCGTATTGTTTTCCCTTTGATATAATTATTGAACACTTAAAATAATTTAGGGGTAATTTCAGTGGGCGTTTGGTTGAACTAAATCGAGGCCTCACTTGGCTCAGCGATAAGCCATCTCAGGCTATCAAACGGACTGCCCTCATGAGTTTGGGCTTCCTAGGGGATTCGATCCCAGGTGCAGTCATCTGTCACCTGGGCTTCCCTTTCTCCTGCCTGACCGAAATATTTGGGCCGTTTCTGAAGCCCATCAGTGGTCCAGCTTATTGTTGAGGTTGGACTACTGAATTTTAGTGCCTAATCTCACTAGATAGTTCAGTTTTTACGTAATTAGTTTTCTTTCTTCTTTTAGGGACAATTGATCAATAAAAAATTGTAGTCACTCTCAAATGGGCCTTTTAAAATGTTGAGACGAACCTCGCCAAACAAAATCATGTATGTGGGGCCCTCAACGAATGGTTATTAAAATAATTAAACTTGGGAGGGTTGTTTAGTAAATTTCACGGCCTTTCCCAAAATAATAATACGTTAGAATCTTTAGGCACGATTTAATTAAATTACTTTCTTAAATTTGGGTGCGCATTAATGCGGCCCAAATCCAAATCTCGACGAAGTCGAAAGGTGTCGACAACCACGGGTGCATTGATTATACGTGGTTCGAAACGCGTTTTCACGACGTCGCAATTCTTTTAGAATAAACACTGATAATAAGCGGTTTACGAATAAAAGGCACATAAGCTAGCATGTATTGAAATCAGATAACATCAAATACAACAGTTAAGTGACCGTGCTAGAACCACGGAGCCCGGGAATGCCTAACATCTTCTCCCGGGTTAACAGAATTCCTTACTCGAATTTCTGGTTCGCGGACTGTTAACAGAGTCATAAATTTCCTCGTTTCGGGATTCAACCGGTGACTTGGGACACCATTAATATCCCAAGTGGCGACTCTGAATAATCAATAATTAAATCCCATTCCAATTGTCCTTTAATTAGAAAAACTCCTTTACGCGCCCTTGTAGGGTGTAGTGAAAAAGGAGGTGCGACAGCTCTGGCGACTCTGCTGGGGACCGAACCCAGAATCTCTGGTTCAGGGTTCAGAATTCGAGCTTAGATAAATTGTTGTATTTGATTATATCTGATTTTCCTACATGTTTTGTGCTGAATATGCTAAATGTTACCGCTTTGATATTATCTGAACTGTATATAAACTGTGCCGACACCCTTCTCTCTTCACCTCCGGGGATGTGCTTACTGGTTGAGACTCCCTATTCTGTTAGTGTCATACCTTGAAATAAGAAAGAGGCCGGACAAGTTACGAAGTTGGATGGCCTTTTGGTTCCAGGTAAGTTTCCCCCTCCTCGACCTGAGTTGTCCGCTCGGGTACACAGTCTAGAACACCGACCCAGGTTTTGAATATAGAATAACGTGACTTCATGCCGGATCCCTAGTAGGAATGATTATTTGCATCATGCTGTATTTGACTTAGGGGACTCAACATAGGGGTTGGGTCCGTCTAGGGCTAGCAACCTGAAATGAAAGGACCATCCTGATGCATCCTACTTGCTCTGTACATATATTTGTTGCGAACCTGCATGTTGACCGGTTTCTGAATCTCGGGAATGTTGAAAAATAGAGGGAAAAAAAAGAAAAAGAAGAAAAAGAGAGAAATAACAGAAAAACCAAGTACTGTCGAAACTCTGCCGAAATTTGGAGAAAGCGAAAAAGGAAGAAAATAGGAAAAAAAGAGTCTTTTATTTTTGGACAATTGTTTGTTGAAAAAAGAAAATGGAAAAGAGTCTTTATTTTAGTTTAGAAAAGTAGGTTGTTTTATTGTTTGTCGAAAATGGAAAAGAAAAAAAGTCGTTATTTTGTCTTGTTTTCAAAAATAGAAAATGAAAATAGTTTGTCTTGCCATGACAAATGAAAATCAAAAAGAGTCTTGTTTTAAAACGGTTCGGTTAATTCGCCCGAACTACGCCAGTTTGATTCTCACAGAGTGTGGGATACGTAGGCAACCCTCATCGGGTCCAACCTTTCCTTTGCAAAAATAGCCAAAAAATGTCAAAATTTTTATTTTCGTCATAAATAAGTTGGGTGATGTTGTTTGGTCAAAAATAACCAAATGTTCCCAAACGGAATGCTGGAAGGCTGACTTTGCAAAACGGCCATCTTGGTCAATTTTTGATTTTTGACCGGCTGACTTTTGCAGCCTTAAAATCTTTGTTCCCGAAATGCTGAAAGGTCGCGTTTGAGAATCGAGTTCTTCATTTTTAAAATTTGAAAATATATAGGTAATCTTGAGTCGAAAATATAGATAGTTTTTTTTGAGTCAAAGTTTTTCTTTTGCTTAATTGCCTTAATAAATGTGCAGGATGAGCACGATGCTAAATGAGCCCTTTTCAATAATGACCAAAATCCCTTTTGAGTTGCGATTATGGTGGAATGATTTAGGCAAAGAAGGGCAAGACGAAGTGAAAAAATATTTGAAAGATCTCCCGGATTTATTAGACATTCAGCCTCGGGGGGATATTATCAGGGCATTGGTCGCTTGTTGGGATTCGACACATAATGTATTTCATTTCTCGGACTTTGAGCTCACCCCGACATTGGAAGAAATAGAGGGGTACATCGGAAGTGATCAAGCTTCGTTGAGGTTCGAATACTTAATTGCTCCCAGGGCCATTACCGTACACCGATTTTTGGATTCCTTGAAAATACCCCGAACAGTTCATCATCCAGATTTTGTAAAGGGTTTCTGCAGTTTCCGCTTCATATATGATAGTTATGGCCACGTGGGCGGGTTCAATAATCCAGACTTTAAGCTATGCAGTAGAAGTAACCAACAAAAATGGGAGGAACACAGACGGGTGACTTTTATGATAGCCTTTTTGGGCCTCTTAGTATTCCCAAGGAAAGATGGAGATATTGATTTGAAAGTAGCTGGGGTCGTCAGTACCTTGCAAACCATGGGGAAAAGCACTTTAGCACCTATGATCGTGGCTGACATCTTCCGGGCTCTCACGGCTTGCAAAGCTGGGGGCAAATTTTTTGAGGGATGTAACTTGTTGTTACAAATGTGGATGACTGAGCATTTGTGCCCCCGCTCTCAGCTCTTGAGTTATGGTTCGTTTGAGAAAACTTGTATAGGAGAATTTTACACAAGAATCAAAGGGTCTAGTCTACCTGAAAGAGTCACGGCTTGGACATCATTATTTCGGACCCTCACTGCCAGCCAGATATAGTGGGTGCTCGGATGGTTGCCTGTCGAAGAAGTCATATATATGCCAGCGGCCAGGCCGCATTTTCTGTTGATGGGACTCAAAAACATCCAGCCCTATGCACCATATCAGGTTCTGAGGCAACTCGGGAGGTATCAAGTAGTACCGAGAGATGAAGATCTGAGTACCCAAGTGGTCGAAATTAGTCCTGACGGTCGGTTCCCCGAAGAAGAGGTTCGCCAAATCTGGAGTGAGTGTCAACATTTGATGGCGAACACTTGTGTGTCAGATAAGGCTAAAGGGGAAGTTGCTCCGGGGTATCATAATTGGTTCAAAGGTGACGTGGCGTGCGGGAGACCGTCTAAAAGACCTCATCTCGAAGATTTCGCCGAGTCATCCTAAGAGCAGTGGGACTGGTTAGCAAAGGAAGAAGGCTATCGAGTTGAGATTGGTAAGCTGAAGCAGCAAGTTGAGAGTCTGAAATTCGAGAACAGTGTACAGGTTGTCGCGGGTCAAGGTAAGAAGAACAGACTGGCTCGAGAAAACGAGGCGCTCAGGACCCAAATCCGGCAATTAAGGATAACCGTCGATAAGCAACCAAGGAGCCGATCAGATGAGCAATTGATAAAAAGGTTGGCAAATGAAGTCAGGGAATGGCGGGATGAATTAAAAAAATCTGAGAATATCATGGTAGAGCTCAAAGCGCAGTGGGCCACAAAAACAGAGGAGCGTCGCCAGTACTTGAATCAGTTGAAAAGGGACCATGAGAAAATTGTTGCCAATTTAAAGAGAAAAGTGGTCGCCCTTGAGGGTAAAGCGGTTAGGCAGGCTAGAGATTTTGGTATTGAAAGTGGACATTGTTACGACTTGTTGGCCCAAATGGAGGTAGAAGTGCAGCAGTTGCAAGATCAACACCTGCAGGACTCTCGAGCTTTAAAGACGTGTAGTGATCAGATAAGACGCTTGCTTATAGAAAAGAGGTAAACAAAAGACAGGATTAGAGCCATTGCTCATGCCATTTTCAGGAGATGCCGGGTTTGTGAAGACATGACCTATACTACTTTTGTCTTAGCAGTAATGATCTATGTGAAGCGAACCATGAATGAATTAGAGCAGCTTGAAAGGGATTTGGATCCTATACCCGCGGTGAGGCCGAACGATGCCCCGCGGATACCTAAGTTTGAAGCACTAGAGTATGCATAGTCCGTGTCTGTAGTTTTCTACCTTTTGAGTCTTTCTTTGTCTGTCCGTTATCTTTTCAGGTCAAGTATATTTGCAGTCTTAGAGTCTGTGTTTGCTTTTAATTTGCGTGTGTTAGCTTCATTCCGAAAAGTGTTTAGTTTGTAATAGTCTGTTTTAGTAATGAAAATTGAAAATTTCAAAATTAATTCTTATTTCCACCCTTTATTTTTGCATTTATTTTCACGAACTACGCTTGGTCTGATTCGTGCGGGATCACGATATGTAGGCAATCTCCACAGGATTCGACCGTAATCGTAACAAAAGAAAAAGAAAAAAAAAGAAAAAAAAAGAGAAAAACAAAGAAAAGAGCGAAAAAAGGGAAAGAGAAAGCAAGAAATGAGCGGGAACACAAAAGAGAAAGAAATAGAAGAAAGAAAAGAGCACAAGAGAGGGATAAGGTGATGAAATTTGAAAGAAAGGTAGAAAGAAACCAGGAACAAAATGTCGGGATGACGCATGCAGTCGAGCAAACACATAATAGAAATGATTAACTGTATAGGTGCATTCATGCCAACGTGCGGTTGTCAAATCTGTTAAGACTTAATCGCTAACAAAGTGGTTGTCTAAATGTGTGAGTCCAGGCAGGTGGTTAGTTGATTGGCAGTTCTGGCGACTCACCCGTACAACACCTGGTCAAAAGATAAAGTAAACATGATAGGACAGGACTCAGAAATCAGCATCGTAGACCCTTCAAATGAAGTTGAGGTAACAGATGTGGGTGCTATGAAAGAAGAGATGAGGAAACTAAAAGCGCAAATGGCCAAAATGCATCGGGCATGGTCTCAGGGACATACGACACCACTATACCCCGCTAATCCATCTTACATCCCACCTCTGGATCAGACTCAGGAGCCCACCACTCCCCACGCATCTTCAGCCTTCCCCTATCACACCCAGGGATATGGTACTACCTCATATGCTTCTCCAGCTCCACCACCCAAACAGAACCCTCCCCACCCATGGTTCCAGTCTTTGTGGCACCTCCCCCAGCCCCATTACATAGATCGTCCAGTGAGCCGCTATTCCAAGCTCACGACACCAAATATTACCCTCCCGAACCCACTTTCAAAGCACCTGAGCCATATACCTATTTTCCCCATTTTGAAATCCCGGGAGAAATTGAGAAACCGGTTAAGAATGCAGAACAGGAGGAAGTGATTCGTAAAGTCAAAAACCTGGAGCAATCCTTCAGGAACATGCATGGTTTAGGCAACCAAGTCAGCGTTGCGTACAAAGATTTGTGCCCTTTCCCTGATGTTCAGTTGCCTGCGGGGTTTACAATGCCGAAGTTTGACTTGTATGAGGGGCACGGTGACCCAGTAGCCCATCTGCGTGGCTTTTGTAGCAAGATGAGAGGTGCTGAGGGGGAGGACGAATTGTTGATAGCCTATTTCGGTCAAAGCTTGAGCGGGTCCGCGCTGGAATGGTACACGAGACAGGACCCCGACCGATGGTATACATGGGATGATTTGGCACAAGCATTCATTGGCCATTTTCAGTATAACCTTGAGATAGTCCGCGATCGTCTGTCATTGTTGAAGCTGGAAAAGAAGCCTGGGGAAAGTTTTAGAGTTTGGTTTCCGCTGGAGGGAACAAGCAGCAAGGGTTGATCCTCCGATGAGGGAGAGTGATATGGTAGATTACTTCTTGCAAACATTGGAGCCTACCTATTTTGGTCATCTAGTGACATCTGTCGGAAAGTCGTTTAATGAAGTGGTAAAGATGGGAGCCATGATTGAAGAGGGATTGAAGTCTAACAAGATCTTGAGCTACTCGGCATTGAAAGCAACCACCCAAGCCATCCAAAGCGGTACTGGTGGTGTAGTCGGAAAGAATAAGAAGGAAGAAGTGGCCACAGTTGAAGCTAGTACTTGGTCCAGGCCCAATAAACCTCCACCCTACTACAACCAACCCAGACCCCACCACCCAAATTACCAATATACCCCATATAGCCCACCACAACACTACTATTCACCACTAGAACCACACTTTTCTATCCACCATGCCCAGACATACACTCAGCTTCCAATGCACTCGCAATGGCGTGCACCGACTCCCAAAACACACATCCACCCCCACAAAACACATATCCGCCCACAGGACAAACAGACAAGGAACTAGCTTCCGCCCAAACCAAGCTTTTAGAAGTGAGAAGGCCCCAAACAGAAAAACATTTACTCCACTGAGAGAATCTTACACCACTCTCTTCCATAGATTGAAACAGTTGGGAATGTTGACCCCAATTGAGTCCAAAGCACCAAACCCCCTTCCCAAAAACCTGGACCATTCTGTTAGTTGCGAGTATTGCTCAAGGATGCCGGGGCACGATACTGAAAAATGTTGGAAATTGAAAAATGCGGTACAAGAACTCATTGATAATCGTCGTATTGAAGTACAGGCTCCAGAGGCTCCAAACATAAATCAAAACCCGTTACCAATGCATTATGAAACCAATATGATCGAACTGATATATAAGGGGACAGAGCCTAAAAAACCCTCACAGACGGTCATGGTGATCCGTTCTACGGAAGCCAAGGCTAAAGAAAAGACAGTTAGCGCGAGGCCAGCGGTTTAGCTAAAAGCTATAAAAGATAAGCCAGTGTTGGTAATGGGAAAAAGACCATTTGTTGCTGCAAAAAAGCCAGAGCCAGTCAAGTTAGTGGTACCGGGGTCATCATCTGCACCTATGGTTGTTGTGAAAGGGGCCTACATAGAACCAGTTGTCATAAAGTCGGTAGTCTAATTACCCGTAGTTGATAGCAAAGCCGTACCGTGGAAATATGACAAGGTAGTGGTGACATACAAAGGAAAGGAAATTGAGGAATAGAGTTGTGAAGCACAAGGACTAACTTGGTCGGGACGTTGTTTTGCTCCCGAAGAGTTGAGAAAGGCTAGTGGCGCTAAAGACAATCCGGTGCTAGTCAAAAAGGCTGTGACGGAAGAAGAGGCAGAAGAATTTCTGAAAAAGATGAAAGTGCAAGATTATTCCATTGTTGAACAATTGAGAAAAACACCGACCCAGATCTCGTTGTTGTCATTATTGATCCATTCTGACGAGCATTGCCGAGCTTTGATGAAGATATTGAATGAAGCTCATGTGCCCGACAAAATTTCAGTGAACCATCTGGAGACAATTGCCAACAAAATCTTTGAGGTAAACAGGGTAACATTTTCTGATGATGAATTGCCTGTGGAAGGCACAGAACATAATAAAGCTCTCTACTTGACGGTCAAGTGTGAAGATTCAATGGTTACTCGAGCGTTGATCGATAACAGGTCAAGTGCTAATATTTGTACGTTGTCCACATTGAACAATTTGAAGATTGATGATGATAGAATCCGCAAAAATAGCATTTGTGTTCGAGGGTTCGACGGAGGGGGAACAAACACAGTGGGGGATATTATACTCGAATTGACAATTGGCCCAGTCGAGTTCACTATGGAATTTTAGGTGTTGGATGCTGCAGTGTCCTACAATCTTTTGTTGGGTCGACCATGGATCCACGCGGCCAAAGCAGTGCCTTCCACACTGCACCAAATGGTCAAGTTCGAGTGGGACAAACAAGAAATCGTGTTATATGGGGAAGATCCCACATGCGCCATGAATGATGCCATTCCGCCCTTTATAGAAACTGAAGATGATAAGGGACCATGGGTTTATCAGGTCTTCGACACGGTCCCGGTCAACAGAGTGCCCGAGGGTAAAAGCATTCCATGTCCCAGGGTGGCAGCTGCGACCGTCATGGTAGTATCAGAAATGCTGAGTAATGGGTTCGTGCCAGGAAAAGGCCTGGGGGCTGAGCTTCAGGGCATTGTTCAACCTGTTTCTCTGCCCAAAAATCTGGACACCTTCGGACTGGGGTTCAAACCAACAGCGACAGATGTTAGAAGGGATCGTAAATTGAAAAAGAAAGCTTGGGTTCTTCCCAAACCGATTCCACACTTGTCCAGGTCCTTCGTCAGGCCGGGTGGCAAGAAGCAGTCATTGGCAAAGGTGTCGAGTCCACTGATTGGTGTAGAGGGGAATTTGGATAAGGTGTTGGAGAGGGTATTTGCAGAAGTGAACATGGTTGAGGCCGGGGAAGGGTCAAGCAGAGCAGATATACAGTACATCGGACCACATGCTAACATCAACAATTGGGAAGCTACTCCTCTTCCAATTCGGAGGGAGTCGTGGTAGTGGGTTTTGTTTTCCTTTTGTCACCTGGATTATTCTAGGGTTTGTAATTCAGTTGCTATGTTCCGTCCGTTTGGATGAGTTAAAACCCTGTTATCTTTACATTCAATGAAATGCAATTTTCTTCTTTCTTCATTCCTAATGTTGTTTCCATTTTTTCTTTTCTTTTTGTACAGTTCTTTTTATGCTGATATCAATGATATGACATGCATGATGAATCTTCGGCCTAGTAAAGAGGAAATTAAAGTATGAGGAAATACGACGAGGCTTATGAGGAAATTAGTAAAGAATTAAGTCACTTTGAAGAAAAAACCAAACCTAACCTAAATGACACAGAAGCAATTAATCTAGGAGACCAAGACAATGTGCGGGAAACTAAAGTAAGTATTCATCTAGAGCCACAACTCAAGGAGGAGATAATTAAAGTATTGCATGAGTACAAAGATGTTTTTGCATGGTCGTATGATGATATGCCGGGATTAAGTACCGATTTAGTGGTTCATAAATTACCCACTAATCCGGCACTCCCTCCTCTCAAGCAAAAGTTGAGAAAGTTCAAAACGGACATAAGTGTAAAGATCAAAGAAGAAATTACCAAGCAATTTGATGCAAAGGTCATTCGGGTTACACGGTATCCCACTTGGTTAGCTAATGTTGTGCCTGACTGAAGAAAGATGGCAAGACCAGGGTGTGTGTTGATTATCGAGATCTTAATAAGGCAAGTCCAAAAGACAATTTCCCACTGCCCAACATCCATATACTGATTGACAATTGTGCCAAACATGATATTGGTTCTTTTGTGGATTGTTACGCGGGTTATCATCAAATTCTAATGGACAAGGAAGATGCAGAAAAGACGGCATTCATCACGCCGTGGGGAACGTACTGTTATCGGGTCATGCCGTTCGGTTTGAAAAATGCTGGGGCAACTTATATGAGGGCCATGACAACAATATTCCATGATATGATACATAAGGAAATTGAGGTGTACGTGGATGATGTGATCGTGAAGTCTAGACAACAGTCCGACCATGTCAAAGATTTAAGAAAGTTCTTTCAAAGGCTTCGCAGGTACAATCTTAAGCTCAATCCTGCAAAGTGTGCTTTCGGGGTGCCATCTGGGAAGTTGTTGGGATTTATAGTCAGCCGGCGGGGTATTGAATTAGACCCGTCGAAGATCAAAGCTATTCAGGAATTGCCACCTCCAAGAAACAAAACTGAGATGATGAGTTTGTTAGGAAGATTGAATTATATCAGTAGGTTCATTGCTCAGCTCACGACAACTTGTGAGCCGATTTTCAAATTGTTGAAGAAAGACACCGCGATCAAATAGACTGATGAATGTCAAGAGGCTTTTGATAAGATAAAGGGGTATTTGTCGAACCCACCCGTGTTGGTCCCGCCAGAACCAGGGAGGCCGTTGATTCTATATCTGACGGTTTTGGATAATTCATTCGGCTGTGTACTGGGGCAGCATGATGTTACGGGTAGAAATGAGCAGCCTATCTACTATCTCAGCAAGAAGTTCACATCTTACGAGGTTAAGTATACTCATCTGGAGAGGACATGTTGCGCCCTAACTTGGGTAACACAGAAGTTGAAACATTATTTGTCATCCTACAACACTTACCTCATATCTCGCTTGGACCCACTGAAGTATATTTTTCAGAAGCCTATGCCCACAGGGAGGCTTGCAAAGTGGCAGATCTTGCTTACAGAGTTTGACATTATCTATGTGATACGGACTGCAATGAAAGCACAGGCACTAGCCGATCATTTGGCTGAGAACCCCGTCGATGAAGATTACGAACCTTTGAAAACTTATTTCCCTGATGAAGAAGTGATGCACATTTATGAATTGGAACAAGTTGAGAAGCCGGGATGGAAACTTTTCTTTGATGGGGCTGCAAATATGAAAGGCGTGGGAATAGTAGCGGTACTTATTTCTGAAACAGGCGAGCATTACCCTGTTGCAGCTTGGCTTCGTTTCTACTGTACAAACAACATGGCAGAATATGAGGCGTGTGTATTGGGATTGAGATTAGTTGTAGATATGGGTGTACGAGAAGTCTTGGTCATGGGTGACTCGGACCTACTGGTACACCAAATTCAAGAAGAATGGGAAACACGGGATTTAAAGCTTATACCGTACCGGCAATATCTGCATGAGCTTTGTCAGTGGTTTCAGGCTATAGAGTTCAGGGACATTCCAAGGATTCATAATGAGGTTGCCGACGCTTTGGCTACTTTGGCGTCGATGTTGCATCATCCAGACAAGGCTTATGTTGATCCGTTGCAGATTCAGGTCCGTGATCAGCATGCTTACTGTAATATGATAGAAGAGGAAATTGACGGTGAGCCGTGGTTCCATGATATCAAAGAGTACATCAGGACGGGAGTATATCCGGTACAGGCCACCGGTGATCAGAAAAGAATGATTCGGCGATTGGCAAGCGGGTTTTTCTTTAGTGGAGGAGTGTTGTACAAAAGAACTCCAGACCTCGGGTTGTTGAGATACATGGATGCAAGACATGCCACATCTATCATGACGGAGGTACATTCCGGAGTTTGTGGACCGCATATGAGTGGGTACGCTCTAGCAAAAACAATTCTCCGAGTAGGTTATTATGGGCTCACTATGGAGCGAGATTGTATCAGTTTTGTGCGTAAATGTCATCAGTGCCAAGTGCATGGAGATTTGATTCATTGTCCACCATCAGAACTACATACGATGTTCGCACCATGGCCTTTTGTTGCATGGGGCATGGATGTTATTGAGCCAATTGATCCAGCAGCATCAAATGGACACAGGTTTATTCTGGTAGCTATAGACTATTTTACCAAATGGGTGGAAGCTAAGATGTTCAAGTCTGTGAGTAAGAAAGCTGTGGTCGACTTTGTGCACTCAAATATCATATGTCGGTTTGGGATTCCGAAGGTAATCATCACGGATAATGGGGCTAATCTTAATAGTCATTTGATGAAGGAGACATGTGAGCAGTTTAAGATTACCCATAGGCATTCTACTCCATACCGTCCCAAGGCAAATGGTGCGGTTGAAGCAGCCAATAAGAATATAAAGAAAATACTCCGGAAGATGGTTGAAGGGTGTAAACAGTGGCATGAGAAATTACCTTTTGCATTGTTAGGGTACCGCACCACCGTTCGTACCTCGGTGGGGGCGACTCCTTATTCATTGGTATATGGCGCCGAGGCAGTAATACCTGCAGAGGTGGAAATCCCGTCTCTGCGAATCATTGCGGAGGCTGAGATCAATGCTGATGAATGGGTGAAAAGCCGCCTTGAGCAGTTGAGCTTGATTGATGAGAAGAGATTGGCATCAGTGTGTCATGGTCAATTGTACCAACGAAGAATGGCAAGAACATACAACAAGAAAGTGCGTCCAAGGAAATTCGAAGTCGGACAGTTAGTACTAAGGCAGATTTTGCCTCATTGGGCTGAAGCAAAAGGAAAATTTGCCCCAAACTGGTAGGGACCATTTGTAGTAACCAGAGTGTTGTCTAACGGTGCATTGTATTTGACAGATGTAGAGGGGAAATGTATAGAAATGGCCATCAATTCCGATGCGGTCAAAAGATATTATGTATGATTTCTTTATTTCTGAATGTATCTGTTTGTATTTGGCATATCTTAAAGATTGAAATAACGAAGGCGTTTTGTCCTGCTATCCAAACACTTTTATCCCTTGTCATCCCCTTTGAGCCTTACTTATTTTTCATACCCCTCTTTCGGAATCAATGACACTATCAAGGAACACAGGTGCCGAACATAAAAGAAAGAAAAGAAAAGCAAAGGAAAAAGAAAAGAAAAGGAAAGAAAAGAAAAAAAAAGAAAGAAGAAGGAAAAAAGAAGAAAAAGAAAAAAAGAAAAGTGAAGGAAAAGAGAAAGAGAAGAAAAGAAAAAAAAGAAAAGAAAAGGAGAAAAGATGAGAAAAGAAAGGAAAAGAAGAAGAAAAGAAAGAAAAGGAAAGAAAAAAGCACACAACAACAAAGGTAATTATGATAGAGTGAACTACGTTTGACTTGATCCAGAAAGGGTACGTAGGCAGCCTTACTCCGAGGTTCAGTCATACAAAAATAAAATCCAAAAAATCCCCAAGCAAGAAACTGGGGCAGAAGTTCTGATTGTTGTGAAAAGTTGGATTCCGAAAGTTGTAATTTGAACCCATTTGAATTGTTTTGAGCCTTTTATACCTCTCTTTCTAACCCAATCCAAAAGCCTACATTACAGTCCAAATAAAGACCTTCTGATCAATTTTTAAGAAATTCCAAGTCGAGCAGGTAGCGGTAAGTCGTGGCAGTGGCAACACTCTGGTTCAAGCAAGAAGAACAAAAGATAAAAATGAGAGTCTTATGGGTGAAAACCTTCACGGGCACCGTAAGACGACGAGAGCTGAGAGAAAATAAAATGAGAGAGTCTTAGTGGTGAAAACCTTCACGGGCACCTCAAGGCAAAAGTGAGTTGAGAAATGGCAAACTGAGAAAGGTCTGTTGATGGAAACCGTTTCGTGGTACCGCAGGAAAATAAGGTTAAGGTCTGGGTAATTCAAACAATTGATGGAAGTTCTGGGCAATGAGGTATGGCAATTAAGAGTTGTTTAGTTGGATCGATTGGGCCGATTAGTCCGAAATGCATGTCATGACCATTGGTGCCAGCTGTTCCGGTCAGATAAGTTTCTTTTCTTTACTTCATTTTCAGTAGTCATCCGGTTTTGGATTCTTCTTATCCTCAACCCGTAAAACCATTGCATTTCATTCTCTTTTGGGGGTTTTGTTTGTCTAAATGTGCTAATGTCAGTTATGTTCAAAAGCAAGTGGGAAAGGATTTCGAGGCTCACTACCAGCTTCCGAAATTGTAAAGCACAACGTGGTCAGAGCATGTCAAAAACAACATGATGTCAAGTGGAATACAGGGAGTTAGCGGAAGTTCCATCGGTGGAATGATTGGGAAATGCAAAGGTTCAAACAAAAGGGTCAGAAAGGTGAAATAACAGCATGGGTGTAAAACATTTAGGTCGCCAGAGGTTGGGGAATTTAAAAGTTGGTCAGAAAGTCAAACGGTTCAGGGTTAGTGCGTGAAATTCAGTCAACACAAAGCAATGCAGGGGAAGGATTTTTCAGCAAGAATGCCATCAACTAACCACCATTTTAAACTAACGGAATTTTCTTTGATTGAAACAGGGGCAGAAAGTTGGCTGTTCAGGAGGAATTCTCCATAAAGGGAAAGCAAGCAGTAATCAGATTTGACCGCAAAGTATGGTGGGATTAAAAACACAAGATAATCATGAATAGCATAGGGAAATATAATTTGGTTGCGAAGTTTGCATGTTTAGGATAAAATTCAAGTTGTCAGAACCTTCCTGGATAATAGGATGTAGTTTAAAACCCTTGTAGATAACATGATGTAGTGAGAGTAATACCTTAGGTTTGTAATTACGAGGAGTTGTTAGGACCTCCCTGGATAATAGGATGTAGCTTTCAATTCTTAGTAATATGTGATAATATGATTCAGTTTAACACTCGCCCATACACCCAGCTTCCAAACTGGGGCAAAAAATTTTCGTTGGTTGATTATTTTGTTGAAGTCAGGAGTTCGCCTGGAGAACAGAGACATACTTTTCAAGTTTGATGTCAGGAGTCCGCCTGAAGAACGGAGACATACAATTTAAATTTTAAAAGTCAGGAGTCCGCCTGGAGAACAGAGACACGCATTTCAAATTTTGGCAATCAGGAGTCCGCCTGGAGAACAACAACATTCAATTTCAAAGTTCAGAAGTCAGGAGTCCGCCTGGAGAATAGAGACATACAATTCAAATTTTAAGCAAACAGGAGCCCGCCTGAAGAACAGAGGTGATACAATTCAAATTTTAGTTATTAATCAATTTCTTGTCTAATTTGAAATCAGGAGTCCGCCTGGAGAACAGCGACATTCAATTTCAAAGTTTAGAAGTTAGGATTCCTCCTGAAGAATAGAGACATACAATTCAAATTTTAAGAAATCAGGAGCCCGCCTGAAGAACAGAGGTAATACAATTCGAATTTTAGTTCTCAATCAACTTCTTTGTCTATTTTGAAGGCAGGAGTCCGCCTGGAGAACAGAGGAATACATTCAAGCTATGAAGTCAGGAGCCCGCTGGATAATAGAGGAATACATTCAATTTCAAAGTTCAGCAGTCAGGAGCCCGCCTGAAGAACAGAGGAATACATTCAAGTTCAAGTTTATTCAAGTTCAGCAATTTGGAGAGAAGGCACAACATCTCAGTTAGCAATTTGAAGTAACGACAATGGATTTCACCAAGAGAATACAAGATCACAAGACAACAAGGAAGTACAAGAACAAGTTTGAAGAATTTAGATAGGATTTTGTAATCTGTAGCTTGTAGCCTAGGCTAGCTTCTTTTATTTTTTGGTGTAATAAGGAAGGTCAGCAAGTAGTAGCAACAGCAATCGCAGTGAAATCACAGCTCCTAATAGTCCCAGCTACCAGACACTCCCAAACTACACTGACCTGATTCCTGTTTAGCCCAGGATATATAGGCAACCTCTGAAGCAGGGTGCGGTCAAAACTTTTCAAAATGCTTCACAACGGAATAATTGAATGGGCAAAAATCGCTCGTATTTGCTCACTTGTCTTTGCACAAAAACTTTTCGTATTTCCGAGCAAAGAGGGGCAGCTGTGAGTACGTGATTTTTGCCCTATATATGAATAATTCCCAAAAATTCAAACAAAATAATTTTTTTCTTTATTTTTACAATTTTTTGTGAATTTTGGTGTCATTTTGGGTTAATTGTTTGCATTTTATTTGTGCATTTTTATTCACATGAAAATACAAAAAATATGCATTTGCATTTAGGGTTTAATTTCATGTTTTAGGATTAATTAGTGATTAAGTTGTTTTAGAATAAATACAAAGAAAATAACGAGAATGGTCCTTTTTGCATTTTTAGTTTAAATTTTGTCTTAGTTTGCATTTAAATCAGGAATTAGTGTATGGAAAAATAGGAAATCTAAAGTTTAGTGTTAATTTGGTTTTAAGTTTTAATCTAGCATTTTAATAAAATCAGAAAATTGAATAAATAACCAAAAAGAGAAAAGAAAATAAAAGAAAGAAGGAAAATAAAAGAAAAGAAAGGAAAGGCTGCCTATTGATTCAGATTTGGGCTGAGAATTATTTAATGTGTATCAGCCCAAACCATTCACCCTCGCCAGGCCCACACCCTAATCCGCCCCACCCGGCCTGTTCTCTTTCTCCCTTAAACGACACCATTTGGCCATAGTTAGATCTGAGCCGTCGAGGTCTCATGATCTAACGGCCAGGAAGCCCCCACTCCTAAATATATAACTGTCCGAAACATTACCCTCCCAGCCCGGTCCCTCGCCTTCCTCACCCTACCTCTCCTCTCAAACCCTAATCCAAGCCGCCCCCAACCCCTCGCCGGCGGGAAACGCAACGTACGCCGTTCAACCCCAAGCTTACACCACAGATTCCTCATGAACTCCTCTTTCCAACCATACCGTTGGTTTCCCTCGAATCACAACCAAGGCCGTCGAATATTGATTTTTAATTTTCTGGCCAAGTCGTTACTTTGTCCAAACTGGCCCAAAATCACACCACACCATCCCCAGACTTCCCTCAACCCAAATCCATGACCATCTTCCTTCGAATCTCGTTGAAGCGGCTCGAATTTCAAATCTAAGAGTTTCTGGCCAAAACCATAACCCAAAATCTTTGTGATTTTGGACAGTAATATCCTTAACCATGTGTTCTCTTGTAAAAACACATGGTTAGGGATGTTATGTGTCAAAAATCTGAAAAGATTCGGACGTCAGCAACTGGTCGGAGTTTCTCGTGCTTCAGTGAGTTTTCCTGTTTCCTTTTACTTGCATGGGTGAAGTTTAGTTACAGTTTTGATTTCAGTAAGTGTTCTGTTAATTTTATGTTTTATTTTGTTTATTAGTATAGTTTAAATTTTCTTTTTTCCCTTGTCCCATCTGTTTTAATCAGTGAAGCATCTTCTCTGATTCTTCATAATTTTGTCATAATTATTAGTATGTCATAATTGATTAGTTTGGATTCGATACAATTTTGTCCATTAATTGTTAGCTAGATATTTAGATTAATTTCAATTTCTTTTTAGTTCTGAATTTGATGTTCGAATGGTCAATTGTGAGCTTATTGATTAAAAGTTAGTTTAATTTCATTTAGTGTTGACTATTAGCTTAAGCTTTGCTTTGATTGATCATGCTCTCCTGTTTTTTCTAGTTTGTTTGAGTTTGGGTGATTGAACAATTGGGATTGGTTAGTTCAATTAGTTAATTTCTGAGTTCTAATTAATCAGTCCTAGTTTGTATTGAATTAATTTAGGGGATTGGTTATAGCTGTTGAGAATGTAGGTAGAATCAGTAACTTTGAGAAGCTTTCAGGGGTAGTTTAGGCATGGAAAAGGGTAATTCTGATAAGAATAGTAATTTCAAAGTAAAAGAAAGGATAATATAGGTATTGCATGGGTAGAAGAATACCCTAGGGCCTTCTAGAATAGGATTTTAGTGTACATTTCAGCACAATAGAGGTGCTTACTTGAGTAACAAGTTAGAAATAAGAGGACCAAACTGAAAATAAGTGAGGGACTAAAAAGAAACCAAATATCTGATTTACCCTTTTGTATCACCTATAAAAGGGCATCAAGTGCCTTGAGGAAAGGGATTGAATTTTCAGCCCAAAAATCCCCACCAAAATCTCTCCTCCTTGCTTTCAATTTCAGCTAGCATTTCAATTCCAATACTTAAGAAAAAATATCAAAAAATGAAAAAATCAAAAACAGTTTTACTATTTCATCACTAGTGTTAGTGATTCTCAGTCCCTCCTTGGGCATTCTTCATTCCAGCTCGAGGTTCTATTTCTAAAAGTGTTAGGAAGTGATCAACGACTGATTCAAGTGAGTTTGGGGCCTATTAGCTTGGATTCCAGTTGGGATTTAGATCCAGCAGGATTTCAGAGGCATCTAGGTTCAGCTGTGAGGGCTACGAGTGCATTTCAAGTGTCTGTTGGACTGATCTGTTGAGTCTGCTTATATTTCTGATTTTCAAAATCATTTCCTGGCATGTTCTGTGATGATATACTTCTGAGTTTTGTTGCTGTTGCTGTTCAAAGTAGCTGACTTCTCTTCTTCTCATATTTTCCCTTATCCAGGTACACAATTGTACCTCTGATGACTATGAGCTAAAATGTGCAGAAACGAATTTATGTGAAGAATGGATTTACTTAAAGAATTGAGTTCTGATTTAGCTTATTTCCAGATCTATGTATTCGATGTTTAGTTCGTGGATATTGTTTAAGTTTTGCTTGTTTTTGTGCTAAATGGACTATATAAATTGTTATGTTTCAGATTCATGTGATTACTATAAAGTGAGTACTAGTGTTAGTTGGTTACATGATAGGTTGATAGAATAATTTCATAAATGATTTGTGAATCGTTTCATAACTATGGGAGTAGTAGTATACAATTTACCGTTTCAGTAGCTAATTCCAAGGGTCCAGCTCATATAACAATGTTGGCGTGAATTAATTAGTTTGCTTTGTGTTATTGAAATTGTGTCTACAGCTTGGTTCTCACCTTAATGATATCTAAGGACTCATTGGAATACCAGTAGATAAATTAGTCTGTGCATGAGACTGGAATTCAATTGGCTAATATCCCTTTAATTCGAGTAGATGCGTATTGTTTTCCCTTTGCTATAATTATTGAACACTTAAAATAATTTAGGGGTAATTTCAGTGGGCGTTTGGTTGAACTAAATCAAGGCCTCACTTGGCTCAGCAATAAGCCATCTCAGGCTGTCAAACGGACTGCCCTCATGAATTTGGGCTTCCTAGGGGATTCAATCCCAGGTGCAGTCATCTGCCACCTGGGCTTCCCTTTCTCCTGCCTGACCGAAATATTTGGGCCGTTTCTGAAGCCCATCAGTGGTCCAGCTCATAGTTGAGGTTGGACTACTAAATTTTAGTGCCTAATCTCACTGGATAGTTCAGTTTTCACGTAATTAGTTTTCTTTCTTCTTTTAGGGACAATTGATCAATAAAAAATTGTAGTCACTCTCAAATGGGCCTTTTAAAATGTTGAGACGAACCTCACCAAACAAAATCATGTATGCGGGGCCCTCAACGAATGGTTATTAAAATAATTAAACTTGGGAGGGTTGTTTAGTAAATTTCACGGCCTTCCCCAAAATAATAATACGTTAGAATCTTTAGGCACGATTTAATTAAATTACTTTCTTAAATTCGGGTGCGCATTGATGTGGCCCAAATCCAAATCTCGACGAAGTCGAAAGGTGTCGACAACTACGGGTGCGTTGATTGCGAAGTGGTTCGAAACGCGTTTTCACGACGTCGCAATTCTTTTAGAATAAACACTAATAAAAAGCGGTTTACGAATAAAAGGCACATAAGCTAGCATGTATTGAAATCAGATAACATCAAATACAACAGTTAAGCGACCGTGCTAGAACCACGGAGCCCGGGAATGCCTAACACCTTCTCCCGGGTTAACAGAATTCCTTACTCGGATTTCTGGTTTGCGGACTGTTAACAGAGTCATAAATTTCCTCGGTTCGGGATTCAACCGGTGACTTGGGACACCATTAATATCCCAAGTGGCGACTCTGAATAATCAATAATTAAATCATGTTCCGATTGTCCTTTAATTGGAAAAACTCATTTACGCGCCCTTGCAGGGTGTAGCGAAAAAGGAGGTGCGACAACTGTCACACCTCCTTTTTACCTGCCCGAGGGGATGTAAGGGAGTTTTTCCAATTAAAGTGACATTATTCGAAATGAGATTATTTAATTTAATTTTTTCAGAGTCGCCACTTGGAATAGTTTATTTGGTGTCCCAAGTCACCGGTTTATTTTAAAATCCCAAATCGAGGAAATCGACTTTCCTTTTGAAGTCTACGAACCAGAAATTCTAAGTAAGGAATTCTATTAACCCGAGGGAAGGTGTTAGGTACCCCCGGATTCCGTGGTTCTAGCAGGGTCGCTTAAACTATTACAATTGGCCTATTATCTGATTTTAAAATATGTTTCAACCTATGGTATATTTTTTTAACTTATTAGCCGCTTTTAATTAATTTTAGGAAAATTTAACGTCATCTAAAACACGTCTTGAACCACGTCACATGAAATGCACCCGCGGTCCACGACACATTTTATCTAACGTTGTTGAGATTTGGATTTGGGTCACATGAAATGCACCTCCGAGTTTAGGAAATTAATTTTTAAAAAATAGCGCGCCTAAAGCAACTACGCACTTTCAACTTTGCGAGAGCCATGAAAAATTCAACTAAATGGAACGCCTCGATTTCTAAGGATTAAAATTAATTAAATGAGGGCCATGAGTTTAGAGATTTTATTTGGCATGGCGCGCCTCGATTATTCTAAAAGGATTGTATTCAATTTAAAGCAAACTGCAAATATTCATGATTATGTTTCTTCCTAAAACTACTTTGAGATTATTGTAAGGTCATGATTTATGAATATGGAATTATTATTGAAGAAATATATGATTTAAGTTATTATGGACCTAATCACCCATGTCGGTATCAAATTTGCTATTGACTTAACATCCTTTAATTTGGATCCAAGCTATTACATCGTTCTCTCTCCATTTTGAATACATCTTCCTATCTTTCCCTATGAACTACAATCTCATTGAAGAAACTCATTCTGTCTCTCACGAATTCTATTTTCTGATGCTCTTCCTTCATTTTTTGTTCATATCTTTCAAGTTGGTAGATAACCAAAATATAATATACAAATCAAAGGAAATACGGTGAAAGAAAAATAATGGAAACATTGGTTAAGAAAAGAATGAACCTTTTATAGATGAAGATCTTATTCAATACATATGGAGCAAAAAATCATCAAATTTAATGTGTAAACGAACCACAATCAGAGGCAACGAGCGGAAACCTTTCGAACCGAACTCGACTTCGACCTCTTCGGGCTAGTATTTGAGGCTATCTTTTAAATTGAGTTTGAAGCTTTTGGATTTGATTTTTGGTGTGATTTAGCTTCCTGTTTTTGAGGTATTTTTTTTTATCTTAAACAAGGTAATGAATGATTATATTTTTTTTTTGAAAGAAATAAGAAGAAAGAATGAAAATAGTAGAAATTCTATATTTTGCATAGAAGAAGAAAATATGTTTTCTCTCAATTCCCTCTCCTCTTTTTTTCTTTCTTCTTCAAATATTTCTCTTCTATTTATAGGAGAATTTTCGAAAATTTTCAGAATTCTTTTTAAAAATATTTTATTATTTTCTAATTAAAAGAAATCCCACTTACAATTTGCTTTTTTTTTTTATAAAAAGAAATCCCACCTTTATTTACTTTTATTTTTTAAATTTCAACTTTAATTACTTTTATCTTATTTAAAATCTCACTTTTTTTTTACTTTTTAAAAGAGGATTCCACTTATTTTACTTTTCTTTAAAAAAAAATCCACTTTCTTTTATTTTATTTTTTTATTCCATACTTTCCTTTTTCTTATTTTTTATATCTCACCCGAAAATTAATTTTTTTTTAAAAATATTTTGCGTATTTTTTTTTATTTTAAAAATAATAATAAAAATAAAATAATAGTAATAGTAAGAATTCACCTTTTAAAATTTTGTATTTTTACCCTATAATAAAAAGTGTAACAAAACTAAAAATTGTAGGTTAAAACTCCTAAAATATTTACATAGAAGAAATGATAAAAAAAATTAAATATTGTCAAAAATTAAAAGCTTAAGATATTGTCAAAAATTAAAAAATCTATGCACTCCCAACTAGACCCGATGCTATTGCTTAAGATGTTGTGATTACTGTCACACCTCCTTTTTCCTATCCCCGGAAGGGGTACAAGGGAGTTTTTTTCAACTTAAGTGACAATCGAAACGGGATTATTTATTTATTCAGAGTCGCCAATTGGGATAATTTATAATGTCCCAAGTCACCGGTTTAAATCCCGAATCAAGAAAATTTGACTCTGTTTTACAGTCCGCGAAACACAGAAATTCGGGTAAGAAATTCTGTTAACCCGAGAGAAGGTGTTAGGCATTCCCGGATTTCGTGGTTTTAGCACGGTCGTTCAACTGTTAATATTGGCCTATTTAATTAATTTTAAAATAATTTGAAACCTATGTGCATTTTGAATCCTTTTGAACCGCTTTTAATAATCCAGTTGTTATACAACTAATTATTTGATTACACGTTGTGAATCATGTCACGGGAACCATACCCACTATCTACAACATGTTTATTTTATTAACAAGATTAAATTGTTGTCAGGTCACATAAATGTATCCCCGGATTTTAGAGATTAAGCATCACAACTACGACACGGGAACCGTACCCGTATCTATGATAATTATTTAATTAACGCGCCTAAAGCAAACTACGAAAGTTCAAGGCATTTTCTACACTAGTTAAGATAATGATATGAGGGCCATAGACTAGGTGATTGGATGACACACCTCAATTTTGTTAAAGGAAAAGCATTCAACTAAGGATGTTCATACTAAAGAAAAAAACTAATTTGAATTAAGTGCCACAACCCCGCCATGGGTACCATACCTGCAGTTGTGATGATTTAACTACGTGCCTAAAGCGAACTACAAAATTCAAGTATTCTTAAAAATTAATGACAAAGTTTAATAACAGGTGATGGGTTACAACCAAGGTATTTAAAATTATTTCAAGCCTTTAACCCACTGAGCCATTGGGCCAAATGAGAAAGCATGTCATATTACTTAACATCCATATCCTTGGAAGTTGCTGGGCTTGAAGTCAGGCCCATACATGAAAGTAACAAGACAGGGGATTCTAGGTCTGGCCTGGACCAGACTACTCCATTCAACTTGGATTTGGGCCCCGAATGACTCTCTACTGGCCCAAAACGGAAGCAATCTTTAATGATCTACATAGCCTATTTCAATAAACAACTACGTGCATCCTTAGGCCCAATGGCAAACAAAAAACATTTGAATTAGCTAATTAATAAACAACCTAATTCACAATAACAGCCCAAAATCACAACCTCAACGAAGGAATCTTAATTATATTGAAGCAGGGAAAAAACAAAGGAAAACATAGGACTAGTTCACATCAACTCCAGCATTACTCGGATATTAATCACATAGAAAGAAGATAAACTTGAGCTATTAACTACTTTAAGTACTGATAATTCGTTACCATTACAACTGAAGAGCAGTAGGCTAATCACGATCCTATGATTAACAAAACATCAAATTGGACAAGTTTTTCAAATCAAGTCCAAAAATGAAACTCATGTGCCCCAAACAACTTCCCAGTAATATCATGTTACAATTCACATTTGGAAAAAAGGAAAGAGATCTTGTAACCAAACTAAGCACCAAAAGACCCTAACAGAGGGGGATCAAACATAATAGGGGACACTTAATATGTATACACTTAGGCTAGATTCTAGCTAGCTAAAAAGAGATGTAGGGAGATAGGATAAAACAATAAGAAGATCAGAATCTAAGTAGTCAACTCCACACATTCAAATGGCATTCGAGAATGGGGTGATCCATGATCCAAACTTCATATATATGACTCAAAGGCCAAGGAAATTTCAGCTTACATACTTGTTACAACAAAAATCAACCAAAGGCAGAAATAGGTTTCTGAAAAATGAAGAGATGCAGTAGCCAAACAGAAGCAAACAACGTAATTCAGAATCAGCTTCAGCTCTTAACCCATGAATTCAAAATAGAAGAGCTAATCCTTTCCTTTCTATCAATTGAATGTGTTTTTCATGAGAGTTCTACTTTTTCAAGGGATTTTTTGTAGTTTTTCTATATTTCAGCCGTTTCCTTTTTGTGTCTTCAATCCTCTGCCCTAGAATGAGGAAAAAGATCTTCTTATAGACAAACCTTAGGGCAGCATCACCAGGTTTTCCTCCTTCCTTAATTCTCCTTTTTATCCCTTTTTTACTTAGTTATTTTACCCCTTAGCCCCTTGAAAATATCTGAGCTCCTCCTCATTTCTTAACATGTAAGCCTCCGCTTATTCTCTAGAAGCTTCTCCCATAACAGAAAATATTTTCTAGACCTCAAATACACAAAATAACCCCTGATATCCCTATATTTACTCCTCAAAACTGACCCAAGACTCAACCCAGACAAATGGGCTTCTTCTGCCCAAACCAGGAATAACTTAAAAGCCCAAAAGAGACCTAAGCATTAAAATCTAATGAATTAATAAAATTAAAACCTTAAGACTAGCTGATTCATTAACCAAACAAAAGTTGAATTGATCGAGGCAAGCTGTAATTGACCACAAACCTAAGCGTGCTAACAATCAATTAACTAGTTTTTTTTAAAAAAAATGAACACGACCTACTTGCTAAGTGTTATAACTTATCATGAAACAAAACTAATTGAGAAGAAAATAAAGGAAGAAAAAAAAGAACAGAGAAGACAAAAACAAAATGAAAATAGAAATAAACAAATGACTAAAGGCTGAAGAGTACCGATTTAATCAGCAAGACGACCAAAAAAAGTAAAGGCGGAAGACTGGCCAGGCTCAGGATGCTTCGACAAGGCTTGAAACTGACCCAAATGAATACTCTGGTCAAGAATAACCTATTTGGGCAAGCTTCCAACCAAGACGACCAGAAACTTCAAGAAAATCCCAGAACTCAGAAATTAGGTCTAACATAGATCCGGGATTCAACGAGTTCCAAAGACTGTTTGGGGAAATAGTTAGGGGTTTTGAGTTTGGGGAGGCCTGGTGATTATAGGTTGTGAGTTTAGGGTCATTTAGGGTTCTGCCGCCGGCCGGTGGGGTTTGGGAATTTGGGACGGCTAGGTTAGTTAGGGTTTGAGTGAGGGAGACAGAATGGGGGTTCGAAATGGGGGGGGGGAGGACCTGGTTTAGGACACTTTTATACTTATGGAAGGGTAGTTCCCATCCGTTCGATCAAAAAGATCAACGGATGTGATTCGCTTGCATGGAACAGTTTCGTTTGGTGTGTGGTGGGGCAGGCTGGACCGGGTAAGGTTTATTGGGCTGGGGGTTGGAACGGGTAAGGGGAGAGTTTGGGCTTAGCCTAAATTGACCCAATAAAATTTAGGACCAAGCCTTCTTTTCCTTTCCCCTTTTTTAAATCCTTTTTTTTGTTTTTCTTTTCTTTTTCTTTAATTAATAAAAAAAACCTAAATTAAACCCTAAATTAATCTAAGTTGTACAATCAAACTAATTATTAAATCAAAAGATTTATAAAATTAATTGATCCTAAATTAAAAGAGAAAAACTATTGATCTAGAATTAAAAGCTAAAAAATGTAAATGTAAACCAATTTTTGTGATTTTCATTTTTAATAAAGCAACTAATTTACTAATTAATCTTAAAAATATGAAAACAAAATCTCAATGCAATGCATGGTATTTTTTGATATTTTCGTGATTTAAATAAAATTAAACATGCACAGAAATGCAAACAATTAACAAAAAATTCCTACAAAATCCTATGAAATTGCAAATAGTTGGAATAAATTTATTTCTTTAATTTGTAGGAGTATTTCACATAGGGCAAAAATCACGTGCTTACAGCTACCCTTTTTTTCTCGAAAACACAAAGAGTTTTCAGGCAAAGATAAACTGAGCGAATACGAGCGATTTTTGCCCGTTTGAATACTCTGTGAGAAGCACTTTTTGAAAGATCTGAACGAACCTTACTTCCGAGGTTGCCTACATATCCTTGGCTATAAAGGAATCAAGTCAGTATAGTTCGGGAAGTTTCGGTAGCTGGGACTACCGGGAAGCTATGATTTCACTGTTGCTGCTGCTGCTATTGCTTGCTGAACTCCTTATTACACCGATAAAAAGAAGAAGCTAGGCTAAACTATGATCTATGAATTACAAGAATCCTATCTACCATCTTCAAACTTGGTCTTGCTGCTTCTACAGTTCTGTTGTGCATCTTGAACTGTTGACATGTACTCTTGAGGCGAATTTCTGTTGTTGATAAAACGAATTGAATTCTAAAATAGGTTCCCTTGTTTTCTAGGTGGGTGCCTGATTGTCAAAACTTGAAATGTATTCCCTTGTTCTCTAGGTGAGCGCCTGATTGCCGAAACTTTAACTGTATTTCCTTGTTCTCCAGGTGGGCGCCTGATTGCCAAAAACTTGAATTGTATTCCCTTGTTCTCCAGGTGGGCGCCTGATTGCCAAAAACTCGCACCGTATTCCCTTGTTCTCCAGGTGGGCGCTTGATTACCAAAAACTTGAATTG
This sequence comes from Nicotiana sylvestris, assembly GCF_000393655.2. NCBI lineage: Eukaryota > Viridiplantae > Streptophyta > Magnoliopsida > Solanales > Solanaceae > Nicotiana > Nicotiana sylvestris. The sequence goes on from NC_091068.1 coordinate 47,668,069, forward strand.
TATTCCCTTGTTCTCCAGGTGGGTGCCTAATTGCCAAAAAACTCGCACCGTATTCCCTTGTTCTCCAGGTGGGCGCCTAATTGCCAAAAACTTGAACTGTATTCCCTTGTTCTCTAGGTGGACGCCTGATTTCCAAAACTTGAACTGTATTCCCTTGTTCTCCAGGTGGGCGCCTGATTGCCAAAACCTGAACTGTATTCCCTTGTTCTCCAGGTGGGCGTCTGATTGTCAAAACTTGAAATGTATTTTCTTGTTCTCCAGGTGGGTGCCTGATTGCCAAAAACATGAACTGTATTCCTTTGATCTCCAGGTGGGCGCTTGATTGCCAAAACTCAAAACTATATTCCCTCGTTCTCCAGGTGGGCACCTGATTGCCAAAACTTGAACTCTATTCCCTTGTTCTCCAGGTGGGCGCCTGATTGCCAAAACTTGAACTGTATTCCCTTGTTCTCCAGGTGGGCGCCTGATTACAATAAAATAGACAAAACAAAGAAACTTTTCTGCCCCAATTTGGTATATGAGCACATCTGTGAGTGTTAATCGAATTATGTTGCCCAGTATCTCTAAGAATTTAAAAGCTAAATCCCACTATCCAGGAGTGTCCTGAAAATTTCAAATTGAATCTCATCTAAAGAGTGAAAGCTTTAAAGCCAGCTTATATTTCCTAAAGGTAGAGCTTATGCTAAATCTTGTTATCTATGAAGGTCTTGGAATTCAACTAAGTCCCATTATCCAGGAGGGTCCTGAGAACCTTTAAAAATTGAATCCCATTATCCAGGAGGGCCTTGAGAATTTTAAACTAAATCCCATTATCCAGGAGGGTTCTGAAGAGTTACGGCCAAACCTGTCCGGTACATGCTTTCCTCACGAAGGGTTCTTCCGGAATAAACGAAATTTCCTGCCCATATTTCAATCAAAGAAAAATTTATCAGTTTGAAAATATGGTGGTCAGTTTGCTGCATTCTTGCTGAAGGTGGCCTTTCCACTTCCGTGCTTTGTTATGACGGGCTGCCTTGGATTAGCAAAGAACTATTTGACTTTCTGACTGAATCTCAACCACAGGACCCTGAATGACCCGAGTGCTTTGCACTCAACCCACTGTTTTACATTTTTGTCCTTCCAATCTGAACCTGTGTATCTTCCACAAAATTCACCAACCAGTCTACCACTTGAACTTTTACTAACACCTTATTTTTCATTTTGCATCATGCTATCTCCGGTATGTTTTGGCCGCACTTTTCTTTGTGCAATTTGGACGTTGGTAGTAAGCTTTGAAATCCTTTCTTACTTGCTTAAACAAGGTTGACATTGGAAAATCCTTAGAGAGATAAAGCCAAAAGAAATGAAATGCAATGACTTCGAGAGTTAAGAATAAAGAAGAAAATTTGAAACAGGATGACTATTTGAGGGAGAAAAGAAAAAGAGACTTATCTGAGTGAGGCAACTGGCACCAATGATCATGACATGCATTTCGGATTAATCAGCCCAGCCTATTCAACCAATCACCTTTCAGTTGTCATACTTTATGCCCCGGGCTTTCCATATTCCCATCTCTTTGCAAAGTCACCAACCTTGTTTGGCTTGCGGCGCCCTGAAGGATTTTTGCCAACAAACCTCTCTCATTTGTTCATCTCTCGACTCACTGTCACATTAAGATGTCCGTGATGGTTTTCACCAATAAGACTCTCTCATTTTGATTTCTCTCATCTTTCCATCGACCTACGGTGCCCGTGAGGTTTTTCACCAGTATGACTCTTTCATTTTGATTTCTATCATCTTTCCATCGACCTACGGTGCATGTAAGGGTTTTCACCAATAGGACTCTCTCATTCATTCATTTTCCTTGTGTAGAACGGAGTATTGCCCCTGACGACTCGTACCTCTATATTGCCTGACTTGGCATTTCTCAAAGATTGATCGAAAGGTCTTTTTTTGGACAGTAACGTGGGCTTTTGGATAGAGAGGGAAAGGATAGTATAAAGGCTCAAAAACAACTAAAATGTGTTCAAAATTACAAATTTTGGAATCAGATCTCCTACGAAACTACAACTTCTGCCCCAGTTTCTTTGCCTGGGGACTTTTGAATTTTATTTTGACGGGACCGAACCGTGAGGCTGCCTACGTATCCTTTAAAGAAATCAGGTCGAACGTAGTTCATGACATAGGAATTGCTTTGTTTTTGTTTCTTTCTCTTTTTCTTTTTCTCTTTTTTTTCTTCTCTTTTCTTCTCTTTTTTTCTCTCTTTTTTCTTTACTCTTTTCCATTCTTTTCTTTCTCTTTTCTCTTCTCTTTTCCTTTTTTTTTCTTATTTACCTTTCGTGTTCGTGTTTTTAAACTTGCTACTAATTCCAAAAGAGGGGTATGAAAGAAAATAAATAAGGCTCAAAAGGGCTAACAAAGGATAAAGTGTTTAGATAGCAGAATAAAATGCATTCGTCATTCCATTCTTCAAACACATGCCAAGTACAAACAACAATTAGACAAACCAAATAAATCATACATAATATCTTTTGACCGCATCAAAATTGATAGCCATATCTACACATTTGCCTTCTATATTTATTAAATACAAAGCACCATTGGACAATACTCTCGTTACGATGAACGACCCCTGCCAATTTGGGGCAAACTTGCCTTTAGCTTCAGCTTGATGTGGAAGGATGTGTTTCAACACCTGCTGACCCACCTCAAATTTCTGGGGACGCACCTTCTTGCTGTATGCTCTTGCTATTCTCTTTTGATACAACTGACCATGACACACTGCTGCCAATCTTTTCTTGTCAATCAAACTTAATTTCTCTAAATGGGTTTTGACCCACTCATCATCATCAATTTCGTCTTCAGCAACAATGATGGAATTTCAACTTCCGTGGGTATCACTGCTTCAGTACCATATACCAATAAATAAGGAGTTGCACCTATTGAAGTGCGAACAGTAGTGCGGTAACCCAGCAAAGCAAAGAGAAACTTTTTATGCCATTGCCCGGAACCTTGCACCATTTTCCGAAGTATCTTTTTTATGTTCTTGTTGGCTGCCTCGATTGCTTCATTCGCCTTGCGGCAGTACGAGATGGAATTTTGATACGTAATCTTAAACTGTTGACATACTTCTTTCATCAAATGACTGTTAAGATTAGCACCATTATCTGTGATGATCACCTTTAAGATTCCGAACCAACAGATGATATTTGAATGAACAAAATCGACCACTGCCTTCTTGGTCACAGATTTGAAAGTCTTAGCTTCAACCCACTTAGTGAAATAATCGATGGCCACTAGAATGAACCTGTGCCCGTTTGATGCCGCGGGCTCAATTGGTCCATTGACATCCATGCCCCAAGCAATAAAGGGCCATGGTGCGGACATTGTATGCAATTCAGATGGGGGAGAATGGATCAAGTATCCATGTACCTGGCACTGATGACACCTGTGCACAAAGCTAATGCAATTTCATTCCACGGTGAGCCAATAATATCCTGCTCGAAGAATTTTCTTTGCCAGAACATACCCACTCATATGTGGCCCGCAACCCCTAGAATGCACTTCTGTAATGATAGTCGTGCCTTGTTTAGCATCTATGCATCTCAATAGCCCAAGATCTGGAGTTCTTTTGTACAAAATTCCCTCGCTCAAGAAAAATCCACTAGCCAAATGCCGAATTGTTCTCTTTTGATCATCTGTGGCTTGTATCGGATATACCCCCTTCCTAATGTATTCCCTGATATCATGGAACCACGATTCACCATCAAGTTCTTTCTCAACCATATTACAATAGGCATGTTGATCACGAACTTGAATATGCAGAGGGTCGACATAAGCTTTGTCCAGATGGTTCAACATTGACGCCAAGGTAGCCAAAGCATCGGCAACCTCATTATGGATCCTTGGAATATGCCTGAATTCTATGATCGAAACCGTTGACAAAGATCATGCAAACATTTCCGGTACGGTATGATCTTTAAATCCTGAGTCTCCCATTCTCCTTGAATCTGATGCACCAAAAGATCTTAGTCCCCCAAGACCAAGACTTCCTGGACTCCCAAATCTACAGCTAACCTCAAACCCAGAATGCATGCCTCATATTCAGCCATGTTGTTAGTACAATAAACATGAAGATGGGCCGTAACAAGGTAGTGATGCCCTATTTTAGAAATGAGCACAACCCCTATTCCGACACCTTTCATGTTAGCGGCTCCATCAAAGAAAAGTTTCCAACCTGGTTTTCCAACCTACTCCACCTTGTCAATATGCATCACTTCTTCATCGGGAAAATAAGTTCTCAATGGTTCATACTCTTCATCGACCGGGTTCTCGGCCAAATGATCGGCCAATGTATGGGTTTTTATCGCGGTTCGAGTCACATAGACAATGTCAAACTCTGTGAGCAAAATCTGCTACTTCGCAAGTCTTCTTATGGGCATAGGCTTCTGAAAGATATACTTTAGAGGATCCAGGCAAGAAAAGAGGTAAGTAGTGTATGACGACAAATAATGCTTCAACTTTTGTGCCACCCAAGTCGGGGCGCAACATGTCCTTTCCAGGTGAGTGTACTTAACGTCATAGGATGTGAACTTCTTGCTGAGATAATAGATGGCTTGCTCTTTCCTGCCAGTGATGTCATGTTAACCAAATACACAGCCAAACAAATTATCCAAGACTGTAAAATAAAGAATTAAAGGCCTCCCGGGTTCCGGCGGGACCAACACAGGTGGGTTAGACAAGTACCCTTGATCTTATCAAATGCCTCCTGGCACTCATCGGTCCATTTGACCAAAGTATCCTTTTTTCAACAACTTAATGATGGGCTCATAGGTTGTCGTCAGTTGAGCAATAAACCTGCTGATGTAGTTCAATCGCCCGAGCAAACTCATCACCTCAGTCTTGTTCTTTGGTGGTGGAAATTCTTGGATAGCTTTGATCTTTGACGGGTCCAACTCAATACCTCGATGACTAACTATGAATCCCAACAGTTTTCCAGATGGAACACCGAATGCACACTTGGCAGGGTTAAGCTTAAGATTGTACCTGCGGAGCCTTTGGAAAAACTTCCTCAAATCTCTAACATGGCCGGCCTGCTGTTTTGACTTTACGATCACATCATCCACATAAACCTCAATCTCCTTGTGTATCATGTCATGGAACACAATAGTCATTGCCCTCATGTATGTCGCCCCAGTGTTTTTCAAACCAAATGGCCAGTAGCAATATGTTCCCCACGGTGTGATGAATGTTGTCTTTTCTGCATCCTCCTCATCCATCAAGATCTGTTGGTACCCCGCATAGCAGTCCACAAAAGACCCAATCTCATGCTTGGCACAGTTGTTAATCCAGATGTGTATGTTTGGAAAGGGGAAATTATCCTTGGGACTTGCTTTGTTGAGATCACGCACTACTACAAATAAGACCTTTAGCGGCAACACAAAATGGCTTTAGCGGCAATAATAATAGCCGTTATATCTTTTACCGGCCATTAGCCTTTTGCCGCTGAAACTGGGGTCGACAAAGCCTTTAGCGGCTATTCTCGCAAAAGTTGGTAAACAGTATGTTTTATTGCCGCTACAAGTTATTATCTTTAACGACAATTATTTGCGGCAATTATAATGGCTACTAAATCCAATCCAAAACGGCTAATTATACTTCTTTAGCGTCCATTATTATAGCCGCTACATTCAAAATAATTGCCGCTAAAGCAATTATTTGTGGCAATTATAATGGCTACTAATTCCAATCCAAATGACTAATTATACTTCTTTAACATCTATTTTTTATAGCCGCTAAATTAAAAATAATTGCCACTAAAAGTTCGCATCTTTAATGGCAATTATTTTGTGGCTATTTAAATGGCGATATTATCCCTTCTGAAAACATCTTAGGTCTCATTTGTTTTTATTAAGATTAAGACGTCTGAATCTGAATACACATCTGAATATGAAAATGTGTATTAAGATTCAGACGTCTGAATCTGAATACACAACTGAATAATTAATATGTTGTCTCTGGATCTGAACACTGAATGATTAACACTGTTTATTTTTAGTATCTGAATATGTGCAATTTATCTATATTTAAACATAACATATATAAAATTCAAATAAAATAGTTAATTAACATTATTTCAAATTCTAATGTTTAAGCATTAAAAACATATTTCTAATAATAAAAATATAAAACTATCAAGCATTTCCTCTTCCTTGCATTAGCTGAAGTGCAAGTTCTTCAGGCATATTGTTCATAAATTGCGAATTTTCAGTTGTCCAGCTAGGTCCATTTGTTTCATCCAATACTTGTTCGTGTTCTCCTTCTTCCTCAAATATTACTTGAGGTAAATCATATTGATTAAACAAGTCATCATTTAGTCGCTCCTTTCTGATAAAATTATGAACTGCAAAACATGCAATAACAACATCTCTTTGGACATCAATAGAATATGGAGCCATCTTGTCCAATATTGGGAATCTTGCTTTTAAAACTCCATAAGCACGTTCAATAACATTTCTTAGTTGTGCATGAGCATGGTTAAACTTTTACTCCTTATTTATGGCTCGTCTATGATGATATTCTCCTAACCAATATCGAATATTATGATATGTGCTAGATATCCTCGAGTATTAGGATATGCCACATCACATAAATAGTACTTATCTGTCATCAAAAGAAAAGGTTAAATGCATATAATAAACACCTAACTTATTATTTCAGAATAGTTTAATAAGTTGTATCACTTACTATAAGGAGGAAATGGAAAGCCATTATCTGGATTAGATGCTATCTCTGTTAGAACACGTGCATCATGTGCTACCCCTTCCCATCCAGCATAAACATAAGTGAGGACCATGTTAAAACACATATAGCTAAAATATTCTGATAACATTTACCCTTTCCTCTTCCTCTGTAAATAATTTGTTGATTAGCTGGAATAACTGTATGTACTAATGTCCCATCGAGTGCGCCTATTGCTCCCTGCAAATAAAAATAATAATTTTATGTTAATAGTTATGAATTTTTTTCTTACGAAGTTATAGAATAATTTTATGGCACATACTACCTTAAAAATTTTTCTTAACTTTTGATGAGAACCAGACATTTGTGGATTTGAATCATGTTTTAGATGAGATCATCTCTTTTGCAAATAACATCATTGCTTCAAGAACCTCATGAAAATATTTGTGAACCGTTTGCGAAGAATGTTGAAATCTTCTCTTCATAACCACAAAACGCTTATTATGACCTATAATGGTCAGAAATATTGCTATCTTTTCTTCGACGGAAATATGTTTGCTATCTATGAGCCATCCTTTATGTCTAAAATGCTGACATAGCCGAACATATGCATCACGAGACATGCGCATCAATTCTAAATACTGTCGACTAGAGCCGGACAACAATTTTTGTGTGTACTTTTCACCAGATAAAGATGATATTAAATCTTTATTTCTTTGGATATTCTTGAGTCTAAAATGATTTTTACACCAATACAAGCTCATCAACGCTAATACTTGATCCTCAATGTCCATGTCTAAACTGTTGTAACAAAGAGAATGTGTAATACATAATAATAAGCATACCACATTATGTATTTGAAAAATATAAAAAGTTACATGATCAAAATAAATTAATTAGTAAAACAATACCATGCACATCAAACATAATTCAAATAAGACATTTCAAATAGGTATATCACAGATTAAAAATGTTCCACGAGCATAATATTTTATTAAAAAATTAAATAAGCATAATCGATAATAGTTGGAAAAAACAAAGAAGGTTCCATATTATTAACGTCTAATTAATAATCTAGCTAATTAGATTAATCAAATAAGCCCCATTTTTTTCCTCATGGCCTTAATCCAATTCTCTAATTTGTCAATCTCGATAATGTTCATCCATGCTTTCCTGTAGCTGTTACCTTCGCAAAGTATACTAACAGTTGCACTGTATAATGGTTCTTCCCATCCACGTTCTTCTAGTTTTACCATACACTCTTCAACGTCAGGCCCGCTATTTATTTTAACCAATAACTCTAATGCAATACTCATCTTCTCTTCAATGTCTAATTGAGACGATGCAGATTTGTTTTTCTTTCCCAAAGGTTTCTTTTCAATTGGAACTGAAGACTGAGATGGATAATCAGTAGGAGCTCCATCATTCTTATTACCAACTAGATCTTCGACGCTATCAGGTGTATCTACATTTATAGCAGTAGATATTGAAGATACACCAGGGCGGGGATATGTACAGCTTGGACTCCAACCATGAATTCTTGTTGCTGTAGAACCCTCAAAAAGTTTTGTACAAAGATCTGGGAATGGTAGATGCGAAGTCTTCAATGCCTTTGCTTTTGGATGAGCCTATAATAAAGAGATTTTTAACATGCACGTCAAACTTTTTCCTTTATAGAAAAAAAAGGAAAAGTTGAATTACTTGATAATGAACTAACCTTTATGTACTCATCCCACTAACTATTTGACATTAGAATGATATTGGTTGCTGGGTCATAAATATTGCCGGTCTTTTTGGTTATTGGCAACCAAACTTGATACTTTTCTTTTAGATAATCATAGTGATTCTTCATCTGCTTTTGTGTGACACTAAAGCTATGAGTAGTCTCCAAAACTAGTTTAACTTTGTTCCATGAATCTGCCTTTAAACTACTTCCAAGTCTTCCGTTTAAGGATATTTCTTGAATACAACTTTCTAAAAAGGTTTTTACTACATCCATATTTTTCCAATTTGCTCTTGAATTTTCACTAGATTGTTCCATAGCTGAAATATAAAATAATAATGATTATTGAAAATGAACTGATGAGGCAAGAGTGCACTTTTAGACTATTACATGTTCATGTTATACATGGTCATGGTAGTATGATAAAGAACTGGAGGAGCAGGGCATGCAAGATGATAAATTTGATCAACCTCAACTAACAAGGGTTCTGTCACATCTACAAATGATAAAAGGGAAACGAAAAAGTTATGCTTCTGATAATACAGTTATATGAAGCAACATGTCTGTGAGGTTGCTCATGGGGCTACCTCAAGCCTAGAAAAAAATTCATAATGTCCAAATGTGTTTGAGCAATTGTGTTTTCAACATGAATAACACTTCATCAAGAGTTTAATCTGAACACGTTTTAGCTCAAACGGAGCTTCTAAAATTCCTCTAGGCCTAAAAGTTAGACACTATTTCAGGCTACAAGACATTAGCTTTCTGAATTACACCGTAAAAATACTTTACAAATTTATTCTACAAAACACTTAGTGAATAAGTTATACGTATATATTTGTTTTACAAACAATTTTCAGAAGATCCAACAAAAAAGTACTTCTGCAAAAGCTAGCAGCAAATACGGCCAAACTTGGCTTAAACCTTGGATAACCATCCATGAAACAATTTAGAAGTTTAGAGCCAAAAAATTTATACTTGAGATCTTGAAACTCATACAAGTATAATTTTTACAAAATAATAGGCAAGTTTATTGCGAAGTTCATAAAATAATAGTAAAATACTTTCTAAAGGTTAGAATCTTACCTGTTCAAGAGAAAAAGAATTGGATAGCTGATGATAAATGGAGAGTGAGAGAGAGAGGCGTGAAAGTTTATGATGAAGAAGAAAGCGTGGAATTTGCTAAAATATAGCCTTATCGTTGAGTGAATAGTTGCGAAATTTGTTGCGGGAATAACTGGGAAAATCACGTTTACCGTGTTTTTAAGAGTCTGAGCGCCATTAGGACTTTGTTGTGGGTCTGTTTCGGTCACTTGTTAAAAGGTTTTAAAAGAGAAAAAACAATAAACTTAATGGGCTGGATCTGAACGATTAAGATTCAGACTTCCATTATGTGCAAACAAATGAGGCCTTAGTTTGCCCTTTTAGCTTCCATTCTAATGGCTAATATGTTTAACTAAATTGCCGCTAAAAGTCAATATCTTTAAAGACATTTTTTTTTACATCAATTATAAATAGTTTAGCCACAATTAATGATAGTTACTACATTCGTACATAATATGACTCAAATAATAAGATATATTAATATTAATTCAAAAAAAACATAATGTATCCCATTAATCTTAACAAACAAAAGGAAGTACTAATCAAAAACATTAATATCACTGTAACTTAAAATATAAAAATATATTGTTTAGACTAAATAGCTAATGTCATTATATAACTAATCCAAATGATGGTCTTCGAATGATTTCCGCAAATTTTCATTATTTTAAAATCTTTCATCCGCTAAATTATCCAACATCAGACGGTATGACCTGAAATTATAAAATAATTGTGTCAAAAGAATATCGAAAGAACAAAAATGTTCCATTAATCTATACAAATAAATTTTGTACTCCATCAAACATCTATATCTCTCTTTCCATATTGTCCACATAGAACTAAAGGAGCTACTTCCGTCCTCCCCTTCTCTTCCTTCTAATCATTTTCATCCTAGAAGCACCTTTCGTACAGTCCCTGGCATCACTTATTCACTTCAAGTATGCTCCAGACTATACAGTATATTATATACGTCTACAGATGCTAAAATCATGACAAGTCAACTCATTGATCAAATATTGCTAGAAAAATTAACCAAGAGTTGTATAGTTACAATGAAACTTCTAATACTTTCATCAGTAAAGAGGGAGGGAAAAAGGGGGCATTCAAGAAGAGTAGCTATTCATAACTGCAAATTACTTGCTATTAAATAACTGGAAAAACAATTGTCTCGTGTTACTACTCACTCTGTCAAGGAACAAAAACTGGCGAACACTTCCAAAAACAAGAAGACTAAGCAAACACAATTCAGGTATCAAAGATTAGAGATTTTCTATGTTTCGCTCGCAAAAAATTTAAAAGGTATCATAGCTCTACAGTTGCTGGAAATCAATATGGTATCACTAATTTTCTGTGACAAAGACCTACTGTTGGCTTCCAGGTTCAACTTAAGACCAGGGAATACAATTCTCCATATATGTTTATCCTTTTATTTTTAAAACCAAGAATCTTCCGCAAGATCAATAGAACTCTTTGGACCAATGTTTTCTTAATAAAGGTGATATCCGGTCAAGCTTGTGTTATCTCAACTAGTCAACAGAGCAGTTTGTTACAACCCACAGGTACATATGATGGACTAATGGTATGGAAAGAAGCTAGAAACAGCAGCAAAGCACAAGCATCTCAACCAATTGCATAGAAGTACAGAATTAACTAAAGTAATCAATAGAGTAAGTTCACATGGTAAATTAATACATCAGAGTCAATGTGCTTAGTTCACCAAGTGCCTGTATAACACATACATGTGCAGATAAGATAAGAAAACCTCTGAAGCAATGATAACATGTGGACAATCAACACAAAGCAAGATATAGTAGTTATAACGCAATCACCGAACCTTATAGTTTTTTAAGTGCATTACTGGACTCTAGACATCAAGATCGAGGAATAATGGGAAGGGACTGGAGTGGAAAAGGCAATAAAATACATGACAAGGAACTCAAAGGAAGCACAATGCCCTGCCTCTTTTAATGGACCAGCTTTGGCTGGCATATATAGGCCCTGCCAAAGATATTGTAAGTTAGAAAGTGAGTTCACTAAGATGGTCTTACTTGTGTTAGGAGCAGATTACATCGAGCAGCTATGGGTTATCACTGGTGTAAACAATGCTACAATGGTGTGGGATCATCAAGAGTCATGCAACAGTAAAGTTAAAATGCAGCGACATGGCAATTTATCGAATGCATTCTCAGAATATTCAAAATGTCTTAACGATGCAGCACAACTGGAAGGAAGATACCAGCACTAGCACATGAATTCAGACAATTAACAACAATAATTGGAAAAAGAACTGCCATGATTTTGCATGTACTTGGAGAGTGCCCTACCGTTGGAGCATTTCATAGCATCACAATGGAATTTTCTGCCATGCCCAAGGTATATTATCGTAGTGATGAGTATTTTGTTGTTAGATTCAATAGTATGGATGATAGAAACGAAGTGTTATATTCAGGAGCTCATTATTGGGCTGCTAACTTTTACTTTAAAATGTTCTGGTGGATCAAATAAACTTAACATTCATTTGGATTGTTGGAGCATGGACTCGCTGAGTAGGATAGGGAACGGATTGGGGATCCCTCTGCATGCAGATAAATGTACTTCTAGTGTGGCTCGTATCTCATATGCTCGATTGTTGGTAGAAATGGACATAAAAGGAACAGTCCCTGGCACAATTGAAGTCCAGGATCCTAATGGAGTTGACCAAGTGATCGAGTATGAATGGGTGCCAGAGTACTGCTCGATTAGCTTATAGGTTGGGCACAAATGTCAGAATCCCAAATCACCAGCTCCACAGCCTAAAATGAGAAATGCTAAGGGTAGAATGGAGTGGGTGAAGTAGTGCTCAAAGGAAGATGGACATAGGGAGAAAGTATCTGGGCAGGAGGCTATGAAGGTGTCTAATCCAATAGGAGGTTCTTCTTAACAGCTGCAGATAAGATCAAATGGAGGCCAGCAGGTTACACGAGGGTCGAGGAGGGCAGGAAAGAAATTAGAGGGAGAAAAAGACTGCACAAGTTGATGCTCCAGGATCTTGTACTGTGACTGTTATTAATGGGATCCAGTCCCCTAATTGCTATAAATGAGACACATCAGGTGGATCCTACTCATTCCATCTCACAGACTATGGGGCAATGTTGTTATCAATATGATGTTAGTAGCATGGAATGAAAGGGGCAAATAATGTAATATTAGTTGCAGTATTAGAGCATAGAGTAAATGACAATAAGGCTGGCCAGATAATAAAGAGAATTGCAACTGGATGGGAATGTTGATCAAATTATGCCTGCTGTGGTAGGGCCAGAATTTGGCTATTGTGGGAATTCACAGAGGATTGACTGTAGCATTATGGAGCTGAATACTCAATATTCTACAGCAGGTCCAAGAACAAATGAGGGATCCTGTACAATATAATGACAAGTTAATTAATGAAAAGGAACTCAGAATGCAGCTAGAGAAGTGGACACTAATTGAGGAAAATCGGGTTTGGAGGCTTCATCTTACATGTCATATCCATCTGGTCCACTCCATATCCAATTCACAAAACAGTTGCATGCACCACATTAAGCTTCAAATGCAACAGAACATAATTAATAAAGGTTGTTTAGTGGTGGTTGGTTGTGTCTTTATATTAGTTGCAATCTAGATTTTAGAGATAGTAGAGCATTGAATTGAGTGTTTGAATAAAACTGAAAGAGAGTATCAAAGTCACTCTTCCTTCTTAATCCTAGTCAGCATATATCTAAGTCTACCAATCTTAGCAGCACTAGCACACAAAACTTAGACACTTGAAAACAATCATTGAATAACACTGCCATCAGAGGGGTGAACTCAGAATCATTTCATAGTTCTATCCTTTGTGTATCAGTGGCATGGATTTGGTCTCATGCAAAAACTTCATCGATTTACAACTGGAGGTCACACGAATTTTGGAGCAAACAGTGCAAGGCCAACTATGCGCAAAAGTGTAGGACATAGAACTAAAAACCTATCAAAATAGAAAAACTTAAATAGCACATAGCTAATATATTTAAATTTGTCTGCTACTTTCTTTCCTTGTTTACAAGAAGGAAACTCCTAGACAGGCTATAACTCTTTCGTTCACTGAGTGTCAGTTTAACTATTCTAAAGCTAAATGGAATATAAGTTAGTTTATATATTAAAATTACACAATTATAAATAAAAAAATAATATAATTGTTATAAAATCATCCATCTAAAGTTTCAGTTAAAGATTACTTAAACCAAACATGGCAAAAAAGAGACAGAGTAAATAAACTTTGAAAAATTCATCAAATTATGCAAAGCATAAAAATGTGTGAACTTTTTAACTATACGACAATGATTGCGGTGACATACATGTGGCTGAATCAATATGTAATATTTTTCTATTTATAAATAAATCATAGTCATCATAGAACAAACATGTAAATATGAAAAAGACATCTAGCCAAAGACAACTTGCCGATTTTCACCAAATTGGTTCATAAACTTTTTAAGAATAGAATTATTAAACTTATAAATTATACAACTTTTTAAGACTGGACATCCTGATTATTACTACCAACAAACTAGTAGGTACTGACTGTCGAAGGATTCTGACTATTGCTAACAACCCAAGTTGTTTCTTAACAAACGACTGAACTACTGTGGCTGAGATGTCCTATTGGCGATTGAGCTTTTATATGGTGAAAAGTAGCCTTGGGGAATATACAGAAGAACCAATTGATAAAGCAATACCAAAACATAAGAGGAATCAATTCAATCAATCGATTATCAATCTAACAGCAAACAAATATCACTAACGACTTAGCAAACACACAAAAAAAGTAATACTTTCACAAGTTCATAACCTATTTAATAATCTACACCCAAACCTGACCTCTTAAAATCAAATTTTCCTAAGCAAATATAAGTTCCTAAGATGCAATGTCTATCATATCATTGTATGAATTAGAATAAGCCATTATTTCTTACCATGATGATAGAAAAGAAACAAAAATACGATAGCTTGTGTACCTTAGCTTAGTTACTAAGCAATGAATCAAACAACCAAACAATCCAACAATCTCTCTTGATATTTATCACATTTCATTTGTAGTATGTTAATCTTGATTAATCACTGATGTTGTAGTACTGCATATTGAACTTTGCTATTAATGGCTTATATCCTTTTCAATGGTAAATCGATTTATCAAACTTTGTAATTGAATTGATGGTTAACCATTTTATACTTGTAATATTCAGAAGGAGGAGCACCCCACCTCTACGTGCATTTGTGAAGTTTGGACTCTTAAGATTGATGCCTCCAAATGGATGCTAAAGATGCTTACCTTATATCTGAGTGGCATTGCTGATAAAAAAAAGTTACTGGGTTTATAAAAGAAAATAAAAAGAAAGAAAACACTTTGTTCAAGATCAACACTGGCTAACGAGGTAAGAGGTCGCAAAAGATAGAAAAGACAAACCATATTCTAGATGTCAGAACACATCAAAAATTAAATGAAGCTTTCCAAGTAGAATTAATCCAATATTAAGGCCAAAACATTAATATCAAACAAGGTTTCAAGCATCTAGTCTGCAGGAACTGTTTTATCCCACGCACAACTTCATATTCCACAACATTCAGCAAGGAACTATTCAATTTGGCAGGTGCCACACAACTCTAATTTGGACCCAATGTTATGCTATTTTACCACTGCGGAAAACAACAAGAAACTAACTACTATGCATGCCATCAGTTTAAATACATAGAAGCTTGTATTTTATTAGGAAGAAACCCAAAACTCCATGTAGCCAATAGTTGACAAACCACCGTTTTGGTAAGTCAACTCTCAAAAGGAAAAGGGCATGCAGGTAAATAAGTCTGATCCACAGTTGAGCCGATTGTGCAACTTTTTACAACTCAATAGAGCTCACTTCCAGCGTGGCATTTTGCTTCAGGAGGAAGTATTACTACCATTTTGAGCAGCTTATTTCACACTCAGCCAAGAATGTAAAGCTTATGACTTCTACCATAACGGCTGATTTTCAGGGCCACACAAAGGAATGGGAAGGAGGGCAAGACAAATGTGTGGACATACACAATCATTTTTTTGACACAAATGTCAGTAAAATTTCAAAATGTATAGCATCTCTACTGAAGTAGGTCTCTAGAATTTTCGAAGCCTAAAAGTCCACCCTTTAACTACCTAAACATTTTCAGCATCTGCAGCATCTCAAGAGAAAGATAAGAACAACCAGATATGCAAGTAGACATTAAGTAAAAACTAAAAACCTTTCGAAACTAACAGGTTTATTTTGAAATGGAATAGAATCCATTTGTGGTGAAAAATGACATAAAAGCTAGTGTAAGTTATTAGCAGGGATGTGACTTTTGTGATAATATTGGACATACTTAAGGGAGTGGAGTATAGGAAGATATTCCAACCACATGGCCTTCCCGAAACCATTGATGGAGTGAGGATAAATTAAGTGTGAAATCATAAACAACCCAACAATATTAGGGGAGGTGAAATAAGTAAAGAATTCATCCACTTTCCCTTTAGGTATTGAAGTTTTCTTAATGTCCAACTTTCAGTAATTTTTTAACTTCAATTGCACTTCTCTTCTCCTGCTTTTCATATCACGTCATTTCCGAGTAATCTTTTTGTAGTTTTGTACTCCACCCATGTATGAACTGAGGTAAATCCCTCTAACTAAAGTAGCAGCTCAAAAGGATAAACAGATATGATTCCATCACATAAATCAATAGGAAGAAAGAAGAAAACCACAATTATTACTTTGGGACCGAGTACAAGAAAAATGAATGCAACTATGTTTTCACATAAGCATAATTGAAAACACTGAAGTTAACAAGAACAACTACGCCTCAGTATCAAACAAGTTGGGGTCGGCTATATGAATCCTCACTGACCCAATTTTCCATTCATCTTAGGACAACCTTATACGTAATGCTAAAGTTAACAGAGTATCATAAATATTATAAGCTTGTCAGCATTTGAAGGTCATTCTTAAAGTAACAAAGGGCATCCATGCTTATTAAAGGATCTGAAAATCTTTGTCCATGCTACATACATCGTTTTATACAAAACACGAATCCTATGTACAAGAACATTAACCTCGGCAACTATATGAGTTTCTTTCCAAAAAAATGGTTTATAACATAGGAGAAATATAAGCGGCCGAAACAAACTTCCTAAATCAAAATTTTCTACATCCAAATAATAACATGTCTTTTACCAGATTAATGTGCACAGAATCTATTGTAAATCAATCGATAAGCATCAATCCAAAACCTACTGTAAATCGATTGCAAGTGACTGATTTAACATGGGAAAAAGAGAAGTTAACAGGGGAAGAAGATGGACGAGCACTACGGCAGGCTGTTGACGCAATAACGAGTTAGGAACTAATTTAATGTAAATTAATCGACCATTATCAATACAAATTCTACTATAAATCGATTGTAAGAAGAGAAGTTAATTTACTGTAAATCGATTCTACTATAAATCTAAGAGAAGAGAATTTACCTCGGAAAAAAATGGGCTGCCGTTGATGCACTCGCACTACCATTGACACACTGTAAATCGCACTGCCATTAACGCAGCAGCGAGTTAGGATTTTTCGGCACCAAAGTCGATTCAAGAGGGAAATCGATTCTACTGTGAATCGATTGTAAATCGAAGAGAAGAGTGGGTATTATTTTTATTGCCGGTAAAAGGATATCTTTTACTGGCTATTGGTCATTGCCACTAATATTTAAGCTTAAAGAATTTATTAGCGACTATTGCCTTATTGTCGCTAAATAATTGTCACCAAAAGCCTTTTTTGTAGTAGTGGCGGTAATCAACGCACATCCTGGTCTTGCCATCCTTCTTTGGCACTGACACAACATTAGCTAACCAAGCGGGGTATCGTGTGACTGGAATGACCTTTGCGTCCAATTGCTTTGTGATTTCCTCCTTGATCTTCACACTCATGTCAGTTTTGAACTTCCTTAACTTCTGCTTGACGGGAGGGAATGTCGGGTTAGTGGGCAATTTGTGAACCACCAAGTCAGTACTTAGACCTGGCATATCGTCATATGACCATTCAAAAATGTCTTTATATTCAAACAGTGCTTTGATTATTTCCTCCCTGATTTGTAGTTTCAAGTGTACACTTATCTTGGTTTCCTAGATATTATCTGGATCCCATAAATTGATTGCTTCAGTTTCATTCAAATTAGGCTTGAGTTTCTCTTCAAAGTGACTTAGCTCTTTACTAATTTCCTCAAATGCTTCCTCTTCATCATATTCTATTTCATCATCACACTCTATTTCTTGGATTATTATTTCAGATTTAGATTGGCTTTTAAGACTTGGCCGAAGATTCCTCATGCATGTCATGTCATTGAAACCAACATAAAAAGAGTTGTACAAAGAAAGAAGAAACAAAAAGATGACACTATCAGGAGTAATGGAAAAAGGAAAATTGCATTTCATTGAAAATAAAGGATAGAAGTGTTTGTACATCAAAACAGACGGTAAATAAAATCTGAATTACAACCCTGGAATAATTCAAATAAACTGAAAGAAAAACAAAGCAAACTACCAAAACTCCTTCCGGGTAGGGAGATGAGTAGCATCCCAATTGTTAAGCTTCACTTTTGGACCAATAAACTGCACATCCGCTTTGCTGGAACCTTGCCCAATTTCTACCATGTTCACTTCATCGAACAAACTCTCGAACCTTTTAACCAATTCTTCATCAAAATCAACCACAGGCTTTGGAACTATTGTTACTGGATGCTTCACGACCCCTGCCTTGATGATAGATCTGGAGAGACGTGGGACTAGCTTAGGGAGCGACCATACCCTCTTTTTCAGCTTTCTAGCCTCATTCACATCATCCTTTGTAGGCTTGAACCCCAGACCAAATGTATCCAGATTTTCACGCAAAGATACTGGCTGCACAATACCTTGTAGAGATGCACCCAGACCCTTGCCCGACACAAACCATTTTTCAACATTTCAGTCGCTACCATGACAGTTGCAGAATCTACCTTTGGACCTGGAATGTATTCCCCTTCCGGAACCTTCTCAATCGACACCGTCTCGGAAACCTGATAGACCCACGACCCCTTATCTTCCTTAGCTTCAATAAACAGAACAGATGTGTCATTGAAAGCACATAAGTTCTCATCACCATGCATGATGATTTCTTGTCTATCCCACTCGAATTTCACCATTTGGTGTAGAGAAGATGGAACTGCCTTGGCAATATGTATCCAAGGCCTTCCCAACAGCAAATTGTAAGAAACGGCCACATCAAGTACCTAGAACTCCATGGTAAATTCAACTGGTCCTATTGTCAACTCGACCATGATGTCACCAATAGAGTCTTTTCCCCCTCCGTCAAAACCTCGGACACATATACTGTTCTTGTGAATCTTCTCATCATCGACTTTTAACTTGTTTAGAGTAGAGAGAGGGCAAATGTTTGCACTAGAACCATTTTCAACCAACACCCTTGTAACTATAGAATCTTCACATTTCACTGTGAGATAGAGGGCTCGATTATGTTCCGGACCCTCCAGAGGCAAATCATCATCCGAGAATGTGATCCTGTTAGACTTAAATATCTTATTGGCAATCTTCTCCAAATGGTTCACTGTGATTTTGTTGGGGACATGAGCTTCATTTATAATCTTCATCAAGGCCCGGTGGTGCTCATCTGAATGGATCAACAATGATAGCAGGGAAATCTGAGCAGGAGTCTTTCTCAAATGTTCCACGATGGAGTAATCTTGTACCTTCATTTTTCTCAAAAACTCCTCCGCCTCTTCTTCAGTGACCAATTTTTTCACTAGAACTGGATTGTCTCTGAGTGTTTTAGCTTTCCTTAACTCTTCTGGGGCAAAGCAACTCCCCGAACGAGTTAAACCCTGGGCCTCGTTAACTTCTTCTTTCACTTCCTTCTCCTTATAGGTCACTATCACTTGCTCATAGTTCCAGAGGACAGTTTTGGTGTTAGCTACTGGCAGCTGGGTCACTGTTTTGATAATGATAGGGTCCGTGCAAGCACCCTCCACAATTATGACCGGCTTACTTACTACCCCCGGCATGATCACCCTTGGCTTTTCTTGCTTTGCTACAACATCACTTGGACTTCTTTTCAATTACCACAGCTGGTTTATCATTTGGCATGCTCAACTTGCTGCCAATCCTTCAGCTATCAAAAAGGTCGCTTTTGTGACAACCAGGGTCCTTGATTGACTTACTTTCACTAGACCGGATCATCATGACTGATTGTGAAGGCTTCTTGGGCTTCCCATCTTTGTGCACTATCTCAATTATGTGCGTTTCAGCATGGGCTGGCATCGGGTTCTGATTGATGTTGGGTGCTTCTAGGCTCTGGACTACAATTTGGTTCGTATCAATAAGCTCTTGGATGACGTTCTTCAAATTCCAACACTTTTCTGTGTTGTGCCCCGGAGTATCAGAGCAGTAAGCACATCTGAGAGAATAATCCAGGTTCTTTGGAGGGGGGTTTGGTAGTTTCGACTCAATTGGCCTCAGAACATCCAACTGCTTCAACCTTTGAAATAGACCGGTATAAGATTCCCCAAGCGGTGTGAAAGTTTTCTTTCGCTGCAACCTTTCATTACTAAATTCCGGCTTGGCCTGAAAGTTTGGACCAGTAGGGTTTCAGTATGTTTGTGGAGGTGGGTAAGGGTTCTGCGGAGCTGGTGCACACTGTTGCGGGTGAGGAGGGGGTTGAGCATATGACTGTGAGTGATGGACATAATATTATGATGGCCTGATTGAATACTGAGGCTCTGGTGGTGGGAAGTAGTGTTGGGGTGGATTATATGGAGTTGGGGTATAGGTTTGAAGCTGGGGTCGAGGTTGGGTGTAGTGGGTAGGAGAATCCCCCGAGCCTTGCCACGATCCTAAAATGACCATAGCGACATCCTCTTTCTTTTTATTCCCAAGCACACCTCCGGTGCCATTCTGGATTGCCTGCGTAGTTGCTTTGATGGAAGAGTAGCTCATGATCTTGCTTGATTTGAGCTCTTCCTCTACCATTCCTCCCATTTTTAGTACTTTATTGAAAGATTTACCTATGGTCAAGATTAGATGAACAAAGTAGGTAGGCTCCATAGCCTAAAGGAAGTATTCCACCATTTCATTCTCCTCCATTGGAGGGTTAAACCCTTGCTGCCTGTTCTCTCCAGTGGAAACCATATTCCCTAAAACTTTCATTAGGCTTCTTCTCTATCTTTCAAAGACAAACGATCTGGAACAATCTCTATGTTGTGTTGGAAATGACGAGTGAATGCTTGGGCCAAATCATCCCAGGTATACCATCTGTTGTGATCTTGACGAGTGTACCACTCCAATGCTGTGCCACTCAGACTCTGGCTAAAGTATGCCATTAACAGCTCATCTTTCCCACCGGCTTTTCTCATTTTACTGCAAAATCCTCTTAAGTGGTCCACGGGATCTTCGTGCCCGTCATACAAGTCAAATTTGGACATTTTGAACCCAACAGGTAGCTGCACGTCACGGAACAAACACAAATCTTTGTAAGCGACACTCACTTGACCTCCCAACCCTTGCATATTTCTGAGCGACTGTTCCAAGCTTTTCACCTTCCTAAACATCTCCTCCTGTTCTAGGTTCTTAGGTGGTTTCTCAGCCTCAACAGGAAGGACGAAACGAGGAGTGTAGGAGTAATGATCTGGGCCTTGAAGATAGGCTCTGGGGGATAGTACTGATTATCTTAGGTTTGGAATAACGTCTCACTGGAAGATCGATGGAGCGTAGCTGGTGGAGGTGCAACGAAAACAGGGGTAGTTGGTGGAATGGGTACAGGGTTGTTTTGGCTGGTGGAGCTTGTATGTTTAGGAAGTGGTGCCATGATAGCGGTGGTAAGGGGTGAAGCTTGGTACATGTCGTGGGGATGAATCAACATTGGGAGGTTCTTGGGATTGAGCTAGTGGTGGGATGAAAGCGGGGTATGATGGCGGGGGATGCCCTTTCATCCATGCCTGGTACATTTCGGCCATTTGGTGCTTCAACTTATGTAACTCCTCTTTCAGACCAAGCTTAGACTCCTCTACCTCTCTCAGTGGATCAATAATACTTGCATCCAGTTCTTGGCCAGCCATGATCAACTTGTTTTTAGACATGGTGTTGTACGGGTAGGTTGTTAGAATGCCAAACAAACTAACCACCTTCATGTTCTCAATGACAATAGCAAACTTGTTAGTGTTTAAGATTTAACAGATAGGCAACCACACATTTGGGATGCAATGCACCTGAACAGTTAAAAGTTTCTACCATGTATTTGAACGGCTGCATGTTTCTTCCCGGCTTTTAACTAACTCTTCTCATTTTTGCGCTTTCTCTTCTCTCTCTTTTTCTTTTCATTCCAACTCCTCTTTGATCACTATTGGCCTTTCCCACTTGTTTTTGTTGCTTCCCTTTTATTTTTCACTTGTTTTTCTCTCTCGTGTTGCCACTATTTCTTTCCTTTTATTTTCTTTTTATTTTCTTTTTTTTATGGTTATGATCGAATCCTATGGGGATTGCTTACGTATCATGACGTCGTATGAATCAGATCATTACGTAGTTCAGGGGGATAAATGTGAAATAAAAGAAAGATACATTTTTTGGGTTTTTTCAAATGTTCATAAAATAAACTAAAAACAAAAACATCCTGATTATAACGACTTCCCTTACAGATTTAAACATAAAAGCTAACAGACTAAAAAGAAACCGCAATACAGACTCGAAAGCGGACTAACAAATTCCAAAGGAAACTGAAAATACAGACTCGAAAGTGGACTAACAAACTCCAAAAGAAACTAAAAATACATACTCGAAAAATAAAATCAGAAATACATGAGTGCCTCAGCTGCTGCTCCAGGGGTCCGGGGACATCATTCGATCTGGCCGTGGGCCTATGCGCCATATCTTCTTGGAGGCGAAATAGCTCATCCATGATCTGCCGGATAAAAATCATAACTGAAACGAAGAACATGGACCTGGTCATGTCTTCGCATTCGTTGCACTTCATCACAATGTAATACGCAATCCTCCTAACCTTCTCCCTGATAATACCCTTCTCTTGTAGCAACCGTCCGATCTGCTGTGATCTAGCCCCCAAAACTTGTTCAACTGTCTGATTTTGCTCTTGAAGCTGCTGCAAGTCTTTCTCTAGCTGCGACATCAGGACATAGCAGTGTTCTCTTTTTGCTTAGAAATCTCTTGCCTGCTTGGTCATTTCGTTCTCAAGGGCATTGACCCTTTTCTTCAGACCCATGATTCCTTTATCGTACTTTTCCTTCAGCCGTCGAACGAAATTTGCCCGTCCCTCTGCTTTCTTAGCTAACTTTGCTCGAGCATGTTCTAGTTTAGCTTCATCCTTTTCCAAGTCAAATTCGTAGTCACCTACCTTCTGCCTAAGGTTGTCTATAAGTTTCTTATTCTTTTCACTTCTGGCGAGGTTCTTAGCTGCTATCTTCATCTCTTGGATTTGCGCTCGGAGGGCGTCATTTCCTTTGGCTAGCCTTTCTTTTTACACTTATCCGCAACGGCTTGCAAACCATTCTCAAATTGAAGATCTTTGACTTGCTTTTCCAGCTTGCTTATGGTGGACCTATACTCATTTTCTTTGGCCATCCAATCCTATTGTTCCTGTGACGCTTCGACAAATTCCTGAAGATGGGGTTTTTTGGCTGGTCTTCCAAACTCAACACTTCTTTTATACCAAGCGAGGTAACCGGACGAGACTTCACCCTTGGATAGATCATGCACTCGGGTGTTTGCTATCAAGTACTGACTTTCACTCCAGATCTGCCGAACAGCTGCTTCATGAAATTGGCCATCAAAACGGATCTCGACTGCATGAGTGCTAAGGTCTTCGTCCTTTGGAACTATTTGGCATCTTCCCAACTATCTCAAAACCCGGTACAGGGCATAAGGCTAGATACTTCTGAGACCCATCAGGAGGAAGTGAGGACTGGTGGCAGGCATGTAGATAATTTCATTAACAGGAAACCAACCCAACGTCCACTCTATTTTATCAGCGGTTATGGAACGGAGGTAGGATATCTAATCTGCGACCCCTTTCGGCATCTTGAACCCGTCGGCCCTTGTATGAAACTCCTCTATGCAACTTTTCCCTATCGACCCACAGTTCATTTACCGAGGGCGATGACATAAATGCTTAATCATCCATATTTGTAGCAACAGATTGCACCTTTCAAAATAATCTGCTTCGGCTTTGCAGGCTGTGAGAGCTCAGAATATTTCAGACACTATCATAGGTGCGAGAGTGCTTTTATCATTAGTAATCAAAGTGTTGACGACACCAGCTACCCGCAGATCAATATTCTTGTCCTTCCTAGGAAACACTAGAAGACCCAGAAATGCTACCATAAAGGCGAAATATCTATGCTCTTCCCATTTTGGTCGATTCCCTTTACTGCATATTCTGCTTTCCGGATTTTCAAACCCTCTTACATGTCCGTACCGCTGGTATATGAAGTGTAGATTGGAAAATCCTGCCGCCAAATCTGCATACTGGAACCCCCTACTTATTTTCAACAAATTCAGAAACTTGTGAGGGGTGACGGCCCTTGGAGCGACCAGGTATTTGTGTCTTTGACCCTTGGTACTCCCGGCATATCCCGCTATCTCCTCCAAAGTGGGTGTAAGTTCAAAGTCCAAAAAATGCAAAACATTGTAAGCTGGATCCCAAAATGTTACTAGTGCTTTGATTATATCTCCCCTGGGCCTGATCTTTAGTAAACCGGTGAGCCCCCCAAGTAATGGTTGACCAAATCTCTTCCTTGCCCACCTAAATCTTCCTACCACATGTGTAGTTCCAACAAAATCTTGGTCATGACCTTCATTGGTAAATTTTAATTCGTACTCATTCTGCACATTTAGATTAAAGTGATTGGTTTAAGGACAAAGTGAATCTCATTTGAAAACCTGACAAAAGGGTTTATTTTGCAAAAAATCAAATAAATGAGGGCTACTTTTGCAAATACAGCCCTTCAGCATTTTGAAATGGAAGTTTTTAGGGTTGTGTTCACTAAGTGGCCAAAATTGACAAAAACACGGTCAGTGGCCATTCTTGCAAAAATAGCCTTTCGGCGTCCCGCTAGGACATTCAGCTATTTAGACAAAAACGACATCACCTACTTTATTTATGACAAAAGGACGACACTTCATATATTTTTTTTCAAAATTTTCAAAAAGCAGGGTTGGACCCGATGGGGGTTGCCTACGTATCTCACATCCGGTGAGAATCAAACCCACGTAGTTCGGCCAGTTTTGACACAACTGAAAAATATAAACACTTTGAAATGATTTTTCTACTCTTTTTCTCTTTTTTTTTTCAAAAAGTTTCGGCAGAGTTTCGGGATGTTTTGGGTACCGAATTTTGGGCAATGGATGAAATTCTCTCTGATACCCCGCACTTGGTTTTCTTTTGGTTTTCCTCACTTAATCTAGAAACCGGTCAATATGCAGTCCGAAACAAATTAAATGCATAGATAGCACATAAAAAATGCAATAGGTTTGTCTTTTATTTTCGGGTACGCCTGTCCTAGACGGACCCAACCCCTGTGTTGAGTCCCCAAAGTCAAATGCACATGATACAAACAAGGTTCCTACTAGGGATCCTACATGAGGCTGAGTTATTCTAAGTTCAAAACCTGGGTATATTGTTCTAGACTTGTGTACCCGAGCGGACAACTCGAGCCGAGAGGGGCTATGTATCGAGAACTAAAAGGCCATCCAGCTTTGTAACTTGTCCGAGCCTCTTTCTGATTTAAGGTATGACACTATCAGAAAAGAAGTCACGCCAGCGTGCACTTCCCCGAAGATGAGAAGAGAAGGGTTTTGTAGTAGTTTATATACAATTCAAATAATATCAAGGCGGTAAAAAGCTGCATTTAGCACATTAGGCCCAAACATGTAATAGAAATCAAATAATAAATAAAAGCGAAATATAACAATTTTTCTAGGCTCAAATTCTTGAACCCTGAACCAAAAAATCTGGGTTCTTTTCCCCAGCAGAGTCGCTAGAGCTGTCACACCTCCTTTTTCCTACCCCCGGAAGGGGTACAAGGGAGTTTTTTCCAATTTAAATGACAATCGAAAGGGGATTATTTATTTATTCAAAGTTTCCACTTGGGATAATTTATGGTGTCCCAAGTCACCGATTTAAATCTCGAATAGAGGAAATTTAACTCTATTTTACAGTCCACAAAACACAGAAATCCGGGTAAGGAATTCTGTTAACCCGGGAGAAGAAGATAGGTATTCTCGGGTTCCGTGATTTTAGCACGGTCGCTCAACTGTTAATATTGGCCTATTTATTTGATTTTAAAACATCTTTGAAACTTATGTGCATTTTAATCCTTTTGAACCGCTTCTAATAATCCAATTGTTATACAACTAATTATTTGATAACACGATGCGAATCATGTCACGGGAACCGTACCCACTATCTACAACATGTTTATTTTATTAACAAGATTAAATTGTGGTCGGGTCACATAAATGTACCCCCGGATTTTAGAGATTAAGCATCACAACTACGTTATGGGAACCGTACCCGTAGCTATGACAAGTATTTAATTAACGTGCCTAGAGCAAACTACGAAAGTTCAAGGCAATTTCTACACTAGCTAAGATAACGATATGAGGGCCATAGACTAGGTAATTGGATGGCACACCTCAATTTTATTAAAGGGAAAACATTCAACTAAGGATGTTCATACTAAAGTAAAAAACTAATTTGAATTAAGTTCCACAACCTCGCCATGGGAACCATACCCGTAGTTGTGATGATTTAACTACGTGCCTAAAGCGAACTACGAAATTCAAGTATTCTTAAAAATTAATGACAAAGTTTAATGACAGGTGATGGGTTACAACCAAAGTATTTAAAATTATTACAACCCTTTAACCCACTGAGCCAAATGAGAAAACATGTCATATTACTTAACAACCATATCCTCGGAAGCTGCTGGCTCGAAGTCAGGCCCATACACGAAAGAAAAAAGACAAGGGATTCCAGGTCTAGCCTAGACCAGACTACCCCATTCAACTTGGATTTGGGCCCCGAATGACTCTCTACTAGCCCAAAAAGGAAGCAGTCTTTAATGATCTACATAGATTATTTCAATAAACAACTACGTGCATCCTTAGGCCCAATGGCAAACAAAAATTATTTGAATTAGCTAATTAATAAACAACCTAATTCACAATAACAACCTAAAATGACAACCTCAACGAAGGAATCTTAATTATATTGAAGCAGGGCAAAAACAAAGGAAAACAAAGGACTAGTTTCACATCATCTCCAGCATTACTCGGATATTAATCACATAGTAAGAAGATAAACTTGAGCTATTAACTACTTTAAGTACTGATAATTCATTACCATTACAACTGAAGAGCAGCAGGCTAATCATGATCCTATGATTAATAATACATCAAATTGGACAGGTTTTTTGAATCAAGTCCAAAAATGAAACTCAAGTGCCCCAAACAACTTCCCAGTAATATCATGTTACAATTCACATTTGGAGAAAATGAAAGAAATCTTGTAACCAAACTAAGCTCCAAAAGACCCTAACAGAGGGGGATCAAGCATAACAGGGGATACTTAATATGTATACACTTAGGATAGATTCTAGCTAGCTAAAAAGAGATGTAGGGAAACAGGATAAAGCAACAAGAAGATTAGAATCTAAGCAGTCAACTCCACACATTCAAATGGCATTCGAGAATGAGGTGATCCATGATCCAAACTTCATATGTATGACTCAAAGGCCAAGGAAATTTCAGCTTACATACCTGTTACAGCAAAAATCAACCAAAGGCAGAAATAAGTTTCTGAAAAATGAAGAGATGCAGTAGCCAAACAGAAGCAAACAATGTAATTTAGAATCAGCTTCAGCTCTTAACCCAGGAATTCAAAATAGAAGAGCTAATCCTTTACTTTCTATCAATTGAATGTGTTTTTCATGAGAGTTCCACTTTTTCAAGGGATTTTTTGTAGTTTTTCTATATTTCAACCGTTTCCTTTTTGTGTCCTCAATCCTCTACCCTAGAATGAGGAAAAAGATCTTCTTATAGACAAACCATAGGGCAACATCACCAGGTTTTCCTCCTTCCTTAATTCACCTTTTTACCCCTTTTTACTTAGTTATTTTACCCCTTAGCCCCTTGAAATAGCTGAGCTCCTCCTCATTTATTAACATGCAAGCCTCCTCTTATCCTCTTGAAGCTTCTCCCATAACAGAAAATATTCTCTAGACCTCAAATACCCAAAATACCCCGTGATACCCCTATATTTACTCCTCAAAACTGACCCAAAACTCAACCCGGACAAATGGGCTTCTTCTGCCTAAACTAGGAATAACCCAAAAGCCCAAAAGAGACCTAAACACTAAAATCTAATGAATTAATGAAATTAAAACCTTAAGACTAGCTGATTCATTAACCAAACAAAAGTTGAATTGATCGAGGCAAGCTGTAATTGACCACAAACCTAAGCATGCTAACAATCAATTAACTAGTTTTAAAAAAAAATGAACACGGCCTACTTGCTAAGTGTTATAACTTATCATGCAACAAAACTAATTGAGAAGAAAAGAAAGGAAGAAAGAAAAGAACAGAAAAGATAAAAACAAAATGAAAAAAGAAATAAACAAATGACTAAAGGCCGGAGAGTACCGATTTAATCAGCAAGACGACCATGAAAAGCAAAGGCGGAAGATTAGCCAGGCTCAGGATGCTTCGACAAGGCTTGAAACTGACCCAAATGAATACTCTGGTCACGAATAACCTATTTGGGAAAGCTTCCATCCAAGACGAACAGAAACTTCAAGAAAATCCCAAAACTCAGAAATTAGGTCAAACATAGATCCGAGATTTGACGAGTTCCAAAGACTGTTTGGAGAGATTGTTAGGGGTTTTGAGTTTGGGGAGGCCTGGTGATTATAGATTGTGAGTTTGGGGTCGATTAGGGTTGTGCCGCCGGCCGGTGGGGTTTGGGAATTTGGGGCGGCTAGGTTAGTTAGGGTTTGGGTGAGGGAGACGGAATGGGGGTTTAAAATGGGGGGGGGGGGGGGAGGACCTAGTTTAGGACACTTTTATACTTATGGAAGGGTAGTTCCCATCCGTTCGATCAAAAAGATCAACGGATGGGATTCGCTTGCATGGAACAGTGTCGTTTGGTGTATGGTGGGGCAGGCTGGACCGGGTAAGGTTTATTGGACTAGGGGTTGGAACGGGTAAGGGGAGTGTTTGGGCTTAGCCTAAATTGGCCCAATAAAATTTAGGACCAAGCCTTCTTTTCTTTTCCCCTTTTTAAAATTCTTTTTCTTTTGTTTTTCTTTTGTTTTTCTTTAATTAATAAAAAAAACCTAAATTAAACCCTAAATTAATCTAAGTTGTACAATCAAACTAATTATTAAATCAAAAGATTTATAAAATTAATTGATCCTAAATTAAAAGAGAAAAACTATTGATCTAGAATTATAAGCTAAAAAATGTAAAAGTAAACCAATTTTTGTGATTTTTATTTTTAATAAAGCAACTAATTTTCTAATTAATCCTAAAAATATGAAAACAAAATCTCAATGCAATGCATGGTATTTTTTGGTATTTTCATAATTTAAATAAAATTAAACATGCACAGAAATACAAACAATTGACAAAAAATTCCTACAAAATCCTATGAAATTGCAAATAATTGGAAAAAAATTTATTTCTTTAATTTGTAGGAGTATTTCTTCTAAGGCAAAAATCACGTGCTCACAATTACAGGTATTGTCTCAGTCTGCCACAGAGATGCCTCTGTGTTATTTGATCATGATTCCACTTTTTTTATATATGTCATTGTATTTTGCTCGTTATTGGGTTACACCCCGTGGGTCTCTTGTTTCATCTGTTCGTGTATCTACTCCGCTGGGCATTATTATTGTTGTAGACCGCATATATCGATTGTGTGTGGTGACTATTGGGGGTTTGGAGACCCGAGTGGACCTTCTGTTGCTTTGTATGATGGACTTTGATGTGATATTGGGCATGGACTGGTTATCTCCGTGGCATGCTATTTTGGATTGTCATGCTAAGACAGTGACGTTGGCTATGCCGGGTGTGGAACGGATTGAGTGGCGAGGTTCGACTGATTTTGTTCCCTGTAGGGTAATTTCATTTCTAAAGGCCCAGCGGATTGTTGGGAAAGGTTGTCTTTCATACTTAGCCTTTGTGAGGGATGTCGGTGCAGAGACTCCTAATATTGATTCTATTCCTATAGTAATGGATTTTCCCGATGTGTTTCCTGTAGACCTATCGGGCATGCCACCGGATAGGGATATTAATTTCGGTATTGATTTGGTGTTGGGCACTCAGCCCATTTCCAATTCCGTCGTATCATATGGCACTAGCGAAGTTGAAGGAGTTGAAAGAGCAGCTTCAGGAACTCCTTGATAAAGGTTTATTTGGCCTAGTGTGTTGCCTTGGGGTGCACCTATTCTATTTATGAAGAAGAAGGATGGCACGATGAGAATGTGCATTGATTACAAGTAGTTGAACAAAGTTACAATCAAGAACAACTATCCTTTGCCTTGTATCGATGATTTATTTGACCAGCTTCAGGGAGCGAGAATGTTCTCCAAGATTGATCTCCGTTCAGGGGATCACCAGTTGAAGATCAGGGACTCAGATATTCTTAAGACAGCTTTCAGGACACGATATGGTCATTATGAGTTCCTTGTGATGTCTTTTGGGCTGACCAATGCCCCAGCAACGTTCATGCATTTGATGAACAATGTGTTTTGGCCTTATCTCGACTCATTCGTGATTGTTTTCATTGATGATATTCTGCTATACTCGCGTAGTTAGGAGGATCAGGCGGAGCATCTGAGAGTTGTGTTGCAGAGATTGAGGGAGGAGAAGCTTTATGCAAAGTTCTCCAAATGTGAGTTTTGGCTCAGTTTAGTGGATTTCTTGGGGCACGTGGTGTCCAGTGAGGGTATTCAGGTGGATCCAAAGAATATTGAGGCGGTTCAGAGTTGGCCTAGACCATTCTTAGCCATATAAATTCGCAAATTTCTAGGATTGGCGGGTTATTATCGTCGGTTCGTTTAGGGATTTTCATCTAGCATCACCCTTGACCAAATTGACTCAAAAGAGTGCTCCATTCAGGTGGTCGGATTAGTGTGAGGCGAGCTTTCAAAAGCTCAAGACTTCCTTGACCACAACTCCAACATTAGTTTTGCCATCAACAATGTATTATGATTCTTTGAGAGTTGGTATTGGGTGTGTGTTGATACAAGAGGGTAAAATGATTGCATATGCTTCTTGTCAGTTGAAGCCCCATGAGAAAAACTACCCTGTTCATGATTTGGAGTTGGCTGCCATTGTTCACGCGTTGAATATTTGGAGGCATTATCTTTATGGTGTGTCTTGTGAGGTGTTTACTGATCATCGTAGCCTCCAACACTTGTTCAAACAGAAGGATCTCAATTTGAGGCAGCGGAGATGGTTAGAGATGCTAAAGGACTATGATATTACTATCTTGTACCATCTGGGGAAGACCAATGTAATGGTCGATGCTTTGAGTAGGAAGACAGTGAGTATGGGCAGTCTTGCATTTATTCCTATTAGGGAGATACCTCTTGCAGTTGATGTTCAGGACTTAGCCAATCGTTTTGTGAAGTTGGATATTTTCGAGCCCAGTTGTGTCTTAGCTTGTGTGGTTTCTCGATCTTCCTTGTTTGATCGCATCAGAGAGCGCCAGTATGATGATCCTCATTTGCTTGTCCTTAAGGAAAAAGTTCAGCACAACGATCCTAGAGATGTGACTATTGGTGATGATGGGGTGTTGAGGATGCAGGGCTGGATATGTGTGCCCAATGTAGACAGGCTTCGGGAGTTGATTCTGGAGGAGGCCCATCACGCGGTATTCCATCCATCCGGGTGCCGCGAAGATGTATCGGGATCTGAGACAACATTATTGGTGGAGGAGAATGAAGAAGGATATTGTGGGATTTGTAGCTCGGTGTCTCAATTGTCAGCAGGTGAAATATGAACATTAAAGACTGGGTGGCTTGCTTCAACAGATATATATTCCAGAGTGGAAGTGGGAGCAGATCACCATGGACTTTGTAGTTGTGCTCCCACGGACTTTGAAGAAGTTCGTGATTGTGGATCGGCTGAGCAAGTCCGCGCACTTTATTCCTGTGTGTACTACCTATTCTTCAGAGCGGTTGGCAGAGATCTATATCCGAAAGATTGTTCTTTTGCATGGTGCCCCAGTTTCCATCATTTCAGATAGAGGTACTCAGTTTACTTTGTAGTTTTGGAGAGCCGTGCAGAGAGAGTTGGGTACTCAGGTTGAGTTGAGCACAACTTTTCACCCTCAGATGGATGGGCAGTCTGAGCGCACTATTCAGATATTGGAGGACATGTTGTGCGCTTGTGTCATTGATTTTGGTGGTTCATGGGATCAGTTTCTACCGCTAGCGGAGTTTGTTTATAACAATAGTTATCAGTCGAGTATTCAGATGGCTCCATATGAGACTTTGTATGGGAGATGGTGTAGATCTCCAGTTGGTTGGTTTGAGGCGGGTGAGGCTAGGCTATTGGGTACAGACTTGGTGCAAGATGCTTTGGACAAGGTGAAGGTGATCCAGGAGCGGCTTCGTACAGCACAGTCGAGACAAAAGAGTTATGCTGATAGGAAGGTCTGTGATGTGTCTTACATGGTTGGGGAGAAGATTCTACTGAAGGTTTCACCCATGAAGGGTGTTATGAGGTTTGGGAAGAAGGGTAAATTGAGCCCTCGGTTCATTTGGCCTTTTGAGGTGCTTCGGAGTATTGGGGAGGTGGCTTACAAGCTTGCTTTGCCACCTAGCTTGTCGAGTGTGCATCCGGTATTTCATGTTTCTATGCTCCGGAAGTATATTGGCAATCCGTCTCATGTTTTGGATTTCAGCACAATTCAGTTGGATAGTGATTGGACTTATGATGTGGAGCTAGTAGCTATTTTGGACCGTCAGGTTGGAAAGTTGAGAACAAAGGATATAGCTTCAGTGAAAGTACAGTGGAGAGGTCGGCCCATGGAGGAGTCTACCTGGGAGACTGAGCAGGAGATGCAGAGCAAATATCCTCACCTATTTGAGGCTTCAGGTATGTTTCTTGACCCATTCGAGGATGAACATTTGTTTAAGAGAGGGAGGATGTAACGACCCTGCTGGTCATTTCATGAGTTACCGCTCCATTTTCCCTATTTCTGCTTCTTTATGTCTTGTTCAGCTGTATTATGTGGTATCAGGTTGGTTGGTGTTCAGAGTGGTTTTGTAGAGAAATGAGACACTTAGTCGTTTAAGTTGGCCTTTTAGTTACCGGAAGTTGACTTGTGAGTAAACGATCTCGGAACTTTGTTTTTATGGTTCAGATAGCTTTGTGAGGTGATTTGGGACTTAGGAGCGTGATCGAAACGTATTTTGGAGGTCCGTGGTAGATTTAGGCTTGAATTGGCGATATTGGAATTTTGGCATTTTCCGGTTGGTAGTGAAAATTTTGATATAGGGGTCGGAATGTAATTATGGAAATTGGAGTAGGTCTGTTGTGTTATTTGAGACGTGTGTGAAAAATTTTAGGTCATTCGAACGAAGTTTGATGGACTTTTTGATCGAAAGAGGAATTTGGAAGTTTTGTAATTCTTAGGCTTGAATCCGATGATGATTTGATGTTTTGACGTTGTTTTGAGCGTTCCGAAGGTTGGAACAAGTTTGAATGATATTATGGAATGTGTTGGCATATTTGGTTGAGGTCCCGAGGTCCTCGAGTGAGTTTCAGATGGTTAACGGATCAAATTCTTGTTTGTAGAAGTTGCAGATTTCTTCAGATTTGTCCTTTGCGTTCACGAGGGGGCTCTCACTTTCGCGAAGGGATGCAAAGTGAGGCAGGAGAATTTCCTTTCGCGTTCGCAATGTTGGTCCCGCATTTGTGAAGGGTGAGGCAGAGTGTGCATGTCGAACGCGAAGTAGGTCCCGCGTTCGCGTAGAGTAATTGGAGCAGCTGGGTCCCCAGGATTTTGTGCTTCGCGTTCGCTTAGGTATAGTCGCGTTTGCGAAGACTTGGACGGTTGAAGCATCGCGTTTGCGTGGAGTATGTTGCATTCACGAAGGAGGAATAATTGGTCAATGGATTTTTGTGCTTCGCGAACGCGAGGCTTTGACCGCGTTCGCGAAGAAGGAAATCACACATGGGCAGAATGTTTAAATAGTGGCCTTCGCGATTTTTGGTCTATTTCCACCATTGTTGAACGGTTTTGAAGTTTTTTGAGAAGGATTGAAGAGGGAATCGAAGGGAAACACTTGGAGGTAAGATTTTTGAACTCAATACTCGATTCTATGGTGATTTCTACCTAATTAGACATGAAATTTATGGGATTTAAAGCCTAAAATTGGGGAATTAGGGCTTGAAATTGGAGACTTCGATTTAGGGATTTGAGGGTGAGGGGTCGTTTGTGGTCGGATTTTGATGTATTTGATATGTATGAACTCATGGGAGTGTAAGAATTCTAGTTTTGTGATTTTTATCGGAATCCGAGACGTGGGTCCGGGGGTCGGGTTTGGCCAATTTCGGGATTTTTATGTAATTTGATTGTTTTTGCTGGGGCTTTGTTGCTTTAGCGCGTATTAATGGTAAGATACTGATTTTAGTTAGATTTGGAGCAATTGGAAGCCGATTCGAGGGGCAAAGGCATTGCGGGCTAGAGTTTGGACCAGATAGAGGTACGTAATGATTGTAAATGTTGTCCTGAGGGTATGAGACCCCAAATTTCACATCGTTGTGCTACTTTGAGGTAACACACATGCTAGATGACGAGCGTGGGATCGTACACCGTTGGAGATTGTGACTTAGTCCGTCCCGTACGACTATTAAGTCACGTATTTTATTGAAAACTGTTTGATATCATTGTGTTTTGGAAATATGACCATATTTTGGGTTGAATGCCATATTTGGGTCTCATGCCAACTGTTTTGGACCCTTAGGGGGCTTTTTGCTACTATTCCTCACTGTTTTGACTTCATACTTGTACTCACTCATGCTGTATTCTACTATTTTCATAACTCAGCCGTATTTACACCATTTTGATATTTAAATGATATTTTGGGCTAAGCATCATGTTTAATGTTGCCGAGTGGCTTGAGAGGTTTCTAACTGAGTGAGGCCGAGGGCCTGTGTTGTGAGGATTATTATAGGATCGGGCTACGCGTTGTAGCATGTGTACTGATTTGTGATATATGAGAGACTGAGGGCCTGATTTGATATGCCACGAGATGGATTGTGATAGCGCTTGGGCTGTAGGAGCCCCTCTGGAGTCTGAACACTCCCAGTGAGCGTGGGTACCCAGTGTGAGATGTGATATTGCTCGAAGGGCTGTTGTTGTTTCATGTTATTGCCCGAGGGGCTGATTACGAGTGATTGTGAGGTAGCCCGTGAGGCTGGTTCTGTTGTATTTTGCTTGAGGGGCGATTGTGGTACATGTTTTGCCGGAGGGGTTGTTTATGTTTCTACCCTTTTCTCACTGTTTTCATCACTCGTTTAAAACTATTGAAAGATGTTTTCAAAAGGTTTTACTGAAGTGAGCTGTTTTTAATAGTTTTTTTGATTTACTGTATTGATCCTGCACATATACTGTTTTGTTGTGGTACCATGACGTGAAATTACCTGTTTCTTACTGCTCAGCTGCCTTTACTTTTATTACTTACTGAGTTGGCATACTCACATTATTCCCTGCACCTTGTGTGCAAATCCAGGAGTCTTGGGGTGCGATAGTGAGTGCCGATCAGTCTTCCAGCAGGTCTCCGGAGTTGACTAAGTAGCTGTTTAGCGTTCGCAACCCAGTGCTTTTCATTCCTATCTTATTTAGATTGTTTTAGTATTTTATTTCCTAACTATGTTGTCTTTTTCCTGTTCCTAGACGAGTTGTAGTTGCCCATGACTGGTGACACCCCGATGTCGGGTTTTTCTTGTATTTCTGCATTGCTTATTCTAACTTATATTATGGGATTTTAGCTAATGAATGGCGTATTATAAATTTCTGGTTGGTTTTGGGGTTTTTGTCGGCTGGCCTAGTTTCACGTTAGGCGCCATCATGATCGGGTCAGTTTTAGGGTTGTGACAGTAGGATCCCGAACTCGTAGGCAACCCCAACATTTGGGCTATTGTCAAAACAGTCTTGAGATTTTGAAATCTCAACTCACACTCATCGGGCCATCTGAACAGAGAACCCTTATGGGTAAACTTGGTAAATGGGGTTGAGATAGATGAAAATCCCTCCACGAACCAAAGCTAATAACCTGCCAAACCTAGGAGGCTCCAAATCTCTATAGTTGAAGTAGGTCTAGACCTATTCTAAACTGCCTCAATCTTCTTAGGATCCACTTTAATGCCCTCGGAAGTTACAACATGCCCTAAAACGACAACTGAAACCAACCAAAACTCACACTTTGAAAACTTGGCATATAACTGACTATCTCTCAGAGTCTGAAGTACGATCCGCATATGCTTCTCATGCTCCTCTCGACTGCAGGAGTAGACCAAAATATCATCAATGAAAACGATTACAAAGAATCCAAATAGGGCTTGAATACCTAGTTCATCAAATCCATAAGTGTTGCTGGGCATTTGTCAAGCCAAATTACATCACTAGTAACTCATAATGACCATACCAAGTCTGAAAAGCTGTCTTAGGGACATTTGATGCCCTAATCTTCAACTGATGGTTGCCAGATCGTACATCAATCTTTTAAAACGCTTTGGCACCCTGAAGCCGATCAAATAAGTCATAAATCCTTGGTAAGGGATACTTGTTCTTGATAGTGACCTTGCTCAACTGCCGATAATCTATACACACCCTCATCGAACCATTTTTCTTCTTCACGAATAACACTGGTGCACCCCAGGGCAAGACACTAGGTCTAATGAATCCCTTATCAAGCAAATAATGGAACTACTCTTTGAGTTTCTTCAACTCAGCTGGGGCCATATGGTAGGGTGGAATAGAACTGCGCTGAGTGCCCGGAGCCAAGTCAGTATAGTCGATATCTCTATACGGTGGAATCCCTAGAAAATATACAAGAAACACCTCTAGAAACTCGCGCACAACTGGTACTGAATCCATGGAAGGAACTTCCGTACAAGGATCACGGATACATGTCAAATATGCTACATACCTCTTCTCGACCATACGCCACGCCTTCATATTAACCCTACTGGTAGAATAGGTAGGAGTCTCCTCCAGTCTAATCAGGGCAACTTCCACTATACCAAGAAGTAGAAGATCTACACTAGTCTCAAATCTCCTGATAGAAACCACACACGAGCGATAAATACGATCTACTACAAATAAAATCTCCCACATGCATGGACACATAGATAGAAGCACTCAAAGAATCACGAGGCATAACTAGATATGAAGTGAAATAAGATGACACGTATGAATAAGTAGAGCGTAGATCGATTCAAACTGAGGCATCCTATGGAAAACTAGAACAATACCTATGATGACGGTGTTAGATGACGCTGCCTCAGTCTGGCTAGGAATGCATAAAAATTGGGCTGGGCCCCACCATTCTAGCCTCCACCTCTCAGGCGATTGGCGTCCATCTCTAATGGCCTGACCTCCACCTCTAGCAGCCTGACACTCACCTCTAGCTAGCTGTGCGGGTGGTGGATCAATCAGTGTCGGCATAATAGCACGAGAACCTTGCTGAGGGCTGCTGCTCATCAATTTAGGACAATACCTCCTGTTGTGACATGTACCTCCACACTTAAAGCACTCTCTCGGCTGCTGAAGCTAAGACTGACCCTGAAGGCTCGGATAACCACTATAGTGACTCTTTAGTGGGGGTACACTAATAAGAGCTGAAGGTGCACTAAATGTTGGCTGCTCAAGACTAGACCCATAAGAACCATGATTTCCCAACCCACCATGGGCTACCTGAAGAGCTGACTAAATCAGCCTAGGCGGATGACCTCTACCAAAAAAACCTCTACCTCCAGAGAGGCATAATTAAAGACACCTAAATGACGAGGCCTCTTCTCAAACACCATCTCTCTACCCTGACTATGAATCATCTTAATCCGTCTAGCACTCTCTACAACCCCTGTAGAAAGAAATATCATCCCCTGTCTCCTTGGCCATCTGAAGCCTAATGCTGAAAGTAAGACCACAATAAACCTCCCCACCCTCTCTCTATTAGTGGGAATCAAGATAGCTGCATGACGGGCTAGGTCTACAAATCTGGTTTCATACTGGGTAACAATCATGCCACCCTATTGGAGGCGCTCAAACTGCCTGCAGTACTCCTCTCTTGGAGTGAAAGAAATGAACGTCTCCAGAAATAATTATGAAAACTGATCCCAAGTAAGTGAAGCTGAACCGGCTGGTCTGCTCTGCTCAAAATCCTGCCACCATCTCTTGGCAGAACCAGTCATTTGGAACACTGCAAAGTCAACTCCATTGGTCTCAATAATACCCATGTTGAGCAACACCTCATGGCAGCGGTCCAATAGCCTATGGGTCCTCAGAAGGCGCACCACTAAAATGAACATGAAAGAGCTTGGTGAACTTAGCCAACCTCATCAATCAATCAGAAGACATCGCGGGCCTCTCCCTAGGTTGTGTAGCAACAACAGGCTAAACTATCCTAACTACTAGAACTGTCGGAGTCTAATATATGGGATCCAACTACTTCGGAGTGTGAGTGGTAGGAGTCTGTGCTTCTCCTGCATCCTGGGAGGGAGCTGGTGCCATAGGAAATACTCCAGCCCGAGACACACTCTCCATGAGTCCAACTAAGCGGGCTAGGGCGTCTGAAGTACACGAGTGGCTATAAGTCCTTCCGGGGACCTGAGCGGGTCCGACTGGTGTGGTCTGGACGGGAATCTCCTCCTCATGATCAATCTAAGGCTCCACAACGGGTGCTACTGCACGTGCTCTAAGATGAGCTCTGCCTCTGCCTCGGCCCCTACCTTGGCCCCAACCCCTACCCTAGTAGTGGCTGCAATAGGGGGCTCTGGCTCCTGCTCGGCTGAAGATTCTGCGCGAGTTCTCACCATTTGCGAGAGAACAAGAATAGAATGGTTCAAACATCAACAATGTAATATAGTCGCATGAGAGAGAAAGAAAGAAGCGAAATTTTCCTAAACCCCTATAGCCTCTAGAAGATAAGTACAGACGTCTTCATAATAATAGTCCAGACTCTACAAAGCTTGCTCATGACTTGTGAGACCCAGACAACCCAGTACTCTGACACCAATTTGTCACGACCTCGAATCCCACCATCGGGACCGTAATGGCGCCTAACATTTCACTTTCTAGGCAAGCCAACATTAGCTAACTTATTAATCCAGTTTTAACAATTCAATTGAAAACATTAATGAAAATAAACTATAATAAAGCTTCAAATGACAAAATTTAAACAACAACAACAACCCAGTAGAATCCTACCCAGTGGGGTCTGGGGAGGGTAAAGTGTACGCAGACCTTACCCCTACCCTGGAGAGGGAAGTGACAAAATTTAAACATATCCCAGAATTTGGAGTCAGGAATACATGAGCATCTGGAGTGCTACAAATAAAGTATGAACAAAATACAACTATTTGAAACTACATCAACATTAAAGATAGAATCGAAGGGGACTTTAGTTTCGCGGATGCCATACATCTATACCTCAAGTCTCCAAAAGTAGCTAAATCCGAGCAGTCTCGCTACGCACCATTGGGATAAACTTCGATATCTGCACAAGAAGTGTAGAAGTGTAGTATGAGTACAACCGACCCTATTTATCTTGTAAGTGTCGAGCCTAACCTCAATGAAGTAGTGACGAGGTTATGGAAAGTCACTCACAAATAACTTGTACTAAACAATAATAACAGGAAAGAAGGAATATAAATAAAGAAATAAACTCATGAAAAAGGATCCAAAAGTCAACTACCAGAGAGCCCAGAATAACAAAGTCTCAAGTCTCATATTACAATATACAGAATAACTCTACAATCTCAAACAAATACAATACAACATATCAAATCCGTTATGGCACGCAAACCGATCCCACTATATCGTAATCTGGTCATATCATAATCCATCCTTATTCCTTCATATCATTTCAATACTGTTCAATACCATTGTGGCATGCAACCCATCCCCAAATAATTTTAAATCATTAACTTAAATAAATCAACAACAATAATTGCAAAATATCAACACAAAGGAGGTGAAATGTACAAACAATAAAGAACTACGGAATAAACGAAGAATATCCAACATCTCGGAATCTCAAACATTATAAATAGGTAAAACATGTGACAATTATAATATACAATTAAAGCAAGTTGAAAGAGTTAGCAAATAAGCAGAAATCATATGGGAAATGAACAAATCAAGGCAAGTAACAATTAAATAACAAGTAACAAATATTGCATAGATGTCAAATAAAAACATGTAACAAATAAAACATATAAGACAAAATAATATGGAATAAATGAAGACACGAAAGTAAATACTCCAGCCCCACATGCTAAATCCCTTGATGGCGTATATCCGCTCGTCACCTTGTATATACGCCTCTTCCCCACATAATACACATAACAAATAATTCAACAAGTCCAAGTTCTCAAGGTTTGATTCAACATTTACCTCACTCCGCAACCAAATCAAGGCACAACCGTAGCCTTTTCTTTGAAATTATCATGCAAACCAATATTCAAATTAGACTTTTGAAACTACCCATGAGTGAAAAAGATTCAATCTTTAATGATTTTAGAAAAAGTCAACAAAAGTCAATCCTGGGCTCGCCTGGTCAAAACCCGCAATTCAGACTAAAACCCAATTACCCTTTACTCTCGAGCCCGGTTATATGATTTGTTTCAAAATCCCCAATTTCTACCAATACTCCTAATTTCTACCAAGAAAAATCCTAGATTAAAGGTTAAAATCAATAGGTGTTTATGGAAATGTAATAAAACAAGTTAAAATTTACTAACTAATAAAGTTGGGATGAAAAATCTCTTCAAAATCGCCTCTAGGCCGAGCGCAAACTTAAAAATGGTGAAAATCCCGACTTTTTGTTTTTTTAATACCTGGGCGTTAGGTGCCTTCGCGATCGCGGAGCACCTGACGCATTCACGAAGAACAATAACAAAAGGCCTATGCGTTCACGATATACCCTTCGCCTTCAAGATATACCCTTTGCAAAGGCTTAGCTCCCCCTGGCTGCCGCATTCGCGAGCCAAAGCCTACGTTCGCATAGAGTATCAGACAGACCACCCCCCAGATTCCCACAACCCTTCGCATTCACGAGAGGATGGTCACCTTCGCGAAGGGTAAATCCCCCACTACTTTGCGTTCGCGACCTAGTCCCTGCGTTCGCAAAGAAAAAATTCCACCCTAGCCCAACTTCCCCTTCGCGATTGCGAGAGTAGCTTTACAATCGTGAATCTAAAAACACCACACAATAGAAACAGCTGAAAACCAACAACTTCTTAAGTCCAAAATGGTATGTTGCCTACCCGAAACTCATCCGAGCCCCTCGGGCTCCAAACCAAACATGCATACAAGTGTAATAACATCATACTAATGCACTCGCGTTATCAAAACACCAAAATAACATCTAGAATTATGAATCGAACTTCAAAATGCATGAAATTTTAAAGAAAACTCAAGAACCTCTAAAATCACAACCAAGAATCCAAATCCTATCAAACCAACTCCGAATTGCACCAAATTTTGTTGACACGTTCAAATAGCATAACTGACCTATACGAAGTCTCGAAACCAAAATTAGAACCTGATAGCCATGAAGTCAACCTACGATCGAACCTAGGAAATTTTTAAACCTTTAAATTACTAAATTTCGGCAAGACAAATCAAATCAACGTAGGCACCTCTGAATTCAATATCGGGCATACGCCCAAGTCCAAAATCACAATAAGACACTTGGATCGTCAAAATATCGATCAAGGGTCGTTTACACAAAATGTTGACCGTAGTTAACTCAAGTTTTTTTTAAAGTCAAAAATGATATTTGATTCAAATTTTCACATAAAAGCTTTTCAAAAAGTGACACGGACCATGCACGCAAACCAAAAAATATCAAACGAAGCTAATGGAGGTCTCAAAATATGGAAATGAGGGCTAGTACTCAAAACAATCTAGCGGGTCGTCACAAGAATGAAGATTCTTTGCATAATAGGAAGAATTAGGCAAATACCCAAGGTCTCGTATATATAAGTATGCATTCTATGTCTACTTAACTGATGTAATATACTATGTTTACTTGTGCCACGTCGGCCGTACCAATTCCCACCTAAACCACACACCGCCCTAAGCTCCCTAAAATATAACAATCCACATGTCACTACTGTTTCAATCAAATTAATTCCTTCCAAATCAAAATAGTTCATCTCTCTCACTCCCCCAAACAAGGAAGAAGACCCAATTCTACGCAACTTCAACCTTCTCCTAAATTTCTATTCAGACCCTAGCCTCATTACTCCCATTAAATTAGCAATTAGCTTTATTAGATATTTAAAACCCAAACCTAAACTATGAGCACACAAAACTCGATCTCAAACTGCCCAAAACCCTTTTATCTCGCCTGAATCTCTTACAAGTCAGTCAACGACACGATGAAGAAGATGGTTGCAAAAAATAGCCACGGACAAAGGAGGATAAGTAGTATGTGCAGGAAGAAACCCAACAAAAAAGGGAGAGACGGGAAAAGAGCATACAACTGGAAAAGATCCACATGTTAGTTCACGGGATAAAATAAAAACATATAGAACCAAACTCTTCCACATTGTACACTGAGGTAGTAACTGAAAACCCCACTGCCAATGAATTAAAAAGTAAATATGTGGGTACAACAAGTACATAAGAATTTAAGGTTGTGTCGGGTTAGGGTGTGAGTAAAAGGGTAAACCATTGATGAATCTAGGGTTGTAGCTGGGAAAGTCCTAGTCAAAGGGGAAGACACAGAAAAATCTAGGATTGTTAGTACTGTGGAGGCTTTTAAAAAGGATGGACTGGCAACTGTGAATGAGGGTGATGGTGTGAATGATCCCTCTAGTACTGATACTCAAAGGGAACCATATGTGGAAGATGGAGCTCCAGGCAAGGGGAAACAAAGAAAGGAAAGAAGAAATCCTTGAGAACCTGGTCATTCATCTCCAAAGACCTAAAAAGGAGAAGGTTAGTAAGGGGACTAGAGAACCGGTTAGAATTGAAAAAGAGGGAGCCCTTGCTTCCATACCTCCACCTGGTAGAAGTCCATATATCAGGGGAAACAAGAAGCAGACTGAGGC
Source organism: Nicotiana sylvestris (assembly GCF_000393655.2). Classification (NCBI taxonomy): domain Eukaryota; kingdom Viridiplantae; phylum Streptophyta; class Magnoliopsida; order Solanales; family Solanaceae; genus Nicotiana; species Nicotiana sylvestris. The sequence continues at coordinate 47,711,016 of NC_091068.1, forward strand.
TACATCTCTTGAAGAGCTTGAGAGAGGGAGGAAAGGTAGGTGAATCTGTTGTTGTTGGGGATCAATTGAGGGACTTGATGAAGGTATGAAGGGTATAATAGTGAAGAAGAAGAAGAAAAAGAATAAAGTGAAGAAAAAAAAGGTGGAAAAAGATGGTGGTAAGAAAACTAGTCCTGAAGAGAAAGGAGAAGAAAAGGCAGAGTCTTGAGGTTTTCTAAGTCCAAGGTACTGAGAGGAAAGATAATCTCTGCTGTTACCAAATATGGAATAGTAGAACTGACTAAGAAACAAGGGTGGAAGACCCTGTTTCGAAAACAAGACAGGAGGTTCTATTAAGAGGAGTAGTGGAAACTTCATCAACTATAGTGTAGTTGAAGGAGTGGTAACAAGAAGGGTAGGAGACATTGGCATTGTGTTTGATAATGAGAAGCTAAGTAAGATATGGGGGTTTCCTTCCACTGATTACTATAAGTATGTGAAGGGCATCCATGTCACAACCCAGAAATCCTACTGGATCCGTGACGACACCTAACACCGCCTGCTAGGCAATCCAATAATCAATAAGGAGAAATTTGTTAAATAACAGTATTAAACAGTCTCAACAGTGGAATAATAATAAATAACTTAAGTCAATAGCAATAATTATAACTAAAAACCATCCTACAATCTGGTGTCATCGAGTAAATGAGTGCTACAAAATTCAAATACAAAGTTTGATCCCAAAATGCAGTACTGTCTGAAAGATAGAACATTAATAATATAAACTACGACAAAAGGGACTTCAAGGCCTGTGAATGGAAACAATAGCTACCTCGAAATCTCAAAAACTGATATTAAGGCCACTATTTAGCAATCACCCCTCTCATCAGCACCTAGATATGCACATAAAGTGCAGAGTGTAGTATGAGTGCAACCGACCCCATGTACTAAATAAGTAATAAGCCTAATCTCGGGCTGACAGTAGTGACGATCTTGGCAAGGTCCAATATTCATTTTAATATCCAATAACAACAATAATTCTATAATAACGGCAAAAAGAAAAGTAACTCAAGTAATATCAAATTCAACCTTTTTAGAAAGGAAATAAGCATGCTTTTTAAGAATGACAAATAAGGCATAAATTCTTCAACATAAATCACCTAAACATGTTTTTTATCAATTTAACTGTGATTCCACATTCTACACATCAAATAGAGACATCAAGTACCAAGTAATACGAGGGAAGAATCATAACTCCAGACTTGCATGATAAGTATGCATGCCAGAATAAAAGATATCGTAGTTAAATCATCAAATATACCCAATCTCAGCACAAGTATAGTGCTTGGAACAAATACCCTTTCATCATCACGCATAACCACTCTCAACACTGACCGGGTGCTTGACATAAGTCCCTCACCAAGCACATATATGACCCATGTGCCTCCACCTATAGAATAATACCTGATTCTGGAGGGGTGGGTCTTAGCCTAAGAGCTGACCGGATCTAAGTCAGCGATCAATATCACTTAGCCCAATTTGGGGCTCGACTCATGCGCCACCTCATAATCAATACCACTCAGCCTAATGTGGGGCCTAGCATACATATCACCTCACTATCAATATCAAATTGGCTCTGTGGCCCAAGATTAGTCATCAATAGCTCAAGTCTCAAATGCTCACATCTCATAATACTCAGCTTAAACCGTGTCACACATATAAGGGCATCAACACCATATGAGACAACATATAAAGAATGCACAAAGACAAAGATATATTACGCGGATGGATCATCATGACTGAGAATATGACTATAATTTAGGCAAACAACCAATATAGCAAGAATAGCACTATCAATATCAAATTGGCTATGTGGCCCAAGATTAGTCATCAATAGCTCTAGTCTCAAATGCTCACATCTCATAGTACTCAGCTTAAACTGTGTCACACATATAAAGGCATCAACAACATATGAGATAACATATAAAGAATGTACAAAGACAAAAATATATTACGTGGATGGATTATCATGACTTAGAATATGACTATAATTAAGGCAAACAACCAATATAACAAGAATAGCACTATCATGCCTCAAACAGATAAGCACATAGCCTAGACATGATTTCTAAAATAAATAATAACTTATGTAGTCATACAAGTGAATGAAACACTGAAATAAATGGGCATGACAGCAAAACAAGGCACATAAATAGACTAAGGTCCACCCAGATCATGTATAACCCCGATGTATGCATATACGCTCGTCACCTTAGCACGTGTATCACCCCCAACATGTATCAAATACCATAGCCAACGGGAAATCACCTTAGACAAGTTACTTAACTCTAAGCGCGTTAATCAATACTCCACAAAGCCCTTTCCATGTGAATCGACTTCCAAATGGCTCGGATCTAGTAAAAATAACTCAATAACATTAAATACGGCTATAGAAACTGATTCCAAATAGTAAAGCTCTAATCTTTATCAAATTGCAGAAAGAACCAAAAAGTCAACCTGGGATCGCTTCTCGAAACCCAACCAAAGTCAAAAATTCCGATTACCCATTTGAATATGAGTCCAAATATACAAATTTCATCCAAATCCGTCTCCGAATTTGGGTTCAAATCCCCATTTTCACTCTCCAAACCCATAGTCAAAATCCCCAAAATTCTCGTTCAAATCTAATAATCTATAATAAATAATCCATGTGGAAAAAATATATAATTTTAAAATAAAGTAGAACTTACTTACTCTCTTTCCTTGTGTGAAAATCCTCTTTAAAAATCGCTCATCTCCAAGTCTAGGGCTCAAAATATAAAATAATGGGTCTAAGTCCTGAGATTACATAACTTATAAGTCTGCCCAGTGGTACCCTTCGGGAACGTGGCCCAAGCCATGCGTTCGCGAAGCAAAACTAGCTTCTGCCTCAAAAGACCCATCGTGAATGTGGCACATCACCTACGAACGCGATGCACTACCAACCTAAGCCAACACGAACGCATCCCTGGTCACGGAAATGCGATGGCTAAATCTCTAGTTGGTTCCCAACCAACCTCTCCTTTGCGTGAACGCGATCTTTATAGCACGAACGCGAAGGACACTAACCACAAAGCTTTGCGAATGCAAAGAAAAAAATGATTCTACACCAAATAAGCCTCCGCGATGGAGAGTCCTGCTTCGCGATTGTGAACAACACCAGATACCAACATTAAATCTGCAATCTCAACCAAGCTCCAGGTGGTCCGAAACTCACCCGAGCCATCCGGGACCCTGTCCAATCATACCAACAAGTCCGCAGATACTACACGGATCTATCCAAAGCTTTCAAACACATGTAAGATCATCACATCTATGAATCAACAATCAAGCCATCAATTAAACTTCTCCTAAGTTCATAAGCTTCTAAGCCTCCAACCAAGCGTCTGATTCCTATCAAACCAACTCGGAACGCCACCAAAGTTTGCACACAAGTCCCAAATGACATAAAAAAATATATTCCAAGTCCCGAAATGATAATCCAAACCCGATAACATCAAAGTGAACTCCCAGTCAAACCTATGAACCTTCCAAACCTTCAAATTGCCAACTTTCAGAAATTAGAGCCAAAATATCCTAGGAACCTCCAAATAAAAAATTCGGACATACACCTAAGTCCAAAATTACCATACAAACCTATTGGAACAATCAATAAAGCAATTCGAGTTTATTTATAAAAAAGTTAAACCTTGATCAATTCTTAAAACTTAAGCTTCTAACCACGGAACTAAGTATTCCAATTCACTCTAAACCTTCCCAAAACCAAACCTACCATCCTCTCTAGTCATAAAACAACCATATAGGAAGCATCAACTAGGGTAATGGGGCTCAAATACACAAAATGACAGGTCAAATCATTATATTCTTCCCGTTTTAAACAAACTTTCATTCTCGAACGAGTTTAGAATCATACACGGGCTATCAAAAAGATGAGGATATCTGCTCTGCATATCATGCTCGTTCTTCCGAGTAACCTCCTCGATTGGCTGACCTCTACACTAGACTTTTATTGATGGAATATCCTTCTTCCTCAGCTACCGAACCTGCTTATCCAAAATGGTCATTGGCTCCTCCTCATAAGCCAGATTGTCATTCAACTGCACCGAACTAAAATTCAGTACATGTGATTGATACTCATAATACTTTCGGTGCATAGAAATATGGAATACTGGATGAACGCCCGATAAGCTGGGTGGCCAAGCAAGTTTGTAGGCCACCTCACCAACTCTTTCCCATACCTCAAAATGACCAATATATCGAGGGCTCAACTTGCCCTTCTCCCCAAATCTCATCATGCCCTTCATAGGCGAAACTTGAAGAAGAAAATTCTCACCCTCCATGAAAGCTACATCTAGAACCTTCCAGTTAGCATAACTCTTTTGCCTAGACTATGTTGTACGAAGCCACTCCTGAATCGATCTCACCTTCTCCAAAGTGTGATGAACCAACTCTATGCCAAATAGCCTAGACTCGCCAGGCTCAAACCAGCCAATTGGAGAACAACATCACCTCATATATAATGCCTCATACGGAGCCATATGGATGCTTGACTTATAGCTGTTGTTGTATGAAAACTCTGCAAGTGGAAGAAAATGGTCCCAGTGACCTCCGAAATCTTTGACACAAGCAATCAACATATCCTCCAAATTTGAATGATCCCAATGACCTCCGAAATCTTTGACACAAGAAATCAACATATCCTCCAAAATCTGAATGATCCACTCGGACTTCCCATTCCTTCTAGGATGGAATGTCGTGCTCAACTCAACCTGCATGCCTAATTTATGTTGAACCACTCTATAGAAGTGTGAAGTAAACTGAATGCCGTGATACGAGACGATAGAAACAGGTACACCATGCAAGTTAACAATCTCCCGGATATAGATCTTAGCCAACTACTCCGAAGTGTAGGAAGTCATGACTGGAATGAAATTGCAGACTTAGTCAGTCTATCCATAATGACCCAAACATAATTAAATCTCCTCAATGTCCGTGGAAATCGTACCACAACGTCCATACTAATTCAATCCTACTTCCACTCTAGTATGTCTAACCTTTGAAGCAAACCACCAGATCTCTGATGCTCATACTTGACTTGCTGACAATTAAAAGCATCATCCCCAATGATGTCTTTCTTTATGCTCCCCCACCAATAATGCTACTTCAAATCACGGTACATCTCCGTAGCACCTAGGTGAATAGTATACCATGAACTATGAGCCTCCTCAAGGATCAACTCTTACAACTTAATCTTCCAACCATGGAACTAAGTGTTCTAATTCACTCTATAACCTTTTCGAAACCAAATCTACCATCCCCGCAGTCACAAAAACAATAAACAAGCATACGGGAAATATCAAGTAAGGGAACATGGCTCAAATACACAAAACAACCAATCGACTCGTTACAATCTAGACCAACAGAGAAGATGGAATCACCCCTTTATCTATCACTAAGATTTTTTTTAGAAAATACGAGAAGAAACAGAGGAAAGTATAGAATAAGGAAATGGCTCCTTTCCACAACCACTATTTGAATTTATGCACAAGCTTGTGCTAAGCAGGTTGGAAAGAAGACATGAAGCCAATGCTCTTGACACGACCTATATGGATCTACTGAAAGGAAAGAGATGATGAATTTTCCTATGATAATGATCACCTACATAGCTAAAGTGGCAGATATAAACAAGAGTTGCACTCCATTCCCAATGGGTTCTTTTGTCTAAGGTAATTGCTCATTTTTGAGCTCATATCAACAAGTGGAAATCTACAAATATGCTAGATGAGTTTGTAGAGGAAATTCTGAAAAACTGTAGGTATATGGAGGAGGCTGAAGAGGAAGCTATTCCTCCTATTGGTTCTCATGACATTACTGAAATTTTAGAGCTTCAACAATAAGTGTTGGCTCTACAAGTGTAATGACTCGGTTAGTCATTTTGAGTATTAAAACCCATTCCTTATTTGATGTTTCTCATAGCTACTTTTGATTTTTTGTGACTTGCGGGTTGGTTGGTTTGGTTTCAGGAAGGCTCGGGAGTGAATTAGAAAACTTAGTTCCATTTTGGGAAGCTTAAGTTATTAATAGTTGACCAAGGGTTGACTTTTGAGTAAACATACTTGGAATCGGAATTTTAGGGTTCCTATAGGTTTGTATTGTAATATTGGACTTGGATGTATGTTCAGATTTGGTTTTGGATGCTCCTGGAAGATCTTGAGTACATTTGTTGAAAGTTTACAATTTGAAGAATTAGAAAGTTATAAGTTTAACCAATAGTTAACTTTTGGGTTAATGAGCTTTGATTGTTGTTTTGAGACCTTGGATATGTCCTAATGGTTGAAATGAACTTGTATCAAAGGTTGGTTGAGATCCAAAATGTCTAAGTATGACTCAGACATGTCCAACAAAGTTGGAAAGTTTGAAAGTCAAGGAAGGGAATTGATCTTCTATTATGGGTTTTGTTGTTGTTTTTGACGTTTTGAGCCTTGGGACAAGTTTTTATGAAATATATAGACTTGTTGGAATGATTGAACATGATCCCAGGTGACTCGGGTTAGTTTCAGGATAGTTTTGGACCATTTCTTTTGGTTTTGTAGCATCTGCTTTGCTGTTGTGTAGCAGTGTGTCGCGATCACGAAGCAAAGGCTCGCTATCGCGGAGAGGAATTGCTGGTCAGGTTGGTTGTGCATCACATTCGTGGGCGTGGAGTTGCGATCGTGTAGGTATGGAGTATATTGGTCATCGCGTTCGTAGACTAGGTGTCGTGTTTTCTAAACATTGGCAGGGAGTTGACAATAGGCTTTTGTGATTGCAGAAGAGTCGTGACGACATAGTGACACTAGTCAACTGTGCTCCACGATTGCAAGAGCTGCATCGCGATCGCGTTGAAGGATTTATGGGCAGTATTTAAAGTGTGGATTTTGAGAATTTTTCTCATTCTCTCATATTTTGAACCCTAGATTTCAGGAGGAGCGATTTTGCAAGGAGATTTTCACCCAAGACAAGATGATAATTGGTTTTAACTCATTTATGATTATATTTCAAGAATCTACATGGATTTTATCCCCTAAATCAAGGATATAAAGTGTAGAATTTGGGTTTTGGTATGAACTTAAGAGAGTGAATTTGGGGGTTTTGAGTATGAAATTGAAACCCGATTTAGTGTATACTTATTGTCGCGCCCCTTTTTTCCTCATAGAGTCCGGGTTTCAACATCTCTTTTGGACAACTCATTTCCTTTTGGGAATTGGGTATGGAATTTGAAGAGTTTCCACCTAACGAATTTAAGGTGTGTTAGGGCACCTAAAGCAAATAACTCATAAAAACCGATTTGCATTACTAGAGATTGGGTAAGGGCTCAAAATAACCTGGAGGAGAAGTTGTTAGGCACCCCTTGAGGTCCACAACAGTGGGTCCCGGCCAAACTCGAATTAGGTGAATTAATCTTATAAGCAACCAAAGCAATTTAGACAAATAGTTTTTTTGTTTAAAACAAGGAGTAAAGGAGGTCCTAGGTTTTTTAGCTTATAGGATCACTTCTGTACAATACTTGAAATTCGTCCCCAAGTTGGGGTGCTACACATAGCATTAGCGCACATGTCATCATATCCTTTACTACTCAATTACCCTCCCCTTAGTTGTTATATAAGTGATTTTAACTAAACGTACTCTATGCGTGCATTACCCGTCCCTTACTTATGGTCCTAGAGGTGTTTAGGACTTTTAGTTAAGGTGGATCTAGACTCTGCTATAGTGTTTAAAAGGAGAAAATCTAAGCGACAAGCAAAACAAATAGGACTATCAGATAAAGGAACAATTAAAGGCTCACATTTTACGCTCACATTTTACCTCCACAAATAAGCAGGCAATTGCACGTCTCAAACAACAGTATTTAAGACACTTTAGAAGTCCTATAGCAGGATATCTAGGTGAGCACAAAGTAGAACATATGCAGTGTTTTTATTAAAGCGAGGCAGAATGAACTTAATCAGTTGCCCACTGATTTTAGGACTAGCTGAATTTGGGCAGTTCACAAACAAAGCACAGTTTTATAATTTCAAGATTTTAGACGCCCTACTGGATTGCCTAGGCATGATCAGAGATGTCCTATGAACATGACATCTAATCGTTAATCAGGATGGCAATAAATCAGTAGACAATTTTAAGCAGGTAGTTTTGTTCATTAAGTCCTATAGGCATGCTGTCTAGGTGCTGAAAATAATCATAAATGTTACAGAACTAATTTTATATATATGTCTGATATTTAGATGTTGGGATTTCTTTTATACTTATTTCCTATAGGCATGGTTGCTACTGAAGAAACTGACTTTTTATACAGTTTGACTGCAAGTATGATATCAAGGTTAGTGCAATAAAAGTCCTAAAACATGGTTTCTAATGCACATAGCAGAGTTTATGAACATGATTGTTAAAGCTGAATTAACAACAACCTAGAGACAGGATCTTTAGTGCTGATGAGAACATGCATAAATAGAAATTTAGAGCAAATAACATGATGAACCTATAAGCATGTTTTCTACTGCATACAACAACCTATAGACATGGTTTCTAATGTAAGTAGATAATCATAGAAGTCCTAAGAGCATGATTTCTATCCAATTTCCGCAAAACATATATAAAAGTCCCTCCTATTTTATTAATATCCCCAATATCTGTTTTACAAGAATTATTATTATAGACCTAAAATAAATGAATGAATTACAGAAATGAGACTGCTAAACTATAGGGAGCCTAAATAGGCCAAACAATAAACATGAAAAGCCAGGCCTTCAACCAAGTATGAACATGCCAATATTCTCATAGTGCACCCAATGGTATCCTGGTGTGTCAAAGTTCCTAAGGGCCTCAGGGACCCTGGACAATTCTCATATAAGAAAACTTTTCAAAGAAACCTTTTTGTGAACAAGTTTTGGAGAGCCAGCTCTAGTGGGTCAAAGTTTAGAGGAGTCTCCTAGACTCCTAGGTAATTCTCACTCTGGAGGGGTAGGACCCTAGATGTTCTAAGAGTAGGAATTGAAAGTAGTGTATTAAAATATGAGACAATTTTGTTTTAGAAAGATACTTTGTGTTTTAGAAGTACATAGAAGCAGATTATCAGATCACAAGAATCACAAGCAGCACACACTTAGTAGAAGGAGTTCAACCCTGAACTCTATCAATCAACAACAGACAAGGCAAAGTTTCGCATGGCTTTAATCCATTAGCTATTACTAGGTGAACATACAGGCAGATATTGGCCATATGGCAGCATGTTGGGATCAAATAATCATACAAGAAGGAAATAAGGCTGAGAACATAGAAATCATGAATCAATCAAGAGTTTGTTAGGGATGAGTGCTTAAAACAGGACAAAAAGAACATGCTAGTTGGGAAATAAATAGGCATAGGTTTAATTTACATATAAACAGACATGTAGACATGCTGAAAGCAGGAAACACATAGGTTGAACAGAAGTAGACATGCTGATTACAAGAAACACATAGGTTTAATTGTACAGAAGTAGACCTATTAATTATAGGAAACACATAGGTTTAATTGAACAGAAGTAGACATGTTGATTATAGGAAACCCATGAGCTTAATTAAATAGAATAAAAGACATGCTGATTACAGGAAACACATAGGTTTAATTGTACAGAAGTAGACCTGTTAATTATAGGAAACACATAGGTTTAATTGAACAGAAGTAGACATGCTGATTATAGGAAACCCATGAGCTTAATTAAATAGAATAAAAGACATGCTGATTACAGGAAACACATAGGTTTAATTGAATATCAGTAGTGGAGGCATACTGGTTAAGAGATAGTAATAGAAGAGTGAAGCAAACAGGGTCCAAAGGTCTAGCCTTGGCCTCTAGCCGGGTAGACAGTGAAACAAACAAAGAGTAGAAGATTGTGATAGAGGAAGAGAGCAAGAACTTTGTGTGTTTGTGTGCGTGTAAGTGTGTAAGTGAGTTTGTGTAGATGTTTTTCTATGTCTTAAAATTAGAATGGTGGAAGGTTTATATAGCATTCACTAGAGTAAACAAATAAGGCAAGGAAAATTAACGGCACATAAATAAAGTATGCAAATCAATTAACCAGCCAGTTAAGGCAAAACCTAATCAATTAATAAGACAGAATCCGGGAAATATCATTTAAATTAGGGAGAATCTCATACGAAATCAGTCAGCAGGAAGGATTGAAGTTAAATAAAGTAAGAAATAAGTCTAAAGACCATAGATTAGACTAAGTAATCTAAATAAGGCAAGTATTATCAATTAAAAGTCATAAATTAAGAAAATAGGCAAAATCACAGGGAAGTACTAATTTTAACAGGAAAAATATAATTTGAACCCTAAGTAAAATCATTCAATCTACTTTGATTGACAGGGTAATGAAAAAAAATTGAAGCGGACAGTGAGACAATTGAACAAACAAAGAACTAGAATATAGGCATGAAAGAGTCAGTAGAACTAGTAAAGATAATCAGATTCAAACACTTAGAAACTTTAGAAAAGTTTTGCAGAAACAAGAAGACGTGAAACCCTAGTTTTAGAGAAATATTAGGATCAATTAACGGCTAGGAAAACAGAAGATATTTAAAGAAAAATGCTATAGGAACTCAAAATCTTTTCTGATCCAAAGAGATTTGAACAACAAATAACAGGGGAGCAAAACCCTAATATAGAGGGATACTAAAATTGATTAACAATAAAGAGAACAAAAGTTTCTAAAAGAAAACTATTGGATAAACTCGTAATCGCTTCAGATCTACAAAGATTTGAAAAGATTCAGGTTGAAAACATGAAGGTTTCTTGAGAAAAGGGGCGGGGTAAAGGGAAAATCCAACCATAGCCATAAAGACAATAAAATTCACAATCATTGATGAACAACGGGAGAGTTCATAAGAAACGAAAACCCAGGTCGACTCTGAGTTGAACCTCTTCGAGGTTCCTTCAGAGAACAACAAGATTCGAACGACCCGTAGAGGTAAGAGGTTAGATAGGGTAACAAAGCACCAAATAACTCCATATCTAGTTGGGGATCGAAGGGGTTTAGGAGATTTAGGGGGTGATGGCGCTAGGGTTAGGTATGGTTTCCGAGAGAACGGAGAAGAAGAGGGATTCAAGGGCGGCGTGTTGTAACAAATGACTAGGGTTAGGGGGTCGTTTGGGTTAAAAATGGAAATGGGAATTGTGGGCCGTTGATCTCAGAGATCAACAACCACAATTAGGGGGAATTTGGGTCAGGTAGGGGTTATTTTAAGTTGGGATGGGGCGTATTGGATTTAATTAGGCTAAGGGGGTCCGAGTTCAAACTTAATAAAAGGGCTATTTGTTAAATACCCAATTAATTAATAACATAATTGATAAAAATAGCTAATTAAATGATAAAAATAATTTTTATGCATGAAGATGATTTAAAATAATTACTTAACATGATAAAAATATAAAAACTCATTTTTTGTTTAGATAATTTAATTATGCAAATATAGGGGCTATTTTTGCAAAATATGCAATTATAGCCTTAAAATGCAAATGTCATTGTAAAAAATAAAATTAAAATATTTGAACACTCATATGAATGTAAATGATGAATTTAGATGACTAAATCATTGTAAATCAATATATGTGATAATTATTGAATATTTATATAATTAAAAATGCATAAATAAATTGATTTAGGGTCTTTAAAAATTATAGAAAAATTGTAAAACACTTGTGCATGTTTGCAAATGTATGTAAAATATTTTGATAGTATTTATGCACATTTTAAAATATATGAGGGAAAAATTGGGTATTCATAGCTGCCACTCTTTACCCGGGATGGATGAAAGAGTTTTCAGGTAAAGAAATGATGACTGATTTTGACCGAATGGGTGTTTTGAAGAAAATAGAGGCCAAACCCTGGTCTACGAGTTGCCTACATATCCCTGGTTTTACAGAAATCAGGCATGTGTAGTTTTGGACCCAACGGTGAATGAGGCCGATGGAAAAGGTTCTTTTGTGAAGGGTAATGTCAGATGGAGTTATGATTGTGAGTTTGGAGTGTAACAGATGTATTATAGGGAAGATATCTGAATGGTCACAGAGTAAGGCGAGTAATTGTTGGGAATCGATTATAATGGCAAAGTGAAAATGGTATAAGCGGAACCCGGAGCGGAGCTTACTCCTGTTTGAACAACGGTTACCTCCTAGATTACCTGCAAAACTCAAAATATGATGCATGCAAGTATATAGGTTACTGTGAGAATTTAAACATGGAAGATTGTCTTCAGACATGGAAAATTGTCTTCGGACCATGGAAGATTTTCTTCGAACAGTGCAGATGACGTCGTTAGACTATGATGTCTTGGGCCATAAATTATGAGATAGGATATTCGTAGGCCATGAAATGATGTTCTCGGGCGATGAGAATGGTGCCTCTGAACTATGACACCTGTGAATAATGATGTTCAAGTTTGAGGGATCCTCAGACCATGGCATGGTGTCTTCAGGCTATGGGGATGATGCCTTCGGACTATGCCGCCTTTGGACAAATTGGCTATACATCAGCCTATGAAATGCAGAGACATGATACCAAAAGAGATAGTAAGACAAATCTTAGTCTTTTGTGAAGTTTGGGGGGGGCAGAGATTAGCCCGATGGTATAAGATAGTGCCGAGTTTAGAATAGAGCAACATTTATGCATGGAGGGACAATGCTTAGTCCCGTGAGAAAGCAGTGCTTAGCCTTATGCAAATACAAAGGCAAGGCTTAGCCTCATGCAAGACTTGAGATAGGGCTTAGTCTCATGCAAGGAGAAGGCAGTGCTTAGCCTGAAGAGTAATATGGAAATGCCGGCAACAAGGCCCCGACTATACCTCAAATACAATGTACATGATAAACAGATGAAACAGGACCCCGAAACAAAGTGGGGCTCACCAAGTCAGCTGAAAGGATGGTGTGGCACTAGCTGCGACCAACACTGCCTGCTATAGAAATACCTACATCCATTTAAAGACATAGCACCCCCGACAAAAGGGACGTTAGTGCCATCGAATAGCACTAGTATGTATAACTAAACATCATCTAGTTAGAAAGAACTCTCATACCAAACATAAGGAAATCACAAGTATAACTCAAAAGCTTCAAACGATCACAACATTATCATGGTAAAAGAATCACACAATTTTCACATTTTGTTTCCATAGCCTTTAGTTTGGGGCATTTCATATTGTTCATCATTGTTCACAATACCACTGCTAGCTTGAGTGGAGTCCGATCTCGACCCGATCGACTAGGTTGCCTTACTTGAGACATACTCTTCAATCACAATCTCAGTTTCCCTTTTTATCTGGGATTCAATATCATCACAATACCACCATGTGTGCGCATGGCGTCCGATCTCGGCCCGATCGGCTAGGCCTCCTTACCAAGGCATTTTCCTTTTCCATCAATCATCTCAATTCAATCTTTATTTCACATATGTCATTTTATAGGCACTTGGGGCCACAACTATCACCTCATATATTTGGCACTAGGCCACATTTCACATCATTCCCAATTTCAATGTTAGATTTGCCATTTAGGACAGTAGGTGCACACAAGAGAAATTTAAATTGTGAGCATAGATAAGACTTCACATAGATGGCACATTATATGCAGCTTCAGTCTCAATTTAAGGTCTAAGCATTTCAATACATAATTCATATCTTTTTGCCCCTTTCAAGTTATCAAGATAGCACGTTGATCATGTTGAGACACATCTTTCACGCATATAAGGTTACAACACCCCATGGAAATTGATCCTGACTATTATTGGGTACTATTCTTCCAACGACCATTTCAACTCACTATTGAGTGCGGATTGGACATGGATCAATTTTAGGCATGTTGGAAAATTATACTTTAACGAAGAATTCTAACTCAAAAAGGTGTGTTCCAGCTCAAAAAGGCAAGAAAGAATGCAGCATGCCAAATTGCAGATTGTAGAAGGAATTCTGCGGCCGTAGAAGAAAGTGCGATCCGCGGAAATACATCTGCAGCCGCAGAACTTGCACCTGAAGCTCAGAGGAATTTTAGGGAAGTGTGGTCAGCATACTAAATGTGTGTCCGACCAAGGACCAAGACTAAACATGGTCGCACTGACAAGAATTCAAAAAATTCAAAGATTGTGCAAAACGACCAAGTGTGAAGCCTTGCCAAAAGTGCACCCACAAATGGAATTGTGCGGTCCCAGAAGCTGAAGTGCAGCCGCAAATGGAATTGTGTGACTGTAGAATCTCTCCACTTGCAGGAGCCAAACAAAGTGCGGACTGTACATGGAATTGTGCGGCCGCAGAACCTCCCGAAGGGCATTTTTGTCAGTGAATTTCAGGCTATTATAAATAGACGGAAAATACTTTTTAGGACAAGTTTCATAATATTTTGAGTTGTAGCCGTTATATTTTATTATTTGAGTAATTAGTGACTATTTTGGGTGAAGAATTATTAGTTTTATCAATCTAATCTTGTTTTATGGCTTTAATTGGTTCTTCTTATTTGTTTTCTTCCCTTTTTACTATGAGTAGCTAGATTTTCACTAGGGTTGTGACCCAACCCTAGTATGTAAACCTTATGGGTAATTATTTTAATGTTTGTTTATGATGATATTTTTATTATTTAGCTTTGTTCATGTATTATTTCTAGAATTAATGGTTGCAAAGATTGATTCATGCCTATTTGACTTGGTTCTTACTTGAAAAAGAGAGACTTAGTCTAGGAAAACTTGTCTAACAAGAAATTGGGATAGTTAAGGTTTTGGCTAGTCTAATTAAAGGGTTTGAACTAGAGATAGGGAAAACCCAACTTGAGCTCATATCAACCATTTGAATTGATACCCAATTGGGCTTGAGAAAGCCAATCCGGGCAAAATCACTCTATAACCGAGATGTATTGAGTGAGTAATTTAGAGTTGAGAGTTATAATACGCCCCGCTCACTAAAACAAGCATTAACATGATTTACCCATTAGGTTAGCACCTAGGCAAAGGTTACATCCCTAGGCTTTTTCCTATTTGATAAAACATCAAAAACAATTACTCGCCTTCTAGTTTCTTTTGCCTAGTTTTATTTTTCTAGTGTTAATTTTAGAAGTAGAAAACAAAAACTCTGTGTTGGAAGTGCAATTGAGCTATTTCTCGTACTCTTATCAAGTGTACACCCTAATACCCCTATAAAACTCCCTGTGGAAATCGATCCCGACTCTTGTTAGGTACTATTCTTCCAATGCCTGGTTCCACTCACTATTGAGTACAGATTGGATGTGGATCAACTTTTGGTGCCGTTGCCGGGAAGTTTTAACGGTGTTAGCCATATATTTGAGTGTGTTCTTGAAATATCTTCTTTAACGGTGTTAGCCATATATTTGAGTGTGTTCTTGAAATATCTTCTTTCCCTTCCATTTACTAACTTGTTTAGGAAATCCTAGGTATAAAATCTTGAGCTCGGACATATGCCATTGGGGGAATTTGACGGGGAGGAGGAACAACTGGATGAGGTACCTCAAGTGCCTCAACCGAATTATCGAAGCCAGGGTCAACAAGACAACGTGCCCGGTACCTCCCCCACCTCCACCACCACAACCACAAGCGGAACAACACTGGATTTTGCCCAACGAAGGTTATGCTAGTGCAATCACCTCGTATTAGGGCGGGAAACTTTCAAATTACCAGTGTGATGCTCACTTTGCTAGAGCAACGAGGATTTTTCACCAATGCGCCAAATCAAAATGCCTATTAACATTTGAAGGGCTTTGTGGAAACGTGTTGGGGGACCAAACAAATTAATGTTTCCTAGGATGCTTTGAGGATAAGGTATTTTCCCTTCTCTATACAGGATAAAACTTAGATTGGTTGGAATGTTTTCCTAATTCAATACATATTTGGGATGAATTGGCAGTAAAGTTTATTGCTAAGTTTTTTCTCTCGGGCATACGGCTACTTTTATGGATGAGATATTGGATTTCTAGAAAGAGCCCAATGAACCTTTGCATGAGATTTGGAAGAGCTATTGGACAATGGTGAAGGAATGACCGAACGATGATATGACCGACAACATGATCCAACAAACTTTCCACCGTGGTATTAATACCATGTGTGACCAATCAATTAGCCAGTAGCAACTTTGTGACAACACCTTATGCGAAGGCATGTGAGATTCTTGATGAGATGGCGGAAATGTCATCGGCTTGGCAATCCCGAGCTAATGTTCCACAAGGTGGTCCTAACATGATACACCTCTATTAAGAGTTTCAAGATCATGGGTAAGCCATTGCCGAATTGACAATAACCATGACTCAACTAACAAAGGCCTATGGAGGGAGTAAATGTGTTAATGAACAAGAAGAGGACCAAGGGCCCACAAATTCAAACCCAAATGGAGAATTATGTTCAAGATTATGATGGTTTTGATCAAGATGATTCTTATCATGAGAAAGAAGAGGAAGTTCAATATGTGAACAATTTTCAAGGGCAAAGAAACAACTTCCAAAGCTCTAATCAGCAATAATGGCGACCACAAAATAACCAAGGCAATTGGAGTTCTAACAATCAAGGGAATTGGATTAATAACAATAATCAAGGAAATTAGAGTGGAAACAACCAAGGAAATTGGGGAAGTGTAACGACCCGGCCGGTCTTTTCATGAGTTACCTCTCCATTTCCCCCATATCTGCTTCTTTATGCTTTGTTCATCTTTGTTATATGGTATCGGGTTAGTCGATTTGAATCCGAAAAGGTTTTGGGAAGGTTTGAGACACTTAGTCTCTTTTGAGTAAGCTTAGGCTGGAAAAGTCAACCGGATGTTGACTTATGTGAAAAAGGGCTCGGATGTAAATTCCAATGGTTCAAATAGCTTTGAGAGGTGATTTGGGACTTAGGAGCGTGATTCTAATGGGTTTTGGAGGTCCGGAGTAGATTTAGGCTTGAATTGGCGAAATTGGAATTTTGGCGTTTTTCGATTGATAAGTGAAATTTTGATATAGTGGTTGGAATGGAATTACCGATGTTGGATTAGGTTAGTTGTGTCATTTGTGACGTGTGTCCAAAATTTCAGGTCATTCGGATGAGGTTTGATAGACTTTTTGATCGAAAGCGGAATTTGGATGTTTTGGAATTCTTAGTCTTGAATCTGATGATGCTTTGGTGTTTTGATGTTGTTTTGAGTGTTACGAGGGTCGGAACAAGTTGAATGATGTTATGGGATATGTTTGCATGTTTGGTTAAGGTCTCGAGGGCCTCAGGTGAGTTTCGGGTGGTTGAACGGATCAAATTATGTTGGAGAATTTGCAGATTTCTGCTGTTGGTATTGCAGACAATTAGCCTTCTCGTTCGCGAAGGGTTAGGATGTGAGGCAGTAAGGTTCTCCTTCGTGTTCGTGATGTGGGTCCTGCATTTACGAAGGGTTAGGTGCATTGTTCATCACGAGCGTAATGAGTTTCCCGTTTTCGCGTAGAGTAAATGGGAGCAGCTGGGGTCCTGGAAAATTGTGCTTCACGTTCGCGAGCTGGATGTCGCGTTCGCGATGGGTTGAGGAGCTGAAGCTTCACATTCGCGAGCTAGAGGTCGTGTTCGCCTAACAGAAATTTTGTTCAATGAGTTTTTGTGCTTCGCAAACGCGGGGCTTTGACCGCGTTCGCGAAGAAGGAATTTAAATCGCTGGGCAGAATGTTTAGAAGGCCATTTTCGCGATTTTTGGCCATAGTTCACCATTTTGAGTCGGTTTTAGAGCTTCTTGAGGTAGATTGAAGAGGGAATTTAAGAGAACTTCTTGGAGGAAAGATTTATGGACTTAATACTCGATCCTATTGTGATTTCTACCTAATTAAACATGAAATTTGGGGGATTTGAACCCTAAAATTGGGGAGTTAGGGCTTGGAAATTGGAGACCTTAATCTAGGGATTTGAGGGGTCATTTGTGGTCGAATTTTTGTATTTTTGGTATGGATAAACTCGTGAGGGTGTAAGGATTCTAGTTTTGTGATTTTTATCTGAATCCGAGGCGTGGGCCCGGGGGTCGGGTTTTGACAAATTTCGGGATTTTGATGTAATTTGATTATTTTCGAGTAGGATTTGTTCCCTTAGCATATTTTGATGGTTGTATACTGGTTTTGGTTAGATTCAGGGCGTTTGGAGGCCAAATCGAGAGGAAAACGCATCGCGGGGTCGAGTTTGGCTTGGCTTGAGGTAAGTAACGCTTCCAAACTTGGTTCTGAGGGTTTGAAACCCCGAAATGTGTTCTATGATTACTATTGAGGTGACGCAAATGCCAAGTGACGGGCGTGCACTGCGAGAAATGCGGACTGGGTCATTCCAGAGCACCGCTTAGTGACTCTTTCTTGCTGATATCTGTGATATATCTATGTGATTAAGTCAATGAACTACAAATTATGCTAAATACCATGTTAAGGCTTTATGTCAATACTGCTGAGACCCGAGAGGTTGTTTCTTGCTGTCATATCATTAGTTTCATTTATATTCTATACTCAGTCTTGTTCATGCATATTATATCATGCATCAGTCTCGATTATTTCTATTTGACATATCATATCATTATTCGGGCTTGTATCATGATATCTTAGCCCATGTGTGTGAGACTGGAGAGTATTGACTTAGTGAGGCCGAGAGCCTGATATTGATTGATAATATTGGATCGGGCTGCACGCTGCAACAAGATATTGATCATGCCTTCGCTGGCATTGATATAGCTCTTGGGCTCAGAGAATCCCCTTCGGAGTCTTTACACCCCTAGTGAGCGGAGTTGATGATATTGAGGGATGGATCATCCATGGACATGGATCTTGTTCGAAGTATTGGTACAAAGATGAATCTTCTCCAGGATGTTGAGCAGTGTGAGTGGAAGTAGTATATGTAACACTGATCATGCTATTTGTGCATTTGTACTTAGAGTTTCTTGAGCTTTATACTTTGTATCGTTCATACTATGTTTAATTACTGCTGAGATATTACATGAACTGCAAGCATGTCTACTTTCCATATAATTAACTATTGCAACCTGTTGAGGTTTGGTTTGTCACTACCGTCAGTCCATAGTTTGGACTTGTTACTTACTAAGTTGGTGTACTCACATTACCCCCTGCACCCCTGTGTGCAGATCCAAGTATCTCGGGGCATGCTAGCGGTTGCTGATCTTGCCAGTTGGAGGCCTTCTGTGGAGATTGCTAGGTAGCTGTTTGGCGACCGCAGTTCCAACTTCTCCTTCCTTATCTTCCTTTAGTTTATTTTTTTGGCTATTCTCAGACTGTGTTAGTCATGTTATTTCGAATGGGTGTAATAGTTTTAGGCTCATGACTTATTGATACCCGAGATCGAGATTTGTGTTCCTTTCTGCTGGTTTTTGATTTCAACTTTTATCTTATTGAATTCTTGTCAAAATTCTAATTTTCCTTAAGATCTTATTTGAAAAATGGAGTATTTGGAAATAAGTGGCAGGCTAGTATCACGATAGGTGCAATCACAACATGGTTAGATTTTGGGTCGTGATATGTTGGTATTAGAGCCCAGGTTACATAGGTCTCATGGGTCATGAGCAGGTTTAGTAGAGTCTCGCGGATTGGTACGGTGACATCTGTACTTATCCTCGGGAGGCTGCAGAATCTTTAGGAAAAACTTCACATTCTTGAATTCTTGTCGTGACTCTGGTAACTAAACTTCTGTTATTCTATTCTCTCACAGATGGTTAGGACACGTGCTACTGGTCAGGATGGACGACCACCAGTACCACCAGTTGGGGCCGCTAGAGGCCGAGGATGCGGTCAAGGCCATGGTAGGGGCAGGGGTGTGGACCGCACAGTAGCTAGGTCAACACTTACAGATCTAACCGCGACCCAATTCATGATCAGGCTCCAGCGAGGGATGCTCCAGCAGCACCAGCTCAGGCACTGACTGTGCCTATTGTTTTTCCGGGTCTCTAGGAGACTTTGGCTCAGATTCTGACTGTGTGCACCAGTCTTGCTCAAGCAGTCGCAGTTTCTACTACAGTAGCTACTTCTCAGGCCAGGGGAGGCACTCAGACTCCCGCCACCCATACACCCGAGCAGGTTATTCAAGGACTCCAGACACTAGAGGCACCAACAGCCTAGTCGGTTTCACCTGCTCAGGATTTTGTAGTTCCAGTTATGCCTGACGGGGAGCAGCAGCGATTGGAGAGGTTTGGTAGACTTCAGCCTCCGACTTTTAGTGGTGTAGAGGGCGAGGATGTCCAGGGTTTCTTGGATAAGTGTTAGAGAATGTTGCGTACCGCGGGTATTTTGGAGACTAGTGGGGTCACATTTACTACTTTTCAATTTTTCGGGGCTGCCTTTACTTGGTGGGAGGCTTATAAGAGGCGTAGGCCTATTGGTGCACCGCCCCTTACTTGGCATCAGTTTTCCATTCTCTTCCTAGAGAAGTATGTACCACACTCTCGCAGAGAGGAGTTGTGGAGGCAGTTCGAGAAGCTGTGTTAAGGGGATATGACCGTATCGTAGTATGAGATGAGGTTCTCCGAGTTGGCCTGTCATGCTATCTGCCTAGTTCCCACGAATAAGGAGAGGATTAGGAGGTTTGTTTATGGCCTCAACTATTAGCTACGGATTTTTCTGTCTAGAGAAAAAGTATTTGGTGCTTCTTACTAGGAGGTGGTTGACATTTCTAGAGATATTGAGTCAGTTCGTCGCCAGGAGTGAGAGGAGAGGGAGGCCAAGAGGCCTCGGGGATCTGGTAGTTTTGGGGGTTCTTCTTCGGGAGGCCAGTTTCAGCACGGCCGAGGTTGTTCATTAAGACATGCTCAGATAGCCCGTTCAGGTCACCATGGTGGGTCATCTGGCCATGGTTCTCATAGTTCATATCAGGGTCACTCGTCTCTCAGTGCCCTTCTAGCTCAGAGTTCGACTCAGGCACCATCAGTTCAGGGCTCACTTATGCTTGGTTCTTCTAGTGGCATCCCGGTGCGCGGGGCTCCCTTCAGTCCCCACCACCACTTACTGCGAGGGGCTGCTTTGAGTGTGGAGATTTTGGCCATATCAATAGGTTTTGTCCCCGTCTTATGGGAAGTTCATCCCAGTAGAGGAGTCAGCCTTCGGCTTTAACACTAGTTACTTCCCCACCCACTCAGTCAGCTCGGGGTGGAGGTTAGTCAGCTAGGGGTCGCCCTAGAGGGGAGGTCGATCAGGTGGTGGTCAGACCCATTTCTATGCCCTCCAAGCCAGACGAGATGCTATTGCTTCAGATGTTGTGATTACAAGTATTATCTTAGTCTGCCATAAAGATGCCTCTGTATTATTTAATCTCGGTTCCACCTTTTCTTATGTTTCATCATATTTGCCCATTATTTGGATATGCTCCGCGAGTCTCTTATTTCATCCGTCCATGTATCTACTCCGATGGGCGATACTATTGTTGTGGACCGTGCATATTGGTCGTGTGTAGTTATTATTGGGGGTTTGGATACCCGAGTAAATCTCTTATTGCTTAGTATGGTTGATTTCGATGTGATATTGGGCATGGATTGGTTATCTCTGTGCCGTGCTATTCTGGACTGTCATTCTAAGATAGTGACATTCGCTATGCCAGGGTTGCCACGGATTGAGTGGCGAGGTTCGACCGATAATATTCCCAGTAGGGTGATTTTATTTCTGAAAGCCCAGCGGATGGTTGGGAAGGATTGTATTTCATACTTAGCATTTGTGAGGGATGTCAGTGCAGAGACTCCCAGTATTGATTCTATTCCAATTGTGAGGGATTTTCCCGATATGTGTCCTGTTGACCTACCGGGCATGCCACCAGATAGGGATATTGATTTTGGTATTGACATAGTGTCGGGCACTCAGCCCATTTCTATTCCACCGTATCGTATGTCACTAGTGGAGCTAAAGGAGTCGAAGGAGTAGCAGCTTCAAGAACTTCTTGATAAGGGGTTTATTCGTCCTAGTGTTTCACCGTGGGGTGCTCCTATTCTATTTGTGAAGAAGAAGGATGGCACTATGAGGATGTACATCGATTATAGGCAGTTGAACAAGGTTATAATTAAGAACAAGTATCCTCTGCCTCGCATTGATGATTTGTTTGACCAATTTCATGGAGTGAGAGTGTTCTCCAAAATTGATCTTCATTCAGGTTATCACCAGCTGAAGATCAGGGACTCGGATATTCTTAAGACAGTTTTCAGGACCGATATGGTCATTATGAGTTCCTTGTGATGACTTTTGGGCTAACCAATGCCCCAACAGCATTCATGCATTTCATGAATAGTGTGTTTTGGCCTTATCTTGACTCGTTCGTGATTGTTTTTAGTGATGATATTCTGGTATATTCGCGTAGTCGGCAGGAGCACGCGGAACATTTAAGAGTTGTGTTGCAGAGATTGAGGGAGGAGAAGATTTATGCAAAGTTCTGCAAATGTGAGTTTTGGCTCAGTTCAGTGGCTTTCTTGGGGTATGTGGTGTCCAGTGAGGGTATTTAGGTTGATTCGAAGAAGATAGAGGTGGTTTAGAGTTGGCCCAGACCGTCCTCAGCTACATAATTTCACAGCTTTCTTGGTTTGGCGGGTTATTACCGTCAGTTCGTTTAGGGATTTTCATCTATAGCATCGCCTTTGATCAAGTTGACTCAAAAGGGTGCTTTGTTCAAGTGGTTGGATGAGTGTGAGGAGAGCTTTCAGAAGCTCAAGACTGCCTTGACCACAACTTTAGTATTAGTTTTACCATCAGCTTCAGGTTCTTATACAGTGTATTGTGATTCTTCGAGAGTTGGTGTTGGATGTGTTTTGATGCAGGAGGGTAGAGTGATTGCGTATGCTTTGCATCAGTTGAAGCCCCATGAGAAGAACTACCACGTTCATGATTTGGAGTTGGCTGCCATTGTTCATGCGTTGAAGATTTGGAGACATTATATGTATGGTGTGTCTTGTGAGGTGTTTACTGATCATCGTAGCCTTCAACACTTGTTAAAGCAGAAGGATCTCAATTTGAGGCAGCAAAGATGGTTGGATCTGCTAAAGGACTATGATATCACTATTTTGTATCATCCGGGAAAGGCCAATGTGGTGACCGATACCTTGAGTAGGAAGGCAGTGAGTATGGGGAGTTTGGCGTATATTCCTGTTGGGGAGAACCCTCTTGTAGTTGATGTTCAGGCCTTAGCTAATCGGTTCATGAGGTTGGATATTTCGGAGCCTAGTCGGGTCTTAGCTTGTGTGATTTCTCGGTCTTCCTTGTTCGATCGCATCAGAGAGCGTCAGTACGATGATCCTCAGTTGCTTTTCCTTAAGAATAGAGTTCAACACGATGATACCAAAGATGTGACTATTGGTGATGATGGAGTTTTGAGGATGCAGGGCCTGATATGTATGCCCAATGTAGATGAACTTCAGGAGTTGATTCGGGAGGAAGCCCATAGCTCGCGGCATTCTATTCATCCGAGTTCTGCGAAAATGTATCAGGATCTGAGACATCATTATTGGTGGAGAAGAATGAAGAAGGATATTGTGGAATTTGTAGCTCAATGTCTCAATTGTCAGCAGGTGAAATATGAGCATTAGAGACCGGGTGGCTTGCTTCAGCAGATAGATATTCTAGAGTGAAAGTGGGAGTGGATCACCATGGACTTTGTAGTTGGACTCCTACGGACTTTGAAGAAGTTCGATGCTATTTGGGTGGTTGTGGATAGGCTGACCAAGTCCATGTACTTCATTCCTATGCGTACTACCTATTCTTCAGAGCGGTTGGCAGGGATCTATATCCGAGAGGTTGTTCAATTGCATGGTGTCCCAGTTTCCATCATTTTAGATAGAGGTACTCAGTTTACTTCACAATTTTGGAGGTTTGTATAGCGAGAGTTGGGTACTCAGGTTTAGTTAAGCACAACTTTTTACCCTCAGACAGACGGACAGTCCGAGCGCACTATTCAGATATTGGAGGACATGTTGCGCACTTGAGGGTTGTGGGATCTGTTTCTACCGCTCATAGTGTTTGCTTATATCAATAGTTATCAGTTGAGTATTCATATGGCTCCATATGAGGCTTTGTATGAGATATGGTGTAGATCTCCGGTCGGTTGGTTTAAGTCGGGAGAGGCTAGGCTTTTTGGTACAGACTTGGTGCAGGATGCTTTAGACAAGGTGAAGGTGATTCAGGAGAGGCTTCGTATAGCATAGTCGAGACAAAAGAGTTATGCTGACAGGAAGTTTCGGGATGTGTCCTACATGGTTGGTGAGAAGGTTCTATTGAATGTTTCACCATGAAGGGTGTTATGAGATTTGGGAAGAAGGGTAAATTGAGTCCTTGGTTCATTGTGCCTTTTGAGGTGCTTTGGAGGATTGGGGAGGTGGCTTATGAGCTTGCTTTGCTACCTTGCTTGTCAAGTGTGCATCCGATATTTCATGTTTCTGTGCTCCGGAAGTATATTGGCGATCCGTCTCATGTTTTGGATTTCAGCACGGTTCAGTTGGACAGTGATTTAACTTACGATGTGGAGCCAGTGGCTATTTTGGAGCGACAGGTTCGAAAGTTGAGGTCAAAGAACATAGCTTCAGTAAAAGTGCAGTGGAGGCGTTGGCCCATGGAGGAGGCTACCTAGGAGACCGAGCGGGAGATGCGGAGCAGATATCCTCACCTTTTTTAGACTTCAGGTATGTTTCTTGACTCGTTCGAGGACGAATGTATGTTTAAGAGGGGGAGGATGTGATGACCCAGCTAGTCGTTCATGAGTTACTGCTTTGTTTCCCCCATATCTACTTCTTTATGCTTTGTTCATCTGTGTTATATGGTATCAGGTTAGTCGGTTCAAATCCGAAAATGTTTTGGGAAGATTTGAGACACTTAGTCTCTTTTGAGTAAGCTAAGGTTGGAAAAGTCAATCGGATGTTGACTTATGTAAAAAAGGGCTCGGATGTGAATTTTGATGGTTCGTATAGCTTCAGGAGGTGATTTGGGACTTAGGAGCGTGATCGAAATGGGTTTTGGAGGTCTAGAGTAGATTTATGCTTGAATTGGCAAAATTAGAATTTTGGCATTTTCCAGTTGATAGGTGAGATTTTGATATAGTGGTCAGAATGGAATTACGGAAGTTGGAGTAGGTCCATTGTGTCATTTGTGACGTGTGTGCAAAATTTCGGTTATTCAGATGAGGTTTGATAGGCTTTTTGATCGAAAGCGGATTATGTTATGGGATATGTTGTCATGTTTGTTTGAGGTCCCGAGGGCCTTGGGTGAGTTTCATGTGGTTGAACGGATCAAATTCATGTTGGAGAATTCGCAGATTTCTGCTATTGGTGTTGCAGACAATTGGCCTTTGCGTTCGCGAGTGGGCACTCGCATTCGCGAAGGGTTAGGATGTGAGGCAGGAAGGTTATACTTAACCTTCACGATATGGGTCCCGTGTTTGCTAAGGGTTAGGTACAGTGTTAATCGCGAACGCGATGAGTTTTCCCGCGTTCGCGTAGAGTAAACGGGAGCAGCTGGGGTCCTGGAAAATTGTGCTTCCTGTTGTCGCATTCACGATGGGATGAGGAGCTGAAGCTTTGCATTCATGAGCTGGAGGTCGTGTTCACGTAAGAGAAATTTTTGTCAATGAGTTTTTGTGCTTCGCGATCGCGAGGCTTTGACCGCGTTCGCGAAGAAGGAATTTAAATCGCTAGGCAGAATGTTTAAAAGGCCATTTTCACGATTTTTGGCCATAGTTCACCATTTTTGAGTCGGTTTTGGAGCTTCTTGAGGGAGATTGAAGAGGAAATTCAAGAGAACTTCTTGGAGGTAAGATTTATGGACTTAATACTTGATCCTATTATGATTTCAACCTAATTAAACATGAAATTTGGGGGATTTGACGCCTAAAATTGGGGAGTTAGGGATTGAAAATTGGAGATCTTAATCTAGGGATTTGAGGGTGCATTTGTGGTTGGCTTTTGGTATTTTTGGTATGTATAAACTCGTGAGAGTGTAAGGATTCTAGTTTTGTAATTTTTATCAGAATCCGAGGCATGGGACCGGGTGGTCGAGTTTTGACCAATTTTGGGATTGTGATGTAATTTGATTATTTTCGAGTGGGGTTTGTTCCCTCAACATATTTTGATGGTTATATATTGATTTTGGTTAGATTCTGGGCATTTGGAGGCCGAATCGAGAGGAAAAGGTGTCGCGGGCTAGAGTTTGACTTGGCTTGAGGTAAGTAACGCTTCCAAACTTGGTTCTGAGGGTTTGAAACCCTGAACTATGTGTTCTATGATTACTATTGAGGTGACTCAAATACTAAGTGACGGGCATGTGGGCAGGCACCGTGAGAAATGCGGCCAGGGTCATTCCACAACACTGCTTAGTGACTCTTTCTTGTTGATATCTGTGATGTATATATGTGATTAATTCAATGAACTGCAAAATTATGCTAAATACCATGTTAAGGCTTCATGCCAAAACTGTTGAGACCCGAGAGGTCATTTCTTGCTGTCATGTCATTAGTTTCATTTATATTCTATACTCAATCCTGTTCATGCATATTATATCATACCTCAATCTCGATTATTGCTATTTGACATATCATATCATTATTCGGGCTAGTATTATGACATCTTAGCCCATGTGTGTGAGACTGGAGAGTACTGACTGATTGAGGCCAAGAGCCTGATATTGATTGACAGTATGGGATCGGGCTGAACGCTGCAGCAAGATATTGATCTTGCCTTCGCTGGCATTGATATAACGCTTGAGCTCAGAGAAGCCCCAGTGAGCGCAGTTGATGATATTGAGGGATGGATCTTCCCTGGACATGGATCTTGTTCGAAGTATTGGTACGGAGATGGATCTTCTCCAGGAGGCTGGATTGGCCTGTTTCCTCGGTACTGGGTGACTTATAGTCCGTGATGTATATATATTTCGGGATGGATCTTCCATGGGCTGAATGGTCCATATATAGTACCGAGTGGTTGAGCACTATGAGTGGAAGTAGTATATGTAACATTGATCATGCTATCTGTGCATTTGTACTTAGAGTTTCTTGAGCTTTATACTTTGTATCGTTCATATTGTGTTTAATTACTGCTGAGATATTACATGAACTGTAATCATGTCTACTTTCCGTATAATTAACTATTGCAACTTGTTGAGGTTTGGTTCGTCACTACCTTCAGTCCATAGTTTGGACTTGTTACTTACTAAGTTGGTGTACTCACGTTACCCCCTGCACCCCTGTGTGCAGATCCAGGTATCTCGGGGCACGATAGCGGTTGCTGATCTTGCCAGTTGGAGGACTTTTGTGGAGATTGCGAGGTAGCTGCTTGGCGACCGCAGTTCTGCCTTCTCCTTCCTTATCTTCCTTTAGTTTATTTGTTTGGATATTCTCAAACCGTGTTGGTCATGTTATTTCGAACAATCGTAGTAGTTTTTAGTTCATGATTTAGTGACACCCGAGATCGGGATTTGTGATTCTTTCTGCTGGTTTTTGATTTCAACTTTTATCTTATTGAATTCTTGTTAAAATTCTGATTTTTCTTAAGTTCTTATTTGAAAAATGGAGTGTTTGGAAATAAGTGGCTGGCCTAGTATCACGATAGGCGCATGTATATGGTAAAATCGGAGGGTTCAATCTTCCGTCGTTACGACACCTCGAAAGCTCATCTCGAAGGCTCGAGACCACAGTCGAGTCTCATCCCTCAAGGGCCACCGACGCTCGACCTCTGAGCAGTACAAGCCGACAGTTACAGAGAGAAAGTGGGGAGTTCCCAAGGCGCGTAAATAGGACTGACAAAGTCTAGTGGACTAGTCCAAAAACGAATCAAGTCATTAACTAGCTGTACCATCTCCATATCTTTGTAATTAATGCTTTTTGTACTATGTTAGGATTCTCCTCATATATATAGGGGATCCTTGTCATTTTGTAAATATCTGATGCTCAATACTAAATACACTAGAACATTCTCTCTACTCTCTAACATATTCTCTTGGTCTCATTGCTTCATTTATTGCTTGGATTTTATTGTGATCTATTCATTGTTCTTCATTTATTGCTTATTATTGGCCATAAAGAGCCGTCATTGATTTATTTATAACTATTAGTCCCCATCGACTATCCTCGACGAAGCATTAGACTCGCCCCCGAGGCCCCGAATAAGCAAGCTCAATGCCCCGATCGACAGCCATTTGGTTTGGTTAATATCTTGTTTTAAGCTCATATCTTGATTCCAAATACTTCACTTAACATCTATTGCCTTAACAACTAGCATAAAAATAGATCACGTATTTTTAGAACCACAAAATCAAATTTAATTGTTATTTCAATTTTTATGGTAAATAGTTTGGCGCCCACCGTGGGGCTAGAAATAATAGTGATTATTTTCTTGCTGGTTTTACTACGTAACACAAGTTATCTTTCATACTTTTTCTTGCCCAAGATCTTTGATTTCAGGTCAAAATGTCTGACTCAGTGAACAACAATCTTGAGGACCATGGAGAGAATGGTGTGGATGTTCCAGGTGTTGGTGTACCACAATGAAACCCTGAGAACGCACCAGAACCAATTCATGTGGACGCGGTCTCACGCGATGCTCAACACGTCGATGTAAGCTCCCACACTAATAGGAGTGTGCACCAAGGAGACCAACAAGAAGCATAGAGAACCCCAGCTAGGGAACAACATGAGGTTAGCCTTCACGTTATCTTTGAAATGTTGCAAGCACAACAGTTGGCTATTGCTCAGCTGCAAAGTCACCAGAAAACTCCTAGCACGGTAGCACCGGGGACAGCTCCCCCAACCGAGCAGGTACTAGAGAGGTCAAGCAACAAAGGGTCGTAGCCGACCTTGCAATCGTAAAGATGCTCTAGGATCTCACAAGGAAGATTGAATTGGGAGAGAAGAAGATAGAAGCCAACGATAAGAAAGTCGAGACCTACAACTCCAGGGTCGACCAAATTCTGGGCGCACCCCCGATCCTGAAAGGTGTGTATTCAAAAAAGTTCGTACAGAAGCCGTTCCCGCAGGAAGCGGCCCCAAAACCCATTCCGAAGAAGTTCAGAATTCCCAAGCTTCCGAAGTACAATGGAACCTCGGACCCCAACAAGCATGTCACTGCATACACTTGCGCAGTGAAGGGCAACGACCTAAAAGACGATGAGATCAAGTCCATCTTGCTAAATATGTTCGGGGAAACACTCTCGAAAGGGGCCATGATGTGGTATCACAACCTAGCTCCTAACTCCATAGACTCGTTTTCCATGCTAGCAGATTCTTTTATAAAGGCGCATGTCGGTGCCATCAAAGTAGCAACAAGAAAATCCGACGTCTTCAAGATCAAGCAGAGAGAGAATGAGATGCTGCGAGAGTTAGTATCTCACTTTCAAATGGAACGAATGGAACTACCACCAGTCTACGACGACTGGGCAGTACAGGCCTTCACTCAAGGTCTGAATGAACGAAGCTCGATGGCTTCAAAGCAGCTGAAACAGAATTTGGTTGAATATCCTGCCGTGACCTGGTCGGACATTTACAACTGATACCAATCAAAAATCAGGGTCGAGGAAGACCAACTAGGAGCCCCCTCGGGCTCAGTATACCCAAGAAGACTTTTGGCGAAGGAGCCAAAGCCAAACAAAGAAAGGTACCAGCCATACACCGAAGATAGGAGAAACGGCCCGAGGTGCAATATACCCCGCAATGATCAAAGGATGGACCAAGGCCAAAATCCTCAGGGACTCGTTAACATAGCTGGATTCGATAGGCACACAGGGCGAATGAAGGCACCTCACTTGTCGGAATACAACTTCAACGTCGACGATCGGACATCGTGTTCACCATTAGTAAAATTAGAGACGCTAGGTGGCCCGAGCCTACGCAATCAGATACTTCGCAAAGAAATTATAACTTAGTGTGTGAATTTCAAAACACGCACGACCATAGGATCGAGGGTTGCCACCAACTCCGAGAATAAGTAGCCCGACTATTCAGTAAAGGTCGCCTTTGAGAATTCCTTAGCAACCGGGCCAAAAATCAGTTCCGCCAAGAAGAGCGAAACAAATAAGTCACAACATGTCATACACATGATCTTGGGAGGCATGGATACCTCATATGAGCCCATGATGAGAAGATCAAAAATATCCATCAACAGAGAAAAGCAAACTTGGGGTTACATACCCGATGATGCCCTCACATTCAATGACGAGGACATCGAGACCTTGTCTCAGCCTCACAACGTTGCACTAGTAATCTCTTTTCTTGTAAATATAATTTAAATTAAACGTATATTTGTGGATCCAGGTAGCTCGGCCAACATTATCAGGTCGAGGGTGGTAGAGCAGCTCGGACTGGTTGACCAAATCGTACCCGCCTCTCGAGTCCTCAATGGATTCAACATGGTGAGCGAAACAACGAAAGGGGAAATCACCCTCCTAGTCAACGTGGTTGACACAACCCAAAATGTCAAATTCTATGTCAATGAAAGAGATATGAGGTACAACGCCTTGCTCGGAAGGCCACAGATACACTGCATGAGAGCAGTACCATCCACCCTCCATCAAATGATGAAATTCCCGACAAAGGATGGGATTAAAACCGTCTATAAGAAACAACATGCGCCAAGAGAAATGTTCGCGATGCACGATGTGGCGCCGACACCAGAACCTTCACCTTCGAAGGAGCTGAAGGATAAGCAAATAGGAAAATAGCGATAACAAGCTACATTCTCAGCTACCTCCATCTAAAAAAAGTAGAAATTGTACCGCATCCTCATCACAAACGGTTGAATCATACCAGGGCTTGAAACATTGCTGGCATATTCTATACTAAGGTATGTCCATCTCTTTTTTATTTCAATTACATTCTACGCTAACCTGAATGCATGTATCCGATTGAAACAGCCAAAGCACTTTCCAACTCAAAGGCCTTAGGTTTCAAAAGCATGCATTACACTCTTTTCCTTCGACCGGGTTTTTATCCCAAGAAGGGTTTTACCGGCAAGGTTTTTAATGAGGCTACATCCATATGCTACCTAAGGAAGACTCAATAAGTATTCAAGACTTCTTTTGCAATCAACCTCGAATACTGGGGGGCATCCCCCCCAAAAGGTCACATACTCGGGGAAGCCAAGATATATCAAATGGGGTCTCGATAGGAAAATAATGTACCGGGCCAAATGGTCGAACAAACCGTGTCCATATAGAACAACTGAGCCCTTAATAGCAAAGGCATGTATGCTTGTACCAAGTAATCAAAGAATACTTCCCAAAAGCATTTTGCATTACAAGAAAACTCGATATTTTTAGCAAAAAGCGGCCTAGAGCCAAAAAAATGTCCCGAATACTCGGGGACTAGTGTCAACAATTCGAAACAATGCGACCCCCGGGTCGGAGCTCCTAACTTGTAAGCCCTCGATGAGTCCCCAGAGCCACCCGAACACTCAGGGACTGGCGTCAAAAACTCAAGGCCACATGACCTTTGGGTCCGAAACTCCGAAATTGTAAGCCCACAATGAGGAAATACCAAGTTTACAAGTAATGGCTCCCGAGTCGAGAAATCCTCTATGACACGAGTACTGCCGTCAATTGCCATCTCCATCGACTTATCAAAACCCGAGGCTGTAAGACCACATGCGGACAGCCTCGGTCTCGTAAGACCTATATAAGGCAACGACAATATCTGTAAGACCTCAAGCAATGCATGAACCACACTTGTACTAAGTGACAATATCTGTAAGACCTCAAGCAAGGCATGAACCATACTTGTACCAAGTATCCAAAACTGTAAGACCTAAAAGGCATGTAAAACTTGTAAGACCTTACTAAAGGCATAAACCCGATCTCAAAGTTAAAGGCTATATATCAAACTTGTAAGACCCCTAAAAAGGCATACCCTCGATATATACGCCGAAACTACTTCACTCGGGATTGAAAGGCTCTGGCCAAACACAAATGACTACAGTCACAAGGCCGTATCAGCCAAACTAACGTGATTCGGGGACGCCCGACCATCGCTATAAAATCACAGGCCTTCAATCACTTCGAATATACTTCAAATCGAACCGGTTAAATAGGCTACCCTCGACATCGGCAAAAGAACTTGGACCATGTCAGCTCCTAAACATAGGCTTCTAGATACTCAGCCACTGAGCCAAACCTCCCGAGGTGCTCGATCATCTCCATATAATGACTCAAAGAGTCAGGCAAACATTATTTTAAAAAATCCTTATAGAGGGAAAACTAAAGCCTATATTAAAGGTCCCATCGACCCAAGGCGTAAGAGCCACTGTCGCCAGCCCTCATAAAAGGTCACATCGACAAAAGATGTAAGAGCCACTATTGCCAACCCACATAAAAAGTCACATCGACCCAAGGCGTAAGAGCCACCATCGCCAGCCCACACAAAAGGTCATACCGACCCAATGCGTAAGAGCCCAAGGGCCAACTTTAAATTCAAAAACTTGAGGGTCGAATGAGCTCAAGTCGAAACCCGATTCAGAGACTTAACCCAAAACAATTAACTAAATATGCCTAAGAGCAAAAGCATAAGAGCTCAGAACGCCGGCTTATACTAAAAGGTCTTATCGACCTAGAGTGTAAGAGCCTACGGGCCAGCCTAATGAGCCCCAAGGCCATACCACGAATCTAAGGATTCCTTTTAATTCAAAGACCAGTTCATCTGGCTAAAATCAAGGCAAAAAGAGATGCCGGAGAAATAAAACCGCGAGGTTTTCCTTTATACATATATGCGAGAAGATACAAACTCCATTTACAAGTGCTCTTTAAAAGCACTATACGCAGAAAAGGAAAGCCTAATCTACATCCCCCTTGGGAACTATATCCCGCCAGCCTCTTTTTCACTATCTTCGGCATTAGACAGAAGGAGCTTAGCATCATATTCTTCCGCTTCCGCCTGCTTTATCTCTTCCAAAAGATCGAAGCCCATAGCATGGACCTCCTCGAGGGTTTCCCTTTGAGTTTTACACTGAGCATATTCTTTACTCCTGCCCTCGTGGTTGAGAGTCCTTCGCAGCTCGGCTTGAGCATCGGCATCATCCTTTAAATAGACCACCACTTTCTTGTCAGCCTTAGTTTGGCTTATTACAACTTTAGCCCGGCCATCCACAACCTTGAACTTTATCTTCAAAAATTTAGACTCGAGCTTGGTAATCATACCTGTTCGAACCAAGCTATTATCATGAGCTAAGCGAAGTTGAACTTCAAAGGCAGAGGCTTTATCCATAGCGCCTCTCCCTGCTGAAGCCTGAACGTCCGCCTGAGCCTTTAACTCATCATAGTCGCACTTGCCTTGGCTAGCTTTGTTCCGAAGGTGGTCCAGGTCCTTTATCTTTTTCTACAACTAAAATAAACAAAACGTTAGCCTCAGGACTTAGAAGAAGGAACACACACTTCCTCAGAACAAAACTACATGCTCTTTCAGGAAACTCTCATAATTCGAGCTTTGACTCACCTCATACCATAAAACGTGCCAACTCATCTTCCCTTTCATCGCAAAGAAGCCTAAGGGATTTCTCCTTGTCAACGGCTTTCTGTAATCTAGCCTTACAATGAAGCATCTCGGATTTGAGCTTATTAAAAGCATGTGGAAGAGAAATATGGTAAGAAAGCGAAAATGACAAAACTATAAAACCGATACTAACAGCCTGAAGCTACCTCTAAGTAAAGACGGTGAGCTTCCTCAAGAGTTGAGCGTATATCTACTGATCTGGCTCCATCTACCCTGGTAGAACCACCCCAGTTTGGGACATGATTGCCCAATATGCATGCCCCTCAGCGTCAAACATCCATCGAAGTGCCTTCGATGGGAGAAGAAGCCAGCGACAAAGAACCATTGGGTGTTGCAGGTTTGGCTAATACGCCCTCTCTAAGCCTCTAGACTGAACTCATTTTTCTACAATCACTGTATTCCTGCAAAGGCCTCTCGTGCTTACTGTTATTATTATCATCCCTCAGTCCTAGAGCCGGCGTACTCTCTCCCTATCCTAAAGGGCATGAACTCGCTTTAAGGGACTCCCCAATACCTATGATGGAAGAGTTAGTACGCAGAAAGGAAAAGCACTCTTCCGAGAGAAAGGGGGAGAGCAAATCACATAGCACGTACCGTGGTGTTTTGCCTCCCACCTGTCCTTAGAAAAGTTTGCCACTTATGCTTATTGTAAGTCGAGTGGGTCGCCAATCTAATCCGGTATATCTGGAACCTCGCTCGGCATCCACGAAATTACTGCAAAAAAGTAAAAGAAGGCGCATTTACGGAGCCCGCCTTCGCCACAAACGAAACTTCGAAGGCACGAGTGTACCACTTACGTGTAAAATTCCATTCCTTAGGAAATGGCAGAAACTCCACTAGAATAATTTTGATAGTCCGTACCCGGACGAATCGGCTCATCCATCCCTAATCTTTGTCTTCTTCGTCATCAACAACGAAAGGCGTGGTGGATTGGCATCGCAAGGTCAGTAGGCCTCGATGGTGAAAGGGCCGATACAACATGATGAGATGACTGAGAGTAAATTCAGGACCTGCTTTCTCCGCAAAGAACCTCATCATCAATACTATCCACCAAAATGACGGATGAATCTATGCCAAGGTAACCTGGTACTTTCGACAGAAGTCAAGAACAACCCTATCAAGGGGGCCCAACGCAAATGGGGTATGTATACACGTTCAGAAACACCTCGGCATGGTCCATGATGATCTCTTCCGGGGAAGGTACCCGTAATACTACCTCTTCCCCCCATCCACAATCCTTCCTCGCCGACTCAAGAAGATCCCCCCTCAAAACAAAGCGCCCAAGGCGGAGCTCCCTTCTCTTTGCCGAGCAGACCCTGACATAGCAGCCATGACTATGGTAAAATTAGAGAATTGGAGCGGGAACTTAAGCAAGGGCATCGAAATTAAAATAAGGTAGGGCCTAATGCAGGGAAGGAGAACTCTACAAAAGAGGATAACTACTCAGAATAGCGAAACCTCCAAAAGGGCGAAGACAACCCTATATCTGGAAAAAGCGGCGACCACCCGCCTACCTTAAAGACCAATAAAAAATACTGGATAGGGATTTTATTACCCTAGGAAAATGTGTCGGCGGGATTGCCTCAGTCATTTCATAACCTTGTCATGCTTAACGCCGCCATACAGTGCTTCGGGGTTGGAGACCCCCGCATCAACCAAGCCTCGATATGGTAACCGACCTTGAGGATCTCTATCAAAAAGAGGATAGGCTCCAGGAAGCCATTGAAATCTTTGCAAGTCCCGAGATGGTACCTGATCTCGAGGATCTCCATAAATAAGAAGATAGGCTCCACGAAGCCATTTGCATCTTTGCAAGTCCCAAGATGGTACCCGATCTCGAGGATCTCCAACAAAAAGAAGACAGGCTCTAGAAAGCCATTGGTATGTTTGCAAGTACCGAGATGGTGCTCGATCTCGAGGATCTCCATTAAAAATAAGATAGGCTCCAGAAAGCCATTAGCATCTTTGCAAGTCCTGAGATGGTACCCGATCTCGAGGATCTCCATCATAAAGAAGACCGGCTCTAGGAAGCCATTGGTATCATTACAAGTCCCTGGATGGCACCCGATCTCGAGGATCTCCATCAAAAAGAAGATAGGCTCTAGAAAGCCATTAGCATCTTTGCAAGTCCCGAGATGGTACCCGATTTCGAGGATCTTCATAGAAAATAGGCTCTAGGAAGCCATCGACATCACTATACATCCCGAGATGGTACCCGATCTCGAGGACCTCTACCAAAAAAAGATATGCCCCAAGGGGCCATTAATATCATTACAAGACTCGAGATGGTACCTGATCTCGAGGGCTTCTCTTAAAAAAGAAAGTAAGCGCTAAAACTCTATTCATATGGGCTTGGCTTCGAGATACCATCTAAACTCGGGTAAGTGCTCATTCGGGATCTATCTGCAATGCCTTAAGGCTATCTACACTGAGTTAAAACAAGTCCCCAGGTAGTTCGAGCTTGAGCGAACTCCCACTCGGGGACTGCCCCCTGAAAGCCTAAAGGCTATTTTTATTCTTAGGCGTCCAAGAAACCTTCCAAAGACTATCATGAGGTCTAGAAGGCTATGTCTCGTACTGCAAGTTCGCAACCCTACTCTTATTCAACTCAGAGTCAGGAATCCTGATGACCCGGTTTTATCAAACTAATCCGGGCTCGGTCCAATGAACGACAAAGGGTTCTATAGAAAATTGATTTGATCAATCGAGGGCAGAATAAATACTTGCACCTGGGCTCAATACTCATACCAATCAGTGGATTCATGCATTTAGAATCTCCACAAATGCAAATAAAAGAAAATATAGCATATATCAAAGGCTAATTGGAGGAACGTTTTTGTATTCATAAGCATATTTTACAAAAGCCCACGAAGGGTCCTTACATATGATTACAAAAGCCCACAAGGGGTCCTTACACAGAAACAAAGAAGAAAAAAATATATATACATTTAGCAAAAGCCAAAGAGCCTTATCTATCCTCGGGGGTACATCCTCGACGGCAGTATCTATGAGCGCCATCTCCTCGGGGGTCTCATATCGGTCTTCCAAAATGGTATCTCCAAGGGAGAAGATGAAGAAGAGGAAAGTGAGAAGATGGAAAAGAGGAAAGTGGAGAAGCAAAAAAAGATGAAGAAAAGGCCATGGCCCGCCCAAGAGCAAAAGCTCTACCAGGCCAAGAAGATCACGACCCGATAGAAGACTTGGCGAGCGTCGGCCTTACCTGCACAGCTACTTTGAGTCCACTTCTTGGGACATTGAGCCATGCAAGTTACCGGCCAGAAGTGTCACTTCACCCCACAGAAAGCAAAAGGGATGAAGTGCCATACCAGGCCGTGGTAGGGAAGTGAGCAGCGGTATATAGTCCGATCGCTCTCCTGAGCAGCGGTGTAGAGTCCAAATACCTCCTCGAGTTGGAAGAAATTGGCCCCCCCTATCTCATCATATCGGGCAAACAAGGACAAGAGTAACAACAACAATGAGTCAGTGTAATCTCGCTCGGCAAGGGAAAGCCCGAGAAAAAGGCCATGACGTGGTTGATGAGAACGCCGCCATATAACTTTAAGGCTACAGGCCTCAAACATGAGGGATAACGATGGATGAGGATGAAGAGAAGAAAAGGGTGGAA
The DNA here is from genome assembly GCF_000393655.2 of Nicotiana sylvestris. Taxonomy (NCBI): domain Eukaryota; kingdom Viridiplantae; phylum Streptophyta; class Magnoliopsida; order Solanales; family Solanaceae; genus Nicotiana; species Nicotiana sylvestris. The sequence goes on from NC_091068.1 coordinate 47,748,143, forward strand.
AGATATTGGAGGACACTTGAATGAAAAATTTGTTCCAAGAAGCTCCTATTTATAGAGTGTGGCGGTGTAACCGACAACGCCAGCAACATCTTTGAAATATGTATCGGCAGGCAGAATCAATGCATTTTTGGGAACTAAATCGGCGGCGATATTATTGCTTAGGAGAATGAGAATAGTAGTACATTGAACGGCGCTGAAAAGATGAGTCAGTGGGATGCCTCAATTGTCGCAAAGGCTTGCGTCATAAGTATGATGTCATCACGGGAAGTTCAAAGAGATGGGTATCAAGGTCGTTTCTTATCGTTCTACTCTAAGAAACGTGGGGTCTATCTTTATACGGTAAAATCGGAGGGTCCAATCTTCCGTCGTTACGACGCCTCGAAAGCTTGTCTCAAAGGTTCGAGACCACGGTCGAGTCTCATTCCTCGAGGGCCATCAACACTCGACCTCGGAGCAGTACAGGTTGATGGTTACGGAAAGAAAGTGGGGAGTTCCCAAGGCGCGTAAATAGGACTGACAAAGTCTAGTGGACTAGTCCAAAAACGAATCAAGACATTAACTAGATGTACCATCTCCATATCTTTGTAATGAATGCTTTTTGTACTATGTTAGGATTCCCCTCATATATAAAGGGGATCCTTGTCATTTTATAAATATCTGATTCTCAATACTAAATACACTAGAACATTCTCTCTGCTCTTTAACATATTCTCTTGGTCTCATTGCTTCATTTATTTCTTGGATTTATTGCGTTCTATTCATTGTTCTTCATTTATTGCTTATTATTGGTCATAAAGAGCTGTCATTGATTTATTTATAATTGTTAGTCCCCATCGACTACCCTCGGTGGAGCATTAGACTCGACCCCAAGGCCGCGAATAAGCAAGCTCGAGGCCCCGATCGACAACCATACGGTTTGGTTAATATCTTGTTTTAAGCTCATATCTTGATTCCAAATACTTCACTTAGCATCTATTGCCTTAGCAACTAGCATAAAAATAGATCACGTATTTTTAGAACCACAAAATTAAATTTAATTGTTATTACCATTAAACAGCGCCATCACTACATGGTTAGATTTTGGGTCGTGACAGGAAGCAACAATCAAAGTGGTTGGGGAAAAAATCAAGGCAACCAGGGGTCGGGTTTACAAAGGCCCCCAATGTATCAACAACCGAGCAACCCACCTCTTTATCCTTCCCATGGATTAAATTCTTCAAACAATGAGATGGGTCATACTGAGAATATGATTAAGAAAATTATAGAAACAATTGCCGATTTGGATGCCCAACTTGCCTCACACAACACATCCATCCGTATTCTAGAAGTTCAAATGGGGCAAATCTCTCAAGCTCTTAATTCTCATCCTAAGGGGTAACTACCAAGTGACACGGTGGTGAGCCCAAAGGGTGGTAACAATGTGGGGCATACTATGGCAGTTATCACAAGAAGTGGAAGAGGCGGAAATGCACCCACCTCAAGTGAAAGGCGACTTGTGGATGATGACCAAGTGATACAAGAGGAGGAAATCCCAAATAATGTTGTTCAATCAAATGATGAGGTTTGGATTGACATTGATGATAGTGTTGAAGAGACTCAAGAGGAGGTGAACCCATCTAGGGAACACATCATTGTCATACCAGAGCCAGTAGTGCAAAAGGCTAAGGCACCATTGCTCAAGCCTCCACCTCCATATCCTCAAAGACTTGCCAAGAAAAATGATGAGAATCAATTTAAGAAATTTATTCAAATGATGAAGAGTCTCAATTAATGTGCCATTGGTAGAAGCTTTGGAAAAAATTCCCGGTTATGCAAAGTTTATGAAAGATATTATGAACAAGAAGAGGTCAATGAATTTTGAAACTATCAAGCTCACTCATCAAGTGAGTGCAATTATTCATTCCATGGATCCTAAGTTGGAGGATCCTGATGCTTTCATGATTCCTTGTACAATTGGGTGTGCCGAGTTTGCTAAAGCTCATTGTGATTCTGGGGCGAGTATCAATTTGATGCCCTATTGAGTTTTCAAAACTTTGGAAATTGGGAAACCAAAACCCATATCTATGAGGTTGTATATGGCCGATCGTACTATGAAGAGGCCATTGGGAGTGATAGAGGATGTTTTGGTCGTGCCGATAAGTTCATTATCCTGGCAGACTTTGTTATTCTAGATTGTTAGGTTTATTATGAAGTGCCTATCATTCTTGGGAGACCTTTCCTTGCTACGAGTAAGACTCTTTGTGATATTGAAGCTAGAGAATCACTTTCGGGGTTGGTGATGAACAAGTGGTATTCCATGTGTGTAAGTCTATGCGGCAACAAAATAAATGAGGTATGTTCTTTTGTGGATTTGGTGACCGATGTTATTATTGATGATACAAGTGCTACAATCAATGTTAGTGATATGTTGGAGGGTGTGTTGCTCAATTTTGATGATGATAAGATGGATGGTTTCATGGAATGTGTGAATTCTTTGCAAGGAATGGGGTCGTACGACTATGCACCCCAAAAATTATCTTTGGATCTTGAAAATAGGAAGACTCCTCCTACAAAGCCTTCTATTGAAAATCCACCTACGTTGGAGTTGAAGCCATTGCCTTCACACTTTTTATATGAATTTCTTGGCCTTTATTCTACTTTACCGGTTATTCTTTCCTCTTGTTTTACTAATGTGCAGGTTGATTCCACATTGGTGATGCTGCAAAGGAGGAAGAAGACTATTGGGTGGACTTTGGAGGATATTCGGGGTATAAGCCCCGCATTTTTCATGCATAAGATCAAGTTGGAGGATGGTGCTAAAGCGTCCATTGAACATCAAAGAAGACTCAATGAGGCTATGCAAGAAGTGGCCAAGAAGGATATTATCACATGGTTAGATGTCGGGGTTGTCTACCCCATCTCCGATAGTTCATGGAGGTCTCCGGTTCAATGTGTCCCAAAGAAGGGGGCATGGCGGTTGTTACCAATTATAAGAATGAGTTGAATCCTACTAGAATGGTAACCAGTTGGAGGGTTTGTATGGACTATCGTAAGCTCAACAAAGTCACAAGGAATGATCACTTTCCACTTATTTCTTAGAACAAATGCTCAATAGATTGGCCGCCCATGCTTTCTATTGTTTTCTTGATAGGTACTCAGGCTACAACCAAATTCTTATTGCTTCGGAAGATCAAGAGAAAGCAACCTTTACATTTCCTTATGGTACTTTTTCTTTCACGGGGATGCCTTTTGGTTTCTGCAATGCACCGGTGACTTTTCAATGGTTTATGGTGGTTATTTTCACGGACATGGTAGAGGACTACCTTGAAGTTTTCATGGATGACTTCTCGGTGCTTGGGGATTCTTTTGATGATTGTCTTGAAAATTTGGACAAAGTGTTAGCTAGATGTGAAGAGACCAATTTGGTGCTCAATTGAGAGTAATGTCATTTCATGGTTGAGGAAGGCATTATCCTCGGCCATAAGATCTCAAGGAATGGAATTTAGTTGACGAGGCGAAGATTGAGAAGATTTCTAAGCTTCTGCCCCCAACTTCGGTGAAGGGTTTGCGGAGTTTCTTGGTCCATGCGGCTTTCTACCGGTGCTTTATCAAGGATTTCTCCAAAGTGGTGAACCCATTGTGTAAGCTCCTTGAAAAGGATGTCAAGTTCCATTTCAATGATCATCGTATGAAAGCTTTTGAACAATTGAAGCTCAAACTGATAACCACTCCTATCATTACCGCTCCAAATTGGAGCTTGCCTTTTGAACTCATATGTGATGCAAATGACTAGCGGTTGGGTCTGTTTTGGGGCAATGTATTAACAAAGTTTTTCATCTGCTTTGTTATGCTAGTACGACCATGAATAGTTCCCAAGTCAAATACACTGTTACGGAGAAAGAGCTCGTTTCTATTTTGTTTGCCATTGATAAGTTTTGCCTGTACTTGATGGGTGCCAAAGCTATTGTCCACACGGTTCATGCGACGCTTTGCTATCTTATGAGCAAAAAGATTCTAAAGCTCAGTTTATGATATGGGTACTCTTGTTGGAAGAATATGGTATTGATAATCAAGATAAGAAAGGTAGTGAAAACCAAGTGGCGGACCACTTGTCTCATTTGGAGGAGGAGAGGAGGCCACATTATGGCCTTGAAATCAATGACTCCTTCCCTGATGAGAAACTTTTGTAAATTTAAATGAAAGAGGTGTCGTGGTTTGCAGATTTGGCAAATTTTCTTGTGAGTGGAATCATTTCAGATGAGTTCTCTTCAAACCAAAGGAAGAAGCTCAAAAGAGATTTTCAAGATTATTATTGGGACGAACCATACATTTTTCGGATTTATAGGGATGGGGTGATGAGAAGGTGTGTACCGGAAGAAGAGCAAGGCGATATTCTTAGTGCTTGTTATTCTTCGCCACATCGTGGTCATCATGGAGGAGCACGAACAATAGCCAAAGTTCTTAGTTGGTTTCTATTGGCCTACTCTTTACAAGGATGCAAGTGACTTAGTGAAAAGATATGATGAATGTCAACGGGCCGGTGGAATCTCAAAGAAAAATGAGATGCCTCTCACAACCATCTTGGAGATTGATATTTTCGATGTTTGGGGTCTTGACTTTATGGGCCCTTTCGTGAGTTATTATGGAAACACTTACATTTTGGTCGTGGTGGATTATGTGTCCAAATGGGTTGAGGCCATCACCTTACCCAACAATGAGGCGAGAAGTGTAGTTTCTTTCTTGAAAAAGAATATATTTACAAAATCTGGTACTCCACGTGCAATTATAAGCGATGAGGGATCACACTTTTGCACCAAGGTTTTTGACACTTTACTTAGCAAGTATGGTGTTACTCACAAGATCATGACTCTCTATTAGCCACAAGCTAATGGTCAAGTGGAAGTCTCCAACCGGGTTATAAAGAGTATCTTGTCTAAAATGGTGAATGCAAATCGAATGGATTGGTCCAAGAAGCTTGATGATGTGTTAAGAGCTTTTAGGATGGCTTACAAAACACCTATCAAAATGTATTTATACCGGTTAGTGTTCAAGAAAGGTTGTCATCTTCCGGTGGATCTAGAGAACTAGGCAATGTGGGCCTTGAAGAAATTGAATCTTATTTGGGATGTATCCGCTAACTTGTGGGTTTCACACTTGAATGAATTGGATGAGTTCTGGTACCATACATACGAGAGTTTGTCCTTGTACAATGAAAAGATGAAATATCTTCATGCCAAGTATATTTGGAACAAAGAGTTCAAGGCCGGTGATCTTGTATTGTTTTTTAACTCAAGGTTAAGGATGTTTACCAGGAAGCTCAAGTCCAAGTATAATGGTCCGTTTGAAATTATTGGTGTGACACCCTTCGGTGCATTGGATTTAAAGAATAAGAACAAGAATAAGAACAAGAACAATGAAATATTCTGAGTCAATGGTCACCGGGTGAAGCACTACTTGGGTAAAGTTGGAGAGAGCCACGTGGTGGAGGTCATTTGCTTCACTTGGGTATGCTTAGACATTTTATCATACCGCAATGTTAAATCAAGCGCTTCTTGGGAGGCAACCCAATTTCTTTTCCTTTTTCTTATGTAGATAGGTGTTATTTGTTGTTTTAAACTTGATTTCAAGTGTGCTTCAAGGTTGAGTGTTACTTGAAGGAAGGGTGAACAAAATGGCTAAGTGCAGAAAAAAATGCAGACCGCACATTTCAATTGTGAGGCCGCAGAAAAAGTTGTGCCACAACAGAAGAGCTTGTGTAGCCGCAAATTTCACATGCAGACTGCACTTCTGGAAGCTCAACAAGATGTCAAATTGCAAACTCTCTGAAGTTTTTCCACATCAGTGCGGGGCTAATCTGTGACCACGGGAGGAATTGTGAAGCCGCACTAAAAAACGTGCAGACCGCACATGAGGAACAGACAATTAGTTCCCAGGTGAAGGAGTGCAAACCGCACTTGGATTTGTGCGGCCTCACTCAGCCTCTTACCCTATAGATAACTCTGAGTATAAATGGGAGTTTTGCATTCATTTTACATTTTTCTTTCTCCTTCGAATCACTATTACTCTAGAAGCTTAACTGAGGACTTTTTACTGTCAAACACACACACCCGTCTGTGCTCACAAGATCTAGTACACTCACTACATCTGGTATGTTTCACTTCATGTTAATCTTTTGTGATATTTTAATTTTTGAATTTTTAGCTTCTTTTTAGGTCATCTATTATAATAGTTCATCCATGTGTCCATGTAGGGTAGATCTATACCGGGTAGTTGTTAATACATGCTAAAATGGGCTGGGTTAGTTAAAATTTTACGTGTATACCATGTTTCCAAATAGATCTGAACAAGTGATGGTAGGCAATAATTAAGTATATTAGTCGCTTATTGCACTCTAATTTACTGCATTTTAATTGTGTTTGAGCTTTAATCGTTAGTGTTTTGTACTTATTGTGTGTTTTATGCCTTGTGGGAGTGATTCCGAGCTATGTAGATTTTCTAGAGCTAATTCAAGCTATTTGGAGCTTTGAATTCCGAAAAAACGCCCAAGGGATTAAGCCGAGATCATGTTCGGGGGTCAAAGACCAAGTGTGGATGTCAAAATGCAAGATTTGAGCCGTACTCTGAGAAATTTGCACTAGTGCGACGCAGGGTGTGAGGTATAGTGCAAGGCAGCAGTGTATTTTTGCTGCCTGTTGAATTGTTGAGCTTCCTGATGATCTCCACTAGCGTGTGGCATGGTGTGTTGCCCCATGCAGTGCGCCTGTGCAATTTTCACAGAGCCAATATCCTATTTCGGCTAAGAGAAGGTATTTTCATCTGGTCCCGAACCTACTTGGTATAAATACATGGAAAAACGTTATTTTCTGGACTTTTGACATATTTTAAGGAGGCTAAGGAGGAGTTGAAGGAGCAAAAGCGCAAGGATTTCATCATTCAATCCTCACTCAAGACACGAGTTTTGATTGTTTTATGTTTTTCTCTACTTTAAACATATTTGAGATGAATTGCTCCATATCTATGGAGTAGTTCTCTTTAGGGTTTGATGGATTTGGTGTATTGATGATTGTGTGTGGATTATAACTCTAGCTTTATGTATTGAACCATTTTTGGATGATTTTATTGTTGCATCTATATTTACTTGTTTATGTAATCGAGAGAGGCATAACTGGTGATATCTTTGCATTATATTGTTGGTTGAGTTCATTAATTTTTCTTAGTAATCGAAAGAGGCTAGTTGAATCATTGATTAACACTAGTGTACGCAGCGAAATCAGAGGACTTGATTTCACGAGAAGCCACGACCGAGTTCCCGACCTCGGGGCTCGTCGAGGCCCGACTCAGAGAAGACGAAGATCAAAGCCAGGATAGAGGAGGAAGATCCTATGGCACACGGCTAAGTCTGATAGGTCCAGCCTATCCAGAGCCTATGCTGAGACATCACGTCAAGCCATCTCATCTCCATACTTTGTAATTAATGCCCATGTACTTATAGCCGAGTTCCACTCCTATATAAAGGGGACTCACACTACCTTGTAAAGGACTGATGTTGCTCCATTTCTCCACAAGTGTAATAATATCTCTCTCTCTCTCTCCTTCCTAAACTCCCCCGTTCTCACTGGCCCGAGGCCACTTCAATATATATCATTTTCTTACTTGTTCTTCATTATATTGCTCGGTATTGGACATAAAGAGCCTTGTTCAATCATATTTTTAACTGTTATCCCATTCCCGACTATCCCTGATAGCTCGAGCTCGACCCTGACCTCACCTCGAGGCCCCTCATCGACCGATCCTACATCCGAACAGCAGGTTCCTTGACTCGTTCAACTCCTAGTTTTAGCCCGTATCCCCTTGGTAAAATAAACCAGGGCAGTAAGCCTTCAGGTTTTATTATTGCCTCGCTTTAGCTTGCATTTCATCATTAAATTCCACATCTTAGCATCATCTGCTCTAACAACCAGCTCGAGAATAGATCACGTATTTTTAGAATCTCATTTACAAATTTAATTGTTGTTACCATTTTCACGGTAAACAGTTTGGCGCCCACCGTGGGGCTAAAAATAATAGTGATTATTTTTTTGCTGGTTTCATTGTACAAACGCACATTATCTTTCACATTTTTTCTTGTCCAAGATCCTTTGATTTCAGGTCAAAATGTGTGGCTCAGTAAACAGAGTCGAGAACGACAACCTCGAAAATCGTCAGAAAAATGGCGTGGATGTACCGGCTACTGGAGCACCACCACAGAATCCCTATAACGCATCTTGGCCGATTCCAGTGGATGCGGGTTCGCGAAGCGCACATCAGGTCAACGAAGCCTCGCACACCGATGGGAGCATTCAACATATCGACCAACATGAAGCCCAACAAACCTCGGTTCAGGAAACACAGGAAGTTAGTCTTCACGCTATTTTTTTGAAACGGTGTAGGCACAACAGTAGGCTATCACTCAGTTGTAGAGCCATCCAAATTCTCCTAGCATAGTAGCGCTGGAAATAGCTCCCCGCGCCAAACGAGTACCCGAAAGATCAAGCAACAACGGATCGATAATAGACCCTGCTATAGCAAAGATGCTTGGGGATCTCTCCAAGAGGATCAAGTCAGGTTCGTGGAGGTTCATGCAATAGTTGTCCCCCGAGGAAGCGGTCCCGGAACCCGTTTCACGAAAATTCGGAATGTCGGAACTCCCAAAGTGTGACAGGACCTCGGATCTCGACGAGCGCACCACCACTTACACGTGCGCGGGAGAAGGCAGCGACCTTCAAGATGATGAGTTCGAGCCCGTCTTGTTGAAGAAGTCCGGGGAAACACTCTTAAAAGGAACCATAATGTGGCTCCGCAGCCTAGCGACTGACCTCACAAACTCGCTTATCGTTCCAGCAGATTCCTCGGTAGAGGCACACGCTGATGTCATCAAAGCAGCAACGGGAGAGCCCGACACATCTGAGGCCGAACAAGTAAGAATGAAACACCGCGGGAAATTACGCCTCATTCCCAGATAGAACGAATGAGATCACTCCCGATTTTGGATGACTAGGCAACACAGGCCTTCACCCGAAGATTAAACGAACCATGCCCCACTACTCTAGAACACTTCAAATGAAGCATGATCGGATACCCAGCCCAGGTCTGGTCAGATGCCCGTACCCAGTACTAGCCACGAATCAGGGCCGTTGACGACTATCCAGGAACCTCCTCGGCTCAATATACCCAAGTAGGCTCCCAACAAAGAAACTAATGGCAAACAGATGGAGGTACCATCCATGCGCCGCGTATGGGAGAAACGCCACAGGATGCAACCCACCTCTCAATGATCGGGTAATGGCTCAAGGGTAACATCCTTGAGGAACTTTTAGCAGAACTAGATTCGACGAGGCACGACCGGAAAGGGGACCCCGCCCAGCGGAGTACGATTTCAGCATTGCTATAGCAAATATCGTGATCACCATAAGCAAAACCAGGGATGCTGGATGACTCAGGCCTACTCGACCAAGACCCCTTCAAAGGAACCACAACCAGGCACGGAAACCGCATGGCGTGCACGGCCCCGGGGTCAAAAATGGACATCAGCTCAGGAGAACAACGGCCGTGCTGCTCAATCAAAATCACCACCGAGTACTGTCAAGCAATCAGGCTTGAATCCAGCCCCAAGAGAGGAAGACAACAAGAAGAACGAAGCAAATAAGCCGCGACATATTACCGCGCCAGTGGAGTAGCGGCGACACCCTCCGAAGACTCATAAAATGGAGAGTAAAAATTCTCGTCGACAGGGAAGAACAAGTCCAGGGATATATTCCAGAGGACACCCTTACATCTAGAGAAAAGGACACCGAGACTTCGCATCGGCCTCACACTGACGCATTGGTAACCCCCTCCCCCATTTGATCTATTCCAAATAGAACATGTGTTCATGAATACAGGTGGTTTGATCAAGCATACTAACGATGTCAGACCCAAGTCAATGTGGAAGTTCGGACTAACGAACCAAATCGCTCCCGTGCCCCGAATCTTTGACGAATTCCAAACAACGATCACCACAACAAGCAGGAAAACCATTCTCTCGATACAGCCCGTCTAAGCTCGAGCTGGGATGCTAGGCTTTGTACCTTCAAAGAAGGTGCAAGGTATGGACGTCTCATTCGGATGGCCATGGGCACACCGCCCGGAGACAGCGTCGGCCCTATTTCACCAAAAGAATGAAATCCCACACAAAGGGCGGAATTAAAATAAGTCAACTGGGAGCAATACGTGACGAGGGGAAATTCCCCACTGTATGGCGCGTCGCCAGCATCAATGCCTCCACCCTCGGAAGGATCAAAAGGTAAACCAATCACATCTTCGGCAAAGCCTGATCAAACACAGCGGAGGGCTATATTAGGGCTCACACCTCGAGAGGGCAGGAATGTACCAAATCTCGAAACGTCACCTACACATCCTATGGTGAGCAAGAACTGCTTCACTCCTTTGTTATTTTTTCACTAACCTGTATGCAGACAACCAACTGGGACATTTGGAAGTTCTAACTCCGCCCGGAAATCCCAAGGCCTTAGCAGGGCCCACCGCGCTCTCTTCCCTCGATTAGATTTCCGCCCCAAAGAGGGTCTCACTAGCAAGATTATTAACAGAGCAACGTACCCCCAGAGGAGGATCCGACAAGATCACAGGCTTTCTCTTGCAGACAAATGACGAGCGATGATCTTCAATTAAGGGAATCATCCCCTCAGAAGGACCGGGAAATGTCAGACTAAGTTTTAATAGTGAATTATGTACCGGATCAAGTGGTCCGAGGAGCCACGCTCTTGCAGGCCGAGCTCACGACAATGAAACAATGTGTGTTTATGCCAAGCAATAAAAGGATATCTTTTCGGCATCTGATACGCCAAACAAGGAGACCTCAGTATACTCAGAGACTTAACGTCAACAATTTGGCACCCGTACGACCCCAGGGTCGGAATTCCAGGCTCATAAAGCCCCTACAAGGCAACTCCAAGCTCACAAAAAGCGGCCTTCGAGCATAAACAAACTCGATGACTGTCATTAATCGCCATGCACTGGAAAACGCAAAATTGTAAGACCCCTAGCGGGCAAACTCGGCGTAACCAGATCTATTCTACATTACAACAAAAGTTGTAAGACCTCAACAGGCATGACAAACTGTAAGACCTCAACAGGCATGACAAACTGTAAGACCTCAACAGGCATGACAAACTGTAAGACCTCAATAGGCATGAAAATCTCAAAGTTTAGGCTATACGTTGCATTTGTAAGAATCCCGAAATGGAATATCCTCAGTGTAGATGCCTAACTATTACTCGGGATCAAAAATGGCTCCAGCCAAACACATATGACTACGGTCAAAACGGCTGATACAACCCAATTAACACGACTTGGGGACGCTCGACTGTTGCTAAACAAAAATCGCAGGCCACTACTTTGAATATACTTCGGAAAAAACCGGTTAAAACAGGCTTCCCTTAACAGGCAAAAACGAGCTTCGACCATGTCAGCTCCAAATCACAAGGCGTTGATCTACTCGACCTACGAGCTAAAAACCTTCCGAGGTGCTCAAACATCGCTAATAACGACTTGAAATCAAGCCTACAAATAGCCCACAGGCAAAACAGTGTAAGAGCCATTGTCGCCAGCCAAACGAGCCTTCGGGTCGCACACTAAAAGGTATATATGACCAAACAGCGTAAGAGTCATTGCCGCCAGCTTAAAATTGACAACTTGAGCATTAAAATGAGCTCGAATCGTAACCCGATTCGGAGACCGAATCCAAAATAGTTAACTATGCAAGTCTCCGGGCCACATATAAAAAGGTCTCAATGACCAAAACTGCGTAAGAGGCACTATCGCCGGTCTGAAAATCGAAAGTACTTAAGGGTCAATTAAAACTTGAGTCGCAACGCGACTCAGAGACTGGACCCAAAATAGTTGAACTACAATATGCGAAAGGGCACGGCATAAATTCCACTATAGCCAGCCGAGTGAGCCTCCGGGCCACGCGCCTATAAGTTCACCTCGACCCAAAGCACAAAAGGCCATCATTGTCCGTCCATGCAGGAAGGAGAGAACTTGAGGGTCAATTAAAGCTCGAATCACAATGCGACTCGGAGACTCGAACCAAAATAGTTGAAACGGCAAATGCCCAAGGGCAAGAAATAAGAACAATCACTATCTGCCTGCACAGGCACAAAAGATTGAAGGTCGGGCAAGCTCGAGTCAAGGCCTGACTCGAAGACTAAGCCTAAACAGCTGGAAAAAACACATAGGCCCCAACGCCTGCTCACATCAAGGATCAAACTTAAAAGACTCCGGGCCTGCCTAATCAGTTCCGAACCTATGAGGATCCCGTCAAACACCAAAACTAGCCCGCCTGGTCAAAAGCAATATAGAAAGAAATGCTGAAGAAATAAAGCTTCAAGTTTACTCTTATCTTACATATGCAAAAAGGCGCACTCTTCATCAACAAACATGCTCTACAATTATCAAATACAAAGCATAAAAATGGCGAAATCTACACTCCGCTCCAAAGGGCTACAACTTTCCAAATTCGCCCTCCGCGACATCAGCGAGAAGTGATTGTGCGTCATGATCGTTCGCCCTTACTTGAGCCAGTTCATTCGAGAGAACAAAGCCCCTTGCACTAATCTCCTTGAGTACCTCTCTTTGTGATCTACAACGAACATATTCCTCGATCCTGTTCTCCCGGTCGATGGCTCACTTTGCTCGACTTGGGCACCAGCAACGTCCTTCATATGAATCACCATCTCCTGGTCAGCCTTGGTTCGGCTTAGTGCCGCTTCATCCTGGGCATCAATTATCTTAGCCCTTATCGTCGAGAGATCAGATTCAAGTTTCCCGATCATATCTGCTTGAACTTTGGCATTACACGAGCCAAGCGGAGTTGGTCTTCAAAGGCAGGGACCTTGGCCGAGGTGCCTATCTCCTCTAAAGCTTGAGATTGCACTTGAGCCCTTAGCTCACCACAAGCAGTTCTGACGCGGTCGATGTCGCCCTTGAGGTACTCCAAGGCCTCTGTCCTTTTCTGCAGCTAATATAATAAGAAGGGGTTAACCTTAAGGTTCAAAAGGAGCGAAGCACGTGCTACAAGAGGTTACCTGTTCCATCAAATTAGCTTTCGTAATTCGAGCTCCGGTATGCCTTATATAGCCAATGCAACAACTCAACCTCCTTCTCCTCGCTGAGGAGCCTAAGGGACTCGCCCTCATCTAGAATTTTCTAAAGCCTGGCCCCTTTACGGAGCAGCTGAGACATAAGCCTATCGCAGGCCTGCACAAGGAAAACTCAATAAATGGAGGAGGACGCGAAATACAGGAAAACTGCACCTAATCTCACCACAAAGTAAAGCCGACGGACTTCCTCGAAGTCAGAACACACTCCTGTTGATCCTGCCTCCTCGGCCCCAGGGGAACCAACCTCGGGCAAAGCATATTAACTCGGAGGAACCACCGCTCAATTATCATATACTCCGGGAACAACAGGCTTGGACGATTCCCTCTCTTCGAAGACACGGGCCCGTTCAACCCACTAAAAGCTCCATCACACTACTGGTGCCAATCAAGTTTATTGCCATCATCCCTCGACTTGGAGGCCGATGCCTCCTTCTCCCCTTCGGAAGAGCACTGCCTCATTTCGAAGAATCGCCCGATTCCTTCAAACGGCAAAGCCAGTACAAAAGAAAGGAGGGAAATGCTACCTCAAAAATACGAAGGCAAAGGTAGCATGCGTGCATACCTTGGTATTTCACTCCCCATCTGATACGGAATACAGCTCGCCACTGATGCTCATCGCAAGTCGAATGGGTCACCAGCCTCCGGACCCAGTTGAGCAGAACAAGAACTTTGCATGCCGTCCATAAAGTTGCTGCAAAAAGGGAAAAACATGATTACTCGACTGATTTTCGCTATAGGCAAAATCTGAAAAAGCACCGGACGCTCCGCTCACCTGCATAATTCAATCCCTCAAGAAATGGCAAAAGCTCCATAGGGATAATGTCGGCCGTCCAGACCTGGATAAACCAACTGGCCCACTCTCAATCCCAGTCTTCTTTGTCATCAACAACAAAGGGCATGGACTAACGGCACCTCAGAGTTAGTAGGCCTAGGTGATGAAAGGTTCGGTATAGCCTGACGAGGTGGTTAAGCGTGAATTCAAGCCCAGCCTTCTCCGCAAAGAACCTCATCATCAGCAGCACTCGCCAAAACGACAGATGTATCTACGCCAAAGTAACCCGTTACTTCAAGCAAAAATCAAGCATGACCATATAAAGGGGGCCAAATGCGAAAGGATATAGGTATACGCTCAAGAATCCATCAGTAGAATCCGTAATACTCTCATCCGAGGAAAGCACCTATAGCATTATCCCCTCGCTCCATCCACAGTATCTCCTCACCATCTCTAGATGTTCCTCTCTTATCAAAGACACCCTCTTCAGAGCGAACTCCCGTAGTTCCTGAGTGCAGGGAGCAGCACTCCCCACTCCCTGCCGGGCTGGCCCCTAAGTGGTTGCCATGACTATGGTAAAACTAACAGATCAGAGCAAAGACGTGCGCCAATGCTTTTTGTGCCTAAAGAAATAAAGATTCCTATGCCAAAGCGGAAGGGCAACTATCTAAAATAGTGAGGTCTTTCGAAGAAGCCGAAGCTGCCCTACGTATATGCAAGAAACAACAATGACTTGCCTACTCGGATTGAGCCCCGACAACCTCGATACAGATTGACGGGGTGATACCCGATCCCGGAAGCATCCTTCGATGAGAATCCAGGACTCAAGGAGTCGGCCATATTATCTCTAATTTTGAGGCAACATTCTACCTCGAGGATCCCCACTAAAAAGAAGTCGGACTTCAGGAAGCTTTCAACGCCATCCCTCGACTCAAGGTAGTACCCGGTCTCATGGTTCCCTTTTAAAAAAAAGGAGGAATGAACACGGGAAGCTCCGATCACGAAAGCTCCATGAAGGCTCGAGGCAGCGCTTGAGTAAAGGCAACCCCTCAACAGAAGTCTGTCCTATATGCTTTTAAAAGATATCTACATCAAGATCAAAGGGACCCCCAGGTGCCCAAAGCTGACCTCTTTTCAGAATAACATTCTCGAAAAGCTCCAAAACTCAGCATATTATCTCCTTACAACTCGGAGAGCCCGACAGTCCGAACCTATCAGGTCTATTTAGGCTTGGTCTGAGGTACGATGAGAAGGCTCGGAAAAAAGCCACGTCAATCCACAGAGAATCGGAAAGAATGCTCGCACCCAAGTTAGAAATCTGCGGACAACAGTAAAGGAAGACATTCAAATGGGCCTCGAAGGGCACGAGAGCATGCAATTACAAGGAAAGGATCGAAAGCAGAAGTCAATGGGGTATATTCATATTCATAAAGATCCATGTACAACAGCCCTCGAGTGGTCATTACATACAATTACAAAAGCCTACAGAGAATATCTACGCATAAAGGAAGAAACAAAGGGATGCACACGCGAAGTAAAAGCCAGAAGACCGGATGCACATCCTCGGAAGTTTCATCCTAGCCTTCCACATTGATATCCCCAGGGGATCAGGCGAGTAGCATGGAGGGATGAAAAATGTCATAGCTCTCCGAAGCTCGAGGACCCTCGCTGGCCAAGGGAACCTTGGAGAGACAGCGGACCGAACAAGCCTCGGTCCCGCTTGCACGGTTACTTAGAATCCACTTCTTGGAATGTCTAGCCATGCAAGCCCCTAGCTCAGGGCAGACCACCACGTCGAGCCGGGGTATGAAGGTGAGCAGAGGTGTATAATCCGAGCCCCCTTTTGAGCAGTGATCGTAATCCGAAGAGATTTTGCGAACAAGGAAAGTTGGCCTTCGTATGTCATCATCTCAGGCCAACATCAGCAGCAAAAAAAAGCATAAAAACGACCACAGTAGCAACAGGTCAGCGTGATTATGCTCGACAAAGGGAAGCCCCAGCAAAGGGCCACCACACGATCTAAGGGAGTTCTACCAAGCGGCCTGGAGGCCATGAGCCCCAAGCATGATGTTCAAGGATAGATGAAGATGATAGGAAGGAACGGGCAAGCAAGCCAGTGAAGGCACTGGGATAGGAAAAACGACACCAAAATGCCCCCATTTATAGGGGGTTACGACACGGTCGTCGAGGCTTTGGAAGATTGACCGACGGGCGCAGTTAATGCATCCTTGAAAACCTGAACCGATGGCGGTACCTTCACCTTGGAGAGTGAGAATCGAGAGTGCATTGAATGAAATCGAAATACACAAACCCGTGTATGCCCGGTTACCACAAAGCTCACGCCAGGAGTCGCATCATCGGTATGACATCGCAGTAAGAAGCTCGAGGAGTCAAGTGTTAGAATCATTTCCCATCACTTTGTTCTAGAAAATGCAGAGACTATCTGTACGCAGCGAATCAGAGGACTTGATTTCTCGTTGTCAAGTCATTTCGGAAGAACGCCTCCAGACCCCGAGGACGGGAAGCCACGACCGAGTTCCCGACCTCGGGTCTCGTCGAGACCCGACTCAAAGAAGACGAAGATTGAAGCTAGGATAGAGGGGGAAGCTCCCAAGGCACATGGCTAAGTCTGATAGGGCTGTCCTATCCAGAGCCTATGCTGAGGCGTCATGTCAAGCCATCCCATCTCCATACTTTGTAATTAATGCCTATGTACTTGTAGCCGAGTTGCCCTCCTATATAAAGAGGACTCACACTACCTTGCAAAGGACTGATGTTGCTCCATTTCTCCACAAGTGCAATAATATCTCTCTCTCTCTCTCTTCTTCCTAAACTCCCTTGTTCTCACTGGCCCGAGGCCACTTTAATATTTAACGCTTTCTTACTTGTTATTCATTATATTTCTCGGTATTGGCCATAAAGTGCCTTGTTCAATCATATCTGTAACCATTATCCCATTCCTGACTATCCCGGATAGCTCGAGCTCGACCCTAACCTCGACCCCGAGGCCCCTCATCGATCGGTCCTACATCCGGGCAGCAGGTTCCTTGGCTCGTTCAACTCCTACTTTTAGCCTGTATCCCCTTGGTAAAACAAACCTGGGCAGTAAGCCTTCCGGTTTGATTATTGCCTCGCTTTAGCTTGCATTCATCATTAAATTCCACACTCTTAGCATCATCTGCTCTAACAACCAGCTCAAGAATAGATCACGTATTTTTAGAATCCCATTTATAAATTTAATTGTTGTTACCATTTTCACTGTAAACAACTAGTTAGGAGGATAATCGAGCGAGGTTCTCCTAAAGACCAATCCGTTACGAATTCTTGCATATCTTCACCAAGCACTCGTGAGGTTAAGTCTTAATCGAGAGAGGAGTTTCTACTAAACGTTTGAACTATTAATTGAGTGAATTCGAGAGACTCACTTGAACATTAGAAGTGAATTATCTAGAGTTAGATCCCAAACAATTATCTTGCACCTATTCCATCAAAACCCTGTTTTCTCCCATTGATAACCTTTTTTGCTTACTCATTGTTACAATTATCATTAGTCAATAACTTTATATTCTTAGTTAATTTTAGTTCTTAATCATATAAATCTCAACTATTGATCATCTTTGATAGCAGTCAAGCTAAAAACTACAAGAACACTATTTAAATCCAATCGTTGTGGATATGATATTATATTATACTATATTCGACTAGCAAGCATATTAAGTGTGTCTTTTGCGCTCATCAAATTTTGGCGTCCTTGCCGGGTATTAGCAACCAATAGTGTTTGAGGTAGTTTGTAGTGCTAATTCGGGAATTTTTCTCTTTTTATTTTATTTTTCCCTTTTTACGGTTGGTGTTCTTTGACTATGTGCATACTACAGGTTTAGATTGGTTCATGACTCTATATTCTGGGAAAGAAGTAATACCATACGAACCAGAGATAGAAAAACAACTATGATAGCTGAGGAAGGAAGATATCTCATCGAAACTTTAGACAAGGTTAGGCAATCCTCAACCAAACGAACTATGGCTGGAGACGATGATGATAATGTAGATTTGGCTTCAATAGAGGCAGCCCAGCAATAAGAAAAAATTGCATGGGATGCTGAGGAAATAGCGATTAGAGATGCACAATTTATTAATGAAGAGGAAAGGGTTCTGAGAATTGCTCAAAATTAGCCCTTGGCTGGAACCCAGTTTGGAAATATAGCTCCCGGTCCTAGGAGATCACTTGGAAATTATGCTAGACCGGTGTAAACCAAGGATTATCAAGTGTCAGACCACCTCCAATTGCAGCTAACAATTTTGAGTTGAAGCAAGGGTTACTTCAAACCCTTCAAAACTGTTGTGTCTTCAGGGGGAAGGTGAACGAAAATCCAAACAACTATCTAATGGACTTCGAGGAGATTATGAACACCTTTTAATACAATGGGGTGTCACAAGATGCAGTTTACTTAAGGGCATTTCCCTTCACACTCAAAGATGATACAAAGCAATGGCTTCGAAGCTTGCCCTAGGGATCTATTAGAACATGGGATGAGATGAACAAAATTCTTGATAAATATTTATTATTAGCTAAAACGGGCAAGTTTATAAGAGAAATCTATAACTTCTGCTAGAAAGAGATAAAATATGTGTTTGAAGCATGGGAGAGGTTTAAGGAAATAGTGCGGAAGTGTCAATACAGTGGAATTGAACTCTAGATGCAACTTTAGGACTTTTTGGATGGATTGACATCGGCCTCACGTAGAACATTAAGCAATGCAGCTGGAGGATCGTTGATGAAGAAGACTCCATAGGAGATAGTTAAATTCTTAATGAGTTGTTTGAAGATGCAAATCAGTGGCCCTCTGAGAGTACTGAAAGAAGAAGATTAACTGGTGTTCAACAAGTTGATGCTAATACTTCTGTGCAGGTACAGCTTGATGTCATGGCCAAAGAAATACGAAAGCTGACCTTAGCCATAATACAAAGTGAACCTCATGCAACTTGTGATATATATGGAAGAGGACACCCTACTCATGAGTGTCAAGCCTAAACTAAGGAAGTAAATGCTATAGGAAATTATAACTTCAATGCAATGGGTCAGAAGCACCCTGGTTTTTCATGGAGTTTACCTGGGGGTACTGCAAATGCATGAAAACAAAACAACCCCAGATTTCAAAGACAAGGAACTCCTAGTTTTGTGAATCAACAGAGGCAGCAGTTTCAACCTCAACAGCCCAATCAGCCTGGTCTAGGAGATCTCATGAAGGCTTTTATTGTGAAAACTGATGAAAGATTTGAAGTACAAAGGGCATCAATTCGAAATCTAGAGAAGCAAGTGGGGCAGATTGAAACAATATTATCTGAGAGGATTCTAGGTACCCTTCCCGATGATACAAAGAGAAACCCCCATAAAACAGTGAATGCTGTAACTTTGAGAATTGGGCAAGTGTTGAAAGATCCCACCCCAACCCGAAAAGATATGGAACTTGAAAAAGAAAGTGAAGAGCAACTGAAAATTGATGATGACAAGAAGAAGAAAGACAAGAAGGGATATGAGAAAAGAAGAAGGAAGAGTATTCGAGAAGGGAGGAACATGAAGAGAGAAGCATATGCCTGCTTTACCTTTCTCCCAAAAGCCATATAGAGAAAAGCTGGACAAGCAGTTTGAGAAATTTCTAGACATGCTGAAATGTGTTAATGTAAATTTACCATTCACAGAGGTGCTCTGATAAAATCCAGCTTATGCCAAATTCTTAAAGGAGATCCTCACAAAGAAGAGGAAGATAGAAGATACCTCAGTGGTCAAGCTCACAGAGCATTGCAGTTCAATCTTGCAAAACAAACTCCCACCAAAGTGTAGACATCCAAGGAGTTTTACTATACTTTGCTCTTGAAGCACTATTAATTTTGATAAGTCTTTATGTAATTCTGGTGCCTCAATTAACTTAACGCCCTTGTCTATTTACAAGAAACTAGAGAATGAGATTGGAGAGATAAGGTCAGCATCAATATCTTTCCAGCTGGCAGATACCTGAGGGGATAATAGAAGGTGTTTTGGTTTAGGTAGATAAGTTCATATTTCCTATGGAAAACAAGGAGGTCCCCATCATCCTAGGAAGACCATTCTTAGAAACGGGTAGGGCTATCTTAGATATACACGAGAGAAAACTCATGCTTAGAGTGGGTGAGGAGACTGTAACTTTTGAGATGAATGTAGCAACAAGGGTAAAAAAGGAGAAATCAGCTGCAAGTGTTGAGTGGAAAGTATAGAACTTGAAAGAGAAGGCTGCGGTGAGATGAGAAAGATAAATGTGGGGTGTACCCCAAGAAGGATGAGAAGAAGTTATCTACATGGATGTGTGCATTAGTTCGGGCACGAGAAATTGAGCCCGACTTCGATTCAGACCCCGATTAGATATTCAGGGAAGTTTTCTTTACCTTATGCTTTATAATTGTGTGTCATGGGAACATGCCACAACTTAAAGTATGGGGTGGGGGATATTTGTATGTTGTATGAATATTAGTTTTAGTTTTCTTTTGCTATTTGTAGTAGTTAGAGATAGAGAATTGTTTTTAAAAAAACCACAAAAAATTTAAAATTTTCAATTTTTACCGACGATGGATATCATATCGACAGGTTTCTTGAGGGATTAAAGCCGAAGGAAAAAGACCGAAAATATTTTCTTTAGTTAGGTAGTGTAACAAGTCCCCATTGTTCTTTTTGGGCCGCGATTCTTTTCCAAGGTTTTTATTTGAACCGGGTGTAGTTAGTTTTTATTATTTTAGGAATACAATTCCTTGTGCTATGATTTGAATTGAAGCCAATATCTCTTGACTTTATTATACCTTGAGAACAGTGAGTGCTTTAGTTGTGATGCTTAGACTCAATTTTTGACTCTTGTATGAGTAACTTAAATTGTATGATCTTAACTTTGCTTAACTACTTTGATTAGAGTATCTTTATGAGTCCAATCCCAAGTGAATTATGTTCCATGTTTGTGAGAGGTTTTGTATTATTCATTGTCTCGAATTTGATGTCTAGAACTTGCCCCCTATGTTTGTAAAGTAAAATAGTAGTTTTATTCAGTCTTGAAAGTGATATAGGCATTTTTTTGTTAAGCCAGTGATATGATTTTACCCACCTACATGTTATGTATCTTAGTTAACCCATTTGAGTCTGTAATCATGTTTCTTTGGAAACGACATTACAAGCCTTACCCATTTGTTTGAATTGACCATCTATTTGAACTGTGTACCTCTCGTGAGCATTTGAATTTGTATGAACTTTGTAAAAGTTCAAGTGTGGGGTTTTGGTTTGGTTTTTGAGTGGAATTATTGAAATAAGGAGAAGGGTGAACTTTTTTGAAAAAGTAAGAGCAACTTGAATTGAATAAGAAAATAAAAGAAAAAGAAATATAGTTGTGTTGTTGTGCAAATATTCCTTAATAAGTGGTAGCTCTTGATGTAATTGTACTTAAAAAAGTAGGGAGTTAATACATATTGATATGAATGTGAAGTTATGGTTTGACATAAGTGTGGGGTTTTGGACGGTAAATTGTATATATTAATGTGCTTAGCGAGGTGTAGTTACTCTTATATCCAAATGTATCCTATCTATCCCGCAACCTATATTACAACCAATTAAAGTCTTACTTGATCCTTGACTGAATGAGCTCAATTAGTAGAGTAGTACACTACGGCCAAGCCTATGGTGCATCTTTTGTGGCATATGAATGTTGTTTCTGAGAGTGAGTGAATTCTTTCTATCTTGAGTTCCTAATTGTTCTTAGCTTTATTGTGTGTGGAATTATTATCTATTGTCGTGTGAGGTCACTTGATTCATAAAGGAAAGGTAATGTCGTTGACCTCTATGTTAGAGTAAGTGAGCGAGTTGTGAATAATGTGTGGTACTTGTGAGTCAAATCTTGAGGCAAGGATGTTACACTATTATGCTTAGTCTATTTTTAATATTCTTGGTGTGATGAGTTAGAAACGTTTTTTGAAAAGGTCGTGTTTATATAAAGTGTAGTTTGATTTCTCGAGGACGAGAAATGGTCTAAGTGTGGGATGTTGATGGTAGGCTACAATTACGTGTTTTAGTCGCTTATTACACTTTAATTTACTGCACTTTAATTGTGTTTGAGCTTTTAATCATTAGTGTTTTGTACTTAATGTGTGTTTTATGCCTTGTAGGAGTGATTACAAGCTGTGTAGATGTTGTGGACCTAATTCAAGCTATTTGGAGCTTTGAAGTTTGAGTAAAATCCAAGGGATTAAGCCGGGATCCTGTTCGGGAGTCGAAGACCAAGTCTGGACATCAAAATGCAAGATTTTAGTTGTACTTTGAAAAATTTGCGCTAGTGCAACGCATGGGTGCAAGGGATAGTGCGAGGCAGCAGTGTATTTTTGCTGCCTGTTGAATTGTTGAGCTTCCTGAAGATACCCACTAGTGCGTGGCATGGAGCGTTGCCCTATGCGGCGCGCCTGTGCAATTTTTACAGAGCCAATATCCTATTTCGGCTAGGAGAAGGTGTTTTTGTCTGGGCCCGAACCTACTTGGTATAAATACATGGAAAATGTTATTTTCTTGACTTTTGACATGTTTTAGAACTAAGGAGGCTAAGGAGGAATTGGAGGAGCAAAAGCACAAGGATTTCATCATTCAATCCTCACTTAAGACACGAGTTTGGATTGTTTTATCTTTTCCTTTACTTTAAACATTTTGAGATGAGTTGCTCTATATCTATGGAGTAGTTCTCTTTAGGGTTTGATGGATTTGGTGTATTGATGATTGTGTGTGGATTATAACTCTAGTTTTATGTATTGAATTATTTTTGAATGATTTAATTGTTGCATCTATATTCACTTATTAATCTAATCGAGAGAGGCATAACTGTTGATATTATTACATTATATTGTTCGTTGATAGATTATATTATTACATTAATTCTTCTTAGTAATCGAAAGAGGCTAGTTGAATAATTGATTAAACCTAGTTAAGAAGATGACCGAGAGAGGTTCTCCTAAAGACCAATCCACTGCGACTTCTTGCATAGCTTTACCGAGCTTAAATTGGTTTATCTCATGAGGTTGAGACTTAATCGAGAGAGGAGTTTCTATTAAAAGTTTGAACTAATAATTGAGTGAATTAGAGAGACTCACTTGAACATTAGAAGTGAATTATCTAGAGTTAGATCCCAAATAATTATCTTGCATCTATTTCACTAAAACGCTATTTTCTCCCACTGATAACCTTCTTTGCTTACTCATTGTTACGATTATCATTAGTCAATAACTTTAGATTCTTAGTTAATTTTAGTTCTTAATCATATAAATCTCAACTATTGATCATCTTGGATAGCAATCGAGCTAGAAACTACAAGAACGTTGTTTAAATCCAATCCCTATGGATACAATATTATATTATACTATATTCGACGAGCGAGCATATTTAAGTGTGTATTTTGCGCTCGTCAACAAGTATTTGCAAAATCTAAGTAAAACCATAGACTGCTCGTTAATCTTTTTGAAATATGTGTCCGCCCTTGAAATAGTTCGGTATGTAGTTGGTTGATTATGGTGACTGGTGAAGCCAAGTGCTTCTGCGGTCGCACTTTAATTGTACGGACTACAGAATTCCTGGTGAGGCCGCATCTTGAGTTCGTCCTGCTATTAGAGACTTGGCTTTTGAAATTCCAAAAGTGCGGACCGCACTATTAATTCTGTGGACCGCAGTTGAATTATGCGGCTGAACTTTGACCATCACATTGTCTTTAATGAAGAGGTCTTTGAGCCTCTAATCTTTCTTGTCAGAAGTGCAGCCGTACATGAAAATGTGCAGCCCGCACTCCCAGTCTGCGGCTGCACATAAAAAAATGCGGATCGCAGACGCCATTTCCTGCATGTTCAATCTTCTGTAACCCTATTGTGTACACAATGTTCTCCATCGCTTACATGAGTCTTAATTGTATTGAATTATGACTTGCAACTAACAATCCTCTTTGTGTTGATACAAACAATGGTTCGATCACAAGGCTGAGGCGTAACTGCAAAGGGTAGAGGACATTCTTCAAGGGGTCGAGGCAGAGGTGCCTTGACCCTCAGTGTGCCAATTATTATTCGAATGAAAGCTACATCAGGTAGAGGGATGGGTGTAGACCTCTCCAACTCTAGTTCTTATGCCTCGTCCAGGGAGGACTCTGAGGGAAACTTAGAGTCTATTTCGGAGAAGCAGACATCTGAGCAGTCCAGGTCACAGGGGCGATATGAGCCTCAGGATGTGCCTTCATCATCTCACAACACTTCTCAGGGTTCGGAAAGTGATAGCTAGGACTCCGAGCTAGCTGCTCCAGTGTCTGGTGCACCGGATATTCTAGATGATGGGAGAAGGGGGAAGGTACATCTACCGGGGTTGATCGGACAAAGAAGAAGGAAGCATGGGAAGATAGATTTGTGAGTTTACCTGCTTTTACTAATTTTTGATATGGTGTCCGTTGAGGTCATTGACATATGAGCAACAGTTTTTGTTGAAGGATCTAAATAGATACAATTCTGTAGTTTTGGAGCAGTTCAAGAAGAGAAAGTGAAGGATGTTGTTTACAGAGAAGGTAGTGGATGTCAAGGAGCACCTTGTTCGCGAGTTTTATGCCAACATTTCACACATTCACAAAGGGAAAAAGGTAACCAAAGTATGCAACCTTAAGGTGAAATTTGATCAACACACGCTGAAAGCGTACTTGGGATTTGAGGACTTGGAGCCAAAGGAGTATTTAGAGAACTTGTCCTTGAAAGAAGAGGTCCGGCCATGGCTTGCTGAGATCTTGACACTGAGACCACCTCCACCATGGATTACTATTGGGGTACCTATTCTCCGGAGTACATTGAGCTTCAAGGCAAAAGGTTGGCAAACATTTGTGTGTAGCAGGCTTGACCCGTACCAAAATGAGAACAACTTGCCTATTCCTCATGTTGTATTGGTGGCTTCTATCATGGCAGGTACCCGATCAATGTGGGCGTCTTGATGTCGGCCAATATTTTTCTAGTGGTGCAGCAAACTAACACTGCTTACCCATATTCTAGCACTATTACAGAGTACCTTACAGATGCAAATATAGAGCACATGCCATTTGACACAAAGGTAAAGCCTAAGAAGCCATTTGAGTGGTACTCGTTGTAGGATCCGAGCAACCCGAAGAAGAGTGCTCAGCCTTCTATTACTGCTGGCCAGTCTGATGAGCCGGTAGTGGTGGTATCTAATATAGTTTATAATCCATCTACATCAACTGAGCCCTCCACTAGTGCAACAACTACTATGCTTGAGCATCCATCTTCAGCTCCTTTTATAGCTCCTTCCACAGCTCCTAGGACAGTCCTTACTCAGGTTCTGAGACCACTGCCCATGCCTACATGCCCACTTTCTTCTTTGAGAGTCTCCCAAATATTAGTGAGTTTCAATAACTAGATGTAGGCAGCTACTTCAAAGCTGTATGAGATTTTTAGTACTATTGCAGGGCAGCCATCCACACAGACACCGCAGGATTCCACTGAACTTGATGAGAAATTGGGCAAGATTCTGGACAACCAGAAGGTGATTATGGACACTCTGGTGCATCATTGTTCGGTTATTGAGGGCTTGACCAAAGATGTCAAGAAGATTAGAAAGTCTCAAGCCAGCAAGAAGTCGGTGGATAAGCTACGAGTTGAGGTGACATGGCTAGCTACAGCTGGGGATTTGCCCTTTGATATGCTGCTTGATCCAGATGAGACTGCTCCAAATCCATCTGCACAGGTTGCTCCAGCTGGCCAGTCTGATGAGTCATGTCTTGCCATTGACACTGCTGATGTTCACCATTCTAGCTACTCCTAGATATGATGATGATGATGATATTCAATTGGCTGAGCCAATTGAGTTGACTGGGGACACTGAGATGTCCAAGGATGCTTAAAGAGTTTCTTCGCCCTCTCTCCTTTTACTCTTATTTTGTTAGCATTGGGGACAATGCTTACTTTTATTCGGGGGGAGGGGGGGGGGATGGAGTTTATTTGATGATTTGATGATACATTTGGCACATTTGGATTGTAATAATTGGATGATTTTGTTTCATCTTATTTTATCTATCTTTAATTAGTTATTGCTTTCAATAGCTTCTTTATGTGTTTACTTTAATTTTTGTTTTTGTTAGTAGCTTCTTTTTACGTCAGCAACATTTATGTTTTTCGTAGTAGTGTAGATAATAAGAATTTGATTTTTTTAATGCCACAATTCTTTCTAAAGGTGGTCTTTTGTGTGAACCGGGTGACGCTTCCCGAGGATGGATAGTTTGACAACCTTCTTAAGGGAATGAATTCGTTTTTGTGTTTAGATAATAATAGTAGTTGTAATAATGAATAAACACCCTAAGCAAGTCATTCTCTATAAAGAGTTATTCATGCTTCATTTGGCACCAACACACTTAATTACGTGCCTATGGTTTAAAACATGGGTTTTAAAAGAAAATCGCCCTAGTTAGAGACTTTAAGACTCTTGAGTTGACTTTGATAATCATTGAGTGGTTGATTGGACCGTAGTGATCCTTAACTTGATTGTCATCATTGTAGGCTTTAGACTCTATCCTCTTTTACGATCTAGTTGCATGAGAGGTGATGTTGACTTATCTATCAGGTTGGTTAGGTGACATCGTGAGCGTAATGAAATTTGGGTCGTGACATAAAATTCGTAAAAAATCCTTAAAGGAAAGAACTCCTTTAACTTAACTCGTCTTCGCCTTACAAATTAGCACAGCACGCTCAAGACATCCAATTTATATCGATCTACGATATATGATGTCGAATTCTGGCTTAGCTTTAAGTACTTTACAGGTAAAAAGCAAGCCAACTTCTTCAGTATGAGAAGATTATACATTTAAAAATGAACCATTTTCTTCTTCAGTATTAACATTTTAAAAGTGAAATCAATAGCGAACAGAAAATAATTATATATGATGACAAAAGCAGATTAAAGGTTATAGATTTAAATATTTTTATGAATTTCCAATACATTGTATACTGAATCTTAACAATCTCTATTTCGTAAAAACTGTCACATATGGTGATTTTAACAAATTGGATGGTTTGTTAACAAAGACAATGGCAGAAGTGATTGGGGGCTGTAGAGCCTATGACTTTGCAATGGCCTCCCTTACAATTTTGCTTGCAAAGATCATCACATCTGCTATCATCACCAGAACCTGGAACGCAACTCCCTATGTGGTTGTCAGTGCAGCAATTGAAACCTTTCACTTGGACCAAATCTGAAATTACAATTTCTATTATAATTTTTTTTCTTTATCAATCTAAAAGATCCTATAAGAAAATGTAACATAATAAAGTATGAGGAGAAAAGAGCAATAGAAGTAAATTAGCTGTTTATGTTCGAGAATTGGGAACGATTATTAGGCATTCTAACTTTAAAGGATCGTTTGGCTGGGAACAAGTTATTTAGTGATTATAATGACATAATTATTTAATAGATATATTTTTATTAGTAGATATTGGACTAAAAACGACATATATAGAATATAATAAAAAAATATGTGTTTTATTTTAACTAGATAAATTGAATTAAACCTTTATTTCCAATTTAACCATGTCTTTCTTAAAAAAGCCTCTGGGAAAAAATCTTTTTAGAAGAGCAAATGCATCATTTTGTTAATTTATATTGGGATTAATTATCCCTAAATTGTTATCAACACAGAGTGTGATATAAAAATAATATTAAAATATTTGTATAAATAATCTTGGAATTAGTAATTTCTGAAAAAAAAAGTTATACCAAAATATGGGATAAAATAATCTCATAATTTATTTCGAAATAATAATCCTTTCTCCCATTAACCAAACAACAATAACAAAGCCAGTGTAATCCTATATAGTAGGGTCTGGGGAGGGATTATTAACCAAAAGACCCTTAAAATAACTTGTATACTTAAATTTTCGGATGAATAAGACTTTTGATATTAATATTTAATAATAAAACGAACAGAAAAAACTGACCTGTTGATGCTATCAGCATTACTAGCAGGATATAAAATAAACTACACAATTTAGCCATCTTTTAATTTCTTCCAAACTGAGTTGTAGTTGACGTTGTTTATCAACTTAAGGAGATGGTATTTATAGAATATGAACTCTCAATTCTTTTGGAAGAGTAACAACTTTAATAGGAAAATAATAATGACTAACAATCAACTATATGGTAATTTAGGAATTTAAGGAAAAAATAAAAAGAAGTTACTAAATAATATTTAGTTACTCCTTGATTAATACTTTATGAGATGTATATTCTTATTTGGTATGAAATCCTCCTTTCCTTGAGGACGCCAAAAATCTTCCTAAGAAATGACTGAAGATTAAGAACCACTTACTAGGCAATCTTGGCATTTTAGGAAAAGAAGAATCTGTATTTGTGATTGTCACACCCCAAAAACCCCAGGCCTTGTGATTGGCACTCACAATTCCCATATCGGACAATCACACATCAAATATTATTATTTATTAAAAAAAAAAACATGTAGCAAACATTAATATTTATTAGCTAGGCAATACACTGTGATGACCTGATTTAGCTAGGCATCACCTGATTTAATACGCTTTTATGTGAAAATTTGAGGAAAATGCTAATTTTACCTTTAAAATAAAATTTAAGTTGATTTTGGTCAACATTTTGGGTAAACGGATCTGGACCCGTGATTTAACGGTCCCGGAGGGTTCATAAAAAAATATGGGACTTGGGCGTATGCCCGGAATTGAATTCCGAGGTTCCAAGCCCGAGAAATGAATTTTTGAAGAAAATTGTTTAAATGAAATTATAAGAGTTTTTGAAAATATAAAGATGTTTGAATTTGATGGTATCGGGCCCGTATTTTAGTTTCGGAGCCCGGCACAAGTGTAATATGGTATTTAAGTTGTGCCTGTAAAATTTGGTAAGAAACGGAATTCATATGACGTGAATCGGACCCTCGGTTGTGAAATTTGAAACTTAAGAGTTCTTGAGATTTTTCTTTTGATTTTGATGCTAAAATCGTAATTCAATGTGTTATTTTGGTGATTTTATCGCACGACTAAGATCATATGATATTTTTAGGGTTGTGTGCATGTTTGATTTGGAGCCCCGAGGGCTCGGGTGAGTTTCGGATAGGCTTTGGGGTGTTTTTGACTTAGAAAAATCTGGTATAGTTGCTGTATCTGGTGTCGGTGGCACTATGCTTTGCGATCGCGTAGTCACTCTCGCGATCGCGATGGAGAAACTGGGTTGGGAAGGATTTTACCCTACGCAAACGCGAGACCAAGGTCGCGAACGCGGAGCATTGGGTGGATTGCTCTATGCGAACGCGACCCCTTTATCGCTAACGCGCACGCAGGGCTGGGCTAAGCCTTCGCGAACGCGTAGCTTCTCTCGCGATCGCGTAAGTCCCCAGATAGAAGCTCTTCGCGAATGCGACAGTGCTCACTCGAACGCGATGAACACTGTAGCTCAGCACTTAAAACAGAACCAGAACGGGAATTTAGCCATATTTTCATATCTTCTTCCCTAAAATCAGACCTTGGGTGATTTTTGAAGGGGGATTTCACCACCAAACCATAGGTATGTGTTCTTAGGCTCATTTCTTTTATTTTTCATCAACACCCATTAGATCTCTAGGCCTAAATCTTGTTCTTTAAGGGTAGAAATTAGGGATTTTAAAAGAAGTGGGGAATTTATAAATTTGGGGATTTAGACCTCGATTTGGGATCGGATTCCGAAACTAATTGCATATTTAGGCTCGTGAGTGAATGGGTATTCAGGTTTTGGTCCGAACCTCGAGTTTTGACCAAGCGGGCCCGGGGTCAATTTTTGGGGTTTTGGGAAAAATGTTGGAAAAGCTATAATTAAGCATTGGGTATGAATTCTTTAGCATTTATTGATGTTAATAAGTTAATATTGGCTAGATACAACTGAATTGGAATTGGAATCAAAGGGGAAAGCGATAGTTGAGGCTTGATTCGTGGCCGTGAGATCAAGGTAAGTGTTTGGTCTAACCTTTGCTTGAGGGAATAGGTGTTGTGTCTTATTTGCTATGTGCTAGTATAGTGTACGACGTATATGTATGGTGACGAGTATCTATAAGTTGGTGTCAAGCATGCCCGTGAGTCTTAAATTGTGGTCATTGTGATTCTTGATAAGTACTATAAACGCCTAAATTGTTGATTACACATGTTGAGTATGACTTATGATCATTTTTTTTGTAGTATTTGCCCATTGTTGAGCATTGGCTCTAGTTGAGGTTCATTTGTGAAGTAAGTTGTTGGGACAAGATTGGTTATAGATTATTCCCTTACCGGGACGTATTTATTTCTTATTGATGATTCCCTTGCCGGGACGTATTTAATTCTTATTGTTGATTCTCTTGCCGGGATGCATTTATTCTTAAATGTTGATTCCCTTGTCGGGACTTATTTAATTCTTATTGATGATTCCCTTGTTGGGACGTATTTAATTCTTATTGTTGATTCCCTTGCTAGGATGTATTTATTTTTAAATGTTGATTCCTTTGCCAGGATATTGATTGTTACTATTATTTGGGTGAGGAAAGATTGATAAAGCACGAAGGGTGATGTCGTGCACATTCATACTTATGCATATGGTGAGTAAAGAGTGATAAACCATGAAGGGTAATGCCAATGGGGTTGACTTTGCTGCATTTCGCTTGTCAGGTTCAGCCAAGAAATGGTGGAGAGATTATTGTTTGGCTAGACCAGCTGGGTCACCAGCTCTCACTTGGGACCAGTTCTTGCAGCTATTTCTCGAGAAGTTTCTTCCCGTCACTCAGAGAGAGGAGTACCGTAGGTGGTTCGAGCGTCTCCAGTAAAGTTCTATGACTGTCACCCAGTACGATACGAGGTTTATTGATTTAGCTTGTTATTCTCTTCTGATACTCCCCACCGAGAGAGAAAGAGGGTGATGAGGTTAATTGAGGGACTTGCTCAGCCTATTAGACTGCAGATGGATAAGGAGACAGGTAGCGAGATTTCTTTCCAGGATGCGGCTAATGTGGCCAATCGGGCTGAGATAGTCTTAGCTCAGGGGAGCGGTCAGGGGTCTAATAAGAGGCCTCATCATTCTGGAAGATTCAGTGGTGCCTCGTCTGGAGGCAGGGATTTTTTTGGTAGAGGCCATCCTCCTAGGCCATTTCAGTCAGCACCCCAGGCTTCTCACGGTGTTCGAGGTGGTTGTGGTTCTCATATGTAGTGTTTTGATTAGTTTCCCTACAGTGCACCACCAGCTCCTATCAGTGCACCTCCGCTCCAGAGTTTTCAGGGTGGATATCCAGGCCGTTAGGGTCAGTTTCATGGTCAGCAGTCTCAACAGCCGAAGTCTTGCTATACTTGCGGCGATACGAGGCTCATTGCTAGGTTTGCCCTCGAGCCTCGAGCAGTTCTCAACATCAGGGTTCTCGTGCTATGGTTCCAGAACTGGGTGTTCCACCACCCGCTCAGCCAGCTAGAGGTAGGGGCAGAGGTGTTAGAGGTGGAGGTCAGGCCGCTAGAGGTGAAGGCCAGGTAGCTAGAGGTGGAGGCCAGCCAGCAAGAGGTCGTCTTAGGGATGCAGTTCAGAGTGGTGGGGCCCATCCCCGATGTTATGCTATTGCATCCAGACATGAGGCTGAGACCTCCGATGTAGTTATCAGGTACAATTTCAGTGTGCAGTAGAGATGCCTCAATTCTATTTGATCCAGAGTACACATATTCTTATGTATCATCTTATTTTTCCCCTTATCTGCTTGTTCCCCATATCCTTGCATGGTCATTATTAGGGGTCTTGAGACCCATATAGATCTCTTACTTCTCGATATGGTGGACTTCGATGTCATTCTGAGGATAGATTGGTTATATCTCCTTATCATGCTATATTGGACTGTCATGCCAAGACTGTGACCTTAGCATTGTCGGGGTCGCCTCGTTTGGATTGGTAAGGGACTCCTGGTCATTCTACCAGCAAGGTTATCTCATATATATAAAGGCTCAGCGTATGGTTGATAAGGGATGCTTGGCCTATTTGGCATATGTTTGTGATTCTAGTGTTGAGATTCCTTCTATGGATTCTGTGCCCGTTGTTCGTGAGGTTCCAGTGGTATTTCGTTCAGACCTGTCGGGGATGCCACTCGACAGGGACATGGACTTTTGAATTGATTTGGCTCCGGGCACTCAGCCCATTTCTATTCCTCCATATCGTATGGCCCCGTCTGAGTTGAAAGAATTAAAAGAACAGTTGCAGGACTTGCTGGATAAAGGCTTTATTAGACCGAGTGTCTTGCCTTGGGGTGCGCCGAAATTCTTTGTTAAAAAGAAGGATGGGTCGATGAGGATGTGCATAGATTATCGGCAGTTGAACAAAGTCACCATCAAAAACAAGTATCCATTGCCGAGGATTGATGATTTGTTTTATCAGCTTCAGGGTGCCAAGGTATTTTCGAAGATTGATTTGAGATCAGGCTACCATCAGTAGAGGATTAAGGCATCTAATGTCCCTAAGACAACTTTTCGCTCTCGGTACGGGCATTATGAGTTCTTAGTGATGTCATTCAGGTTGACAAACGCCCCAGCAGTTTTCATGGATTTGATGAACCGAGTGTTCAAGCCTTATTTGGATTCCTTCATGATTGTCTTCATTGATGATATTTTGATCTATTCTCACACCAGGAAGGAGCATGAGCAGCATCTTTGAGTCGTTCTCCAGACTCTGAGGGACAGTCAGTTATATGCT
Source organism: Nicotiana sylvestris (assembly GCF_000393655.2). NCBI lineage: Eukaryota > Viridiplantae > Streptophyta > Magnoliopsida > Solanales > Solanaceae > Nicotiana > Nicotiana sylvestris. Next base: position 47,780,856 of record NC_091068.1, read on the forward strand.
AAGTTTTTGAAGTGTGAGTTTTGGTTGAGTTCGGTTGCATTCTTGGGTCATGCTGTATCAGTAGAGGGTATTCAGGTGGATCTTAAGAAGATTGTGACAGTCAAGGACTAACCTAGACCCACATCAGCCACAAAGATCCAAAGTTTCTTGGGTTTGGCAGGCTATTATCGTCGGTTTGTGGAGGGATTTTCATCTATTGCAGCCCCGATGACCAGGTTGACCCAGAAGGGTGACCAGTTCAGGTGGTCGAACGAGTGTGAGGCGAGCTTTCAGAAGCTCAAGACGCTTTGACTACGGCGCTGGTGTTGGTATTGCCTACAGGTTCAGGTCCATATACAGTATATTGTGATGCATCTCGTATTGGGCTTGGTGCGGTGTTGATGCAGAATGGCAAGTTTATTTTATATTCTTCGCGACAGTTGAAGATTCACGAGAAGAATTATCCAGTTCATGATTTGGAGCTAGTAGTCATTGTTCACGTGCTGAAGATTTGAAGACATTATTTATATGGCATGTCATGTGAGGTATTAATGGATCACAAGAGTTTGCAATACTTGTTAAAGCAGAAGGAGCTAAATTTGAGGCATAAGAGGTGGTTGGAGCTGTTGAAAGACTATGATATCACCATGTTGTATCATCCGGGGAAGGCCAATGTAGTGGCCGATGCTTTAAGTAGGAAGTCATCCAGTATGGCAAGCCTTGTGTATATTCCGGTCGGTGAGAGGCCGCTTGCTTTGGATGTTCAGTCTTTAGCCAATCCATTCGTAAGGTTTGATGTTTCTGAGCCCAGCCATGTTCTAGCTTGCACAATCACTCGTTCTTCATTATTTGAGAGTATCCGAGATCGGCAGTATGATGATCCTCATTTGCTTGTCCTTAGGGACACAGTGAGGCACAAAAGTGCCAAGCAGGTTACAGTGGGAGATGATGGAGTTTTGAGGATGTATGGTCGTATTTGTGTTCCTAATGTGGATGGACTTCGTGAGTTGATTCTAGAGGAGGCCCATAGTTCCCAGTATTCTATTCATCCAAGCGCCACTAAGATGTATCAGGACTTGCGGCAGCATTATTGGTGGAGGAGGATGAAGAAGGATATTGTTGCGTATGTGGCTCAGTGTTTGAATTGTCAGCAGGTAAAGTACGAGCATCAAAGACCTGGTGGTTTGTTTCAGAAGATTAAGATTCCTGAGTTGAAGTAGGAGCGTATTACTATAGACTTCATTGTTGGACTCCCACGGATTCAGAGGAAGTTCGACGCAGTGTGGGTTATTGTGGATAGGCTGACTAAGTCGGCACATTTCATTCATGTGGCAGTTTCCTATTCTCCTAAGTGGATAGGCTGACTAAGTCAGCACATTTCATTCAGATGTCTCCCTATGAGGCATTATATGGTAGGCGGTATTGGTCGCCGGTTGGGTGGTTTGAGCCAGGAGAGGCTCGGTTGTTGGGTACAGATTTAGTTCAGGATGCCTTGGATAAGGTTAAGATCATTCAGGATAGGCTTCGTACAACTCAGTCCAGGTACAAGATTTATGCTGACCGTAAGGTATGTGATGTGGCATTCATGATCGGATAGCGGGTGTCACCCATGAAGGGCGTGATGAGATTTGGGAAAAAGGTCAAGCTAAGCCCTAGATTCATTGGCCATTTCAAGATTCTTCGGAGAGTGGGAGAGGTGGCTTACGATCTTGCGTTGCCACCAAGTTTATCAGCTGCGCATCCAGTGTTTCATGTGTCCATGCTTCGGAAGTATCACGATGATCCATCCCATGTGTTAGACTTCAGCACTGTCTAGTTGGACAAGGATTTGACCTATGAGGAGGAGCCGATGGCTATTCTGGACCGGCAGGTTCGTTAGTTGAGATTGAAGAGTTATCCTTCTTTTTGTGTTCAGTAGAGAGGTCAGCCTGCCGAGGCAGCAACCTGGGAGTCCGAGTCCAATATGCGGAGCCGATATCCCCATCTTTACCCCACCTCAGGTACATCTTTTCTATGTCCGTTCGAGGATGAACGATTATTTTAGAGATGGAGAATGTGATGACATTTTCTGATTTAAAAGTCAATTTTGTGTTCCGAGGCCTTGAAAACCTCCTTTTGTGTCACCTCGATTTGCGTGCGTAGTCCGGGAGTATAACTAGAACGCTTTTATGTGAAAATTTGAGGAAAATACTAATTTTGCCTTGAAATTGAATTTAAGTTGACTTCGGTCAACATTTTGTGTAAACGGACCCGGACTAGTGATTTGACGGTCCCGGAGGGTCCGTAGAAAAATATAAGACTTGGGCGTATGCCCGAAATTGAATTCCGAGGTTCCAAGCACGAGAAATTTTTGAAAAAAATTGTTTAACTGAAATTATAAGAGTTTTTAAAAATGTAAAGATGTTTGAATTTAATGGTATCGGGCTCGTATTTTGGTTCCGGAGCTCGGTACAGGTCTAATATGGTATTTAAGTTGTTTCCTGTAAAATTTGGTAAGAAACGGAATTCATATGAGGTGAATCAGACCCTCGGTTGTGAAATTTGAAACTTACGAGTTCTTGAGTTTTTTCTTTGATTTTGATGCTACACTCGTAGTTCAAGGTTTTATTTTGGCGATTTGATCGCACGAGTAAGTCTGTATGATGCTTTTAAGGTTTTGTGCATGTTTTGTTTGGAGCCCCAAGGACTCGGGTGAGTTTCGGATAGTCTTCGGGGTGTTTTTGACTTAGAAAAATCTGGTATAGCTGATGTATCTGGTGTCTGTGGCACTATGCTTTGCAATCGCGTAATCACTCTCGTGATCGCGATGGGGAAACTGGGTTGGGGAAGATATTACCCTACACGAACGCAAACCAAGGTTGAGAACGCGGAGCATTGGGGGGATTGCTCTACGTGAACGTGACCGGTCAACCGCGAACGCGTAGCTTTAGAATGGGTTGGTCAGGAAACCTATGTGAATGCGACCCCTTTATCACGAACGCGAAGGCAGGGTTGGGCTAAGCCTTCGCGAACATGTAGCTTCTCTCGCGATCGCATAAGTCCCCAGATGACAGCTCTTCGTGAATGCAACAGTGCTCACGTGAACGCGATGAACACTGTCTCCCAACTCTTAAAACAGAACCAGAACGGGAATTTATCCATATTTTCATATCTTCTTCCCTAAAATCAGACCTTGGGCGATTTGTGTAGGGGGGTTTCACTACCAAACCATAGGTATGTGTTCTTACACTCATTTCTTTAATTTTTCATCAACACCCATTAGATTTCTAGGCCTAAATCTTGTTCTTTAAGGGTAGAAATTAGGGATTTTAAGAGAATTGGATATTTTATAAATTTGGGAATTTAGACCTCGATATGGGGACAGATTTCGAAACTAAGTGCATATCTGGGCTCGTGGGTGAATGGGTATTCGGGTTTTGGTCCGAACCTCGAGTTTTGACCAAGCGGGACCGGGGTCGATTTTTGGGTTTTTGGAAAAATGTTGGGAAAGCTTTAATTAAGCATTGGGTATGAATTCTTTAGCATTTATTGATGCTAATAAGTTAATATTGGCTAGATACAATTGAATTGGAATTGGAATCAAAGGGGAAAGCGATAGTTGAGGCTTGATTCGTGGCCGTGGAATCAAGGTAAATGTTTGGTCTAACCTTATCTTGAGGGAATAGGTGTTGTGCCTTATTTGCTATGTGCTAGTGTAGTGTACGACATATAGGTGTGGTGACGAGTATCTATATGTTGGTGTCAAGCATGCCCGTGAGTCTTAAATTGTGGTCATTGTGATTTTTGACAAGTACTATAAACGCCTAAATTGTTGATTACACATGTTGAGTAAGACTTATGATCATTATTTTCGTAGCATTTGCCCATTGTTGAGCATTGGCTCTAGTTGAGGTTCATTTGTGAAGTAAATTGTTAGAACAAGATTGGTTATAGCTGATTCCCTTTCCGGGACGTATTTAATTCTTATTGTTGATTCTCTTGCCGGGATGTATTTATTCTTAAATGTTGATTCCCTTGTCGGGACGTATTTAATTCTTATTGATGATTTCCTTGCCGGGACGTATTTAATTCTTTTTGTTGATTCCTTTACCAGGATGTATTTATTCTTAAATGTTGATTCTTTTGTTGGGATGTTGATTGTTACTATTGTTTGGGTGAGGAAAGAGTGATAAAGCACGAAGGGTGATGCCGTGCACATTCATACTTATGCATATGGTGAGGAAAGAGTGATAAAGCACGAAGGATGATGCCGTGCACATTCACATTAATATTGATGCATATGGTGAGGAAGAGAGATAAAGCACAAAGGGTTATGCCGTGCACATTTCTAATATTCATTTGGTGAGGAAGATCGATAAAGCACGAAGGATAATGTCGTGTACATTTTCTTTATTGATTGCATAGCGAGGATTGAGAATAAAAGCACGAAGGGTGATGTTGTGCATTCTTTACCTACTTGTTGAGATTTCTTGTTGCTATTGATTCAAGCGCCTTAATTGTTTCATTTCGTTATTTCCATATTTCCTTATGTTGTTATCCCCAAAGCATGTTGCCCCTTCCCGTTACTTCCGGTTAGCTTCTATTACTGTTATTCTGTTAGATATTGTTTAACTGCAGATTATGTTGTTTGTTGTGTCCTAGCCTCATCACTACTTCACCGAGGTTAGGCTCGACACTTACTCAGTACATGAGGTCGGTTGTACTGATACTACACTCTGCATTATTTTGTGCATATCCCGGTACTGGAGCATACAGACCTTAGCTAGGGGTTGCTGCCTTCAGTCCATCGGATACCCGAGGTAGTCCTGTAGGCGTCCGCAGGCCTTGGCGTCCCTTTCCTATCTTGTTTCTTTCTATTCTTTTCTATTTCAGAGACAGACATGTAATTTCTTTGTTCAGATTCTATTTGTAGTATTCTTAGATAGTCTGTGAGATTGTGACACCAGTTCTGGGTGGATTATTTTCATGAATTCATATTGGTATTAGCTTAAATATTAAATTTTGTGCTTCCGCACTTTTAAATTCCGTTGTATACTTATATTAATTTGGTAAATTGTTAAATATAAAGGTAAAAGGGTGAATAATCAATAATGTTGGCTTGCCTAACGGGTTCAATGTTAGGCGTTATCACAGTTCCGATGGTGGGCAATTCGGGTCGTGACATACACTTACCTCATCCGGGCTAGTCTAAAGCTTCAAAACCGCTTTTGCTTTAGAAAGCACCTCCAACTGGCTCAAATTTAACCACACATCATTCAAAGAAGTCAACCAGTGCAAAAGGAAGAAATCCCAATCAATAAAGCTTCGATCTTTGAAGATTTTCCAAAAAGTTAATAAAAGTCAATCCAGACCAGCATGATCGAAACCGAAACTAATATCAAATCCCAATGACCCATAACCTACCGAGTCCTATATAATTAGTTTCCTAATCCAGCTAAAAGTCATTGATCAAATCCCCAAAATACACTCTCATAAGTCGCAGAATAAAAACACTAAATTTCACTTCAAAATTCATAATTAAGATCCATATTTCTCGTTGAAAAATCATCCCTCTCCAAGTCAAGCATTCAAAATATGAGATAATGAGCAAAAATCCTCAAACCTTTATTAAATGCACTGCCCATATGTACACTTCGCGAACGCAGCCCAAGCCTCGCATTGACGAAGCACAATTATGCCTTAGTGAAAAATCCTCCCTCGCGATCGTCGAAGAACCCACGCGATCGTCGAAGCATCGACTGCCAAACCTATATGAATGCGATCATTACCACGCGAACGCGATGCACCACTGCCTCAAGTCATTCGCAAATGCGGCCTACCACATACAAACGGAAGGCTGAGCTCCAGCTTCCAGCTCCGACACCCCATGTTGCTCTGAACAATAGCCTCATCAGCTCTAAATATTCTCCGCTATCGCAAGAGCTACTCTACGATCGCAATGAACAAACTGACACAAGCCAAACCAGAAATCACAAAATGGCTCAAAAATATTCGAAACTCACCCGAGCCCTTCGGGATCCCGTCCAATCATACCTACAAGTCTATATATCTAATTCAAATGTATCAAAGGGATCAAAACACTAAAAATAATATTAAAACCAAGAATCGATGATCACAATACTTCTCTTAACTTCCATGCATTCTAACTTCGCCGAGTGCATCTGAATCACACTGAGACATTCATATAAAAAAACTTTACACACAAGTTTCAATAAATTAAATGAACATATCCAAATTCTAAAAATCACAAATCCATGCCTGATAACACAAAAGAATCATAACCGAACCTTGGGATGTGCGACCAACACAAAACTTTTGAAGGTTCGTGCAAACCGACGTCTGTTCTTACATTTTTTATTCATTAAACCCGGGGTGACTAAGGCCTCCAAGTAATAACACCAGAATTAAATTTTCACACATATTCACAACTGTAATAGAGTCATAATTCCTCCTTCCCACATATAACCAAACTCTAGTCTACAAGCCTCTAAGAGTACCAAAAAGTTAAGTATATACACAACTTGGTGAGGACAAGGCCTTACCATACCCAAAACATTAGGGCATGTGCTTCAGTACCTATTGACTTCGAACAACTACTACGAATGAATAAAGTGCAACGACCAAAGAGCTGGAGAAACACCCCACTGGGGAGGGATGTCACTGGGTCTATCTGTACCCGTGGGCATGAACACAACGCCAAAAAGAATGGGGGGTCAGTACGGAAAATGTACTGAGTATGTAAGATGAAGAAAGCATGTAAAATCAGTGTCATAACATGAGAGATATGAGTACTTGCTTTCAACCTGAATACCGATCACAAGCCACCAAGGGCATAATCTGCGGAAACTATAAACCATGAATTATGAATGCATGCAAACTTTTGTAAAATAAAGCCACTCACTGGGGCCATGCATTAATTATAATAATTATACATTCACTTCTTCAGCTTCTCTTTGGGGCATACTTCAATTACATAACTCCCTACCCAGCCTCATAGAGGACTTGGTTGTACCTGGTCTCACAAAACTCTGCGTACCTGGACTTAGAAGGAATTGGTAATGATTCCTACCACATCACTCCATACCTGGTATCGTGGAAAACTCGGTCTAACCCGGCCACTCAAGGGCTCCATAATCTCATAGTATACATCATCATACATGATCACACATTTTCTCGACAACATCTCGTATCATGTCTCATCGTACCCAACTGATCAATGATTGCATAATAGGTTCTGTACCAGACTGACAATAGTGCGGCTCGATATTGTAAAATAGATACATATACATACTAGTGCAAGGCAGAATCAATTTCAAGAGATCCTAAGTTTAGACTCAAAAAGCATCATACATTCCGACCTCGGATACAAACCGGGAACATTTAAGACTTTGAAAGAAATGCTACATGCAAGAATGTACAAGAACAGAACAACGTCATTGGAAAGGACTCAAAACAACAAAATTCTTACAATACAGGAATTCTTTAGAGGAAAGAGAGAGACTTACACAAATCGTGCCAAGAAAGAAAGTTTCCTTACATACCTTGTTGTGGAAATAGCTATGCTTCTATGGTGGTTATTCTGCCTCCAACAAATCTCCAAAATCAATATAACTAAACATTAGATATTACAGTGATGCTCCAAAGATTTTTCACGCTAAATCCTACTAGTTCTAATTCAGTTTAGTATACTTTAAAACTTCAAAGTAGGTTTAAGAGCATCTTTGGGTGATACTCATAGAATGAAAGAGAAAGAGCCTCACTGCCCTTTTTATTCTGTTTCAAGAAAAATGGTTCACCCTGCCCTGGTTACAACACACGGTGGGACAGCTGGCATAAGCTTGCTGAAATGTGTAATCCCCTTTGCCTTCACACACATCGTCGGTCAATTGGCCATGCTAAAACCAAACACACAAATCTTAAATTTTTTTGTGTGACGTGTAATATAATCCCCGTTCAGAACATTCGTCCTCAAATGTTGAATCATAGTTATTCCTTGCAACCTTTGTTTAGTCATTTTGAATTGTACTTGCTACAACAGTCTCATTGTTGCCTTCTGTGGCTTGGAATAAATGAGGGTACTTTAGATTTCATGTATCCTTCTATTTCCCATGTCATTTCTTCTTTATTACTATTCCTCCAAAGTACTTTAACTCAAGCTACATCTTTGGTTCACAATCTATGCACTTGACGATCTAGGATAGCCATCAAAATTTCTTCGTAGGATAGGTCCTCCGTGATCTTAATATCTTCAACAGGGGTAATATAAGATGGATCACTCAAGCACCTTTGAATAATAGACACATGGAATACCGGATGCACTGCTTCCAATTTTGGGGGCAGCTCAAGCTTGTAAGCTACTGACCAACTTTCTGAATAATTTGATACGGCCCAATATACCAGGGACTAAGTTTACCCTTATCATCAAACCTTATCACGCCTTTTATAGGTGATACCTTCAAAAACATCGAGTTTCCCTTAGCAAACTCTAAATCTTGACGTCGGTTGTCCGATAAGAGTTTTGGCTGCTCTAAGTGGTCAATAGTCAACTTCTAATTGTTTTCACCTTTTCTATAGCTTGTTGCACTAACTCAAGACCTAATAACTATGTTTAACCAATTTTGAACAAGCCAATAAGAGATATGCATATAGAGTCAAACCTTTGTCGTGTTCATGTATTGATCACCTCCCATTTCCAGATCTCGATATTTTGCAGTAACCCTCCCGGTTTCTAGTGTTCCAGTTTAACTTGGTGGCAATTTTGACACTAAGCGACGTATTCAACGATCTTCCTCTTTATTTCTTTCCACCTGTATATTTGTCAAAGATCGTGAAACATCTTGGTTGACCCCGAATAAATAGAATACCGGGGATGATGAATCTCTACCATGATATGCTCTCGGAGTCCACGTACATCGGGTACACACAAATGGTCCTTGTATCTGAGGACTCCGCCCTCAAATAACCCGAACACTTGATTATTTTGAAAGGGAATTCTTTCTCTTATTTTCACGAAAGCTGGATTTTTAAATTGTCATTCCTTTACTTCAGCTACTAACGAGGATTTGGTAGTATTTCGGACTACGACTCCTCCGCTACCTGTATTGATCAATTGTACATTTAAGTTGGACAACTAGTATAAGTCCTTGGCCATCTCCAATTTATGCTTCTTTATATGTCGTAGACTGCCCATGGATTTGCAACTTAATGTGCTTGCCATAACGTTTGCCTTCCCACGCTAGTATAGAATATCAACATCGTATCCTTTGTTAACTCTAGCCATCTTCGCTGCCTTAAACTCAACTCTTTTTGCTTGAATATGTACTGCAAGCTCTAGTGATTAGTGTATATGTCAACATGCACCCCATACAAATAGTGACGCCATATTTTCAAAGAAAATACAACAACTGCCAGCTCTAAGTCATGAGGGGGTAATTCTGCTCGTGTTTTCTTAGTTGTCTCGAAGCATAAGCAACGACCTTCCCATGTTGCATTGAAACACTTTCGAATCCCACTTTAGAGGCATCATAATATAATGAAGTTAACATGTCCTTTAACTCTTGGAAGCTCTTCTCATAGACATCGATCCACTGGAATTTTGTTGTTATCAACTTTGTTAATAGAGCAGCTATGGATGAAAAATTCTTCACAAACCTTCGGTAGTAACAGGCCAAGCCCAAGAAGTTGTGTACCATGGTAGGGGTTGTAAGACTTGGCCAATCCTTAACCGCTTCAACCTTTTGACTATCTACTTTGATACCTTCTACTGATACTATGTGCCCAAGAAAAGCCATTGAGCTCAACCAAAACTTGTACTTGGAAATTTGGCGTACAACTTGTGATATTGAAGCATACGTAAAGCCATTTGCAGATGCTCCACGTGCTCTGCTTCATATCGGGAATACACTAGGATATAATCTATGAACACGATCACAAAGACATATAAAATGGCCTGAATACTCAATTCATCGTATCCATAAAAGCTACTGGTGTGTTGGTTAGGCCAAAGGACATAACGAGAACTTCATAATGACCATATCTGGCTGTCTTCAGAACATCTTCTTCCTTGATCCTTAAGACCTTAACTGATGATACCCAGATCTGAGGTAGATCTTCGAAAAATACATAGAGCCTTGCCACTAGTCGAACAAATCATCAATCCTTGAAAGCAAACACTTGTTCTTGATTGTTACCTTATTCAGCTGTCGGTAATAAATACACATCTTCAACGAACCATTATTCTTGGGAACAAATAGCACTAAGGCTCCCCACGAGGAAGTGCTAGGTCAAATAAAGCCCTTATCAATAAGGTCCTTCAACTTATCTTTTAGTTCCTTCAACTAGGTAGGAGCCATCCTGTATGGAGGAATATATATTGGTTGCGTATCTGGTGGTACATCAACGGCAAACTCGATCTCTCTCTCTCTCTCAGGTGGGATACCTGGGAGCTCGTCAAGGACCACATCGGGAAATTCATTAATAACCGAAATCAACTGAAGGGTTAGAGGCTTCACCTCCGCATCTTGCACCCACACCAAATGTAGAAACATCCTTTTGGGATCGTCTTTCGAGCCTTAAGGTAAGAAATAAACTTCCCTTTTTGCGCGATAACATCACCTTTCAATTCGATACTGAGCTCTCTAGGGAAGTTAAAGCAAACAACTTTCTTCCAAAAATCCATCGTAGCATAACAAGATTCCAGTCAATCCATTCCCATAATAACATCAAACACTTTCATTTCCAATTCATTCAAATTAACCAATGTATGGTGATCATGAACCATCACATCTCAACTTCGATATACCTGCCTAACTACCATCGATTAACCCACGGACATGGACACTTCAAATGGTTATCGTAACAATTTAGGTACTTTATCACATTTACGAGTGATAAATGAAGTAATGTACGACAAGGTAGAACCTGGATATATCAAAGCATACACATTAACGGACAATACAAATAGTATACTCATGACTACATATGTTGATGATTCTAGGTTCTATCGTCCTGATAATGTATAAATGTGGTTCTATTGTCCGCCTGAGCTAGTCACTCTGCCTCTACCTCTACCCCTTCCCATCGGTGGATGCATAGCTTGCTCACGTAGATGTGATCTCGATGACGAACCTGCTTCCATTGGTGGTATCACGTGACCCATATTCTTCACTAGGCAAAAGCATATGATGTGATCAGGCTACCCACAAGAATAATATAAGCCTGAACCCTGGCAGCAATGACCAAAATAATTTCTACCATATCGGACACAATGTGACACGGGGGAGGAGGGGGGAGGGGGGTTCATCTTACTAAGGTCTCTACTATACTATAAGCTCTATCCTCAGAGATTTTGACCATGACTGAAGTAGGTGGTCTAATCGCAGCACTGCCCCTGGAACTGTGAGGTCGCACTAGCCACCGGATGAGATGGATGCTAGGGAAGCTGAGATCTAAATTCACCTTATGACTCTCCCGCATCACCTGTAGACCATGCTCTCTTATGTTGGCCCCGAAAATGCTCTCGAGCGGCCCATGTTGTTTCCTTTTACTATCTCCCAAGTTCTACATATAGGCCTGAATACGAGCAATATCCATAATTGGGTTCAAAAAAGTTGTAGTACATTCGTTTCTCAGATGTGGTCCCAAAACACCAAAAAATTGATTCACCCGATTTCTCATCTCATCCACCACTGAAGAAGCATACCTAGCTAAAGAGTTAAATTGCATGCTATACTCCCGACCACTCATATTACCTTGTTCCAATCGTAAGAATCTATCTTGTCTTGCTCGGTATAGCTCGACGAACAGATACTACTGCAAGAGTGCATCAGAAAATTCCCACCATCCTACTACTAGGGCTAGAGATCCCCTAGATTGGTCCCAAGTCTCATAACAGACAACAACTATATCCCCCAATCTGTAAGAAGCAAGCTCTACATACTCACTATCAGTGGAATGCATAACTCGTAAAGCCCGTTGCATTTGGTCTAATCTAAGGATCTTCATTTGGATTAGTTCCTGTATATACTAGGGGGTACAAATTAATGAAATCCCAAACTCTTGTACTGACTGCTCTACATGAGGTGGCAGGGGCCTAACATTGGGCTTGAGAAGCCACTAATCACGTCGATAATTGTACTGCACTCCTCATATCTAAATCCTGATCACAGACAGCTGGAGGAGGATAAAGGGTAGATTAGTTTCTCTATGCTGCTCCGGGGGTGGTGGTGTTGACCCCAAAACCTGAGTATCAGCCTCATTTAGAGTTTCATGTTGGTTCACGGGGGAGGTTGTTCACTCAAAACTCCAAAATTGGTCATCTCTTCTAAATTAATGTCATGACCCAATTCTCCCTCTATAAGATGTCGTGACAACACCTAATCTCCATGACTAGGCAAGCTTAACATTTGTGGAATAATAAAAATCAAAGCAAAATTTGACAACTAAACTGTAACAAATAATTAAATAACTGATAAAAATTCTTCTCGGCATGTACAATAACTAACACTCGAGTATACACAGTATTCCAAAACCTGGTAATCATAAGTCACAAGTTATAGAAGAAAAACTAAGTATCTCTATACACTAGGGTCTAAGAAAGTACGGAAAGGTAAACGACATAACAGGGAATAGAGGGGGTACTCCGAGGCTTGCGGATGCAGGAAGATATACCATGAAGTCTCCACAATCTCACAGCTCACTAATATCAAGGCTGATAAGAAGTACCTGGATCTATAGTCAACACACAACATGTGTAGAAGAGTAAAATGAGTACACCACAACGGTACCCAGTAAGTGCCAAGACTAACCTCGGTCGAGTATTGATGAGGTCGGGTTAGGGCCCTACTGGTATATAATAAATAAGGCAGAAGAGTATCAATGTAATAAGAGACTAGAAATTTAACAAGAGAAAATCACAAAAAAAAAGCAACACAGCACATAGGGATAATAGCAGGAGATCTCCCGAGATACCGTCTCGTAGTCCCAAAGTAAATATGCAAGGAGATCTCTCGAGGTACCGCCTAGTAGTATAAAATGTAAATGTGCAGGGGGATCTCCCGAGGTACTACCTCGTAGTCCCAAAAGTAAACACACAGCTCGAAACCGATGAATACAATAATTTACAGCAAGAATTCTACATTTAAGGCTGATACAGATCAAGGAAAAATAAGAAATAAACTAAGCATGCTGCACATATTTTAAATAAGCATTTAGTCACATATACATGCGATATTAGGTAACAAAAATGACAACTACACACACTGGTATAACTCAATTAAGATGTAACAAGTTGCTACTCAGTAAAAACTAGATTTTACAACAATTAGCCCATGTACGGACTCGTCACCTCGCGTACACGGAGCTCACATATCACAGTATATCACAATAGTACCAAATCCTAAGGGGATTTCCCCCACACAAGGTTAGGAAAGCCACTTACCTCAAACCCAGCTCAATCAATCAGTAAGAATGCCTTTTCCACGATTTTTCGACTTCGAATGACCCAAATCTAGCCAAAATCAATTACATACCATAAATATAGCTATAAGAAACTAATCTAATTAATGAAATCAAGATTTTAACAAGAAAGTAGAAATGCGCTCCAAAAAGTCGACCCGGACCCACGTCTCGGAATTGGATAAAAGTCACAAAATATGAACACCCATTCACTCACGAGTTTACTTGTACCAAAATTACTCAAATCCAATATCAAAATCCCAATCAAAACTTAAGAATTTGGTTGAAGAACTTTCCAACTTTTTTCCCAAGTTTCTCAACCCAAATCCTTAGTTAAATGATGAAATCAACTATAGTGTCACGACCCAAATCTATGGGCCGTAATGGGCACCCGGTACCTTACTCAATCGAGTACCAAAATACATATCTTACTTATCACATCATCATAGGTAAGTGGGCCAGAAGGGGCATCATGAGATAACCAGAGTAAACATGAGAGAATACCCGACATAGAACGACTCAACCTGATATAGAAACTCATACCTATAACATAAGGGCATATAAGGCTAATGTGATCCATTATACACTTAAAATATAGGCCCACAAGGCCATACAAGTATTCGTATATATGACATCTATCTACAAGCCTCTAAGAGTACATACTTATCATAGAGGTTGGGACAGGGCCCCGCCATACCAAACAATACACGTCTAAATCATACTGACCAAACAAGAAACTCCGGAGCAAATGGAGTGCACCAACATCATCTGATGAGCTGATAGCCTACTTGGAGGACTCTCGACTTGTCCATCAGGACATGAGGGCATGAAACGTAGTGTCCCGAGGCAAAAGGGGCATCAGGACAAATAATGTACCGAGTATGTAAGGTATGAAGATCAATACATAAGAGACATAGATGAAACATGGAATAAAGAATTCCGCCTGTAAGTCTAGATAACTTTGTAAATTCTGAAAGATTTATAATGCCATGCACGTTCATATACATGTCATAACATGCATAGGTATAGGTGTACATAACATCATCAAGCCTCTGAGGGCATCCCATCATATCATCTCGGCCACTGTGGGCAAAATCATCAACGTATACTAGTTGATTAGGTGTTGGTATGTATATAACGCCGTAACCTTTTCCTATATCCCATATATATATATATATATACATACATATATACACGTATATAACGTCATCTAGTCATGGGTCAATGTACATATAAATGAATGCAATACATGAGAAATACGTCAATAAAATCCCCCGGAATGTCATAAGACCATTATGCCTTTGAGTAATATCATGAAATAAACTTTATCAACTTAGGTATTTTCTGAGACCCATGAACATATGATAGAATAATAAGACATATGGGAAATCAAGAATATAAGCATCTCTAGCATTTCTATGAATAGAGTCATTTATGGAAGTTGTGCATTCGCTCGTTTCGTTCGTATCGCATAGATCATGCCAAAAGGAAAGAAGTGATACTCTTAACATACCTGAACCGATTCTCTTGACAATCCATCTAATACACGTCAATTACAAAAAAGACAACTAACGGCGGATCGTAGTAGGAGAAAATTCGTGTGATATTCTTGAGAAAGATTGCACCATACTCCCTTAGAATCACAAAATCCTTTTGCTATTACGCAGTGTTATTTCGTATGAAATGCTTGAGGAAATCACGTTGCTATTGCAACAATACCTTTGCTGAAGCCTTCTTCTTTAAGATGAGCCATTCAATTGTGAATTAGAAAGGTTATTTAACCTTTAGGTGGGCCCCACTTGATAAGATGACTAAGACACTTAATTCTCTAAAGTTGACACATTTCTTTATGACTTAAGAGTCATATTTAACCAAGGTTCTTGGCTTCCACGTTTTTGGCTTGTCAAGCATATCAAAATTACTTAATTATCTTAATCACTTAGTTAATCTCCCACTAAAAATTTATAATTACCCAATTATCCACATAATTAAGAATTATCTCAAATTACTTAAAATATTGCTCATTTATAGCACACCTTGTGCACCTCACTATCATGGTCATGTGGTACCTTGTATGACACTAGTCCATAAATACCGGGTATTTCAGCTTAGGCCGTATTTTATCCCAAAATGCCAAACTTCGACGAAATTCATTTTCTTCGATTTTCTTACCCTCTCACCTTCACGAATTTACTCATCACTTGTTTGAAATAGCATAATGCTTATAATATCCAAAATAATCTCATTCCCGAGCTTACGTCGATTAACTTACGACGAAGCTTTAACATACAAAAATGCGGAATGTAACATATTATTTTTCGAGCTTCCATCAATTTACTTATGGAGTACCTTCACGTACAAAAATATGGGGTGTAACATCATTCCCCCTTTTGGAATATTCGTCCTCGAATGTTGACTGATGCACTTATCATTTTCATAACTTATGTCTTCCGAATACTTTAGTATTCTACTTGCCATCTAGGCAACTGTTCTGTGAATAATTCCAAATGCCAGTGCATTCCCCTTTTTACACTTTTTTCTCACACCATGACTTGTGATTGGAATCCTTCCAATCTTATAACTGCTTCTACTTTTTATCATGCTGCCCGTACGACTCTGACCTTGTAAGTGCGCCTATGTGACTCTTCTCTCCTTTTTCGTCGAGGTTTTACCAATCTCTATGCCTCACTTTGTAAACATATACAGAGCTTGATAAGATGTCCCTCTAGGCATCTATGGGTATACCAAAGTTCTTCGCTCGATACTTTGTTGAACTCACTAATTTTGTTATACCTTATTTCGTAGATCCGTTTATCCATCCGTATGACTTTACTGCACCTAGGTAGGTCATACTATACCATAACTCTTACTTTGATTTATCATTACTGAGGTCTGCTACCAAACTCCAGGTTACTCTCGTTGCTTATCATATAAGTATACATCTGAGTCCTTTAGCGCTTTTTCATTACTGTTTATCTTAGGATTGATGGCCTAATCAAATCTCATACTTTGTGACTTTTGGCCATCCATTGTTGACTCACCTCAATATTGATCTATAATCTACCACTGATAACTTAACCTTTTATGTAACACTGCCGCTAGGATTCACGTTGCATCAAAGAACATTAAAAGTGATTTTACTGATCCACCTGTGTGACGACCCGGCCAGTCGTCTCATGAGTTACCGCTTTGTTTTCCCCATTTCAGCTTCTTTACGCTTCGTTATCCGTGTTTTATGTGATTGGGTTGATTAGTTTGAGTTCGGAGAGGATTTTGGTAAGGAATGGGACACCTAGTCTCTTTTAAGAAGGCTTAAGTTGAAAAAGTCAACCGGATGTTGACTTATGTATTAGAGGGCTCAGATATGAGTTTCGATGGCTCGGTTAGCTTTGGGAGGTGATTTGTGACTTAGGAGCGCGATCGGAATGAGTTTTGGAGTTGTAGAGAAGAGTTAGGCTTGAATTGGTGAAATTGATATTTTAGCAAACTTCGGTTGATAGGCAAGATTTTGATATAGGGGTTGAAATGGAATTTCGAGAGTTGCAGTAGCTTCGTTGTGTCATTTGGGATGTGTGTGTAAAATTTCAGGTCATTCGGACGAGATATGATAGACCTTTTGATCGAAAGCATAATTTAAGAGTTCTTGGAGTTCTGAGGCTTGAATCCTATGTTAAATTGGTGATTTAATGTTGTTGTAAGCGTTCCGAAGTGTTGAACAAGTTTGAACGATGTCATGGGATGTGTTGGTACAATTAGTTTGAAGTTTCAGGGGTGCCGGGTAGGTTCCGGGATGATTTAGGCCGAATATCATAGTTGTAGCAGGTCCAGGAGGGTTGCAGGCCCCAGAACTCACCCATGCGGTCCGCAAAAAAATGAGTGCGCCCACGGTGAGTGCTGTGCGAACCGCAAAAAAGCGGGCGCGGCCGCGGTAGGCGTCACGCGGACCGCACAAAAGTGGCCGCGGCCGCGGTGAAGAACCTTCCCACTGGTCCAACTTCGGACGCTCATATCTTTTGATCTACAAGGAATTTTGAGGTGATTCAAAAACAAAGGTTGTAGAACTTCGTGTTTAGTTTCCAAAAAGATAAATATATTGCAATTTGGACATCTGTAAAAAAAGTTATGGCCATAAAACTAAAGAATGTCACTGCAGAGGAAGGCTTGTGCGGCCGCGATCGTTTTTGCGCGGACCGCACTGGCTTGTGTGGACCGCGGTCGATTTGGTACGGCCTGCGGTAGCTAAAATCTGAGGGGGTACCTATAAATACAAGGTTTTGGGTTTTTATTTAATATTTTGACCTAGAAATCTCAGATTTTGGCAATTTTTCGAAGGTTTTTCAAGAAATTCATCGGAGTAAGTGATTTTAACTCAGATTTGACTAGAATACACGAATCTATCACTGAATTCATCATTTAATTCATGATTTGGAATGGAATTTGGGAAGAAAATTGTGAAACCTTTCAAAAATGTAAAATGATGAGTTGAAAGACCAAAAGGTATCGGAATTGGATAATTTTGGTATGGTTAGACTCGTGAGGATGTGAGGATTCTGAAAATGTAAATTTTACTCGATTCCGAGACGTGGGCCCGGGGCTCGGGTTTTGCTAATCTCGGGATTTTTGATATTTTTTGAATGTTTTCGCTTGGGCTATGTTCCCTTAGCATATTGTGACTTATTCATTCTGATTTTGGATAGATTCGACGCGCGTGGAGGCCAATTTGAGAGGCAAGGGCATAGCGAGCTAGAGTTTTGGCCAGTTTGAGGTGAGTAATGATTTTAAATGATGTCCTGAGGGTTTGAAACCCCGAATTTGCACAATGTAGTGCTATACTAAGTTGAGATACACGCTGTGTGACGAGCGTGAGGTTTAATGCTATGGGGATTGTGACTTGGTCCATCCCGAATGATATTTTACTACATTTTTGATTGAGACATACTTTATTATTGTGAATTGGGCTTGTTGCCATGCTTGGGGCCTTGTGCCGACCTGTAGAACCCTTAGGGGATTTTTGACTGGTTTTCCTCACTTATTTTGTTAAAGAATTTATATCCTCAGTCATGTTTCCAATTGTTTAAGAATGATATGAACAGATTTTTGAAATGTTAATCATAAATAGAAAGATATATGAGGGATGAGATCCCGACCGTACATTATGCCCGAGAGGCTGTGATTTTTAAATGACTGAGAGGGGTCGAGGACCCAATAGTGAGGATATTTTATATGATATGGATCGGGCGACACGCCGCATCAATTACTTATATGGATCAGGCTGCACGCCACAACAATTATATAGCGCTTGGGCTTAAGGAGCCCCTACGGAGTCTGCACACCCCCAGTGAGCGCAATCGACTATTATTATTATGGATCGGGATGTACGCCACAGCGATATACGGATTGGGCTGCACGCCGCAGCGGTATATATATTTATTGATTTGGTTATCGTGAGAAGTATATGAATTGAGAACTAAGGATAAGAACGAATAAATGAACTGAAATGCTTGAGGAGCTGATTTATACTGATTATATCTGTTTTACCTGGTTTAAAGAATTTCACATGATTTCCTCATTCACTGCTGCTTAAATGATTTTACTGCTTTGATATATAACTGCTTAGTGCCTTTACGTGATTTCATACTGTCAGCCATTATTTATTGTTATTACTCACTGGATCGGAGTACTCACATTACTCCCTTCACCATGTGTGCAGGTACAGGTATTCCTGAGGCATAGAGCGAGCTTTCCTGTCGTTCTATTTTCATCGGAGTTATCGAGGTAGCTGCATGGCGTTCGCAGACCCAATTTCTCCTTCTATCTCCACTTATTATTCCGCACTTTAGACATATTTCTGTATTAGATTGTTGAAACCTTGTATTAGAGCCTCAGACTTGTGACACCGGATTAGTGGGCTGTTTTACAGAGATTTTTCGTGATTATGGTTTCCGCACATTTCATCTGTTAAAATTCATACTTCTATTTATATTAAATTGGTATTAAATCCCCAAAATTGGTATTGAATTATAAAGAAAGAGATTGTGAGATGTTAATTGGTCGGGCTTGCTTAGCATTGTGTTGGGAGCCATCACGGCCGGGGTTGGGGTCGTGACAACCTGGGGGCGATACTATACTTCCATAATCGTATTTCATAGCATCCTAATGTGATTCTTCTTACAAGGGTATTTTAATCCTTTATAATTCATCAAATCATTAATCACTCGAAGGCCCAAACGTCATCCTTTTATCTATCACAAGCACACCCTCTTTCTACTACCAGGGCAGTATTCCATCTCTTCTAAACGCTACTAGTTTTAGACTCTTTTGAGTTCATTCAGGCTATACTGAGCTTTCTATAACTTAGAGAAACCATTAACTTTTTTGTTTTCATGGTTTAATCCTGAGGACATATCCATTCTCGTCACCTCCTTACTCTCTTTTTTCTTATCCTTACTAATGTCTTCCTAAAACATTGCCACTCTACCATACTTTAGCTTTTGACCTACACATATCTATTTACATTATTCGCAACCTTCCTTCAACTTGCTTGCACCATAGATTTCCTTATGTTATTCTGGAATATCAAGCGAGACATCACATCATCTGTAAATCTTCTTTACCCTCTTGGCTAGATCTCTCAGTACTTATAAACCATAGGCTGGAAGACATGCCATTGACGCCGCCGCTATCATTCCTGGATATGGAATCCCCACACTTTTAGCCTTCTATCTGAAGTAAGGACTATTCACAACCTTCTGCATTTGAGTATCTCATATGTTGTTCACATTTACCTTAATTACCTTAAAATATTGCACCACATCTTCTATCGCTTTCATGACCTCCCTTTTACATAGATATAATTTACATCCACGACTTGAAGCTCTATTATAATACTTGCACTTCTGGTGCATACACAATCGGGTGGGAGATTTATACTGACCTCTTATGAGGCTGCTAATCTTTTAATTGGCTTTATCGTAGAGCCGTTATAGAATATGGTTGTTGAACTATCTGTCTTGTACCTCAGATATCAAGAGTGATCTTGTAATGTTCTCAATCACGATGTCTATAATTTTTTGGGTCCAATAATCAGACTCCTGATTTACTTAGTTGATGTAACTCTTTAGTTTCCTCTTCCCTATGATCCAGCTTTTATGTAGGCTTAAACTATCTTCCGATATGCGGCTCATGGTATTAGTTATTACTTTTTCTTTTCATGGATGTTATAGAATATCCGTGATACCATAATTCAACCTTTTGTCTATGATCTAGACTCAATTCTTTCTTTTAATTTATACCAGAGTCTTCTATGGCTGTAGGATTATCAACATATATGCATAATACTCTGAAATCTTAAGTGCGTTCATAACGTAACTAACTCTGGATCATTGGTCAAATAGTTCCTTTCGTTCCTTCTCAGCTTTCTTTAAACTTAAGCTATTACATTTCCTGGTCTTTCTGCCCCTTGTTGCATGCATACTTAGCTTGTCTTAGTTCCCACGCACGGATTTTTCGTGCAACTCATATGAACTTGAATCCTACTTTTGCTTTTACTTCTCGTTCATTAGCTGCGGTAGGTGACACTTTCTTATAAAGAGCATAAAATGTTGTAGTGAGACTATTTTTACATGACCATTTCTCCTTCAAGTTACTATGTTTAGGTTGAGACCTTCTTCTTTATTTCCTCAGCAAGTCTTACTTAGGGAGGACCCTCTGACTCTTGTAAAGCTGCGAGCTTATTACATTGTATACCCGATAGAATTTTTTATATCCTTCCTCGCCTATAATTATCTGTAGTTACTTACCTCAACGCCCTTGTGCTTGTAGGGTTGCTTTAGAAATGATATTTTGACTATCTTCTCAGTAGCACTCTATTTTGTTCCCGTAATACTCATATAGTACTTTTAACTACCCAACTCCTATTTGAATATTTCTTAAATATTATAATGACATTACTGCGAGGTTGAATTCACTATATTAGGTTTTACTATGTCTATCTTGCATGATCTGCTGACTCGTCTGTAACCTCCTGTTTAGCCATAACTAGGCTCTTCTTGTATCAATTACTAACTACTCGTTGGCCCATTCTCATATCAATATTCCACGTAATCTTTCTTGGGTTATTTCCTTTGTCTTAACTTACGTCTCTTACTGGCTCCTTATTTATCAATAACATCTCGGGCAGGAACCCTTACTTCCTTTCCTTGACATCGTGCTTGCACAATATTCTAAAATCGTAGCATATCTATAGGATTTGGGTAAGTGCATTCTCATTCATTTTTCATTTTTATCGCATTCTTCCTTTACCATTCCATAGTCACTAGAACCACTTAATTCTGACTTAATGCCACATCACTCCATATTCCCCCCTTTAGGGGAGTACTAAGAGTTGAAGCCACGAGGATCTACCTGTAGATATTTTACCTCTTCATCTTTGGCATCTTTTCACATCATCTATGACCCTTACTTGCCTTGCGGAAATCCTTCTGTACCATGGATAATAAAATTCCTTACTCGCGAGGGTGACACTTAGCATAACTGGCACATATAGTCTCTTAAGCTTAACTAAAGCAAGCGTCTTCTTGAATGACCATTCTCTTAATTTTCTCATGAATCTTCTTTTGTTATCGCCAGAACGAAATCTGAAATTCTCATGATGCCAACCATTATCAAATCACTTAGTCCCTAATTCATGTTTAGTTTATCTTGTTCACCAGCCCATATTGATTTCTATTACTCTAGGGTCTAACTTTTCCTTATGTTAGTCGCGTTAGAGTCACGAACTTATTTCTCGAAATGAGGATATGACTTTATGGCCTATATTTGTTCGTTATCTCAAGGCCTATCACCTCTCGTCTTTTCCATCACTTGACTATAGACCAAGTAATACTTTCATTTTTTTATCTGCGGTTGTCATCCATGTATTACATCTTACTCATAATGCTTATTATCTGTCTTCTTATTTCCCTGCTAATATTTTTGTCTATCACTTTATTCTGAAAACTTTAACAAGACATTCTTTTGCTTTTAGCTTCCCTTGCTCCATCCCCTGGCTCTTCGGGTTGCCTAACATTCTCGCTCTACTATGGACGGGAGCCATACCAAGGTAATATTTATCTCTTCCAAGATTCCAGTGCCTGTCTTTGTAGTACTCATATCTAGCGGTAGTATTTTAGAGTGCACCATCTAGGTATCTCACAAGGAGATCTATTAGCACATTTGAAATATCCTTCGGAAATGTCAACTAGCGCAAACAATCCATCCACCATTTTTGGGTTACTCTAACTCCAGTCGGAACCTGATATCCCGTCCTTCTCTTATACCACTTATTTTAGCTTCCATAGGACATAAATAAGATAAGTGTGGCCATTTGTACGTACCTATATTATTGTTGAAGGTAACTAAATTCCTCTGCCTGAATTTGTAAATACTGATAATCTTCATTAACTGAGCGCGTTGTACCCTTCTTCATCTTGCTTCTTTTACTTGTTGAAACTTATATCTATCTTCTGAATCACTCATTGCCTTTCACCACAGGGGTGGATAGATATTCTTGCCTTAAGGCTCCTTATCAAAAGGCTTACATGTCTTAGTACACACATGATCTATGGAACACCTTACATTTACTAATCACAAACATCATGAAAAATCGAGTTCCTCTGACTCAACTCTTCCATACCACATTCAATCTTTTACCAACTGTCTTTCTGGATGTAGGTATCATCTTATTATGAACAAAATAGAAGTTCGGAATTTGAATTCTTATAAGTAAGCTCTACCATATGATCTAGAGTAAGAAGAAAGAGTGACAGTCCTAAATGCCCTATAGCCTCCTGCTTATAAGTGTGGTGCACAACACACCCATAAACAAGACTCTACTAGACACGGCCTATAGAATCCCTAGGTCAGAATTGCTCTGATACCACTTTTGTCACGTCCCAAACCTATGGGCCCTAACGGGCACCCGGTACCTTACTCAACCGAGTACCAACATACATATCTTACTTATCACATCATCATAGGTAAGTGGGCCAGAAGGGGTGTCATGAGATAACTAGAGTAAACATGAGAGAATACCTGACATAAAATGACTCAACCTAATATAGAAACTCATTCCTGTGACATACGGGCCTATAAGGCTAATGTGATCCATTTTAAACTTAAAATATAGGCCCATAAGGCAATACCGGTATCCATATATATGACATCTGTCTACAAGCCTCTATGAGTACATACTTATCATAAAGGTCGGTACAGGACCCTGCCATACAAAACAATACACGTCTAAAATATACTGACCAAACAAGCAACTCTGGAGCAAATGGAGCGCACCAATATCTTCCGCTGAGCTGATAGCCTACTTGGAGGACTCTCGACTTGTCTATTGGGACCTGTGGGCATTAAATGCAACGTCTCTAAGCAAAAGGGACGTCAGAACAAATAATGTACCAAGTATGTAAGGCATGAAGATCTATACATAAGAGACATAGATGAAACATGGAATATAGAATTCCGCCTGTAAGTCTAAATAACTTTGTAACTTCTGAAACATTTATAATGTCATGCACGTTCGTATAAATATCATGTCATGCATATGTATAGGTGTACATAACATTATCAAGCCTCTGAGGGCATCCCATCATATCATCTCGGCCACTGTGGGCAAAATCATCAACGTATACCAGCTGATCAGGTGGTGGTGTGTATATAACGCTGTAACATTTTCCCATATCCCACATACATATATATGCATACATATATATACGTATATAATGTCATCTGATCATGGGTCAATTTACATGTAAATGAATGCAATGCATGAGAAACACGTTAATAAAATCCCTTGAAATTTCATAAGACCATCATACCTTTGAGTAATATCATGAAATAAACTTTATCAACTTATGTATTTTCTGAGACCCATGAACACACGATAGATGTCACACCTCAAATCTGGGGAGGCGTGGCTAAGTGGTATCAGTGCGGGTCGTGTCCTAGGGAGTCTACAAAGCTGTGCCTAGTAGAGTCTCACTTATGGGTGTGTTGCGCGCCACATCTATAATTGAGAGGCTATAGGGAATTTAGGAAATATTACCCTTATTTTGTTTCAAGATCGTGCCATAAAGTTGAGTCATAAGAAGTCAGTATGAAGCTTTCGCTAGATTTTGTAGGCACCAGAGGTGCAAGTATCATAGAAGAGCTTTAAGGCGTAATGTGGAAGGGAAGTTATGAAAGAAACAATATATACAATGCGAGATTGAAAGGTAAGTAAGGTAAAGGTAAAGAAGATATGAGATACTCAAGTACAAAAAGGTTGTGAATAATCGCGACTTCAGATATAGTTTGGGGTTTAGTCTAAGTTAAAGAGGATGTCACACCTCCTTTTTACCACCCGAGAGGTGATACAAGGGAGTTTTTCCAATTAAAGTGATATAAATCGAAATGGAATTATTTATTTATTTTTCAGAGTCGCCACTTGGAATAATTTATGGTGTCCCAAGTCACCGGTTTATTTTAAATCCCAAATCGAGGAAAATTCGATTTTCCTTTTGAAGTCTACGAACCAAAAATTCTGTTAACCCGAGGGAAGGTGTTAGGCACCCCCGGATTCCGTGGTTCTAGCACAATCGCTTTAAACTATTATAATTGGCATATTATCTGATTTTATTACATGTTTTAGCCTATGGTACATTTTTACTTATTAGCCGCTTTTAATTAATTTTAGGAAGATTCAACGTTATTTAAAACACGCCACATGAAATGCACCCACGGTCCACGACACATTTTATTTAACGTTGTTGAGAATTGGAGTTGGGTCACATGAAATGCACACCCGAGTTTAGGGAAATTAATTTAAATTGCGCGCTTAAAGCAACTACGCACTTAACAAAGTTTGAGAGGGCCATGGAAAACTCAATTGATGGCACACCCCAATATTTAAAGAGTTAGTATTAATTACGTGAGGGACATGGGTTATTTCATGAAAATGGCACAACTCAAATTTTTTATAAAAGCTAACTAGTTTTGTGAGGGCCATGGGCTTAGGGGTTTTATTTGGCATGGCACGCCTCAAATTATTTCAAATGGTTTTATTATTCGAAGTTGTTATAATCGGATTACATGAAATGCACCCCGAATTGAGATTCGCGTATCGTAACCATGCTACAGGAACCATACCCATGGCCACAATAAATTACTATTATTGATCGCGTCTGAAGCAAGCTACGATGTTTATAAATTGATTAATTATCTAAGTTGGCGATTTGAGCTTCTCGTAAGTTCTGTCACCACGGCTATGAGATGGATTGACAAGAAAAATGTTCAGTCACATTATCTGAAACAAAGCAGTCAAGGTAAAGACATTCTGTTAACTTTATTATCTAATGTTCTTATAAGAATTCCTTATTTTAGCAAAATTTACAACAACATTAAAAAAAAGAAACAAAGTAAAAATAAAAATAAAAGAGCTTCTTCATCCTTACGCTCTTTGCCATTGAATCCGTGTCCAGAACAACAAACAAAAATTATTAGTGAATTACAAACCAATAATCAAATCAACTTTTCAACATTCATCTCTTGCTTCTCAGATTAAACTCATGATGAGGTTGAATCTAAATTTGCATAAGATCTAATTAAATGCAAATCACATAATTTCAGCACAATCTCAACCTAAAAAAAAAATCAGAGCCTAAGCTTAACATGAAAATAGCTGCAATCGATTCAAACACTTAAGAACAAACATAGCCAAAACAACTCAGATTTTCATTCATAATCAATGGAGCATCTTAGGCAAAGGTTTACATACCTAATCGCAGAGAATCAACGGGCATGGACCAAACACAGTCCACAATACCATTGATGGGGTTCCGAAGCAGCAGCAGAAACAGAGTGTTTCCAACCCAGCTAAACCTTTTTTTTAGTTTCGAATCTACCTTTTCAAAATCTTCAAGCGTGCTTCTGATTATATATTTTTTTTTTATCGACTTCTTCTTTTCTTTTTTTTTTTTGATTTTTGAGTAAGGTTAGAGATGGGTGGTTGTTTCTATTTCTCTTAGGATGAAGCTAAAAATGGCTGCTATCCTTATAACCATACAACTCTTTTCAACAGACAGTAGAAAATGGAGAAATTTGAGAGCTATTGGGTTCTCATTATTAAAGAGTTGATGGGTTCTTTTTTATGTGTGATTTTTAGGAAATCAAAACGAAGAATAATGGAGCTAGAGGGTGCCGTTTTTTTACTGGGGTCTGATTAGAGAAGAGCTCTTATTTTCCTTTTTGCTCTATGTGCGCCGCTGCTGTCTCTTCTTTTTTTTGGAAAAAAGATTTGATCTCTCCCTCTTTAAGTCTAGGAGCTGCTAGGTCATTTTAATGTGGAGGGGGGGTCCGATTGGGTAGGTGGGTCGGTTCATGGGTGGTTTGGGTCAAAGGGAAATTTTGGATCAGATCTGGACTGGGTGAGAATTGGCCCAATTTCACAAGACAAACTTTTTTTCCAATTCTTTCTTTTATTTTCTAATTTTTCCTTTTCTTTTAATTAAAGTCCTACAAATTAAAAATCCTAAATTAACCAAATGTGTGAAATTAAACTAATTAGCTAGTTATAAAAAGTATAAACATTACTTAATTCTAAATTAAAAGAGGAAAATCAATAAACTAAAATTAAAAGACAAAAAATGTAAAAATGAGTTATTGTTGTGATTTTTAAATTTTTATAAAGAAAATAATTACTGATTAATTCTAAAAAAATGTAAATACAAATCCTTAATGCAATGCATGATATTTTGGTATTTTTTCATGATTTAAATAAAACTTAAACGTGCACAAAATGCAAACAATTTAAATAAATAGCCTACAAAATCCTATAAAATGGCAAATAATTGGAAAAAGTCTATTTTCTTTGATTTTATAGGAGCAATTCATATAGGGCAAAAATCACGTGCTCATAGTTGCCCCTCTTTGCTCGGAAACATGAAGAGTTTTCGGGCAAAGATAAAGTTAGCAGTTAGGAGCAATTTTTGCTCGTTTGAGTACTCTGCGGTAAGCATTTTTTGAAAGATCTGACCGAACCTTGCTTTTGAGGTTGCCAACATATCCTTGGCTATAAAGGAATCAGGTCAGTGTAGTTCGGGAAGTTTTGGTAGTTGGGACTACCGGGAACCTGTAATTTCACTGTTGTTGCTGTTGTTTATGCTTGTTGAGCTCCTTATTACACCAAAATGAAAAATAAAAAGCTAAACTAGCTAAGCCTTTCGACTACGAGTTACAAGATTCCTATCTATAAGGCTGACCAGGTTCCCCGAAGTGTTCGGGAATACGACCCCTCCAAATAGAAGAAGCAACAACAACCTCGTATATCAGGTAATATGTATCTCCTCTGTATCATCGGTGATATCGGGGTGGAGTACCTCTAGGTACTGTCTAATAGGGGTCAAGACAACCGACTGGCACCCGACGAAAAGGTCTCGTCCTGTGGCCTGAAACCCGTGAGCTGCTGCAACATGTCCAAATAATCATCGCGTGACATAGATCTCATAGCAATAGGCAGTGAAACAGCCATGCCATCAACGGGCAGGCCATATAAAACCTCCACGTCCTACAGCGTGATGGTGGCCTCGACAATGGGCAGGTAAAAAGTGTGCATCTCCGGTCGCCACCGCTCAATCAACGCCGTGATCAAAGCCCAGTCAAGCCGCATCCGCCCGATCTCAATAATCCTATAAAATCCCGTATCCTGTAGGCGCTGGACTATAGCTCGTGGAGATCTCTAGGCCTCAAAAAATCCCATAGGTCGTCCACTCTCCTAGCGCGAAGAGTCTGGGACAGTAACTCTCCATCCCATATATGGGCGGAACTGTGATCGCCCTGTAGCACTAATAGCTCACGAGAGTAAGGGTCGGATGTATAGGCTGCGCATCCATGTCGTCAACTGTAAATTAAACAACATTAATTGTATGTTTAATATGTAATTGTACAAAGTATATATACCTATTGGGTTCCAGACTCATTATTTGAGGACCAGTAGCACCAAACTATCATGAATAATTATGTGTGTCAAATTCAATATTTTGATAATTTTGCGTGTGTTTGTTTTATAATTTAAATTCTTAATTTTAATTATTTAATTGTACAAAGTATATATACCTATTAGGCCCCAGGCTCGATATTTGAGGCCAGTAGCACCAAACTATCATGAATAATTATGTGTGTCAAATTCAATATTTTGATAATTTTGTGTGTGTTTGTTTTATAATTTAAATTCTTAATTTTTAATTATTTAATTGTACAAAGTATATATACCTACTGAGTTCCAGGCTCGATATTTGAGGCCCAGTAGCACCAAACTATCATGAATAATTATGTGTGTCAAATTCAATATTTTGATAATTTTATCTGTGTTTGTTTTATAATTTAAATTTTTAATTTTTAATTATTTAATTGTACAAAGTATATATTTTCATCTACCAGTATAAGCAATACTTAAACTACAAGGATTCTACGCTAAAATACTCTACAGTTTATTACGTTAAAAGGTTCTACATTTTACTACGCTAATAAGTAATCTAAACTAAATATAAACAACAAATACATTTTAATCACATAACATTCACAAAAATACATAGAACATACTAGTTTCGCAAATAAAACACAAAACGACATGCAAACACTAATATCTAAATCCACATATTAACAGAAAAAATTATTTCTCAATTTTATATTTTTTAGAGCACTAATATCTAAGTTCGGATAAATATAACATACTAGTTTCGCAAATAAAACACAAAACGGTATTGAAACACATTCAATCAATTAATATGCATTATTATACAAGTTTCGACATAAAATAAATCAAAATACCTCGATGTAGTGTTTTGTGTGAAAATTTGAGTCCGAAAGAGTGAAACCACAATAATACAATGCTCTACTACGATGTGGGATCTACGTTCTTAACGTTTTGTGTGACAGGTGGGGCCCATAATTTTAAAAAAAAAAAGAAGACGATGGGGTGGGGGGACCAGAAACAAGGAGGTTGAAGTAAAAAAATGGGGAGGGCAATTCTGGTCGGGGAAGAAGACAAGGGGATTATTTAATTAGGGGTATAGCGTGTTGTATTTGTACGCTATATATATAGCGTAAAAGTACAGAACGCTATACCTGCCAGTCAAATCGTCAGTATATATAGCATAAAAATACACCACACAATATTTAATAGCAAAAGTTACCATTAATATATAGCTTGATGTTATATATAGAAAGATAATTTTTGTTATACTTATTTATGTAATTTGAGTTCAAAAGAACTATAATAGGGTTCCGGACTCTTAAAACATGGGCCCGTGGGCGGCTAAAAGGACTGTTGACATATCGTGTCCCTTTGGTGACATCCTATAAAAAAGAAATATCGATATATCGTGATAAATTCAAAACGAAATCACAGCATTTGTATGACAATATTAAATATGCAATAATATTTGTGACCGTAAATGCTTTATATTAAAGAAATATCGAAAAATATTAGTACTTCATCTGTTTCAATTTATGTGAACCTATTTTCTTTTTGGTCCGTTTAAAAAAGAATGATCTTCTTCTAAATTTAGTAACAATTTAGCTTAAACTTACAATTTTACCCTTAACGAGAAGCTTTTATAATCACACAAAAACCTTGGGCCCCTTTTTGACTTGTTTAGGACCACAAATTCCAAAAGTCTTTATTTTTTCTTAAACTCCGTGTTCAATCAAACAGGTTCACATAAATTGAAACGGAGGGAATAACTTTTTGAAACAAATTAATAAAAAATTAATATCAATCTTTTAATAAAAAAATACATATTTCAAACCCGGGAGAAGCTGCGAGTTGCGAACATTTTTTCTTTTTCACATAATCTTTTAAGCCACCGGTAGTGATTGTAATTGGAATTCTGGATGTATCATAACAGGGGTAACGTAATCTGCACCTGATAACACAATTCCCACTCGACAAATGCATATTTCTTACTCCCTCTATCTCAATTTAAATGATACACTTTTCTTATTAGTCCGTTCAAAAAAAAAATATTTTTATATATAAAAATAATTTAATTTTGAAATTTTTATTTTATCCACTTTACCCTTAATTGAAAGCTTTTATAGCAACACAAATATTAAAGTCCCACAAAGCTTTTATCCTTTAAGCTTTTAGGACCACATATTTCAAAAATATTATTTTCTTTCTTAAATTTTCTGCTAAGTCAAACTACCTCGTCTAATTCGAAACGGAGGGAGTAATATTTATTAAGGGTGAATAATACAGTTACCCACAAAAATAAAATTATTTATCCTTGTCCATCCATTTACTTTTTTACCCATCAAACTAATTAATTTTCCTACCCATGGTAGCTTTTGTAGGTATATCCCTCTTTTCACTCCTTTCTTTTTTATTTCTTTGTTTTTCTTCCTTTTCTTTTTTCTCGTTTTCTTCTTATTTTTTCTTTTCTGTCCAAATCATATTATTATTATTATTACTATAATTTAATTTCACACTTAACTTTTGCTCCTTTATTTATTTTGTTTCTTTTTCTTTTTTATTTTCTCTTCATAATATAATTTCATTGACTTTTTTTCCTCCTTTTTATTATTCTTCCTTTTTATACAATATAAAAAGATAACTGATAAATTAAATATTTATTCACTTTTTTAATATAACTTGTATAATATACATTTTGTCTTTTTTTCTTATTTCGTTACTTTTAACTTAATTATTAGAACAACTTATACATTATAACTATTTTCTCTTCTCTTTTTTCTTTTTTTCTTTTTTTAATTCTTATTTATCATTATTTCAAATCATTTTTTATTTCCTTTATTCATAATCCAATTTTGCACACATTTTCGGCTCCTTTATTTTTTGTTCTTTTTATTTATTTGTATTTTTTGTATATTAATTATTAAATAACAACTTATTTTAGCATAT